>NW_027175818.1:152500-1352500 GCF_028021215.1 Eschrichtius robustus | reverse complement strand
TATTGATATCTCTCTGGAAGTGTGTCAAGTGGGTGTAAAGCTGCATAAACACAGCCGTGAAAAGCAGCTAAACCCCATTATAAAAATAAATTAGTTTTAAAAACCCATGAAACAAAGACAGTGAAAGAGACAGAAATTCTTACAAAATTCATTCAGGGGCTGTGATGCAACCTGGATTGACCATATCTAGACCCACAGCTGGATGAGACATAAGGGTGGACATTCTTGGGGCTGAGAGGTTTGGTGAGGTTGGGTGAGCCAACGCAGACCCTTTAAGGAAATACTGCGTGGTACCCATCCCATGGGTCCAAAATCTCCAGGTTCAAGGGCATCTTCCTACATCGAAAACTTGCATTAGGAACCCAGAAGATGGTACACCGTGTGATTTTGAAAGGTTTCTAAAACGCACCTCATTTCTCATCTCCTTGTGCTCGGGTTCGCCATTCCAGCTACTTCACTAGCAATCTCCCTACTTAGAGAATCAGCACCTTTAACCGCCTGTTCCGTACAGGTTGCAATTTGTCCTGAGGATGAACGGGAAGAGGGGCAGCCAATGAGAGACTAGATCTAGGTGTTGGGACAGGCACAGGTCACTCTATTTTCTCATCAGGAAGAAGAAATAACCACAGGCTCAGCCTGCCACCTGGAACCAGAATAGGGCCTGAGGCAATCCCGCGCTTCTGCGGCCAGCTCTCAAAAAAGCCAGTTGAAAAATGGAGCACATGGGCACTGCAATTCACAACTCTGCAGAGTTATAAATGATAACTCTCGTCCACAAATATATTGAGGGAAGGCAACGAAGAGGATTTGAAAGCAAGGCAGAATTGCAGGAAACAGGTTTCAGGAGGTAGATTCGAATCGCCTTTAAAGCACATGAAAAGCGGCAAAACGTGGACAATGATGCCCTTGGCCAAAAAGGGCGTATGCGTTTTTTCCTGAATATATTCAGGAAAAAACGCATACGCCCTTTTTGGCCAACCAAGCAACATGGACATGCAAATCTGCACTACAAAGGAGTCTCGCTTCGAATCGGTCAAAAGGGCCATGCTGAAAAAAGTGTCAAAACCAGAAATGCAGGACAGGCCATGGAGAAATGGGAGCCTTGCTACACTGATGGGCGGGATGTAAATTGCCAACAGCCACTCTGGAGAAGTGTACGGTGTGGCCTTAAACATCGAAAAAACACAGCTTAGGGAGCATAGGGCACTTCCACTCATGGGCGTATAAATTGGGAAAACTAAAAATCAGCAAGACACAGGCACCCCAAAGTTTAGGGCTGCTCTGTTGACAAGAACCTCCACTTCATGACACCTTAAATATCCCAGGGAAGAGAAAAATGGATAAAGAAGTTGTGGTCCTTATGTACAATGGAATTTCACTCAGCCATGAAATCAATGTCATAAGGCTAGTAGCAGCATGATGAGTGGATTTAGGTACGACGACTCTAAGTGAAATTAGTCACACAGAAAAAGACACTTATCATAAGCTATCACGTATAGAGGGAATGTAAAAACTTCTACACTTGAACTGAATTACAAAAGAGAACAGAGTCAGACGTTTAGAAAACACAGTATGGCTGCTTAAAGTGAAAGGTGAGGTGGTGTGATGCATAAAACAAGGGTTTCAAATTAGCTCAGATACCGTTCCATACACCCAATATGTAATAGACAAGACCTACTCCTTGCTCAGTGAACTGGACTCAACACCCCCTATTCACCGCACAAGTATATATCTGACTAGTAAGAATCTTAAAACCTATGTATTGATATCTCTCTGGAAGTGTGTCAAGTGGGTGTAAAGCCGCATAAACACAGCCGTGAAAAGCATCTAAACCCCATTATAAAAATAAATTCCTTGTAAAAACCCGTAAAACAAAGACAGTGAAAGAGAGAGAAATTCTTACAAAATTCGTTCAGAGGCTGTGATGCAACCTGGATTGAACATATCTAGACCCACAGCTGGATGAGACATAAGGGTGGACATTCTTGGGGCTGAGAGTTTTGGTGAGGTTGGGTGAGCCAACGCAGACCCTTTAAGGTAATACTGCGTGGTACCCATCCCATGGGTCCCAAATCTCCAGGTTCAAGGGCATCTTCCTACATCGAAAACTTGCATGAGGAACCCAGAAGATGGTACACCGTGTGATTTTGAAAGGTTTCTAAAACGCACCTCATTTCTCATCTCCTTGTGCTCGGGTTCGCCATTCCAGCTACTTCACTAGCAATCTCCCTACTTGGAGAATCAGCACCTTTAACCTCCTGTTCCGTACAGGTTGCAATTTGTCCTGAGGATGAACGGGAAGAGGGGCAGCCAATGAGAGACTAGATCTAGGTGTTGGGACAGGCACAGGTCACTCTATTTTCTCATCAGGAAGAAGAAATAACCACAGGCTCAGCCTGCCACCCGGAACCAGAATAGGGCCTGAGGCAATCCCGCGCTTCTGCGGCCAGCTCCCAAAAAAGTCAGTTGAAAAATGGAGCACATGGGAACTGCAATTCACAACCCTGCAGAGTTATAAATGATAACTCTCGTCCACAAATATACTGAGGGAAGGCAACGAAGAGGATTTGAAAGCAAGGCAGAATTGCAGGAAACAGGTTTCAGGAGGTAGATTCGAATCGCCTTTAAAGCACATGAAAAGCGGCAAAACGTGGACAATGATGCCCTTGGCCAAAAAGGGCGTATGCGTTTTTTCCTGAATATATTCAGGAAAAAACGCATACGCCCTTTTTGGCCAACCAAGCAACCTGGAAAGGCAAATCAGCGCTACAAAGAAGTCTCGCTTCCCATCCGTCAAAAGGGCCATGCTGTAAAAGTGTCAAAACCACAAATGCAGGACAGGCCATGGAGAAATTGGAGCCTTGCTACGCTCATGGGCGGGATGTAAATTGCCAACAGCCACCCTGGAGAAGTGTACGGTGAGGCCTGAAACATCGAAAAAACACAGCTTAGGGAGCATAGGGCACTTCCACTCATGGGCGTATAAATTTTGAAAACTAAAAATCAGCAAGACACAGGCACCCCAAAGTTTAGGGCTGCTCTGTTGACAAGAACCTCCACTTCATGACACCTTAAATATCCCAGGGAAGAGAAAAATGGATAAAGAAGTTGTGGTCCTTATGTACAATGGAATATCACTCAGCCATGAAATCAATGTCATAAGGCTAGTAGCAGCATGATGAGTGGATTTAGGTACGACGACTCTAAGTGAAATAAGTCACACAGAAAAAGACACTTATCATAAGCTATCACGTATAGAGGGAATGTAAAAACTGCTACACTTGAACTGAATTACAAAAGAGAACAGAGTCACACGTTTAGAAAACACACTATGGCTGCTTAACGGTAAAGGTGAGGTGGTGTGATGCATAAAACAAGGGTTTCAAATTAGCTCAGATACCGTTCCATACACCCAATATGTAATAGACAAGACGTACTCCTTGCTCAGTGAACTGGACACAACACCCCCTATTCACCGCACAAGTATATATCTGACTAGTAAGAATCTTAAAACCTATGTATTGATATCTCTCTGGAAGTGTGTCAAGTGGGTGTAAAGCCGCATAAACACAGCCGTGAAAAACAGCTAAACCCCATTATAAAAATAAATTACTTGTAAAAACCCGTAAAACAAAGACAGTGAAAGAGAGAGAAATTCTTACCCAATTCGTTCAGGGGCTGTGATGCAACCTGGATTGAACATATCTAGACCCACAGCTGGATGAGACCTAAGGGTGGACACTCTTGGGGCTGAGAGGTTGGGTGAGGTTGGGTGAGCCAACGCAGACCCTTTAAAGTAATACTTCGTGGTACCCATCCCATGGGTCCCAAGTCTCCAGGTTCAAGGGCATCTTCCTACATCGAAAACACGCATGGGAAAACTAGAAGATGGTACACCGTGTGATTTTGAAAGGTTTCTAAAACACACCCCATTTCTCATCTCCTTGTGCTCGGGTTCGCCATTCCAGCTACTTCACTAGCAATCTCCCTACTTGGAGAATCAGCACCTTTAACCTCCTGTTCTGTACAGGTTGCAATTTGTCCTGAGGATGAACGGGAAGAGGGGCAACCAATGAGAGACTAGATCTAGGTGTTGGGACAGGCACAGGTCACTCTATTTTCCCATCAGGAAGAAGAAAATACCACAGGCTCAGCCTACCACCCGGAACCAGAATAGGGCCTGAGGCAATCCCGCGCTTTTGCGGCCAGATCCCAAAAAAGCGAGTTGAAAAATGGACCTCAGGGACACTGCCATTCACAAACCTGCTGAGTTATAAATGATAACTCTCGTCCACAAATATATTGAGGGAAGGCAACGAAGAGGATTTGAAAGCAAGGCAGAATTGCAGGAAACAGGTTTCAGGAGGTAGATTCGAATCGCCTTTAAAGCACATGAAAAGCGGCAAAACGTGGACAATGATGCCCTTGGCCAAAAAGGGCGTAGGCGTTTTTTCCTGAATATATTCAGGAAAAAACGCATACGCCCTTTTTGGCCAACCAAGCAACCTGGAAAGGCAAATCAGCGCTACAAAGAAGTCTCGCTTCCCATCCGTCAAAAGGGCCATGCTGATAAAAGTGTCAAAACCACAAATGCAGGACAGGCCATGGAGAAATTGGAGCCTTGCTACGCTGATGGGCGGGATGTAAACTGCCAACAGCCACTCTGGAGAAGTGTACGGTGAGGCCTGAAACTTCGAAAAAACACAGCTTAGGGAGCATAGGGCACTTCCACTCATGGGCGTATAAATTTTGAAAACTAAAAATCAGCAAGACACAGGCACCCCAAAGTTTAGGGCTGCTCTGTTGACAAGAACCTCCACTTCATGACACCTTAAATATCCCAGGAAAGAGAAAAATGGATAAAGAAGTTGTGGTCCTTATGTACAATGGAATATCACTCAGCCATGAAATCAATGTCATAAGGCTAGTAGAAGCAAGATGGGTGGACTTAGGTACGACGATTCTAAGTGAAATAAGTCACACAGAAAAAGACACTTATCAAAACCTATAACTTATACAGGGAATGTAAAAACCGCTCCTTTTGAACTGAATTAGAAAACAGAACAAAGTCAAACATTTAGAAAACAGACTATGGCTGCTTAACGGGAAATGTGAGGTTGGGTGATGCATAAAACAAGGGTTTCAAATTAGCTCAGATACCGTTCCATACACCCAATACGTAATAGACAAGACCTACTCCTTGCTCAGTGAACTGGACTCAACACCCCCTATTCACCGCACAAGAATATATGTGACTAGTAAGAATCTTAAAACCTATGTATTCATATCTCTCTGGAAGTGTGTCAAGTGGGTGTAAAGCCGCATAAACACAGCCGTGAAAAGCAGCTAAACCCCATTATAAAAATAAATTAGTTTTAAAAACCCATGAAACAAAGACAGTGAAAGAGACAGAAATTCTTACAAAATTCATTCAGGGGCTGTGACGCAACCTGGATTGACCATATCTAGACCCACAGCTGGATGAGACATAAGGGTGGACATTCTTGGGGCTGAGAGGTTTGGTGAGGTTGGGTGAGCCAACGCAGACCCTTTAAGGTAATACTGCGTGGTACCCATCCCATAGGTCCCAAATCTCCAGGTTCAAGGGCATCTTCCTACATCGAAAACTTGCATGAGGAACCCAGAAGATGGTACACCGTGTGATTTTGAAAGGTTTCTAAAACGCACCTCATTTCTCATCTCCTTGTGCTCGGGTTTGCCATTCCAGCTACTTCACTAGCAATCTCCCTACTTGGAGAATCAGCACCTTTAACCTCCTGTTCCGTACAGGTTGCAATTTGTCCTGAGGATGAACGGGAAGAGGGGCAGCCAATGAGAGACTAGATCTAGGTGTTGGGACAGGCACAGGTCACTCTATTTTCTCATCAGGAAGAAGAAATAACCACAGGCTCAGCCTGCCACCCGGAACCAGAATAGGGCCTGAGGCAATCCCGCGCTTCTGCGGCCAGCTCCCAAAAAAGTCAGTTGAAAAATGGAGCACATGGGCACTGCAATTCATAACACTGCAGAGTTATAAATGATAACTCTCGTCCACAAATATACTGAGGGAAGGCAACGAAGAGGATTTGAAAGCAAGGCAGAATTGCAGGAAACAGGTTTCAGGAGGTGGATTCGATTCGCCTTTAAAGCACATGAAAAGCGGCAAAACGTGGACAATGATGCCCTTGGCCAAAAAGGGCGTATGCGTTTTTTCCTGAATATATTCAGGAAAAAACGCATACGCCCTTTTTGGCCAACCAAGCAACATGGAAAGGCAAATCAGCGCTACAAGAAGTCTCGCTTCCCATCCGTCAAAAGGGCCATGCTGATAAAAGTGTCAAAACCACAAATGCAGGACAGGCCATGGAGAAATTGGAGCCTTGCTACGCTGATGGGCGGGATGTAAATTGACAACAACCACCCTGGAGAAGTGTACGGTGAGGCCTGAAACATCGAAAAAACACAGCTTAGTGAGCATAGGGCACTTCCACTCATGGGCGTATAAATTTTGAAAACTAAAAATCAGCAAGACACAGGCACCCCAAAGTTTAGGGCTGCTCTGTTGACAAGAATCTCCACTTCATGACACCTTAAATATCCCAGGAAAGAGAAAAATGGATAAAGAAGTTGTGGTCCTTATGTACAATGGAATATCACTCAGCCATGAAATCAATGTCATAAGGCTAGTAGAAGCAAGATGGGTGGACTTAGGTACGACGATTCTAAGTGAAATATGTCACACAGAAAAGGACACTTATGAAAAGCTATAACTTATACAGGGAATGTAAAAACCGCTACATTTGAACTGAATTACAAAACAGAACAAAGTCACACATTTAGAAAAAAATCTATGGTTGCTTAACGGGAAAGGTGAGGTGGGGTGATGCATAAAACAAGGGTTTCAAATTAGCTCAGATACCGTTCCATACACCCAATACGTAATAGACAAGACCTACTCCTTGCTCAGTGAACTGGACTCAACACCCCCTATTCACCACACAAGAATATATGTGACTAGTAATAATCTTAAAACCTATGTATTGATATCTCTCTGGAAGTGTGTCAAGTGGGTGTAAAGCCGCATAAACACAGACGTGATAAGCAGCTAAACCCCATTATAAAAATAAATTAGTTTTAAAAACTCATGAAACAAAGACAGTGAAAGAGACAGAAATTCTTACAAAATTCATTCAGGGGCTGTGACGCAACCTGGATTGACCATATCTAGACCCACAGCTGGATGAGACATAAGGGTGGACATTCTTGGGGCTGAGAGGTTTGGTGAGGTTGGGTGAGCCAACGCAGACACTTTAAGGTAATACTGCGTGGTACCCATCCCATGGGTCCCAAATCTCCAGGTTCAAGGGCATCTTCCTACATCGAAAACTTGCATGAGGATCCCAGAAGATGGTACACCGTGTGATTTTGAAAGGTTTCTAAAACGCACCTCATTTCTCATCTCCTTGTGCTCGGGTTCGCCATTCCAGCTACTTCACTAGCAATCTCCCTATTTGGAGAATCAGCACCTTTAACCTCCTGTTCCGTACAGGTTGCAATTTGTCCTGAGGATGAACAGGAAGAGGGGCAGCCAATGAGAGACTAGATCTAGATGTTGGGACAGGCACAGGTCACTCTATTTTCTCATCAGGAAGAAGAAATAACCACAGGCTCAGCCTGCCACCCGGAACCAGAATAGGGCCTGAGGCAATCCCGCGCTTCTGCGGCCAGCTCCCAAAAAAGCCAGTTGAAAAATGGAGCACATGGGCAATGCAATTCACATCCCTGCAGAGTTATAAATGATAACTCTCGTCCACAAATATACTGAGGGAAGGCAACGAAGAGGATTTGAAAGCAAGGCAGAATTGCAGGAAACAGGTTTCAGGAGGTAGATTCGAATCGCCTTTAAAGCACATGAAAAGCGGCAAAACGTGGACAATGATGCCCTTGGCCAAAAAGGGCGTATGCGTTTTTTCCTGAATATATTCAGGAAAAAACGCATAGGCCCTTTTTGGCCAACCAAGCAACATGTAAAGGCAAATCAGCACTACAAGGAGTCTCGCTTCGAATCGGTCAAAAGGGCCATGCTGAAAAAAGTGTCAAAACCACAAAAGCAGGACAGGCCATGGAGAAATGGGAGCCTTGCTACACTGATGGGCGGGATGTAAATTGCTAGCAGCCACTCTGGAGATTTGTACGGTGTGTCCTTAAACATCGAAAAAACACAGCTTAGGGAGCATAGGGCACTTCCACTCATGGGCGTATAAATTGGGAAAACTAAAAATCAGCAAGACACAGGCACCCCAAAGTTTAGGGCTGCTCTGTTGACAAGAACCTCCACTTCATGACACCTTAGATATCCCAGGGAAGAGAAAAATGGATAAAGAAGTTGTGGTCCTTATGTACAATGGAATATCACTCAGCCATGAAATCAATGTCATAAGGCTAGTAGCAGCATGATGAGTGTATTTAGGTACGACGACTCTAAGTGAAATAAGTCACACAGAAAAAGACACTTATCATAAGCTATCACGTATAGAGGGAATGTAAAAACTGCTACACTTGAACTGAATTACAAAAGAGAACAGAGTCACACGTTTAGAAAACACACTATGGCTGCTTAACGGTAAAGGTGAGGTGGTGTGATGCATAAAACAAGGGTTTCAAATTAGCTCAGATACCGTTCCATACACCCAATATGTAATAGACAAGACCTACTCCTTGCTCAGTGAACTGGACACAACACCCCCTATTCACCGCACAAGTATATATCTGACTAGTAAGAACCTTAAAACCTATGTATTGATATCTCTCTGGAAGTGTGTCAAGTGGGTGTAAAGCCGCATAAACACAGCCGTGAAAAGCAGCTAAACCCCATTATAAAAATAAATTACTTGTAAAAACCCGTAAAACAAAGACAGTGAAAGAGAGAGAAATTCTTACCCAATTCGTTCAGGGGCTGTGATGCAACCTGGATTGAACATATCTAGACCCACAGCTGGATGAGACCTAAGGGTGGACACTCTTGGGGCTGAGAGGTTGGGTGAGGTCGGGTGAGCCAACGCAGACCCTTAAAAGTAATACTGCGTGGTACCCATCCCATGGGTCCCAAATCTCCAGGTTCAAGGCCATCTTCCTACATCGAAAACATGCATGAGAAACCCAGAAAATGGTACACCGTTTGATTTTGAAAGGTTTCTAAAACGCACCTCATTTCTCATCTCCTTGTGCTCGGTTTCACCATTCCAGCTACTTCACTAGCAATCTCCCTACTTGGAGAATCAGCACCTTTAACCTCCTGTTCCATACAGGTTGCAATTTGTTCTGAGGATGAACGGGAAGAGGGGCAACCAATGAGAGACTAGATCTAGGTGTTGGGACAGGCACAAGTCACTCTATTTTCCCATCAGGAAGAAGAAAATACCACAGGCTCAGCCTGCCACCCGGAACCAGAATAGGGCCTGAGGCAATCCCACGCTTTTGCGGCCAGATCCCAAAAAAGCGAGCTGAAAAATGGACCTCAGGGACACTGCAATTCACAAACCTGCAGACTTATAAATGATAATTCTCGTCCACAAATATATTGTGGGAAAGCAACGAAGAGGATTTGAAAGCAAGGCAGAACTGCAGGAAACAGATTTCAGGAGGTAGATTCGAATCGCCTTTAAAGCACATGAAAAGCGGCAAAACGTCGACAATGATGCCCTTGGCCAAAAAGGGCGTATGCGTTTTTTCCTGAATATATTCAGGAAAAAACGCATACGCCCTTTTTGGCCAACCAAGCAACCTGGAAAGGCAAATCAGCGCTACAAAGAAGTCTCGCTTCCCATCCGTCAAAAGGGCCATGCTGATAAATGTGTCAAAACCACAAATGCAGGACAGGCCATGGAGAAATTGGAGCCTTGCTACGCTGATGGGCGGGATGTAAACTGCCAACAGCCACTCTGGAGAAGTGTACGGTGAGGCCTGAAACTTCGAAAAAACACAGCTTAGGGAGCATAGGGCACTTCCACTCATGGGCGTATAAATTTTGAAAACTAAAAATCAGCAAGACACAGGCACCCCAAAGTTTAGGGCTGCTCTGTTGACAAGAACCTCCACTTCATGACACCTTAAATATCCCAGGAAAGAGAAAAATGGATAAAGAAGTTGTGGTCCTTATGTACAATGGAATATCACTCAGCCATGAAATCAATGTCATAAGGCAAGTAGAAGCAAGATGGGTGGACTTAGGTTCGACGATTCTAAGTGAAATAAGTCACACAGAAAAAGACACTTATCAAAAGCTATAACTTATACAGGGAATGTAAAAACCGCTACATTTGAACTGAATTAAAAAACAGAACAAAGTCAAACATTTAGAAAAAAGACTATGGTTGCTTAACGGGAAAGGTGAGGTGGGGTGATGCATAAAACAAGGGTTTCAAATTAGCTCAGATACCGTTCCATACACCCAATACGTAATAGACAAGACCTACTCCTTGCTCAGTGAACTGGACTCAACACCCCCTATTCACCGCACAAGAATATATGTGACTAGTAAGAATCTTAAAACCTATGTATTGATATCTCTCTGGAAGTGTGTCAAGTGGGTGTAAAGCCGCATAAACACAGCCGTGAAAAGCAGCTAAATCCCATTATAAAAATAAATTAGTTTTAAAAACCCATGAAACAAAGACAGTGAAAGAGACAGAAATTCTTACAAAATTCATTCAGGGGCTGTGACTCAACCTGGATTGAACATATCTAGACCCACAGCTGGATGAGACATAAGGGTGGACATTCTTGGGGCTGAGAGTTTTGGTGAGGTTGGGTGAGCCAACACAGACCCTTTAAGGTAATACTGCGTGGTACCCATCCCATGGGTCCCAAATCTCCAGGTTCAAGGGCATCTTCCTACATCGAAAACTTGCATGAGGAACCCAGAAGATGGTACACCGTGTGATTTTGAAAGGTTTCTAAAACGCACCTCATTTCTCATCTCCTTGTGCTCGGGTTCGCCATTCCAGCTACTTCACTAGCAATCTCCCTACTTGCAGAATCAGCACCTTTAAACTCCTGTTCCGTACAGGTGGCAATTTGTCCTGAGGATGAACGGGAAGAGGGGCAGCCAATGAGAGACTAGATCTAGGTTTTGGGACAGGCACAGGTCACTCTATTTTCTCATCAGGAAGAAGAATTAACCACAGGCTCAGCCTGCCGCCCGGAACCAGAATAGGGCCTGAGGCAATCCCGTGCTTCTGCGGCCAGCTCCCAAAAAAGACAGTTGAAAAATGGAGCACATGGGCACTGCAATTCACAACCCTGCAGAGTTATAAATGATAACTCTCGTCCACAAATATACTGAGGGAAGGCAACGAAGAGGATTTGAAAGCAAGGCAGAATTGCAGGAAACAGGTTTCAGGAGGTAGATTCGAATCGCCTTTAAAGCACATGAAAAGCGGCAAAACGTCGACAATGATGCCCTTGGCCAAAAAGGGCGTATGCGTTTTTTCCTGAATATATTCAGGAAAAAACGCATACGCCCTTTTTGGCCAACCAAGCAACCTGGAAAGGCAAATCAGCGCTACAAAGAAGTCTCGCTTCCCATCCATCAAAAGGGCCATGCTGATAAAAGTGTCAAAACCACAAATGCAGGACAGGCCATGGAGAAATTGGAGCCTTGCTACGCTGATGGGCGGGATGTAAATTGCCAACAGCCACTCTGGAGAAGTGTACGGTGAGGCCTGAAACATCGAAAAAACACAGCTTAGGGAGCATAGGGCACGTCCACTCATGGGCGTATAAATTTTGAAAACTAAAAATCAGCAAGACACAGGCACCCCAAAGTTTAGGGCTGCTCTGTTGACAAGAACCTCCACTTCATGACACCTTAAATATCCCAGGAAAGAGAAAAATGGATAAAGAAGTTGTGGTCCTTATGTACAATGCAATATCACTCAGACATGAAATCAATGTCATAAGGCTAGTAGAAGCAAGATGAGTGGATTTAGGTACGACGATTCTAAGTGAAATAAGTCACACAGAAATAGACACTTATCATAAGCTATCACTTATAGAGGGAATGTAAAAACCGCTACACTTGAACTGAATTACAAAACAGAACAGAGTCACACGTTTAGAAAACACACTATGGCTTGTTAACGGAAAAGGTGAGGTGGGGTGATGCATAAAACAAGGGTTTCAAATTCGCTCAGATACCGTTCCATACACCCAATATGTAATAGACAAGACCTACTCCTTGCTCAGTGAACTGGACTCAACACCCCCTATTCACCGCACAAGAATATATCTGATTAGTAAGAATCTTAAAACCTATGTATTGATATCTGTCTGGAAGTGAGTCAAGTGGGTGTAAAGCCGCATAAACACAGCCGTGAAAAGCAGCTAAACCCCATTATAAAAATAAATTACTTTTAAAAACCCGTAAAACAAAGACAGTGAAAGAGAGAGAAATTCTTACAAAATTCCTTCAGGGGCTGTGATGCAACCTGGATTGACCATATCTAGACCCACAGCTGGATGAGACATAAGGGTGGACACTTTTGGGGCTGAGAGTTTGGGTGAGGTTGGGTGAGCAAACGCAGACCCTTTAAATAATACTGCGTGGTACCCATCCCATGGGTCCCAAATCTCCAGGTTCAAGGGCATCTTCCTACATCGAAAACATGCATGAGAAACCCAGAAGATGGTACACCCTGTGATTTTGAAAGCTTTCTAAAACGCACCTCATTTCTCATTTCCTTGTGCTCGGGTTCGCCTTTCCAGCTACTTTACTAGCAATCTCCCTACTTGGAGAATCAGCACCTTTAAGCTCCTGTTCTGTACAGGTTGCAATTTGTCCTGAGGATGAAAGGGAAGAGGGACAACCAATGAGAGACTAGATCTAGGTGTTGGGACAGGCACAGGTCACTCTATTTTCCCATCAGGAAGAAGAATTAACCACAGGCTCAGCCTGCCGCCAGGAACCAGAATAGGGCCTGAGGCAATCCCGAACTTTTGCGGCCAGCTCCCAAAAAAGACAGTTGAAAAATGGAGCTCAGGGGCACTGCAATTCACAAACCTGCTGAGTTATAAATGATAACTCTCGTCCACAAATATATTGAGGGAAGGCAACGAAGAGGATTTGAAAGCAACGCAGAATTGCAGGAAACAGGTTTCAGGAGGTAGATTCGAATCACCTTTAAAGCACATGAAAATTGGCATAACGTCGACATTGATGCCCTTGGCCAAAAAGGGCGTATGCGTTTTTTCCTGAATATATTCAGGAAAAAACGCATACGCCCTTTTTGGCCAACCAAGCAACCTGGAAAGGCAAATCAGCGCTACAATGAAGTCTCGCTTCCCATCGGTCAAAAGGGCCATGCTGCAAAAAGTGTCAAAACCAGAAATGCAGGACAGGCCATGTAGAAATTTCAGCCTTTCTACGCTGATGGGAGGGATGTAAATTGCCAACAGCCACTCTGGAGAACTGTACCGTGTGTCCTGAAACATCGAAAAAACACAGTTTAGGGAGCATAGGGCACGTCCACTCATGGGCGTATAAATTGGGAAAACTAAAAATCAGCAAGACACAGGCACACCAAAGTTTAGGGCTGCTCTGTTGATAAGAACCTCCACTTCATGACACCTTAAATATCCCAGGAAAGAGAAAAATAGATAAAGAAGTTGTGGTCCTTATGTACAATGGAATATCACTCAGACATGAAATCAATGTCATAAGGCTAGTAGAAGCAAGATGAGTGGATTTAGGTACGACGATTCTAAGTGAAATAAGTCACACAGAAAAAGACACTTATCAAAAGCTATCACTTATAGAGGGAATGTAAAAACCGCTACACTTGAACTGAATTACAAAACAGAACAGAGTCACACGTTTAGAAAACACACTATGGCTGCTTAACGGGAAAGGTGAGGTGGGGTGATGCATAAAACAAGGGTTTCATATTAGCTCAGATACCGTTCCATACACCCAATATGTAATAGACAAGACCTACTCCTTGCTCAGTGAACTGGACTCAACACCCCCTATTCACCGCACAAGAATATAGGTGACTAGTAAGAATCTTAAAACCTATGTATTGATATATGTCTGGAAGTGAGTCAAGTGGGTGTAAAGCCGCATAAACACAGCCGTGAAAAGCAAATAAACCCCATTATAAAAATAAATTACTGTTAAAAACCCGTAAAACAAAGACAGTGAAAGAGAGAGAAATTCTTACAAAATTCGTTCAGAGGCTGTGATGCAACCTGGATTGACCATATCTACACGCACAGGTGGATGAGACATAAGGGTGGACACTCTTGGGGCTGAAAGGTTGGGTTAGGTTGGGTGAGCAAACGCAGACCCTTTAAAGTAATACTGCGTGGTACCCATCCCATGGGTCCCAAGTCTCCAGGTTCAAGGGCATCTTCCTACATCGAAAACATGCATGAGAAACTCAGAAGATGGTACACCGTGTGATTTTGAAAGGTTTCTAAAACGCACCTCATTTCTCATCTCCTTGTGCTCGGGTTCGCCATTCCAGCTACTTTACTAGCAATCTCCCTACTTGGAGAATCAGCACCTTTAACCTCCTGTTCTGTACAGGTTGCAATTTGTCCTGAGGATGAACGGGAAGAGTGGCAACCAATGAGAGACTAGATCTAGGTGTTGGGATAGGCACAGGTCACTCTAATTTCCCATCAGGAAGAAGAATTAATCACAGGGTCAGCCTGCCGCCCAGAAGCACAATAGGGCCTGAGGCAATCCCGCGCTTTTGCGGCCAGCTCCCAAAAAAGCGAGTTGAAAAATGGAGCTCAGGGACACTGCAATTCACAAACCCTCAGAGTTATAAATGATAACTCTCATCCACAGATATATTGAGGGAAGGCAACGAAGAGGATTTGAAAGCAAGGCAGAATTGCAGAAAACAGATTTCAGGAGGTAGATTCGAATCGCCTTTAAAGCACATGAAAAGCGGCAAAAGGTCGACAATGATGCCCTTGGCCAAAAAGGGCGTATGCGTTTTTTCCTGAATATATTCAGGAAAAAACGCATACGCCCTTTTTGGCCAACCAAGCAACCTGGAAAGGCAAATCAGCGCTACAAAGAAGTCTCGCTTCCCATCGGTCAAAAGGGCCATGCTGCAAAAAGTGTCAAAACCAGAAATGCAGGACAGGCCATGGAGAAATGGCAGCCTTGCTACTCTGATGAGCGGGATGTAAATTGCCAACAGCCACTCTGGAGAAGTGTACGGTGTGTCCTGAAACATCGAAAAAACACAGCTTATGGAGCATAGGGCACGTCCACTCATGGGAGTATAAATTGGGAAAACTAAAAATCAGCAAGACACAGGCACCCCAAAGTTTAGGGCTGCTCTGTTGACAAGAACCTCCACTTCATGACACCTTAAACATCCCAGGAAAGAGAAAAATGGATAAAGAAGTTGTGGTCCTTATGTACAATGCAATATCACTCAGACATGAAATCAATGTCATAAGGCTAGTAGAAGCAAGATGAGTGGACTTAGGTACGACGATTCTAAGTGAAATAAGTCACACAGAAAAAGACACTTATCATAAGCTATCACTTATAGAGGGAATGTAAAAACCGCTACACTTGAACTGAATTACAGAACAGAACAGAATCACACGTTTAGAAAACACACTATGGCTGCTTAACGGGAAAGGTGAGGTGGGGTGATGCATAAAACAAGGGTTTCAAATTCGCTCAGATACCGTTCCATACACCCAATATGTAATAGACAAGACCTACTCTTTGCTCAGTGAACTGGACTCAACACCCCCTATTCACCGCACAAGAATATATGTGACTAGTAACAATCTTAAAACCTATGTATTGATATCTGTCTGGAAGTGAGTCAAGTGGGTGTAAATCCGCATAAACACAGCCGTGAAAAGCAGCTAAACCCCATTATAAAAATAAATTACTTTTAAAAACCCGTAAAACAAAGACAGTGAAAGAGAGAGAAATTCTTACAAAATTCGTTCAGGGGCTGTGATGCAACCTGGATTGACCATATCTAGACCCACAGCTGGATGAGACATAAGGGTGGACACTCTTGGGGCTGAGAGGTTGGGTGAGGTTGGGTGAGAAAACGCAGACCCTTTAAAGTAATACTGCATGGTACCCATCCCATGGGTCCCAAATCTCCAGGTTCAAGGGCATCTTCCTACATCGAAATCTTGCATGAGGAACCCAGAAGAAGGTACACCGTGTGATTTTGAAAGGTTTCTAAAACGCACCTCATTTCTCATCTCCTTGTGCTCGGGTTCGCCATTCCAGCTACTTCACTAGCAATCTCCCTACTTGGAGAATCAGCACCTTTAACCTCCTGTTCTGTACAGGTTGCAATTTGTCCTGAGGATGAACGGGAAGAGGGGCAACCAATGAGAGACTAGATCTAGGTGTTGGGACAGGCACAGGTCACTCTATTTTCCCATCAGGAAGAAGAATTAACCACAGGCTCAGCCTGCCGCCGGGAACCAGAATAGGGCCTGAGGCAATCCCGTGCTTTTGCGGCCAGCTCCCAAACAAGACAGTTGAAAAATGGAGCTCAGGGGCACTGCCATTCACAAACCTGCTGAGTTATAAACGATAACTCTCGTCCACAAATATATTGAGGGAAGGCAACGAAGAGGATTTGAAAGCAAGGCAGAATTGCAGGAAACAGGTTTCAGGAGGTAGATTCGAATCGCCTTTAAAGCACATGAAAAGCGGCAAAACGTCGACAATGATGCCCTTGGCCAAAAAGGGCGTATGCGTTTTTTCCTGAATATATTCAGGAAAAAACGCATACGCACTTTTTGGCCAACCAAGCAACCTGGAAAGGCAAATCAGCGCTACAAAGAAGTCTCGCTTCCCATCGGTCAAAAGGGTCATGCTGCAAAAAGTGTCAAAACCAGAAATGCAGGACAGGTCATGGAGAAATGGCAGCCTTGCTACGCTGATGGGCGGGATGTTAATTGCCAGCAACCACTCTGGAGAAGTGTATGGTGTGTCCTGAAACATCGAAAAAACACAGCTTAGGGAGCGTACGGCACGTCCACTCATGGGCGTATAAATTGGGAAAAAGAAAAATCAGCAAGACACAGGCACCCCAAAGTTTAGTGCTGCTCTGTTGACAAGAACCTCCACTTCATGACAACTTAAATATCCCAGGAAAGAGAAAAATGGATAAAGAAGTCGTGGTCCTTATGTACAATGGAATATCACTCAGACATGAAATCAATGTCATAAGGCTAGTAGAAGCAAGATGAGTGGAGTTAGGTACGACGATTCTAAGTGAAATAAGTCACACAGAAAAAGACACTTATCATAAGCTATCACTTATAAAGGGAATGTAAAAACCGCTACACTTGAACTGAATTACAAAACAGAACAGAGTCACACGTTTAGAAAACACACTATGGCTGCTTAACGGGAAAGGTGAGGTGGGGTGATGCATAAAACAAGGGGTTCAAATTCGCTCAGATACCGTTCCATACACCCAATATGTAATAGACAAGACCTACTCCTTGCTCAGTGAACTGGACTCAACACCCCCTATTCACCGCACAAGAATATAGGTGACTAGTAAGAATCTTAAAACCTATGTATTGATATATGTCTGGAAGTGAGTCAAGTGGGTGTAAAGCCGCATAAACACAGCCGTGAAAAGCAACTAAACCCCATTATAAAAATAAATTACTTTTAAAAACCCGTAAAACAAAGACAGTGAAAGAGAGAGGAATTCTTACAAAATTCGTTCAGAGGCTGTGATGCAACCTGGATTGACCATATCTACACGCACAGGTGGATGAGACATAAGGGTGGACACTCTTGGGGCTGAAAGGTTGGGTTAGGTTGGGTGAGCAAACGCAGACCCTTTAAAGTAATACTGCGTGGTACCCATCCCATGGGTCCCAAGTCTCCAGGTTCAAGGGCATCTTCCTACATCGAAAACATGCATGAGAAACTCAGAAGATGGTACACCGTGTGATTTTGAAAGGTTTCTAAAACGCACCTCATTTCTCATCTCCTTGTGCTCGGGTTCGCTATTCCAGCTACTTTACTAGCAATCTCCCTACTTGGAGAATCAGCACCTTTAACCTCCTGTTCTGTACAGGTTGCAATTTGTCCTGAGGATGAACGGGAAGAGGGGCAACCAATGAGAGACTAGATCTAGGTGTTGGGATAGGCACAGGTCACTCTAATTTCCCATCAGGAAGAAGAATTAATCACAGGCTCAGCCTGCCGCCCAGAAGCACAATAGGGCCTGAGGCAATCCCGTGCTTTTGCGGCCAGCTCCCAAAAAAGCGAGTTGAAAAATGGAGCTCAGGGACACTGCAATTCACAAACCCGCAGAGTTATAAATGATAACTCTCATCCACAGATATATTGAGGGAAGGCAACGAAGAGGATTTGAAAGCAAGGCAGAATTGCAGAAAACAGATTTCAGGAGGTAGATTCGAATCGCCTTTAAAGCACATGAAAAGCGGCAAAAGGTCGACAATGATGCCCTTGGCCAAAAAGGGCGTATGCGTTTTTTCCTGAATATATTCAGGAAAAAACGCATACGCCCTTTTTGGCCAACCAAGCAACCTGGAAAGGCAAATCAGCGCTACAAAGAAGTCTCGCTTCCCATCGGTCAAAAGGGCCATGCTGCAAAAAGTGTCAAAACCAGAAATGCAGGACAGGCCATGGAGAAATGGCAGCCTTGCTACGCTGATGAGCGGGATGTAAATTGCCAACAGCCACTCTGGAGAAGTGTACAGTGTGTCCTGAAACATCGAAAAAACACAGCTTATGGAGCATAGGGCACGTCCACTCATGGGAGTATAAATTGGGAAAACTAAAAATCAGCAAGACACAGGCACCCCAAAGTTTAGGGCTGCTCTGTTGACAAGAACCTCCACTTCATGACACCTTAAACATCCCAGGAAAGAGAAAAATGGATAAAGAAGTTGTGGTCCTTATGTACAATGCAATATCACTCAGACATGAAATCAATGTCATAAGGCTAGTAGAAGCAAGATGAGTGGACTTAGGTACGACGATTCTAATTGAAATAAGTCACACAGAAAAAGACACTTATCATAAGCTATCACTTATAGAGGGAATGTAAAAACCGCTACACTTGAACTGAATTACAGAACAGAACAGAATCACACGTTTAGAAAACACACTATGGCTGCTTAACGGGAAAGGTGAGGTGGGGTGATGCATAAAACAAGGGTTTCAAATTCGCTCAGATACCGTTCCATACACCCAATATGTAATAGACAAGACCTACTCTTTGCTCAGTGAACTGGACTCAACACCCCCTATTCACCGCACAAGAATATATGTGACTAGTAACAATCTTAATACCTATGTATTGATATCTGTCTGGAAGTGAGTCAAGTGGGTGTAAATCCGCATAAACACAGCCGTGAAAAGCAGCTAAACCCCATTATAAAAATAAATTACTTTTAAAAACCCGTAAAACAAAGACAGTGAAAGAGAGAGAAATTCTTACAAAATTCGTTCAGGGGCTGTGATGCAACCTGGATTGACCATATCTAGACCCACAGCTGGATGAGACATAAGGGTGGACACTCTTGGGGCTGAGAGGTTGGGTGAGGTTGGGTGAGAAAACGCAGACCCTTTAAAGTAATACTGCATGGTACCCATCCCATGGGTCCCAAATCTCCAGGTTCAAGGGCATCTTCCTACATCGAAATCTTGCATGAGGAACCCAGAAGAAGGTACACCGTGTGATTTTGAAAGGTTTCTAAAACGCACCTCATTTCTCATCTCCTTGTGCTCGGGTTCGCCATTCCAGCTACTTCACTAGCAATCTCCCTACTTGGAGAATCAGCACCTTTAACCTCCTGTTCTGTACAGGTTGCAATTTGTCCTGAGGATGAACGGGAAGAGGGGCAACCAATGAGAGACTAGATCTAGGTGTTGGGACAGGCACAGGTCACTCTATTTTCCCATCAGGAAGAAGAATTAACCACAGGCTCAGCCTGCCGCCGGGAACCAGAATAGGGCCTGAGGCAATCCCGTGCTTTTGCGGCCAGCTCCCAAACAAGACAGTTGAAAAATGGAGCTCAGGGGCACTGCCATTCACAAACCTGCTGAGTTATAAACGATAACTCTCGTCCACAAATATATTGAGGGAAGGCAACGAAGAGGATTTGAAAGCAAGGCAGAATTGCAGGAAACAGGTTTCAGGAGGTAGATTCGAATCGCCTTTAAAGCACATGAAAAGCGGCAAAACGTCGACAATGATGCCCTTGGCCAAAAAGGGCGTATGCGTTTTTTCCTGAATATATTCTGGAAAAAACGCATACGCCCTTTTTGGCCAACCAAGCAACCTGGAAAGGCAAATCAGCGCTACAAAGAAGTCTCGCTTCCCATCGGTCAAAAGGGTCATGCTGCAAAACGTGTCAAAACCAGAAATGCAGGACAGGCCATGGAGAAATGGCAGCCTTGCTACGCTGATGGGCGGGATGTTAATTGCCAGCAGCCACTCTGGAGAAGTGAATGGTGTGTCCTGAAACATCGAAAAAACACAGCTTAGGGAGCGTACGACACGTCCACTCATGGGCGTATAAATTGGGAAAAAGAAAAATCAGCAAGACACAGGCACCCCAAAGTTTAGGGCTGCTCTGTTGACAAGAACCTCCACTTCATGACAACTTAAATATCCCAGGAAAGAGAAAAATGGATAAAGAAGTCGTGGTCCTTATGTACAATGGAATATCACTCAGACATGAAATCAATGTCATAAGGCTAGTAGAAGCAAGATGAGTGGAGTTAGGTACGACGATTCTAAGTGAAATAAGTCACACAGAAAAAGACACTTATCATAAGCTATCACTTATAAAGGGAATGTAAAAACCGCTACACTTGAACTGAATTACAAAACAGAACAGAGTCACACGTTTAGAAAACACACTATGGCTGCTTAACGGGAAAGGTGAGGTGGGGTGATGCATAAAACAAGGGGTTCAAATTCGCTCAGATACCGTTCCATACACCCAATATGTAATAGACAAGACCTACTCCTTGCTCAGTGAACTGGACTCAACACCCCCTATTCACCGCACAAGAATATAGGTGACTAGTAAGAATCTTAAAACCTATGTATTGATATATGTCTGGAAGTGAGTCAAGTGGGTGTAAAGCCGCATAAACACAGCCGTGAGAAGCAGCTAAACCCCATTATAAAAATAAATTACTTTTAAAAACCCGTAAAACAAAGACAGTGAAAGAGAGAGAAATTCTTACAAAATTCGTTCTGAGGCTGTGATGCAACCTGGATTGACCATATCTACACGCACAGGTGGATGAGACATAAGGGTGGACACTCTTGGGGCTGAAAGGTTGGGTTAGGTTGGGTGAGCAAACGCAGACCCTTTAAAGTAATACTGCGTGGTACCCATCCCATGGGTCCCAAGTCTCCAGGTTCAAGGGCATCTTCCTACATCGAAAACATGCATGAGAAACTCAGAAGATGGTACACCGTGTGATTTTGAAAGGTTTCTAAAACGCACCTCATTTCTCATCTCCTTGTGCTCGGGTTCGCCATTCCAGCTACTTTACTAGCAATCTCCCTACTTGGAGAATCAGCACCTTTAACCTCCTGTTCTGTACAGGTTGCAATTTGTCCTGAGGATGAACGGGAAGAGGGGCAACCAATGAGAGACTAGATCTAGGTGTTGGGATAGGCACAGGTCACTCTAATTTCCCATCAGGAAGAAGAATTAATCACAGGCTCAGCCTGCCGCCCAGAAGCACAATAGGGCCTGAGGCAATCCCGCGCTTTTGCGGCCAGCTCCCAAAAAAGCGAGTTGAAAAATGGAGCTCAGGGACACTGCAATTCACAAACCCGCAGAGTTATAAATGATAACTCTCATCCACAGATATATTGAGGGAAGGCAACGAAGAGGATTTGAAAGCAAGGCAGAATTGCAGAAAACAGATTTCAGGAGGTAGATTCGAATCGCCTTTAAAGCACATGAAAAGCGGCAAAAGGTCGACAATGATGCCCTTGGCCAAAAAGGGCGTATGCGTTTTTTCCTGAATATATTCAGGAAAAAACGCATACGCCCTTTTTGGCCAACCAAGCAACCTGGAAAGGCAAATCAGCGCTACAAAGAAGTCTCGCTTCCCATCGGTCAAAAGGGCCATGCTGCAAAAAGTGTCAAAACCAGAAATGCAGGACAGGCCATGGAGAAATGGCAGCCTTGCTACGCTGATGAGCGGGATGTAAATTGCCAACAGCCACTCTGGAGAAGTGTACAGTGTGTACTGAAACATCGAAAAAACACAGCTTAGGGAGCATAGGGCACGTCCACTCATGGGCGTATAAATTGGGAAAAAGAAAAATCAGCAAGACACAGGCACCCCAAAGTTTAGGGCTGCTCTGTTGACAAGAACCTCCACTTCATGACACCTTAAATATCCCAGGAAAGAGAAAAATGGATAAAGAAGTCGTGGTCCTTATGTACAATGCAATATCACTCAGACATGAAATCAATGTCATAAGGCTAGTAGAAGCAAGATGAGTGGAGTTAGGTACGACGATTCTAAGTGAAATAAGTCACACAGAAAAAGACACTTATCATAAGCTATCACTTATAGAGAGAATGTAAAAACCGCTACACTTGAACTGAATTACAAAACAGAACAGAGTCACACGTTTAGAAAACACACTATGGCTGCTTAACGGGAAAGGTGAGGTGGGGTGATGCATAAAACAAGGGGTTCAAATTCGCTCAGATACCGTTCCATACACCCAATATGTAATAGACAAGACCTACTCCTTGCTCAGTGAACTGGACTCAACACCCCCTATTCACCGCACAAGAATATATGTGACTAGTAAGAATCTTAAAACCTATATATTGATATATGTCTGGAAGTGAGTCAAGTGGGTGTAAAGCCGCATAAACACAGCCGTGAAAAGCAGCTAAACCCCATTATAAAAATAAATTACTTTTAAAACCCGTAAAACAAAGACAGTGAAAGAGAGAGAAATTCTTACAAAATTCGTTCAGAGGCTGTGATGCAACCTGGATTGACCATATCTACATGCACAGCTGGATGAGACATAAGGGTGGACACTCTTGGGGCTGAAAGGTTGGGTTAGGTTGGGTGAGCAAACGCAGACCCTTTAAAGTAATACTGCGTGGTACCCATCCCATGGGTCCCAAGTCTCCAGGTTCAAGGGCATCTTCCTACATCGAAATCATGCATGAGAAACTCAGAAGATGGTACACCGTGTGATTTTGAAAGGTTTCTAAAACGCACCTCATTTCTCATCTCCTTGTGCTCGGGTTCGCCATTCCAGCTACTTTACTAGCAATCTCCCTACTTGGAGAATCAGCACCTTTAACCTCCTGTTCTGTACAGGTTGCAATTTGTCCTGGGGATGAACGGGAAGAGGGGCAACCAATGAGAGACTAGATCTAGGTGTTGGGACAGGCACAGGTCACTCTATTTTCCCATCAGGAAGAAGAATTAATCACAGGCTCAGCCTGCTGCCAGGAACCAGAATAGGGCCTGAGGCAATCCCGTGCTTTTGCGGCCAGCTCTCAAAAAAGACAGTTGAAAAATGGAGCTCAGGGACACTGCAATTCACAAACCCGCAGAGTTATAAGTGATAACTCTCATCCACAGATATATTGAGAGAAGGCAACGAAGGGGATTTGAAAGCAAGGCAGAATTGCAGGAAACAGATTTCAGGAGGTAGATTCGAATCGCCTTTAAGGCACATGAAAAGCGGCAAAACGTCGACAATGATGCCCTTGGCCAAAAAGGGCGTATGCGTTTTTTCCTGAATATATTCAGGAAAAAACGCATACGCCCTTTTTGGCCAACCAAGCAACCTGGAAAGGCAAATCAGCGCTACAAAGAAGTCTCGCTTCCCATCGGTCAAAAGGGTCATGCTGCAAAAAGTGTCAAAACCAGAAATGCAGGACAGGCCATGGAGAAATGGCAGCCTTGCTACGCTGATGGGCGGGATGTTAATTGCCAGCAGCCACTCTGGAGAAGTGTATGGTGTGTCCTGAAACATCGAAAAAACACAGCTTAGGGAGCGTACGGCACGTCCACTCATGGGCGTATAAATTGGGAAAAAGAAAAATCAGCAAGACAAAGGCACCCCAAAGTTTAGGACTGCTCTGTTGACAAGAACCTCCACTTCATGACACCTTAAATATCCCAGGAAAGAGAAAAATGGATAAAGAAGTTGTGGTCCTTATGTACAATGCAATATCACTCAGACATGAAATCAATGTCATAAGGCTAGTAGAAGCAAGATGAGTGGACTTAGGTACGACGATTCTAAGTGAAATAAGTGACACAGAAAAAGACACTTATCATAAGCTATCACTTATAGAGGGAATGTAAAAACCGCTACACTTGAACTGAATTACAGAATAGAACAGAATCACACGTTGAGAAAACCCACTATGGCTGCTTAACGGGAAAGGTGAGGTGGGGTGATGCATAAAACAAGGGTTTCAAATTCGCTCAGATACCGTTCCATACACCCAATATGTAATAGACAAGACCTACTCTTTGCTCAGTGAACTGGACTCAACACCCCCTATTCACCGCACAAGAATATATGTGACTAGTAACAATCTTAAAACCTATGTATTGATATCTGTCTGGAAGTGAGTCAAGTGGGTGTAAATCCGCATAAACACAGCCGTGAAAAGCAGCTAAACCCCATTATAAAAATAAATTACTTTTAAAAACCCGTAAAACAAAGACAGTGAAAGAGAGAGAAATTCTTACAAAATTCGTTCAGGGGCTGTGATGCAACCTAGATTGACCATATCTAGACCCACAGCTGGATGAGACATAAGGGTGGACAGTCTTGGGGCTGAGAGGTTGGGTGAGGTTGGGTGAGAAAACGCAGACCCTTTAAAGTAATACTGCATGGTACCCATCCCATGGGTCCCAAATCTCCAGGTTCAAGGGCATCTTCCTACATCGAAATCTTGCATGAGGAACCCAGAAGAAGGTACACCGTGTAATTTTGAAAGGTTTCTAAAACGCACCTCATTTCTCATCTCCTTGTGATCGGGTTCGCCATTCCAGCTACTTCACTAGCAATCTCCCTACTTGGAGAATCAGCACCTTTAACCTCCTGTTCTGTACAGGTTGCAATTTGTCCTGAGGATGAACGGGAAGAGGGGCAACCAATGAGAGACTAGATCTAGGTGTTGGGACAGGAACAGGTCACTCTATTTTCCCATCAGGAAGAAGAATTAACCACAGGCTCAGCCTGCCGCTGGGAACCAGAAAAGGGCCTGAGGCAATCCCGTGCTTTTGCGGCCAGCTCCCAAACAAGACAGTTGAAAAATGGAGCTCAGGGGCACTGCCATTCACAAACCTGCTGAGTTATAAATGATTACTCTCGTCCACAAATATATTGAGGGAAAGCAACGAAGAGGATTTGAAAGCAAGGCAGAATTGCAGGAAACAGGTTTCAGGAGGTAGATTCGAATCGCCTTTAAAGCACATGAAAAGCGGCAAAACGTCGACAATGATGCCCTTGGCCAAAAAGGGCGTATGCGTTTTTTCCTGAATATATTCAGGAAAAAACGCATACACACTTTTTGGCCAACCAAGCAACCTGGAAAGGCAAATCAGCGCTACAAAGAAGTCTCGCTTCCCATCGGTCAAATGGGTCATGCTGCAAAAAGTGTCAAAACCAGAAATGCAGGACAGGCCATGGAGAAATGGCAGCCTTGCTACGCTGATGGGCGGGATGTTAATTGCCAGCAGCCACTCTGGAGAAGTGTACAGTGTGTACTGAAACATCGAAAAAACACAGCTTAGGGAGCATAGGGCACGTCCACTCATGGGCGTATAAATTGGGAAAAAGAAAAATCAGCAAGACACAGGCACCCCAAAGTTTAGGGCTGCTCTGTTGACAAGAACCTCCACTTCATGACACCTTAAATATCCCAGGAAAGAGAAAAATGGATAAAGAAGTTGTGGTCCTTATGTACAATGCAATATCACTCAGACATGAAATCAATGTCATAAGGCTAGTAGAAGCAAGATGAGTGGACTTAGGTACGACGATTCTAAGTGAAATAAGTCACACAGAAAAACACACTTATCATAAGCTATCACTTATAGAGGGAATGTAAAAACCGCTACACTTGAACTGAATTACAGAACAGAACAGAATCACACGTTTAGAAAACACACTATGGCTGCTTAACGGGAAAGGTGAGGTGGGGTGATGCATAAAACAAGGGTTTCAAATTCGCTCAGATACCGTTCCATACACCCAATATGTAATAGACAAGACCTACTCCTTGCTCAGTGAACTGGACTGAACACCCCCTATTCACCGCACAAGAATATATGTGACTAGTAACAATCTTAAAACCTATGTATTGATATCTGTCTGAAAGTGAGTCAAGTGGGTGTAAATCCGCATAAACACAGCCGTGAAAAGCAGCTAAACCCCATTATAAAAATAAATTACTTTTAAAAACCCGTAAAACAAAGACAGTGAAAGAGAGAGAAATTCTTACAAAATTCGTTCAGAGGCTGTGATGCAACCTGGATTGACCATATCTACACGCACAGCTGGATGAGACATAAGGGTGGACAGTCTTGGGGCTGAAAGGTTGGGTTAGGTTGGGTGAGCAAACGCAGACCCTTTAAAGTAATACTGCGTGGTACCCATCCCATGGGTCCCAAGTCTCCAGGGTTGAGGGCATCTTCCTACATCGAAAACATGCATGAGAAACTCAGAAGATGGTACACCGTGTGATTTTGAAAGGTTTCTAAAACGCACCTCATTTCTCATCTCCTTGTGCTCGGGTTCGCCATTCCAGCTACTTTACTAGCAATCTCCCTACTTGGAGAATCAGCACCTTTAACCTCCTGTTCCCTACAGGTTGCAATTTGTCCTGAGGATGAACGGGAAGAGGGGCAACCAATGAGAGACTAGATCTAGGTGTTGGGACAGGCACAGGTCACTCTAATTTCCCATCAGGAAGAAGAATTAATCACAGGCTCAGCCTGCCGCCCAGAAGCACAATAGGGCCTGAAGTTATCCCGTGCTTTTGCGGTCAGCTCCCAAAAAAGCGAGTTGAAAAATTGAGCTCAGGGACACTGCAATTCACAAACCCGCAGAGTTATAAATGATAACTCTCATCCACAGATATATTGACGGAAGGCAACGAAGAGGATTTGAAAGCAAGGCAGAATTGCAGGAAAGAGATTTCAAGAGGTAGATTCGAATCGCCTGTAAAGCACATGAAAAGCGGCAAAACGTCGACAATGA
This sequence comes from Eschrichtius robustus, assembly GCF_028021215.1. Taxonomy (NCBI): domain Eukaryota; kingdom Metazoa; phylum Chordata; class Mammalia; order Artiodactyla; family Eschrichtiidae; genus Eschrichtius; species Eschrichtius robustus. The sequence continues at coordinate 1,325,204 of NW_027175818.1, read as the reverse complement.
TGCCCTTGGCCAAAAAGGGCGTATGCGTTTTTTCCTGAATATATTCAGGAAAAAACGCATACGCCCTTTTTGGCCAACCAAGCAACCTGGAAAGGCAAATCAGCGCTACACAGAAGTCTCGCTTCCCATCGGTCAAAAGGGTCATGCTGCAAAAAGTGTCAAAACCAGAAATGCAGGACAGGCCATGGAGAAATGGCAGCCTTGCTACGCTGATGAGCGGGATGTAAATTGCCAACAGCCACTCTGGAGAAGTGTACAGTGTGTCCTGAAACATCGAAAAAACACAGCTTAGGGAGCATAGGGCACGTCCACTCATGGGCGTATAAATTGGGAAAAAGAAAAATCAGCAAGACACAGGCACCCCAAAGTTTAGGGCTGCTCTGTTGACAAGAACCTCCACTTCATGACAACTTAAATATCCCAGGAAAGAGAAAAATGGATAAAGAAGTTGTGGTCCTTATGTACAATGGAATATCACTCAGACATGAAATCAATGTCATAAGGCTAGTAGAAGCAAGATGAGTGGAGTTAGGTACGACGATTCTAAGTGAAATAAGTCACACAGAAAAAGACACTTATCATAAGCTATCACTTATAGAGGGAATGTAAAAACCGCTACACTTGAACTGAATTACAAAACAGAACACAGTCACACGTTTAGAAAACACACTATGGCTGCTTAACGGGAAAGGTGAGGTGGGGTGATGCATAAAACAAGGGGTTCAAATTCGCTCAGATACCGTTCCATACACCCAATATGTAATAGACAAGACCTACTCCTTGCTCAGTGAACTGGACTCAACACCCCCTATTCACCGCACAAGAATATAGGTGACTAGTAAGAATCTTAAAACCTATGTATTGATATATGTCTGGAAGTGAGTCAAGTGGGTGTAAAGCCGCATAAACACAGCCGTGAAAAGCAACTAAACCCCATTATAAAAATAAATTACTTTTAAAAACCCGTAAAACAAAGACAGTGAAAGAGAGAGAAATTCTTACAAAATTCGTTCAGAGGCTGTGATGCAACCTGGATTGACCATATCTACACGCACAGGTGGATGAGACATAAGGGTGGACACTCTTGGGGCTGAAAGGTTGGGTTAGGTTGGGTGAGCAAACGCAGACCCTTTAAAGTAATACTGCGTGGTACCCATCCCATGGGTCCCAAGTCTCCAGGTTCAAGGGCATCTTCCTACATCGAAAACATGCATGAGAAACTCAGAAGATGGTACACCGTGTGATTTTGAAAGGTTTCTAAAACGCACCTCATTTCTCATCTCCTTGTGCTCGGGTTCGCCATTCCAGCTACTTCACTAGCAATCTCCCTACTTGGAGAATCAGCACCTTTAACCTCCTGTTCTGTACAGGTTGCAATTTGTCCTGAGGATGAACGGGAAGAGGGGCAACCAATGAGAGACTAGATCTAGGTGTTGGGACAGGCACAGGTCACTCTATTTTCCCATCAGGAAGAAGAATTAACCACAGGCTCAGCCTGCCGCCGGGAACCAGAATAGGGCCTGAGGCAATCCCGTGCTTTTGCGGCCAGCTCCCAAACAAGACAGGTGAAAAATGGAGCTCAGGGGCACTGCCATTCACAAAACTGCTGAGTTATAAATGATAACTCTCGTCCACAAATATATTGAGGGAAGGCAACGAAGAGGATTTGAAAGCAAGGCAGAATTGCAGGAAACAGGTTTCAGGAGGTAGATTCGAATCGCCTTTAAAGCACATGAAAAGCGGCAAAACGTCGACAATGATGCCCTTGGCCAAAAAGGGCGTATGCGTTTTTTCCTGAATATATTCAGGAAAAAACGCATACGCCCTTTTTGGCCAACCAAGCAACCTGGAAAGACAAATCAGCGCTACAAAGAAGTCTCGCTTCCCATCGGTCAAAAGGGTCATGCTGCAAAAAGTGTCAAAACCAGAAATGCAGGACAGGCCATGGAGAAATGGCAGCCTTGCTACGCTGATGGGCGGGATGTTAATTGCCAGCAGCCACTCTGGAGAAGTGTATGGTGTGTCCTGAAACATCGAAAAAACATAGCTTAGGGAGCGTAGGGCACGTCCACTCATGGGCGTATAAATTGGGAAAAAGAAAAATCAGCAAGACACAGGCACCCCAAAGTTTAGGGCTGCTCTGTTGACAAGAACCTCCACTTCATGACAACTTAAATATCCCAGGAAAGAGAAAAATGGATAAAGAAGTCGTGGTCCTTATGTACAATGGAATATCACTCAGACATGAAATCAATGTCATAAGGCTAGAAGAAGCAAGATGAGTGGAGTTAGGTACGACGATTCTAAGTGAAATAAGTCACACAGAAAAAGACACTTATCATAAGCTATCACTTATAGAGGGAATGTAAAAACCGCTACACTTGAACTGAATTACAAAACAGAACAGAGTCACACGTTTAGAAAACACACTATGGCTGCTTAACGGGAAAGGTGAGGTGGGGTGATGCATAAAACGAAGGGTTCAAATTCGCTCAGATACCGTTCCATACACCCAATATGTAATAGACAAGACCTACTCCTTGCTCAGTGAACTGGACTCAACACCCCCTATTCACCGCACAAGAATATAGGTGACTAGTAAGAATCTTAAAACCTATGTATTGATATATGTCTGGAAGTGAGTCAAGTGGGTGTAAAGCCGCATAAACACAGCCGTGAAAAGCAACTAAACCCCATTATAAAAATAAATTACTTTTAAAAACCCGTAAAACAAAGACAGTGAAAGAGAGAGAAATTCTTACAAAATTCGTTCAGAGGCTGTGATGCAACCTGGATTGACCATATCTACACGCACAGGTGGATGAGACATAAGGGTGGACACTCTTGGGGCTGAAAGGTTGGGTTAGGTTGGGTGAGCAAACGCAGACCCTTTAAAGTAATACTGCGTGGTACCCATCCCATGGGTCCCAAGTCTCCAGGTTCAAGGGCATCTTCCTACATCGAAAACATGCATGAGAAACTCAGAAGATGGTACACCGTGTGATTTTGAAAGGTTTCTAAAACGCACCTCATTTCTCATCTCCTTGTGCTCGGGTTTGCCATTCCAGCTACTTTACTAGCAATCTCCCTACTTGGAGAATCAGCACCTTTAACCTCCTGTTCTGTACAGGTTGCAATTTGTCCTGAGGATGAACGGGAAGATGGGCAACCAATGAGAGAGTAGATCTAGGTGTTGGGACAGGCACAGGTCACTCTAATTTCCCATCAGGAAGAAGAATTAATCACAGGCTCAGCCTGCCGCCCAGAAGCACAATAGGGCCTGAGGCAATCCCGCGCTTTTGCGGCCAACTCCCAAAAAAGCGAGTTGAAAAATGGAGCTCAGGGACACTGCAATTCACAAACCCGCAGAGTTATAAATGATAACTCTCATCCACAGATATATTGAGGGAAGGCAACGAAGAGGATTTGAAAGCAAGGCAGAATTGCAGAAAACAGATTTCAGGAGGTAGATTCGAATCGCCTTTAAAGCACATGAAAAGCGGCAAAAGGTCGACAATGATGCCCTTGGCCAAAAAGGGCGTATGCGTTTTTTCCTGAATATATTCAGGAAAAAACGCATACGCCCTTTTTGGCCAACCAAGCAACCTGGAAAGGCAAATCAGCGCTACAAAGAAGTCTCGCTTCCCATCGGTCAAAAGGGTCATGCTGCAAAAAGTGTCAAAACCAGAAATGCAGGACAGGCCATGGAGAAATGGCAGCCTTGCTACGCTGATGGGCGGGATGTTAATTGCCAGCAGCCACTCTGGAGAAGTGTATGGTGTGTCCTGAAACATCGAAAAAACACAGCTTAGGGAGCGTACGGCACGTCCACTCATGGGCGTATAAATTGGGAAAAAGAAAAATCAGCAAGACACAGGCACCCCAAAGTTTAGGGCTGCTCTGTTGACAAGAACCTCCACTTCATGACAACTTAAATATCCCAGGAAAGAGAAAAATGGATAAAGAAGTCGTGGTCCTTATGTACAATGGAATATCACTCAGACATGAAATCAATGTCATAAGGCTAGTAGAAGCAAGATGAGTGGAGTTAGGTACGACGATTCTAAGTGAAATAAGTCACACAGAAAAAGACACTTATCATAAGCTATCACTTATAGAGGGAATGTAAAAACCGCTACACTTGAACTGAATTACAAAACAGAACAGAGTCACACGTTTAGAAAACACACTATGGCTGCTTAACGGGAAAGGTGAGGTGGGGTGATGCATAAAACAAGGGTTTCAAATTCGCTCAGATACCGTTCCATACACCGAATATGTAATAGACAAGACCTACTCTTTGCTCAGTGAACTGGCCTCAACACCCCCTATTCACCGAACAAGAATATATGTGACTAGTAACAATCTTAAAACCTATGTATTGATATCTGTCTGAAAGTGAGTCAAGTGGGTGTAAATCCGCATAAACACAGCCGTGAAAAGCAGCTAAACCCCATTATAAAAATAAATTACTTTTAAAAACCCGTAAAACAAAGACAGTGAAAGAGAGAGAAATTCTTACAAAATTCGTTCAGGGGCTGTGATGCAACCTGGATTGACCATATCTAGACCCACAGCTGGATGAGACATAAGGGTGGACACTCTTGGGGCTGAGAGGTTGGGTGAGGTTGGGTGAGAAAACGCAGACCCTTTAAAGTAATACTGCATGGTACCCATCCCATGGGTCCCATATCTCCAGGTTCAAGGGCATCTTCCTACATCGAAATCTTGCATGAGGAACCCAGAAGAAGGTACACCATGTGATTTTGAAAGGTTTCTAAAACGCACCTCATTTCTCATCTCCTTGTGCTCGGGTTCGCCATTCCAGCTACTTCACTAGCAATCTCCCTACTTGGAGAATCAGAACCTTTAACCTCCTGTTCTGTACAGGTTGCAATTTGTCCTGAGGATGAACGGGCAGAGGGGCAACCAATGAGAGACTAGATCTAGGTGTTGGGACAGGCACAGGTCACTCTATTTTCCCATCAGGAAGAAGAATTAACCACAGGCTCAGCCTGCCGCTGGGAACCAGAATAGGGCCTGAGGCAATCCCGTGCTTTTGCGGCCAGCTCCCAAACAAGACAGTTGAAAAATGGAGCTCAGGGGCACTGCCATTCACAAACCTGCTGAGTTATAAATGATAACTCTCGTCCACAAATATATTGAGGGAAAGCAACGAAGAGGATTTGAAAGCAAGGCAGAATTGCAGGAAACAGGTTTCAGGAGGTAGATTCGAATCGCCTTTAAAGCACATGAAAAGCGGCAAAACGTCGACAATGATGCCCTTGGCCAAAAAGGGCGTATGCGTTTTTTCCTGAATATATTCAGGAAAAAACGCATACGCCCTTTTTGGCCAACCAAGCAACCTGGAAAGGCAAATCAGCGCTACAAAGAAGTTTCGCTTCCCATCGGTCAAAAGGGTCATGCTGCAAAAAGTGTCAAAACCAGAAATGCAGGACAGGCCATGGAGAAATGGCAGCCTTGCTACGCTGATGGGCGGGATGTTAATTGCCAGCAGCCACTCTGGAGAAGTGTACAGTGTGTACTGAAACATCGAAAAAACACAGCTTAGGGAGCATAGGGCACGTCCACTCATGGGCGTATAAATTGGGAAAAAGAAAAATCAGCAAGACACAGGCACCCCAAAGTTTAGGGCTGCTCTGTTGACAAGAACCTCCACTTCATGACACCTTAAATATCCCAGGAAAGAGAAAAATGGATAAAGAAGTTGTGGTCCTTATGTACAATGCAATATCACTCAGACATGAAATCAATGTCATAAGGCTAGTAGAAGCAAGATGAGTGGACTTAGGTACGACGATTCTAAGTGAAATAAGTCACACAGAAAAAGACACTTATCATAAGCTATCACTTATAGAGGGAATGTAAAAACCGCTACACTTGAACTGAATTACAGAACAGAACAGAATCACACGTTTAGAAAACACACTATGGCTGCTTAACGGGAAAGGTGAGGTGGGGTGATGCATAAAACAAGGGGTTCAAATTCGCTCAGATACCGTTCCATACACCCAATATGTAATAGACAAGACCTACTCCTTGCTCAGTGAACTGGACTCAACACCCCCTATTCACCGCACAAGAATATATGTGACTAGTAACAATCTTAAAACCTATGTATTGATATCTGTCTGAAAGTGAGTCAAGTGGGTGTAAATCCGCATAAACACAGCCGTGAAAAGCAGCTAAACCCCATTATAAAAATAAATTACTTTTAAAAACCCGTAAAACAAAGACAGTGAAAGAGAGAGAAATTCTTACAAAATTCGTTCAGAGGCTGTGATGCAACCTGGATTGACCATATCTACACGCACAGCTGGATGAGACATAAGGGTGGACAGTCTTGGGGCTGAAAGGTTGGGTTAGGTTGGGTGAGCAAACGCAGACCCTTTAAAGTAATACTGCGTGGTACCCATCCCATGGGTCCCAAGCCTCCAGGGTTGAGGGCATCTTCCTACATCGAAAACATGCATGAGAAACTCAGAAGATGGTACACCGTGTGATTTTGAAAGATTTCTAAAACGCACCTCATTTCTCATCTCCTTGTGCTCGGGTTCGCCATTCCAGCTACTTTACTAGCAATCTCCCTACTTGGAGAATCAGCACCTTTAACCTCCTGTTCCCTACAGGTTGCAATTTGTCCTGAGGATGAACGGGAAGAGGGGCAACCAATGAGAGACTAGATCTAGGTGTTGGGACAGGCACAGGTCACTCTAATTTCCCATCAGGAAGAAGAATTAATCACAGGCTCAGCCTGCCGCCCAGAAGCACAATAGGGCCTGAGGCAATCCCGTGCTTTTGCGGCCAGCTCCCAAAAAAGCGAGTTGAAAAATGGAGCTCAGGGACACTGCAATTCACAAACCCGCAGAGTTATAAATGATAACTCTCATCCACAGATATATTGAGGGAAGGCAACGAAGAGGATTTGAAAGCAAGGCAGAATTGCAGGAAAGAGATTTCAGGAGGTAGATTCGAATCGCCTGTAAAGCACATGAAAAGCGGCAAAACGTCGACAATGATGCCCTTGGCCAAAAAGGGCGTATGCGTTTTTTCCTGAATATATTCAGGAAAAAACGCATACGCCCTTTTTGGCCAACCAAGCAACCTGGAAAGGCAAATCAGCGCTACACAGAAGTCTCGCTTCCCATCGGTCAAAAGGGCCATGCTGCAAAAAGTGTCAAAACCAGAAATGCAGGACAGGCCATGGAGAAATGGCAGCCTAGCTACGCTGATGAGCGGGATGTAAATTACCAACAGCCACTCTGGAGAAGTGTACAGTGTGTCCTGAAACATCGAAAAAACACAGCTTAGGGAGCATAGGGCACGTCCACTCATGGGCGTATAAATTGGGAAAAAGAAAAATCAGCAAGACACAGGCACCCCAAAGTTTAGGGCTGCTCTGTTGACAAGAACCTCCACTTCATGACAACTTAAATATCCCAGGAAAGAGAAAAATGGATAAAGAAGTCGTGGTCCTTATGTACAATGGAATATCACTCAGACATGAAATCAATGTCATAAGGCTAGTAGAAGCAAGATGAGTGGAGTTAGGTACGACGATTCTAAGTGAAATAAGTCACACAGAAAAAGACACTTATCATAAGCTATCACTTATAGAGGGAATGTAAAAACCGCTACACTTGAACTGAATTACAAAACAGAACAGAGTCACACGTTTAGAAAACACACTATGGCTGCTTAACGGGAAAGGTGAGGTGGGGTGATGCATAAAACAAGGGGTTCAAATTCGCTCAGATACCGTTCCATACACCCAATATGTAATAGACATGACCTACTCCTTGCTCAGTGAACTGGACTCAACACCCCCTATTCACCGCACAAGAATATAGGTGACTATTAAGAATCTTAAAACCTATGTATTGATATATGTCTGGAAGTGAGTCAAGTGGGTGTAAAGCCGCATAAACACAGCCGTGAAAAGCAACTAAACCCCATTATAAAAATAAATTACTTTTAAAAACCCGTAAAACAAAGACAGTGAAAGAGAGAGAAATTCTTACAAAATTCGTTCAGAGGCTGTGATGCAACCTGGATTGACCATATCTACACGCACAGGTGGATGAGACATAAAAGTGGACACTCTTGGGGCTGAAAGGTTGGGTTAGGTTGGGTGAGCAAACGCAGACCCTTTAAAGTAATACTGCGTGGTACCCATCCCATGGGTCCCAAGTCTCCAGGTTCAAGGGCATCTTCCTACATCGAAAACATGCATGAGAAACTCAGAAGATGGTACACCGTGTGATTTTGAAAGGTTTCTAAAACGCACCTCATTTCTCATCTCCTTGTGCTCGGGTTCGCCATTCCAGCTACTTTACTAGCAATCTCCCTACTTGGAGAATCAGCACCTTTAACCTCCTGTTCTGTACAGGTTGCAATTTGTCCTGAGGATGAACGGGAAGAGGGGCAACCAATGAGAGACTAGATCTAGGTGTTGGGACAGGCACAGGTCACTCTAATTTCCCATCAGGAAGAAGAATTAATCACAGGCTCAGCCTGCCGCCCAGAAGCACAATAGGGCCTGAGGCAATCCCGCGCTTTTGCGGCCAGCTCCCAAAAAAGCGAGTTGAAAAATGGAGCTCAGGGACACTGCAATTCACAAACCCGCAGAGTTATAAATGATAACTCTCATCCACAGATATATTGAGGGAAGGCAACGAAGAGGATTTGAAAGCAAGGCAGAATTGCAGAAAACAGATTTCAGGAGGTAGATTCGAATCGCCTTTAAAGCACATGAAAAGCAGCAAAACGTCGACAATGATGCCCTTGGCCAAAAAGGGCGTATGCGTTTTTTCTTGAATATATTCAGGAAAAAACGCATACGCCCTTTTTGGCCAACCAAGCAACCTGGAAAGGCAAATCAGCGCTACAAAGAAGTCTCGCTTCCCATCGGTCAAAAGGGTCATGCTGCAAAAAGTGTCAAAACCAGAAATGCAGGACAGGCCATGGAGAAATGGCAGCCTTGCTACGCTGATGAGCGGGATGTAAATTGCCAACAGCCACTCTGGAGAAGTGTACAGTGTGTCCTGAAACATCGAAAAAACACAGCTTAGGGAGCATAGGGCACGTCCACTCATGGGCGTATAAATTGGGAAAACTAAATATCAGCAAGACACAGGCACCCCAAAGTTTAGGGCTGCTCTGTTGACAAGAACCTCCACTTCATGACACCTTAAATATCCCAGGAAAGAGAAAAATGGATAAAGAAGTTGTGGTCCTTATGTACAATGCAATATCACTCAGACATGAAATCAATGTCATAAGGCTAGTAGAAGCAAGATGAGTGGAGTTAGGTACGACGATTCTAAGTGAAATAAGTCACACAGAAAAAGACACTTATCATAAGCTATCACTTATAGAGGGAATGTAAAAACCGCTACACTTGAACTGAATTACAAAACAGAACAGAGTCACACGTTTAGAAAACACACTATGGCTGCTTAACGGGAAAAGTGAGGTGGGGTGATGCATAAAACAAGGGTTTCAAATTCGCTCAGATACCGTTCCATACACCCAATATGTAATAGACAAGACCTACTCCTTGCTCAGTGAACTGGACTCAACACCCCCTATTCACCGCACAAGAATATAGGTGACTAGTAAGAATCTTAAAACCTATGTATTGATATCTGTCTGGAAGTGAGTCAAGTGGGTGTAAAGCCGCATAAACACAGCCGTGAAAAGCAACTAAACCCCATTATAAAAATAAATTACTTTTAAAAACCCGTAAAACAAAGACAGTGAAAGAGAGAGAAATTCTTACAAAATTCGTTCAGAGGCTGTGATGCAACCTGGATTGACCATATCTACACGCACAGGTGGATGAGACATAAGGGTGGACACTCTTGGGGCTGAGAGGTTGGGTTAGGTTGGGTGAGCAAACGCAGACCCTTTAAAGTAATACTGCGTGGTACCCATCCCATGGGTCCCAAGTCTCCAGGTTCAAGGGCATCTTCCTACATCGAAAACATGCATGAGAAACTCAGAAGATGGTACACCGTGTGATTTTGAAAGGTTTCTAAAACGCACCTCATTTCTCATCTCCTTGTGCTCGGGTTCGCCATTCCAGCTACTTTACTAGCAATCTCCCTACTTGGAGAATCAGCACCTTTAACCTCCTGTTCTGTACAGGTTGCAATTTGTCCTGAGGATGAACGGGAAGAGGGGCAACCAATGAGAGACTAGATCTAGGTGTTGGGACAGGCACAGGTCACTCTAATTTCCCATCAGGAAGAAGAATTAATCACAGGCTCAGCCTGCCGCCCAGAAGCACAATAGGGCCTGAGGCAATCCCGCGCTTTTGCGGCCAGCTCCCAAAAAAGCGAGTTGAAAAATGGAGCTCAGGGACACTGCAATTCACAAACCCGCAGAGTTATAAATGATAACTCTCATCCACAGATATATTGAGGGAAGGCAACGAAGAGGATTTGAAAGCAAGGCAGAATTGCAGAAAACAGATTTCAGGAGGTAGATTCGAATCGCCTTTAAAGCACATGAAAAGCGGCAAAAGGTCGACAATGATGCCCTTGGCCAAAAAGGGCGTATGCGTTTTTTCCTGAATATATTCAGGAAAAAACGCATACGCCCTTTTTGGCCAACCAAGCAACCTGGAAAGGCAAATCAGCGCTACAAAGAGGTCTCGCTTCCCATCGGTCCAAAGGGCCATGCTGCAAAAAGTGTCAAAACCAGAAATGCAGGACAGGCCATGGAGAAATGGCAGCCTTGCTACGCTGATGAGCGGGATGTAAATTGCCAACAGCCACTCTGGAGAAGTGTACAGTGTGTCCTGAAACATCGAAAAAACACAGCTTAGGGAGCATAGGGCACGTCCACTCATGGGCGTATAAATTGGGAAAACTAAAAATCAGCAAGACACAGGCACCCCAAAGTTTAGGGCTGCTCTGTTGACAAGAACCTCCACTTCATGACACCTTAAATATCCCAGGAAAGAGAAAAATGGATAAAGAAGTTGTGGTCCTTATGTACAATGCAATATCACTCAGACATGAAATCAATGTCATAAGGCTAGTAGAAGCAAGATGAGTGGACTCAGGTACGACGATTCTAAGGGAAATAAGTCACACAGAAAAAGACACTTATCATAAGCTATCACTTATAGAGGGAATGTAAAAACCGCTACACTTGAACTGAATTACAGAACAGAACAGAATCACACGTTTAGAAAACACACTATGGCTGCTTAACGGGAAAGGTGAGGTGGGGTGATGCATAAAACAAGGGTTTCAAATTCGCTCAGATACCGTTCCATACACCCAATATGTAATAGACAAGACCTACTCTTTGCTCAGTGAACTGGACTCAACACCCCCTATTCACCGCACAAGAATATATGTGACTAGTAACAATCTTAAAACCTATGTATTGATATCTGTCTGAAAGTGAGTCAAGTGGGTGTAAATCCGCATAAACACAGCCGTGAAAAGCAGCTAAACCCCATTATAAAAATAAATTACTTTTAAAAACCCGTAAAACAAAGACAGTGAAAGAGAGAGAAATTCTTACAAAATTCGTTCAGGGGCTGTGATGCAACCTGGATTGACCATATCTAGACCCACAGCTGGATGAGACATAAAGGTGGACAGTCTTGGGGCTGAGAGGTTGGGTGAGCTTGGGTGAGAAAACGCAGACCCTTTAAAGTAATACTGCATGGTACCCATCCCATGGGTCCCAAATCTCCAGGTTCAAGGGCATCTTCCTACATCGAAATCTTGCATGAGGAACCCAGAAGAAGGTACACCGTGTGATTTTGAAAGGTTTCTAAAACGCACCTCATTTCTCATCTCCTTGTGCTCGGGTTCGCCATTCCAGCTACTTCACTAGCAATCTCCCTACTTGGAGAATCAGCACCTTTAACCTCCTGTTCTGTACAGGTTGCAATTTGTCCTGAGGATGAACGGGAAGAGGGGCAACCAATGAGAGACTAGATCTAGGTGTTGGGACAGGCACAGGTCACTCTATTTTCCCATCAGGAAGAAGAATTAACCACAGGCTCAGCCTGCCGCCGGGAACCAGAATAGGGCCTGAGGCAATCCCGTGCTTTTGCGGCCAGCTCCCAAACAAGACAGCTGAAAAATGGAGCTCAGGGGCACTGCCATTCACAAACCTGCTGAGTTATAAACGATAACTCTCGTCCACAAATATATTGAGGGAAGGCAACGAAGAGGATTTGAAAGCAAGGCAGAATTGCAGGAAACAGGTTTCAGGAGGTAGATTCGAATCGCCTTTAAAGCACATGAAAAGCAGCAAAACGTCGACAATGATGCCCTTGGCCAAAAAGGGCGTATGCGTTTTTTCCTGAATATATTCAGGAAAAAACGCATACGCCCTTTTTGGCCAACCAAGCAACCTGGAAAGGCAAATCAGCGCTACAAAGAAGTCTCGCTTCCCATCGGTCAAAAGGGTCATGCTGCAAAAAGTGTCAAAACCAGAAATGCAGGACAGGCCATGGAGAAATGGCAGCCTTGCTACGCTGATGGGCGGGATGTTAATTGCCAGCAGCCACTCTGGAGAAGTGTATGGTGTGTCCTGAAACATCGAAAAAACACAGCTTAGGGAGCGTACGGCACGTCCACTCATGGGCGTATAAATTGGGAAAAAGAAAAATCAGCAAGACACAGGCACCCCAAAGTTTAGGGCTGCTCTGTTGACAAGAACCTCCACTTCATGACAACTTAAATATCCCAGGAAAGAGAAAAATGGATAAAGAAGTCGTGGTCCTTATGTACAATGGAATATCACTCAGACATGAAATCAATGTCATAAGGCTAGTAGAAGCAAGATGAGTGGAGTTAGGTACGACGATTCTAAGTGAAATAAGTCACACAGAAAAAGACACTTATCATAAGCTATCACTTATAGAGGGAATGTAAAAACCGCTACACTTGAACTGAATTACAAAACAGAACAGAGTCACACGTTTAGAAAACACACTATGGCTGCTTAACGGGAAAGGTGAGGTGGGGTGATGCATAAAACAAGGGTTTCAAATTCGCTCAGATACCGTTCCATACACCCAATATGTAATAGACAAGACCTACTCTTTGCTCAGTGAACTGGCCTCAACACCCCCTATTCACCGAACAAGAATATATGTGACTAGTAACAATCTTAAAACCTATGTATTGATATCTGTCTGAAAGTGAGTCAAGTGGGTGTAAATCCGCATAAACACAGCCGTGAAAAGCAGCTAAACCCCATTATAAAAATAAATTACTTTTAAAAACCCGTAAAACAAAGACAGTGAAAGAGAGAGAAATTCTTACAAAATTCGTTCAGGGGCTGTGATGCAACCTGGATTGACCATATCTAGACCCACAGCTGGATGAGACATAAGGGTGGACACTCTTGGGGCTGAGAGGTTGGGTGAGGTTGGGTGAGAAAACGCAGACCCTTTAAAGTAATACTGCATGGTACCCATCCCATGGGTCCCATATCTCCAGGTTCAAGGGCATCTTCCTACATCGAAATCTTGCATGAGGAACCCAGAAGAAGGTACACCATGTGATTTTGAAAGGTTTCTAAAACGCACCTCATTTCTCATCTCCTTGTGCTCGGGTTCGCCATTCCAGCTACTTCACTAGCAATCTCCCTACTTGGAGAATCAGAACCTTTAACCTCCTGTTCTGTACAGGTTGCAATTTGTCCTGAGGATGAACGGGCAGAGGGGCAACCAATGAGAGACTAGATCTAGGTGTTGGGACAGGCACAGGTCACTCTATTTTCCCATCAGGAAGAAGAATTAACCACAGGCTCAGCCTGCCGCTGGGAACCAGAATAGGGCCTGAGGCAATCCCGTGCTTTTGCGGCCAGCTCCCAAACAAGACAGTTGAAAAATGGAGCTCAGGGGCACTGCCATTCACAAACCTGCTGAGTTATAAATGATAACTCTCGTCCACAAATATATTGAGGGAAAGCAACGAAGAGGATTTGAAAGCAAGGCAGAATTGCAGGAAACAGGTTTCAGGAGGTAGATTCGAATCGCCTTTAAAGCACATGAAAAGCGGCAAAACGTCGACAATGATGCCCTTGGCCAAAAAGGGCGTATGCGTTTTTTCCTGAATATATTCAGGAAAAAACGCATACGCCCTTTTTGGCCAACCAAGCAACCTGGAAAGGCAAATCAGCGCTACACAGAAGTCTCGCTTCCCATCGGTCAAAAGGGTCATGCTGCAAAAAGTGTCAAAACCAGAAATGCAGGACAGGCCATGGAGAAATGGCAGCCTTGCTACGCTGATGAGCGGGATGTAAATTGCCAACAGCCACTCTGGAGAAGTGTACAGTGTGTCCTGAAACATCGAAAAAACACAGCTTAGGGAGCATAGGGCACGTCCACTCATGGGCGTATAAATTGGGAAAAAGAAAAATCAGCAAGACACAGGCACCCCAAAGTTTAGGGCTGCTCTGTTGACAAGAACCTCCACTTCATGACAACTTAAATATCCCAGGAAAGAGAAAAATGGATAAAGAAGTTGTGGTCCTTATGTACAATGGAATATCACTCAGACATGAAATCAATGTCATAAGGCTAGTAGAAGCAAGATGAGTGGAGTTAGGTACGACGATTCTAAGTGAAATAAGTCACACAGAAAAAGACACTTATCATAAGCTATCACTTATAGAGGGAATGTAAAAACCGCTACACTTGAACTGAATTACAAAACAGAACACAGTCACACGTTTAGAAAACACACTATGGCTGCTTAACGGGAAAGGTGAGGTGGGGTGATGCATAAAACAAGGGGTTCAAATTCGCTCAGATACCGTTCCATACACCCAATATGTAATAGACAAGACCTACTCCTTGCTCAGTGAACTGGACTCAACACCCCCTATTCACCGCACAAGAATATAGGTGACTAGTAAGAATCTTAAAACCTATGTATTGATATATGTCTGGAAGTGAGTCAAGTGGGTGTAAAGCCGCATAAACACAGCCGTGAAAAGCAACTAAACCCCATTATAAAAATAAATTACTTTTAAAAACCCGTAAAACAAAGACAGTGAAAGAGAGAGAAATTCTTACAAAATTCGTTCAGAGGCTGTGATGCAACCTGGATTGACCATATCTACACGCACAGGTGGATGAGACATAAGGGTGGACACTCTTGGGGCTGAAAGGTTGGGTTAGGTTGGGTGAGCAAACGCAGACCCTTTAAAGTAATACTGCGTGGTACCCATCCCATGGGTCCCAAGTCTCCAGGTTCAAGGGCATCTTCCTACATCGAAAACATGCATGAGAAACTCAGAAGATGGTACACCGTGTGATTTTGAAAGGTTTCTAAAACGCACCTCATTTCTCATCTCCTTGTGCTCGGGTTCGCCATTCCAGCTACTTCACTAGCAATCTCCCTACTTGGAGAATCAGCACCTTTAACCTCCTGTTCTGTACAGGTTGCAATTTGTCCTGAGGATGAACGGGAAGAGGGGCAACCAATGAGAGACTAGATCTAGGTGTTGGGACAGGCACAGGTCACTCTATTTTCCCATCAGGAAGAAGAATTAACCACAGGCTCAGCCTGCCGCCGGGAACCAGAATAGGGCCTGAGGCAATCCCGTGCTTTTGCGGCCAGCTCCCAAACAAGACAGGTGAAAAATGGAGCTCAGGGGCACTGCCATTCACAAAACTGCTGAGTTATAAATGATAACTCTCGTCCACAAATATATTGAGGGAAGGCAACGAAGAGGATTTGAAAGCAAGGCAGAATTGCAGGAAACAGGTTTCAGGAGGTAGATTCGAATCGCCTTTAAAGCACATGAAAAGCGGCAAAACGTCGACAATGATGCCCTTGGCCAAAAAGGGCGTATGCGTTTTTTCCTGAATATATTCAGGAAAAAACGCATACGCCCTTTTTGGCCAACCAAGCAACCTGGAAAGACAAATCAGCGCTACAAAGAAGTCTCGCTTCCCATCGGTCAAAAGGGTCATGCTGCAAAAAGTGTCAAAACCAGAAATGCAGGACAGGCCATGGAGAAATGGCAGCCTTGCTACGCTGATGGGCGGGATGTTAATTGCCAGCAGCCACTCTGGAGAAGTGTATGGTGTGTCCTGAAACATCGAAAAAACATAGCTTAGGGAGCGTAGGGCACGTCCACTCATGGGCGTATAAATTGGGAAAAAGAAAAATCAGCAAGACACAGGCACCCCAAAGTTTAGGGCTGCTCTGTTGACAAGAACCTCCACTTCATGACAACTTAAATATCCCAGGAAAGAGAAAAATGGATAAAGAAGTCGTGGTCCTTATGTACAATGGAATATCACTCAGACATGAAATCAATGTCATAAGGCTAGAAGAAGCAAGATGAGTGGAGTTAGGTACGACGATTCTAAGTGAAATAAGTCACACAGAAAAAGACACTTATCATAAGCTATCACTTATAGAGGGAATGTAAAAACCGCTACACTTGAACTGAATTACAAAACAGAACAGAGTCACACGTTTAGAAAACACACTATGGCTGCTTAACGGGAAAGGTGAGGTGGGGTGATGCATAAAACGAAGGGTTCAAATTCGCTCAGATACCGTTCCATACACCCAATATGTAATAGACAAGACCTACTCCTTGCTCAGTGAACTGGACTCAACACCCCCTATTCACCGCACAAGAATATAGGTGACTAGTAAGAATCTTAAAACCTATGTATTGATATATGTCTGGAAGTGAGTCAAGTGGGTGTAAAGCCGCATAAACACAGCCGTGAAAAGCAACTAAACCCCATTATAAAAATAAATTACTTTTAAAAACCCGTAAAACAAAGACAGTGAAAGAGAGAGAAATTCTTACAAAATTCGTTCAGAGGCTGTGATGCAACCTGGATTGACCATATCTACACGCACAGGTGGATGAGACATAAGGGTGGACACTCTTGGGGCTGAAAGGTTGGGTTAGGTTGGGTGAGCAAACGCAGACCCTTTAAAGTAATACTGCGTGGTACCCATCCCATGGGTCCCAAGTCTCCAGGTTCAAGGGCATCTTCCTACATCGAAAACATGCATGAGAAACTCAGAAGATGGTACACCGTGTGATTTTGAAAGGTTTCTAAAACGCACCTCATTTCTCATCTCCTTGTGCTCGGGTTTGCCATTCCAGCTACTTTACTAGCAATCTCCCTACTTGGAGAATCAGCACCTTTAACCTCCTGTTCTGTACAGGTTGCAATTTGTCCTGAGGATGAACGGGAAGATGGGCAACCAATGAGAGAGTAGATCTAGGTGTTGGGACAGGCACAGGTCACTCTAATTTCCCATCAGGAAGAAGAATTAATCACAGGCTCAGCCTGCCGCCCAGAAGCACAATAGGGCCTGAGGCAATCCCGCGCTTTTGCGGCCAACTCCCAAAAAAGCGAGTTGAAAAATGGAGCTCAGGGACACTGCAATTCACAAACCCGCAGAGTTATAAATGATAACTCTCATCCACAGATATATTGAGGGAAGGCAACGAAGAGGATTTGAAAGCAAGGCAGAATTGCAGAAAACAGATTTCAGGAGGTAGATTCGAATCGCCTTTAAAGCACATGAAAAGCGGCAAAAGGTCGACAATGATGCCCTTGGCCAAAAAGGGCGTATGCGTTTTTTCCTGAATATATTCAGGAAAAAACGCATACGCCCTTTTTGGCCAACCAAGCAACCTGGAAAGGCAAATCAGCGCTACAAAGAAGTCTCGCTTCCCATCGGTCAAAAGGGTCATGCTGCAAAAAGTGTCAAAACCAGAAATGCAGGACAGGCCATGGAGAAATGGCAGCCTTGCTACGCTGATGGGCGGGATGTTAATTGCCAGCAGCCACTCTGGAGAAGTGTATGGTGTGTCCTGAAACATCGAAAAAACACAGCTTAGGGAGCGTACGGCACGTCCACTCATGGGCGTATAAATTGGGAAAAAGAAAAATCAGCAAGACACAGGCACCCCAAAGTTTAGGGCTGCTCTGTTGACAAGAACCTCCACTTCATGACAACTTAAATATCCCAGGAAAGAGAAAAATGGATAAAGAAGTCGTGGTCCTTATGTACAATGGAATATCACTCAGACATGAAATCAATGTCATAAGGCTAGTAGAAGCAAGATGAGTGGAGTTAGGTACGACGATTCTAAGTGAAATAAGTCACACAGAAAAAGACACTTATCATAAGCTATCACTTATAGAGGGAATGTAAAAACCGCTACACTTGAACTGAATTACAAAACAGAACAGAGTCACACGTTTAGAAAACACACTATGGCTGCTTAACGGGAAAGGTGAGGTGGGGTGATGCATAAAACAAGGGTTTCAAATTCGCTCAGATACCGTTCCATACACCCAATATGTAATAGACAAGACCTACTCTTTGCTCAGTGAACTGGCCTCAACACCCCCTATTCACCGAACAAGAATATATGTGACTAGTAACAATCTTAAAACCTATGTATTGATATCTGTCTGAAAGTGAGTCAAGTGGGTGTAAATCCGCATAAACACAGCCGTGAAAAGCAGCTAAACCCCATTATAAAAATAAATTACTTTTAAAAACCCGTAAAACAAAGACAGTGAAAGAGAGAGAAATTCTTACAAAATTCGTTCAGGGGCTGTGATGCAACCTGGATTGACCATATCTAGACCCACAGCTGGATGAGACATAAGGGTGGACACTCTTGGGGCTGAGAGGTTGGGTGAGGTTGGGTGAGAAAACGCAGACCCTTTAAAGTAATACTGCATGGTACCCATCCCATGGGTCCCATATCTCCAGGTTCAAGGGCATCTTCCTACATCGAAATCTTGCATGAGGAACCCAGAAGAAGGTACACCATGTGATTTTGAAAGGTTTCTAAAACGCACCTCATTTCTCATCTCCTTGTGCTCGGGTTCGCCATTCCAGCTACTTCACTAGCAATCTCCCTACTTGGAGAATCAGAACCTTTAACCTCCTGTTCTGTACAGGTTGCAATTTGTCCTGAGGATGAACGGGCAGAGGGGCAACCAATGAGAGACTAGATCTAGGTGTTGGGACAGGCACAGGTCACTCTATTTTCCCATCAGGAAGAAGAATTAACCACAGGCTCAGCCTGCCGCTGGGAACCAGAATAGGGCCTGAGGCAATCCCGTGCTTTTGCGGCCAGCTCCCAAACAAGACAGTTGAAAAATGGAGCTCAGGGGCACTGCCATTCACAAACCTGCTGAGTTATAAATGATAACTCTCGTCCACAAATATATTGAGGGAAAGCAACGAAGAGGATTTGAAAGCAAGGCAGAATTGCAGGAAACAGGTTTCAGGAGGTAGATTCGAATCGCCTTTAAAGCACATGAAAAGCGGCAAAACGTCGACAATGATGCCCTTGGCCAAAAAGGGCGTATGCGTTTTTTCCTGAATATATTCAGGAAAAAACGCATACGCCCTTTTTGGCCAACCAAGCAACCTGGAAAGGCAAATCAGCGCTACAAAGAAGTTTCGCTTCCCATCGGTCAAAAGGGTCATGCTGCAAAAAGTGTCAAAACCAGAAATGCAGGACAGGCCATGGAGAAATGGCAGCCTTGCTACGCTGATGGGCGGGATGTTAATTGCCAGCAGCCACTCTGGAGAAGTGTACAGTGTGTACTGAAACATCGAAAAAACACAGCTTAGGGAGCATAGGGCACGTCCACTCATGGGCGTATAAATTGGGAAAAAGAAAAATCAGCAAGACACAGGCACCCCAAAGTTTAGGGCTGCTCTGTTGACAAGAACCTCCACTTCATGACACCTTAAATATCCCAGGAAAGAGAAAAATGGATAAAGAAGTTGTGGTCCTTATGTACAATGCAATATCACTCAGACATGAAATCAATGTCATAAGGCTAGTAGAAGCAAGATGAGTGGACTTAGGTACGACGATTCTAAGTGAAATAAGTCACACAGAAAAAGACACTTATCATAAGCTATCACTTATAGAGGGAATGTAAAAACCGCTACACTTGAACTGAATTACAGAACAGAACAGAATCACACGTTTAGAAAACACACTATGGCTGCTTAACGGGAAAGGTGAGGTGGGGTGATGCATAAAACAAGGGTTTCAAATTCGCTCAGATACCGTTCCATACACCCAATATGTAATAGACAAGACCTACTCTTTGCTCAGTGAACTGGACTCAACACCCCCTATTCACCGCACAAGAATATATGTGACTAGTAACAATCTTAAAACCTATGTATTGATATCTGTCTGAAAGTGAGTCAAGTGGGTGTAAATCCGCATAAACACAGCCGTGAAAAGCAGCTAAACCCCATTATAAAAATAAATTACTTTTAAAAACCCGTAAAACAAAGACAGTGAAAGAGAGAGAAATTCTTACAAAATTCGTTCAGGGGCTGTGATGCAACCTGGATTGACCATATCTAGACCCACAGCTGGATGAGACATAAAGGTGGACAGTCTTGGGGCTGAGAGGTTGGGTGAGCTTGGGTGAGAAAACGCAGACCCTTTAAAGTAATACTGCATGGTACCCATCCCATGGGTCCCAAATCTCCAGGTTCAAGGGCATCTTCCTACATCGAAATCTTGCATGAGGAACCCAGAAGAAGGTACACCGTGTGATTTTGAAAGGTTTCTAAAACGCACCTCATTTCTCATCTCCTTGTGCTCGGGTTCGCCATTCCAGCTACTTCACTAGCAATCTCCCTACTTGGAGAATCAGCACCTTTAACCTCCTGTTCTGTACAGGTTGCAATTTGTCCTGAGGATGAACGGGAAGAGGGGCAACCAATGAGAGACTAGATCTAGGTGTTGGGACAGGCACAGGTCACTCTATTTTCCCATCAGGAAGAAGAATTAACCACAGGCTCAGCCTGCCGCCGGGAACCAGAATAGGGCCTGAGGCAATCCCGTGCTTTTGCGGCCAGCTCCCAAACAAGACAGCTGAAAAATGGAGCTCAGGGGCACTGCCATTCACAAACCTGCTGAGTTATAAACGATAACTCTCGTCCACAAATATATTGAGGGAAGGCAACGAAGAGGATTTGAAAGCAAGGCAGAATTGCAGGAAACAGGTTTCAGGAGGTAGATTCGAATCGCCTTTAAAGCACATGAAAAGCAGCAAAACGTCGACAATGATGCCCTTGGCCAAAAAGGGCGTATGCGTTTTTTCCTGAATATATTCAGGAAAAAACGCATACGCCCTTTTTGGCCAACCAAGCAACCTGGAAAGGCAAATCAGCGCTACAAAGAAGTCTCGCTTCCCATCGGTCAAAAGGGTCATGCTGCAAAAAGTGTCAAAACCAGAAATGCAGGACAGGCCATGGAGAAATGGCAGCCTTGCTACGCTGATGGGCGGGATGTTAATTGCCAGCAGCCACTCTGGAGAAGTGTATGGTGTGTCCTGAAACATCGAAAAAACACAGCTTAGGGAGCGTAGGGCACGTCCACTCATGGGCGTATAAATTGGGAGAAAGAAAAATCAGCAAGACACAGGCACCCCAAAGTTTAGGGCTGCTCTGTTGACAAGAACCTCCACTTCATGACAACTTAAATATCCCAGGAAAGAGAAAAATGGATAAAGAAGTCGTGGTCCTTATGTACAATGGAATATCACTCAGACATGAAATCAATGTCATAAGGCTAGTAGAAGCAAGATGAGTGGAGTTAGGTACGACGATTCTAAGTGAAATAAGTCACACAGAAAAAGACACTTATCATAAGCTATCACTTATAGAGGGAATGTAAAAACCGCTACACTTGAACTGAATTACAAAACAGAACAGAGTCACACGTTTAGAAAACACACTATGGCTGCTTAACGGGAAAGGTGAGGTGGGGTGATGCATAAAACAAGGGGTTCAAATTCGCTCAGATACCGTTCCATACACCCAATATGTAATAGACATGACCTACTCCTTGCTCAGTGAACTGGACTCAACACCCCCTATTCACCGCACAAGAATATAGGTGACTATTAAGAATCTTAAAACCTATGTATTGATATATGTCTGGAAGTGAGTCAAGTGGGTGTAAAGCCGCATAAACACAGCCGTGAAAAGCAACTAAACCCCATTATAAAAATAAATTACTTTTAAAAACCCGTAAAACAAAGACAGTGAAAGAGAGAGAAATTCTTACAAAATTCGTTCAGAGGCTGTGATGCAACCTGGATTGACCATATCTACACGCACAGGTGGATGAGACATAAAAGTGGACACTCTTGGGGCTGAAAGGTTGGGTTAGGTTGGGTGAGCAAACGCAGACCCTTTAAAGTAATACTGCGTGGTACCCATCCCATGGGTCCCAAGTCTCCAGGTTCAAGGGCATCTTCCTACATCGAAAACATGCATGAGAAACTCAGAAGATGGTACACCGTGTGATTTTGAAAGGTTTCTAAAACGCACCTCATTTCTCATCTCCTTGTGCTCGGGTTCGCCATTCCAGCTACTTTACTAGCAATCTCCCTACTTGGAGAATCAGCACCTTTAACCTCCTGTTCTGTACAGGTTGCAATTTGTCCTGAGGATGAACGGGAAGAGGGGCAACCAATGAGAGACTAGATCTAGGTGTTGGGACAGGCACAGGTCACTCTAATTTCCCATCAGGAAGAAGAATTAATCACAGGCTCAGCCTGCCGCCCAGAAGCACAATAGGGCCTGAGGCAATCCCGCGCTTTTGCGGCCAGCTCCCAAAAAAGCGAGTTGAAAAATGGAGCTCAGGGACACTGCAATTCACAAACCCGCAGAGTTATAAATGATAACTCTCATCCACAGATATATTGAGGGAAGGCAACGAAGAGGATTTGAAAGCAAGGCAGAATTGCAGAAAACAGATTTCAGGAGGTAGATTCGAATCGCCTTTAAAGCACATGAAAAGCAGCAAAACGTCGACAATGATGCCCTTGGCCAAAAAGGGCGTATGCGTTTTTTCTTGAATATATTCAGGAAAAAACGCATACGCCCTTTTTGGCCAACCAAGCAACCTGGAAAGGCAAATCAGCGCTACAAAGAAGTCTCGCTTCCCATCGGTCAAAAGGGTCATGCTGCAAAAAGTGTCAAAACCAGAAATGCAGGACAGGCCATGGAGAAATGGCAGCCTTGCTACGCTGATGAGCGGGATGTAAATTGCCAACAGCCACTCTGGAGAAGTGTACAGTGTGTCCTGAAACATCGAAAAAACACAGCTTAGGGAGCATAGGGCACGTCCACTCATGGGCGTATAAATTGGGAAAACTAAATATCAGCAAGACACAGGCACCCCAAAGTTTAGGGCTGCTCTGTTGACAAGAACCTCCACTTCATGACACCTTAAATATCCCAGGAAAGAGAAAAATGGATAAAGAAGTTGTGGTCCTTATGTACAATGCAATATCACTCAGACATGAAATCAATGTCATAAGGCTAGTAGAAGCAAGATGAGTGGAGTTAGGTACGACGATTCTAAGTGAAATAAGTCACACAGAAAAAGACACTTATCATAAGCTATCACTTATAGAGGGAATGTAAAAACCGCTACACTTGAACTGAATTACAAAACAGAACAGAGTCACACGTTTAGAAAACACACTATGGCTGCTTAACGGGAAAAGTGAGGTGGGGTGATGCATAAAACAAGGGTTTCAAATTCGCTCAGATACCGTTCCATACACCCAATATGTAATAGACAAGACCTACTCCTTGCTCAGTGAACTGGACTCAACACCCCCTATTCACCGCACAAGAATATAGGTGACTAGTAAGAATCTTAAAACCTATGTATTGATATCTGTCTGGAAGTGAGTCAAGTGGGTGTAAAGCCGCATAAACACAGCCGTGAAAAGCAACTAAACCCCATTATAAAAATAAATTACTTTTAAAAACCCGTAAAACAAAGACAGTGAAAGAGAGAGAAATTCTTACAAAATTCGTTCAGAGGCTGTGATGCAACCTGGATTGACCATATCTACACGCACAGGTGGATGAGACATAAGGGTGGACACTCTTGGGGCTGAGAGGTTGGGTTAGGTTGGGTGAGCAAACGCAGACCCTTTAAAGTAATACTGCGTGGTACCCATCCCATGGGTCCCAAGTCTCCAGGTTCAAGGGCATCTTCCTACATCGAAAACATGCATGAGAAACTCAGAAGATGGTACACCGTGTGATTTTGAAAGGTTTCTAAAACGCACCTCATTTCTCATCTCCTTGTGCTCGGGTTCGCCATTCCAGCTACTTTACTAGCAATCTCCCTACTTGGAGAATCAGCACCTTTAACCTCCTGTTCTGTACAGGTTGCAATTTGTCCTGAGGATGAACGGGAAGAGGGGCAACCAATGAGAGACTAGATCTAGGTGTTGGGACAGGCACAGGTCACTCTAATTTCCCATCAGGAAGAAGAATTAATCACAGGCTCAGCCTGCCGCCCAGAAGCACAATAGGGCCTGAGGCAATCCCGCGCTTTTGCGGCCAGCTCCCAAAAAAGCGAGTTGAAAAATGGAGCTCAGGGACACTGCAATTCACAAACCCGCAGAGTTATAAATGATAACTCTCATCCACAGATATATTGAGGGAAGGCAACGAAGAGGATTTGAAAGCAAGGCAGAATTGCAGAAAACAGATTTCAGGAGGTAGATTCGAATCGCCTTTAAAGCACATGAAAAGCGGCAAAAGGTCGACAATGATGCCCTTGGCCAAAAAGGGCGTATGCGTTTTTTCCTGAATATATTCAGGAAAAAACGCATACGCCCTTTTTGGCCAACCAAGCAACCTGGAAAGGCAAATCAGCGCTACAAAGAGGTCTCGCTTCCCATCGGTCCAAAGGGCCATGCTGCAAAAAGTGTCAAAACCAGAAATGCAGGACAGGCCATGGAGAAATGGCAGCCTTGCTACGCTGATGAGCGGGATGTAAATTGCCAACAGCCACTCTGGAGAAGTGTACAGTGTGTCCTGAAACATCGAAAAAACACAGCTTAGGGAGCATAGGGCACGTCCACTCATGGGCGTATAAATTGGGAAAACTAAAAATCAGCAAGACACAGGCACCCCAAAGTTTAGGGCTGCTCTGTTGACAAGAACCTCCACTTCATGACACCTTAAATATCCCAGGAAAGAGAAAAATGGATAAAGAAGTTGTGGTCCTTATGTACAATGCAATATCACTCAGACATGAAATCAATGTCATAAGGCTAGTAGAAGCAAGATGAGTGGACTCAGGTACGACGATTCTAAGGGAAATAAGTCACACAGAAAAAGACACTTATCATAAGCTATCACTTATAGAGGGAATGTAAAAACCGCTACACTTGAACTGAATTACAGAACAGAACAGAATCACACGTTTAGAAAACACACTATGGCTGCTTAACGGGAAAGGTGAGGTGGGGTGATGCATAAAACAAGGGTTTCAAATTCGCTCAGATACCGTTCCATACACCCAATATGTAATAGACAAGACCTACTCTTTGCTCAGTGAACTGGACTCAACACCCCCTATTCACCGCACAAGAATATATGTGACTAGTAACAATCTTAAAACCTATGTATTGATATCTGTCTGAAAGTGAGTCAAGTGGGTGTAAATCCGCATAAACACAGCCGTGAAAAGCAGCTAAACCCCATTATAAAAATAAATTACTTTTAAAAACCCGTAAAACAAAGACAGTGAAAGAGAGAGAAATTCTTACAAAATTCGTTCAGGGGCTGTGATGCAACCTGGATTGACCATATCTAGACCCACAGCTGGATGAGACATAAAGGTGGACAGTCTTGGGGCTGAGAGGTTGGGTGAGCTTGGGTGAGAAAACGCAGACCCTTTAAAGTAATACTGCATGGTACCCATCCCATGGGTCCCAAATCTCCAGGTTCAAGGGCATCTTCCTACATCGAAATCTTGCATGAGGAACCCAGAAGAAGGTACACCGTGTGATTTTGAAAGGTTTCTAAAACGCACCTCATTTCTCATCTCCTTGTGCTCGGGTTCGCCATTCCAGCTACTTCACTAGCAATCTCCCTACTTGGAGAATCAGCACCTTTAACCTCCTGTTCTGTACAGGTTGCAATTTGTCCTGAGGATGAACGGGAAGAGGGGCAACCAATGAGAGACTAGATCTAGGTGTTGGGACAGGCACAGGTCACTCTATTTTCCCATCAGGAAGAAGAATTAACCACAGGCTCAGCCTGCCGCCGGGAACCAGAATAGGGCCTGAGGCAATCCCGTGCTTTTGCGGCCAGCTCCCAAACAAGACAGCTGAAAAATGGAGCTCAGGGGCACTGCCATTCACAAACCTGCTGAGTTATAAACGATAACTCTCGTCCACAAATATATTGAGGGAAGGCAACGAAGAGGATTTGAAAGCAAGGCAGAATTGCAGGAAACAGGTTTCAGGAGGTAGATTCGAATCGCCTTTAAAGCACATGAAAAGCAGCAAAACGTCGACAATGATGCCCTTGGCCAAAAAGGGCGTATGCGTTTTTTCCTGAATATATTCAGGAAAAAACGCATACGCCCTTTTTGGCCAACCAAGCAACCTGGAAAGGCAAATCAGCGCTACAAAGAAGTCTCGCTTCCCATCGGTCAAAAGGGTCATGCTGCAAAAAGTGTCAAAACCAGAAATGCAGGACAGGCCATGGAGAAATGGCAGCCTTGCTACGCTGATGGGCGGGATGTTAATTGCCAGCAGCCACTCTGGAGAAGTGTATGGTGTGTCCTGAAACATCGAAAAAACACAGCTTAGGGAGCGTACGGCACGTCCACTCATGGGCGTATAAATTGGGAAAAAGAAAAATCAGCAAGACACAGGCACCCCAAAGTTTAGGGCTGCTCTGTTGACAAGAACCTCCACTTCATGACAACTTAAATATCCCAGGAAAGAGAAAAATGGATAAAGAAGTCGTGGTCCTTATGTACAATGGAATATCACTCAGACATGAAATCAATGTCATAAGGCTAGTAGAAGCAAGATGAGTGGAGTTAGGTACGACGATTCTAAGTGAAATAAGTCACACAGAAAAAGACACTTATCATAAGCTATCACTTATAGAGGGAATGTAAAAACCGCTACACTTGAACTGAATTACAAAACAGAACAGAGTCACACGTTTAGAAAACACACTATGGCTGCTTAACGGGAAAGGTGAGGTGGGGTGATGCATAAAACAAGGGTTTCAAATTCGCTCAGATACCGTTCCATACACCCAATATGTAATAGACAAGACCTACTCTTTGCTCAGTGAACTGGCCTCAACACCCCCTATTCACCGAACAAGAATATATGTGACTAGTAACAATCTTAAAACCTATGTATTGATATCTGTCTGAAAGTGAGTCAAGTGGGTGTAAATCCGCATAAACACAGCCGTGAAAAGCAGCTAAACCCCATTATAAAAATAAATTACTTTTAAAAACCCGTAAAACAAAGACAGTGAAAGAGAGAGAAATTCTTACAAAATTCGTTCAGGGGCTGTGATGCAACCTGGATTGACCATATCTAGACCCACAGCTGGATGAGACATAAGGGTGGACACTCTTGGGGCTGAGAGGTTGGGTGAGGTTGGGTGAGAAAACGCAGACCCTTTAAAGTAATACTGCATGGTACCCATCCCATGGGTCCCATATCTCCAGGTTCAAGGGCATCTTCCTACATCGAAATCTTGCATGAGGAACCCAGAAGAAGGTACACCATGTGATTTTGAAAGGTTTCTAAAACGCACCTCATTTCTCATCTCCTTGTGCTCGGGTTCGCCATTCCAGCTACTTCACTAGCAATCTCCCTACTTGGAGAATCAGAACCTTTAACCTCCTGTTCTGTACAGGTTGCAATTTGTCCTGAGGATGAACGGGCAGAGGGGCAACCAATGAGAGACTAGATCTAGGTGTTGGGACAGGCACAGGTCACTCTATTTTCCCATCAGGAAGAAGAATTAACCACAGGCTCAGCCTGCCGCTGGGAACCAGAATAGGGCCTGAGGCAATCCCGTGCTTTTGCGGCCAGCTCCCAAACAAGACAGTTGAAAAATGGAGCTCAGGGGCACTGCCATTCACAAACCTGCTGAGTTATAAATGATAACTCTCGTCCACAAATATATTGAGGGAAAGCAACGAAGAGGATTTGAAAGCAAGGCAGAATTGCAGGAAACAGGTTTCAGGAGGTAGATTCGAATCGCCTTTAAAGCACATGAAAAGCGGCAAAACGTCGACAATGATGCCCTTGGCCAAAAAGGGCGTATGCGTTTTTTCCTGAATATATTCAGGAAAAAACGCATACGCCCTTTTTGGCCAACCAAGCAACCTGGAAAGGCAAATCAGCGCTACAAAGAAGTTTCGCTTCCCATCGGTCAAAAGGGTCATGCTGCAAAAAGTGTCAAAACCAGAAATGCAGGACAGGCCATGGAGAAATGGCAGCCTTGCTACGCTGATGGGCGGGATGTTAATTGCCAGCAGCCACTCTGGAGAAGTGTACAGTGTGTACTGAAACATCGAAAAAACACAGCTTAGGGAGCATAGGGCACGTCCACTCATGGGCGTATAAATTGGGAAAAAGAAAAATCAGCAAGACACAGGCACCCCAAAGTTTAGGGCTGCTCTGTTGACAAGAACCTCCACTTCATGACACCTTAAATATCCCAGGAAAGAGAAAAATGGATAAAGAAGTTGTGGTCCTTATGTACAATGCAATATCACTCAGACATGAAATCAATGTCATAAGGCTAGTAGAAGCAAGATGAGTGGACTTAGGTACGACGATTCTAAGTGAAATAAGTCACACAGAAAAAGACACTTATCATAAGCTATCACTTATAGAGGGAATGTAAAAACCGCTACACTTGAACTGAATTACAGAACAGAACAGAATCACACGTTTAGAAAACACACTATGGCTGCTTAACGGGAAAGGTGAGGTGGGGTGATGCATAAAACAAGGGGTTCAAATTCGCTCAGATACCGTTCCATACACCCAATATGTAATAGACAAGACCTACTCCTTGCTCAGTGAACTGGACTCAACACCCCCTATTCACCGCACAAGAATATATGTGACTAGTAACAATCTTAAAACCTATGTATTGATATCTGTCTGAAAGTGAGTCAAGTGGGTGTAAATCCGCATAAACACAGCCGTGAAAAGCAGCTAAACCCCATTATAAAAATAAATTACTTTTAAAAACCCGTAAAACAAAGACAGTGAAAGAGAGAGAAATTCTTACAAAATTCGTTCAGAGGCTGTGATGCAACCTGGATTGACCATATCTACACGCACAGCTGGATGAGACATAAGGGTGGACAGTCTTGGGGCTGAAAGGTTGGGTTAGGTTGGGTGAGCAAACGCAGACCCTTTAAAGTAATACTGCGTGGTACCCATCCCATGGGTCCCAAGCCTCCAGGGTTGAGGGCATCTTCCTACATCGAAAACATGCATGAGAAACTCAGAAGATGGTACACCGTGTGATTTTGAAAGATTTCTAAAACGCACCTCATTTCTCATCTCCTTGTGCTCGGGTTCGCCATTCCAGCTACTTTACTAGCAATCTCCCTACTTGGAGAATCAGCACCTTTAACCTCCTGTTCCCTACAGGTTGCAATTTGTCCTGAGGATGAACGGGAAGAGGGGCAACCAATGAGAGACTAGATCTAGGTGTTGGGACAGGCACAGGTCACTCTAATTTCCCATCAGGAAGAAGAATTAATCACAGGCTCAGCCTGCCGCCCAGAAGCACAATAGGGCCTGAGGCAATCCCGTGCTTTTGCGGCCAGCTCCCAAAAAAGCGAGTTGAAAAATGGAGCTCAGGGACACTGCAATTCACAAACCCGCAGAGTTATAAATGATAACTCTCATCCACAGATATATTGAGGGAAGGCAACGAAGAGGATTTGAAAGCAAGGCAGAATTGCAGGAAAGAGATTTCAGGAGGTAGATTCGAATCGCCTGTAAAGCACATGAAAAGCGGCAAAACGTCGACAATGATGCCCTTGGCCAAAAAGGGCGTATGCGTTTTTTCCTGAATATATTCAGGAAAAAACGCATACGCCCTTTTTGGCCAACCAAGCAACCTGGAAAGGCAAATCAGCGCTACACAGAAGTCTCGCTTCCCATCGGTCAAAAGGGCCATGCTGCAAAAAGTGTCAAAACCAGAAATGCAGGACAGGCCATGGAGAAATGGCAGCCTAGCTACGCTGATGAGCGGGATGTAAATTGCCAACAGCCACTCTGGAGAAGTGTACAGTGTGTCCTGAAACATCGAAAAAACACAGCTTAGGGAGCATAGGGCACGTCCACTCATGGGCGTATAAATTGGGAAAAAGAAAAATCAGCAAGACACAGGCACCCCAAAGTTTAGGGCTGCTCTGTTGACAAGAACCTCCACTTCATGACAACTTAAATATCCCAGGAAAGAGAAAAATGGATAAAGAAGTCGTGGTCCTTATGTACAATGGAATATCACTCAGACATGAAATCAATGTCATAAGGCTAGTAGAAGCAAGATGAGTGGAGTTAGGTACGACGATTCTAAGTGAAATAAGTCACACAGAAAAAGACACTTATCATAAGCTATCACTTATAGAGGGAATGTAAAAACCGCTACACTTGAACTGAATTACAAAACAGAACAGAGTCACACGTTTAGAAAACACACTATGGCTGCTTAACGGGAAAGGTGAGGTGGGGTGATGCATAAAACAAGGGGTTCAAATTCGCTCAGATACCGTTCCATACACCCAATATGTAATAGACATGACCTACTCCTTGCTCAGTGAACTGGACTCAACACCCCCTATTCACCGCACAAGAATATAGGTGACTATTAAGAATCTTAAAACCTATGTATTGATATATGTCTGGAAGTGAGTCAAGTGGGTGTAAAGCCGCATAAACACAGCCGTGAAAAGCAACTAAACCCCATTATAAAAATAAATTACTTTTAAAAACCCGTAAAACAAAGACAGTGAAAGAGAGAGAAATTCTTACAAAATTCGTTCAGAGGCTGTGATGCAACCTGGATTGACCATATCTACACGCACAGGTGGATGAGACATAAAAGTGGACACTCTTGGGGCTGAAAGGTTGGGTTAGGTTGGGTGAGCAAACGCAGACCCTTTAAAGTAATACTGCGTGGTACCCATCCCATGGGTCCCAAGTCTCCAGGTTCAAGGGCATCTTCCTACATCGAAAACATGCATGAGAAACTCAGAAGATGGTACACCGTGTGATTTTGAAAGGTTTCTAAAACGCACCTCATTTCTCATCTCCTTGTGCTCGGGTTCGCCATTCCAGCTACTTTACTAGCAATCTCCCTACTTGGAGAATCAGCACCTTTAACCTCCTGTTCTGTACAGGTTGCAATTTGTCCTGAGGATGAACGGGAAGAGGGGCAACCAATGAGAGACTAGATCTAGGTGTTGGGACAGGCACAGGTCACTCTAATTTCCCATCAGGAAGAAGAATTAATCACAGGCTCAGCCTGCCGCCCAGAAGCACAATAGGGCCTGAGGCAATCCCGCGCTTTTGCGGCCAGCTCCCAAAAAAGCGAGTTGAAAAATGGAGCTCAGGGACACTGCAATTCACAAACCCGCAGAGTTATAAATGATAACTCTCATCCACAGATATATTGAGGGAAGGCAACGAAGAGGATTTGAAAGCAAGGCAGAATTGCAGAAAACAGATTTCAGGAGGTAGATTCGAATCGCCTTTAAAGCACATGAAAAGCAGCAAAACGTCGACAATGATGCCCTTGGCCAAAAAGGGCGTATGCGTTTTTTCTTGAATATATTCAGGAAAAAACGCATACGCCCTTTTTGGCCAACCAAGCAACCTGGAAAGGCAAATCAGCGCTACAAAGAAGTCTCGCTTCCCATCGGTCAAAAGGGTCATGCTGCAAAAAGTGTCAAAACCAGAAATGCAGGACAGGCCATGGAGAAATGGCAGCCTTGCTACGCTGATGAGCGGGATGTAAATTGCCAACAGCCACTCTGGAGAAGTGTACAGTGTGTCCTGAAACATCGAAAAAACACAGCTTAGGGAGCATAGGGCACGTCCACTCATGGGCGTATAAATTGGGAAAACTAAATATCAGCAAGACACAGGCACCCCAAAGTTTAGGGCTGCTCTGTTGACAAGAACCTCCACTTCATGACACCTTAAATATCCCAGGAAAGAGAAAAATGGATAAAGAAGTTGTGGTCCTTATGTACAATGCAATATCACTCAGACATGAAATCAATGTCATAAGGCTAGTAGAAGCAAGATGAGTGGAGTTAGGTACGACGATTCTAAGTGAAATAAGTCACACAGAAAAAGACACTTATCATAAGCTATCACTTATAGAGGGAATGTAAAAACCGCTACACTTGAACTGAATTACAAAACAGAACAGAGTCACACGTTTAGAAAACACACTATGGCTGCTTAACGGGAAAAGTGAGGTGGGGTGATGCATAAAACAAGGGTTTCAAATTCGCTCAGATACCGTTCCATACACCCAATATGTAATAGACAAGACCTACTCCTTGCTCAGTGAACTGGACTCAACACCCCCTATTCACCGCACAAGAATATAGGTGACTAGTAAGAATCTTAAAACCTATGTATTGATATCTGTCTGGAAGTGAGTCAAGTGGGTGTAAAGCCGCATAAACACAGCCGTGAAAAGCAACTAAACCCCATTATAAAAATAAATTACTTTTAAAAACCCGTAAAACAAAGACAGTGAAAGAGAGAGAAATTCTTACAAAATTCGTTCAGAGGCTGTGATGCAACCTGGATTGACCATATCTACACGCACAGGTGGATGAGACATAAGGGTGGACACTCTTGGGGCTGAGAGGTTGGGTTAGGTTGGGTGAGCAAACGCAGACCCTTTAAAGTAATACTGCGTGGTACCCATCCCATGGGTCCCAAGTCTCCAGGTTCAAGGGCATCTTCCTACATCGAAAACATGCATGAGAAACTCAGAAGATGGTACACCGTGTGATTTTGAAAGGTTTCTAAAACGCACCTCATTTCTCATCTCCTTGTGCTCGGGTTCGCCATTCCAGCTACTTTACTAGCAATCTCCCTACTTGGAGAATCAGCACCTTTAACCTCCTGTTCTGTACAGGTTGCAATTTGTCCTGAGGATGAACGGGAAGAGGGGCAACCAATGAGAGACTAGATCTAGGTGTTGGGACAGGCACAGGTCACTCTAATTTCCCATCAGGAAGAAGAATTAATCACAGGCTCAGCCTGCCGCCCAGAAGCACAATAGGGCCTGAGGCAATCCCGCGCTTTTGCGGCCAGCTCCCAAAAAAGCGAGTTGAAAAATGGAGCTCAGGGACACTGCAATTCACAAACCCGCAGAGTTATAAATGATAACTCTCATCCACAGATATATTGAGGGAAGGCAACGAAGAGGATTTGAAAGCAAGGCAGAATTGCAGAAAACAGATTTCAGGAGGTAGATTCGAATCGCCTTTAAAGCACATGAAAAGCAGCAAAACGTCGACAATGATGCCCTTGGCCAAAAAGGGCGTATGCGTTTTTTCTTGAATATATTCAGGAAAAAACGCATACGCCCTTTTTGGCCAACCAAGCAACCTGGAAAGGCAAATCAGCGCTACAAAGAAGTCTCGCTTCCCATCGGTCAAAAGGGTCATGCTGCAAAAAGTGTCAAAACCAGAAATGCAGGACAGGCCATGGAGAAATGGCAGCCTTGCTACGCTGATGAGCGGGATGTAAATTGCCAACAGCCACTCTGGAGAAGTGTACAGTGTGTCCTGAAACATCGAAAAAACACAGCTTAGGGAGCATAGGGCACGTCCACTCATGGGCGTATAAATTGGGAAAACTAAATATCAGCAAGACACAGGCACCCCAAAGTTTAGGGCTGCTCTGTTGACAAGAACCTCCACTTCATGACACCTTAAATATCCCAGGAAAGAGAAAAATGGATAAAGAAGTTGTGGTCCTTATGTACAATGCAATATCACTCAGACATGAAATCAATGTCATAAGGCTAGTAGAAGCAAGATGAGTGGAGTTAGGTACGACGATTCTAAGTGAAATAAGTCACACAGAAAAAGACACTTATCATAAGCTATCACTTATAGAGGGAATGTAAAAACCGCTACACTTGAACTGAATTACAAAACAGAACAGAGTCACACGTTTAGAAAACACACTATGGCTGCTTAACGGGAAAAGTGAGGTGGGGTGATGCATAAAACAAGGGTTTCAAATTCGCTCAGATACCGTTCCATACACCCAATATGTAATAGACAAGACCTACTCCTTGCTCAGTGAACTGGACTCAACACCCCCTATTCACCGCACAAGAATATAGGTGACTAGTAAGAATCTTAAAACCTATGTATTGATATCTGTCTGGAAGTGAGTCAAGTGGGTGTAAAGCCGCATAAACACAGCCGTGAAAAGCAACTAAACCCCATTATAAAAATAAATTACTTTTAAAAACCCGTAAAACAAAGACAGTGAAAGAGAGAGAAATTCTTACAAAATTCGTTCAGAGGCTGTGATGCAACCTGGATTGACCATATCTACACGCACAGGTGGATGAGACATAAGGGTGGACACTCTTGGGGCTGAGAGGTTGGGTTAGGTTGGGTGAGCAAACGCAGACCCTTTAAAGTAATACTGCGTGGTACCCATCCCATGGGTCCCAAGTCTCCAGGTTCAAGGGCATCTTCCTACATCGAAAACATGCATGAGAAACTCAGAAGATGGTACACCGTGTGATTTTGAAAGGTTTCTAAAACGCACCTCATTTCTCATCTCCTTGTGCTCGGGTTCGCCATTCCAGCTACTTTACTAGCAATCTCCCTACTTGGAGAATCAGCACCTTTAACCTCCTGTTCTGTACAGGTTGCAATTTGTCCTGAGGATGAACGGGAAGAGGGGCAACCAATGAGAGACTAGATCTAGGTGTTGGGACAGGCACAGGTCACTCTAATTTCCCATCAGGAAGAAGAATTAATCACAGGCTCAGCCTGCCGCCCAGAAGCACAATAGGGCCTGAGGCAATCCCGCGCTTTTGCGGCCAGCTCCCAAAAAAGCGAGTTGAAAAATGGAGCTCAGGGACACTGCAATTCACAAACCCGCAGAGTTATAAATGATAACTCTCATCCACAGATATATTGAGGGAAGGCAACGAAGAGGATTTGAAAGCAAGGCAGAATTGCAGAAAACAGATTTCAGGAGGTAGATTCGAATCGCCTTTAAAGCACATGAAAAGCGGCAAAAGGTCGACAATGATGCCCTTGGCCAAAAAGGGCGTATGCGTTTTTTCCTGAATATATTCAGGAAAAAACGCATACGCCCTTTTTGGCCAACCAAGCAACCTGGAAAGGCAAATCAGCGCTACAAAGAGGTCTCGCTTCCCATCGGTCCAAAGGGCCATTCTGCAAAAAGTGTCAAAACCAGAAATGCAGGACAGGCCATGGAGAAATGGCAGCCTTGCTACGCTGATGAGCGGGATGTAAATTGCCAACAGCCACTCTGGAGAAGTGTACAGTGTGTCCTGAAACATCGAAAAAACACAGCTTAGGGAGCATAGGGCACGTCCACTCATGGGCGTATAAATTGGGAAAACTAAAAATCAGCAAGACACAGGCACCCCAAAGTTTAGGGCTGCTCTGTTGACAAGAACCTCCACTTCATGACACCTTAAATATCCCAGGAAAGAGAAAAATGGATAAAGAAGTTGTGGTCCTTATGTACAATGCAATATCACTCAGACATGAAATCAATGTCATAAGGCTAGTAGAAGCAAGATGAGTGGACTCAGGTACGACGATTCTAAGGGAAATAAGTCACACAGAAAAAGACACTTATCATAAGCTATCACTTATAGAGGGAATGTAAAAACCGCTACACTTGAACTGAATTACAGAACAGAACAGAATCACACGTTTAGAAAACACACTATGGCTGCTTAACGGGAAAGGTGAGGTGGGGTGATGCATAAAACAAGGGTTTCAAATTCGCTCAGATACCGTTCCATACACCCAATATGTAATAGACAAGACCTACTCTTTGCTCAGTGAACTGGACTCAACACCCCCTATTCACCGCACAAGAATATATGTGACTAGTAACAATCTTAAAACCTATGTATTGATATCTGTCTGAAAGTGAGTCAAGTGGGTGTAAATCCGCATAAACACAGCCGTGAAAAGCAGCTAAACCCCATTATAAAAATAAATTACTTTTAAAAACCCGTAAAACAAAGACAGTGAAAGAGAGAGAAATTCTTACAAAATTCGTTCAGGGGCTGTGATGCAACCTGGATTGACCATATCTAGACCCACAGCTGGATGAGACATAAAGGTGGACAGTCTTGGGGCTGAGAGGTTGGGTGAGCTTGGGTGAGAAAACGCAGACCCTTTAAAGTAATACTGCATGGTACCCATCCCATGGGTCCCAAATCTCCAGGTTCAAGGGCATCTTCCTACATCGAAATCTTGCATGAGGAACCCAGAAGAAGGTACACCGTGTGATTTTGAAAGGTTTCTAAAACGCACCTCATTTCTCATCTCCTTGTGCTCGGGTTCGCCATTCCAGCTACTTCACTAGCAATCTCCCTACTTGGAGAATCAGCACCTTTAACCTCCTGTTCTGTACAGGTTGCAATTTGTCCTGAGGATGAACGGGAAGAGGGGCAACCAATGAGAGACTAGATCTAGGTGTTGGGACAGGCACAGGTCACTCTATTTTCCCATCAGGAAGAAGAATTAACCACAGGCTCAGCCTGCCGCCGGGAACCAGAATAGGGCCTGAGGCAATCCCGTGCTTTTGCGGCCAGCTCCCAAACAAGACAGCTGAAAAATGGAGCTCAGGGGCACTGCCATTCACAAACCTGCTGAGTTATAAACGATAACTCTCGTCCACAAATATATTGAGGGAAGGCAACGAAGAGGATTTGAAAGCAAGGCAGAATTGCAGGAAACAGGTTTCAGGAGGTAGATTCGAATCGCCTTTAAAGCACATGAAAAGCAGCAAAACGTCGACAATGATGCCCTTGGCCAAAAAGGGCGTATGCGTTTTTTCCTGAATATATTCAGGAAAAAACGCATACGCCCTTTTTGGCCAACCAAGCAACCTGGAAAGGCAAATCAGCGCTACAAAGAAGTCTCGCTTCCCATCGGTCAAAAGGGTCATGCTGCAAAAAGTGTCAAAACCAGAAATGCAGGACAGGCCATGGAGAAATGGCAGCCTTGCTACGCTGATGGGCGGGATGTTAATTGCCAGCAGCCACTCTGGAGAAGTGTATGGTGTGTCCTGAAACATCGAAAAAACACAGCTTAGGGAGCGTAGGGCACGTCCACTCATGGGCGTATAAATTGGGAGAAAGAAAAATCAGCAAGACACAGGCACCCCAAAGTTTAGGGCTGCTCTGTTGACAAGAACCTCCACTTCATGACAACTTAAATATCCCAGGAAAGAGAAAAATGGATAAAGAAGTCGTGGTCCTTATGTACAATGGAATATCACTCAGACATGAAATCAATGTCATAAGGCTAGTAGAAGCAAGATGAGTGGAGTTAGGTACGACGATTCTAAGTGAAATAAGTCACACAGAAAAAGACACTTATCATAAGCTATCACTTATAGAGGGAATGTAAAAACCGCTACACTTGAACTGAATTACAAAACAGAACAGAGTCACACGTTTAGAAAACACACTATGGCTGCTTAACGGGAAAGGTGAGGTGGGGTGATGCATAAAACAAGGGGTTCAAATTCGCTCAGATACCGTTCCATACACCCAATATGTAATAGACATGACCTACTCCTTGCTCAGTGAACTGGACTCAACACCCCCTATTCACCGCACAAGAATATAGGTGACTATTAAGAATCTTAAAACCTATGTATTGATATATGTCTGGAAGTGAGTCAAGTGGGTGTAAAGCCGCATAAACACAGCCGTGAAAAGCAACTAAACCCCATTATAAAAATAAATTACTTTTAAAAACCCGTAAAACAAAGACAGTGAAAGAGAGAGAAATTCTTACAAAATTCGTTCAGAGGCTGTGATGCAACCTGGATTGACCATATCTACACGCACAGGTGGATGAGACATAAAAGTGGACACTCTTGGGGCTGAAAGGTTGGGTTAGGTTGGGTGAGCAAACGCAGACCCTTTAAAGTAATACTGCGTGGTACCCATCCCATGGGTCCCAAGTCTCCAGGTTCAAGGGCATCTTCCTACATCGAAAACATGCATGAGAAACTCAGAAGATGGTACACCGTGTGATTTTGAAAGGTTTCTAAAACGCACCTCATTTCTCATCTCCTTGTGCTCGGGTTCGCCATTCCAGCTACTTTACTAGCAATCTCCCTACTTGGAGAATCAGCACCTTTAACCTCCTGTTCTGTACAGGTTGCAATTTGTCCTGAGGATGAACGGGAAGAGGGGCAACCAATGAGAGACTAGATCTAGGTGTTGGGACAGGCACAGGTCACTCTAATTTCCCATCAGGAAGAAGAATTAATCACAGGCTCAGCCTGCCGCCCAGAAGCACAATAGGGCCTGAGGCAATCCCGCGCTTTTGCGGCCAGCTCCCAAAAAAGCGAGTTGAAAAATGGAGCTCAGGGACACTGCAATTCACAAACCCGCAGAGTTATAAATGATAACTCTCATCCACAGATATATTGAGGGAAGGCAACGAAGAGGATTTGAAAGCAAGGCAGAATTGCAGAAAACAGATTTCAGGAGGTAGATTCGAATCGCCTTTAAAGCACATGAAAAGCAGCAAAACGTCGACAATGATGCCCTTGGCCAAAAAGGGCGTATGCGTTTTTTCTTGAATATATTCAGGAAAAAACGCATACGCCCTTTTTGGCCAACCAAGCAACCTGGAAAGGCAAATCAGCGCTACAAAGAAGTCTCGCTTCCCATCGGTCAAAAGGGTCATGCTGCAAAAAGTGTCAAAACCAGAAATGCAGGACAGGCCATGGAGAAATGGCAGCCTTGCTACGCTGATGAGCGGGATGTAAATTGCCAACAGCCACTCTGGAGAAGTGTACAGTGTGTCCTGAAACATCGAAAAAACACAGCTTAGGGAGCATAGGGCACGTCCACTCATGGGCGTATAAATTGGGAAAACTAAATATCAGCAAGACACAGGCACCCCAAAGTTTAGGGCTGCTCTGTTGACAAGAACCTCCACTTCATGACACCTTAAATATCCCAGGAAAGAGAAAAATGGATAAAGAAGTTGTGGTCCTTATGTACAATGCAATATCACTCAGACATGAAATCAATGTCATAAGGCTAGTAGAAGCAAGATGAGTGGAGTTAGGTACGACGATTCTAAGTGAAATAAGTCACACAGAAAAAGACACTTATCATAAGCTATCACTTATAGAGGGAATGTAAAAACCGCTACACTTGAACTGAATTACAAAACAGAACAGAGTCACACGTTTAGAAAACACACTATGGCTGCTTAACGGGAAAAGTGAGGTGGGGTGATGCATAAAACAAGGGTTTCAAATTCGCTCAGATACCGTTCCATACACCCAATATGTAATAGACAAGACCTACTCCTTGCTCAGTGAACTGGACTCAACACCCCCTATTCACCGCACAAGAATATAGGTGACTAGTAAGAATCTTAAAACCTATGTATTGATATCTGTCTGGAAGTGAGTCAAGTGGGTGTAAAGCCGCATAAACACAGCCGTGAAAAGCAACTAAACCCCATTATAAAAATAAATTACTTTTAAAAACCCGTAAAACAAAGACAGTGAAAGAGAGAGAAATTCTTACAAAATTCGTTCAGAGGCTGTGATGCAACCTGGATTGACCATATCTACACGCACAGGTGGATGAGACATAAGGGTGGACACTCTTGGGGCTGAGAGGTTGGGTTAGGTTGGGTGAGCAAACGCAGACCCTTTAAAGTAATACTGCGTGGTACCCATCCCATGGGTCCCAAGTCTCCAGGTTCAAGGGCATCTTCCTACATCGAAAACATGCATGAGAAACTCAGAAGATGGTACACCGTGTGATTTTGAAAGGTTTCTAAAACGCACCTCATTTCTCATCTCCTTGTGCTCGGGTTCGCCATTCCAGCTACTTTACTAGCAATCTCCCTACTTGGAGAATCAGCACCTTTAACCTCCTGTTCTGTACAGGTTGCAATTTGTCCTGAGGATGAACGGGAAGAGGGGCAACCAATGAGAGACTAGATCTAGGTGTTGGGACAGGCACAGGTCACTCTAATTTCCCATCAGGAAGAAGAATTAATCACAGGCTCAGCCTGCCGCCCAGAAGCACAATAGGGCCTGAGGCAATCCCGCGCTTTTGCGGCCAGCTCCCAAAAAAGCGAGTTGAAAAATGGAGCTCAGGGACACTGCAATTCACAAACCCGCAGAGTTATAAATGATAACTCTCATCCACAGATATATTGAGGGAAGGCAACGAAGAGGATTTGAAAGCAAGGCAGAATTGCAGAAAACAGATTTCAGGAGGTAGATTCGAATCGCCTTTAAAGCACATGAAAAGCAGCAAAACGTCGACAATGATGCCCTTGGCCAAAAAGGGCGTATGCGTTTTTTCTTGAATATATTCAGGAAAAAACGCATACGCCCTTTTTGGCCAACCAAGCAACCTGGAAAGGCAAATCAGCGCTACAAAGAAGTCTCGCTTCCCATCGGTCAAAAGGGTCATGCTGCAAAAAGTGTCAAAACCAGAAATGCAGGACAGGCCATGGAGAAATGGCAGCCTTGCTACGCTGATGAGCGGGATGTAAATTGCCAACAGCCACTCTGGAGAAGTGTACAGTGTGTCCTGAAACATCGAAAAAACACAGCTTAGGGAGCATAGGGCACGTCCACTCATGGGCGTATAAATTGGGAAAACTAAATATCAGCAAGACACAGGCACCCCAAAGTTTAGGGCTGCTCTGTTGACAAGAACCTCCACTTCATGACACCTTAAATATCCCAGGAAAGAGAAAAATGGATAAAGAAGTTGTGGTCCTTATGTACAATGCAATATCACTCAGACATGAAATCAATGTCATAAGGCTAGTAGAAGCAAGATGAGTGGAGTTAGGTACGACGATTCTAAGTGAAATAAGTCACACAGAAAAAGACACTTATCATAAGCTATCACTTATAGAGGGAATGTAAAAACCGCTACACTTGAACTGAATTACAAAACAGAACAGAGTCACACGTTTAGAAAACACACTATGGCTGCTTAACGGGAAAAGTGAGGTGGGGTGATGCATAAAACAAGGGTTTCAAATTCGCTCAGATACCGTTCCATACACCCAATATGTAATAGACAAGACCTACTCCTTGCTCAGTGAACTGGACTCAACACCCCCTATTCACCGCACAAGAATATAGGTGACTAGTAAGAATCTTAAAACCTATGTATTGATATCTGTCTGGAAGTGAGTCAAGTGGGTGTAAAGCCGCATAAACACAGCCGTGAAAAGCAACTAAACCCCATTATAAAAATAAATTACTTTTAAAAACCCGTAAAACAAAGACAGTGAAAGAGAGAGAAATTCTTACAAAATTCGTTCAGAGGCTGTGATGCAACCTGGATTGACCATATCTACACGCACAGGTGGATGAGACATAAGGGTGGACACTCTTGGGGCTGAGAGGTTGGGTTAGGTTGGGTGAGCAAACGCAGACCCTTTAAAGTAATACTGCGTGGTACCCATCCCATGGGTCCCAAGTCTCCAGGTTCAAGGGCATCTTCCTACATCGAAAACATGCATGAGAAACTCAGAAGATGGTACACCGTGTGATTTTGAAAGGTTTCTAAAACGCACCTCATTTCTCATCTCCTTGTGCTCGGGTTCGCCATTCCAGCTACTTTACTAGCAATCTCCCTACTTGGAGAATCAGCACCTTTAACCTCCTGTTCTGTACAGGTTGCAATTTGTCCTGAGGATGAACGGGAAGAGGGGCAACCAATGAGAGACTAGATCTAGGTGTTGGGACAGGCACAGGTCACTCTAATTTCCCATCAGGAAGAAGAATTAATCACAGGCTCAGCCTGCCGCCCAGAAGCACAATAGGGCCTGAGGCAATCCCGCGCTTTTGCGGCCAGCTCCCAAAAAAGCGAGTTGAAAAATGGAGCTCAGGGACACTGCAATTCACAAACCCGCAGAGTTATAAATGATAACTCTCATCCACAGATATATTGAGGGAAGGCAACGAAGAGGATTTGAAAGCAAGGCAGAATTGCAGAAAACAGATTTCAGGAGGTAGATTCGAATCGCCTTTAAAGCACATGAAAAGCGGCAAAAGGTCGACAATGATGCCCTTGGCCAAAAAGGGCGTATGCGTTTTTTCCTGAATATATTCAGGAAAAAACGCATACGCCCTTTTTGGCCAACCAAGCAACCTGGAAAGGCAAATCAGCGCTACAAAGAGGTCTCGCTTCCCATCGGTCCAAAGGGCCATTCTGCAAAAAGTGTCAAAACCAGAAATGCAGGACAGGCCATGGAGAAATGGCAGCCTTGCTACGCTGATGAGCGGGATGTAAATTGCCAACAGCCACTCTGGAGAAGTGTACAGTGTGTCCTGAAACATCGAAAAAACACAGCTTAGGGAGCATAGGGCACGTCCACTCATGGGCGTATAAATTGGGAAAACTAAAAATCAGCAAGACACAGGCACCCCAAAGTTTAGGGCTGCTCTGTTGACAAGAACCTCCACTTCATGACACCTTAAATATCCCAGGAAAGAGAAAAATGGATAAAGAAGTTGTGGTCCTTATGTACAATGCAATATCACTCAGACATGAAATCAATGTCATAAGGCTAGTAGAAGCAAGATGAGTGGACTCAGGTACGACGATTCTAAGGGAAATAAGTCACACAGAAAAAGACACTTATCATAAGCTATCACTTATAGAGGGAATGTAAAAACCGCTACACTTGAACTGAATTACAGAACAGAACAGAATCACACGTTTAGAAAACACACTATGGCTGCTTAACGGGAAAGGTGAGGTGGGGTGATGCATAAAACAAGGGTTTCAAATTCGCTCAGATACCGTTCCATACACCCAATATGTAATAGACAAGACCTACTCTTTGCTCAGTGAACTGGACTCAACACCCCCTATTCACCGCACAAGAATATATGTGACTAGTAACAATCTTAAAACCTATGTATTGATATCTGTCTGAAAGTGAGTCAAGTGGGTGTAAATCCGCATAAACACAGCCGTGAAAAGCAGCTAAACCCCATTATAAAAATAAATTACTTTTAAAAACCCGTAAAACAAAGACAGTGAAAGAGAGAGAAATTCTTACAAAATTCGTTCAGGGGCTGTGATGCAACCTGGATTGACCATATCTAGACCCACAGCTGGATGAGACATAAAGGTGGACAGTCTTGGGG
The DNA here is from genome assembly GCF_028021215.1 of Eschrichtius robustus. Classification (NCBI taxonomy): domain Eukaryota; kingdom Metazoa; phylum Chordata; class Mammalia; order Artiodactyla; family Eschrichtiidae; genus Eschrichtius; species Eschrichtius robustus. The sequence continues at coordinate 1,281,874 of NW_027175818.1, read as the reverse complement.
CTGAGAGGTTGGGTGAGCTTGGGTGAGAAAACGCAGACCCTTTAAAGTAATACTGCATGGTACCCATCCCATGGGTCCCAAATCTCCAGGTTCAAGGGCATCTTCCTACATCGAAATCTTGCATGAGGAACCCAGAAGAAGGTACACCGTGTGATTTTGAAAGGTTTCTAAAACGCACCTCATTTCTCATCTCCTTGTGCTCGGGTTCGCCATTCCAGCTACTTCACTAGCAATCTCCCTACTTGGAGAATCAGCACCTTTAACCTCCTGTTCTGTACAGGTTGCAATTTGTCCTGAGGATGAACGGGAAGAGGGGCAACCAATGAGAGACTAGATCTAGGTGTTGGGACAGGCACAGGTCACTCTATTTTCCCATCAGGAAGAAGAATTAACCACAGGCTCAGCCTGCCGCCGGGAACCAGAATAGGGCCTGAGGCAATCCCGTGCTTTTGCGGCCAGCTCCCAAACAAGACAGCTGAAAAATGGAGCTCAGGGGCACTGCCATTCACAAACCTGCTGAGTTATAAACGATAACTCTCGTCCACAAATATATTGAGGGAAGGCAACGAAGAGGATTTGAAAGCAAGGCAGAATTGCAGGAAACAGGTTTCAGGAGGTAGATTCGAATCGCCTTTAAAGCACATGAAAAGCAGCAAAACGTCGACAATGATGCCCTTGGCCAAAAAGGGCGTATGCGTTTTTTCCTGAATATATTCAGGAAAAAACGCATACGCCCTTTTTGGCCAACCAAGCAACCTGGAAAGGCAAATCAGCGCTACAAAGAAGTCTCGCTTCCCATCGGTCAAAAGGGTCATGCTGCAAAAAGTGTCAAAACCAGAAATGCAGGACAGGCCATGGAGAAATGGCAGCCTTGCTACGCTGATGGGCGGGATGTTAATTGCCAGCAGCCACTCTGGAGAAGTGTATGGTGTGTCCTGAAACATCGAAAAAACACAGCTTAGGGAGCGTAGGGCACGTCCACTCATGGGCGTATAAATTGGGAGAAAGAAAAATCAGCAAGACACAGGCACCCCAAAGTTTAGGGCTGCTCTGTTGACAAGAACCTCCACTTCATGACAACTTAAATATCCCAGGAAAGAGAAAAATGGATAAAGAAGTCGTGGTCCTTATGTACAATGGAATATCACTCAGACATGAAATCAATGTCATAAGGCTAGTAGAAGCAAGATGAGTGGAGTTAGGTACGACGATTCTAAGTGAAATAAGTCACACAGAAAAAGACACTTATCATAAGCTATCACTTATAGAGGGAATGTAAAAACCGCTACACTTGAACTGAATTACAAAACAGAACAGAGTCACACGTTTAGAAAACACACTATGGCTGCTTAACGGGAAAGGTGAGGTGGGGTGATGCATAAAACAAGGGGTTCAAATTCGCTCAGATACCGTTCCATACACCCAATATGTAATAGACAAGACCTACTCCTTGCTCAGTGAACTGGACTCAACACCCCCTATTCACCGCACAAGAATATAGGTGACTATTAAGAATCTTAAAACCTATGTATTGATATATGTCTGGAAGTGAGTCAAGTGGGTGTAAAGCCGCATAAACACAGCCGTGAAAAGCAACTAAACCCCATTATAAAAATAAATTACTTTTAAAAACCCGTAAAACAAAGACAGTGAAAGAGAGAGAAATTCTTACAAAATTCGTTCAGAGGCTGTGATGCAACCTGGATTGACCATATCTACACGCACAGGTGGATGAGACATAAAAGTGGACACTCTTGGGGCTGAAAGGTTGGGTTAGGTTGGGTGAGCAAACGCAGACCCTTTAAAGTAATACTGCGTGGTACCCATCCCATGGGTCCCAAGTCTCCAGGTTCAAGGGCATCTTCCTACATCGAAAACATGCATGAGAAACTCAGAAGATGGTACACCGTGTGATTTTGAAAGGTTTCTAAAACGCACCTCATTTCTCATCTCCTTGTGCTCGGGTTCGCCATTCCAGCTACTTTACTAGCAATCTCCCTACTTGGAGAATCAGCACCTTTAACCTCCTGTTCTGTACAGGTTGCAATTTGTCCTGAGGATGAACGGGAAGAGGGGCAACCAATGAGAGACTAGATCTAGGTGTTGGGACAGGCACAGGTCACTCTAATTTCCCATCAGGAAGAAGAATTAATCACAGGCTCAGCCTGCCGCCCAGAAGCACAATAGGGCCTGAGGCAATCCCGCGCTTTTGCGGCCAGCTCCCAAAAAAGCGAGTTGAAAAATGGAGCTCAGGGACACTGCAATTCACAAACCCGCAGAGTTATAAATGATAACTCTCATCCACAGATATATTGAGGGAAGGCAACGAAGAGGATTTGAAAGCAAGGCAGAATTGCAGAAAACAGATTTCAGGAGGTAGATTCGAATCGCCTTTAAAGCACATGAAAAGCAGCAAAACGTCGACAATGATGCCCTTGGCCAAAAAGGGCGTATGCGTTTTTTCTTGAATATATTCAGGAAAAAACGCATACGCCCTTTTTGGCCAACCAAGCAACCTGGAAAGGCAAATCAGCGCTACAAAGAAGTCTCGCTTCCCATCGGTCAAAAGGGTCATGCTGCAAAAAGTGTCAAAACCAGAAATGCAGGACAGGCCATGGAGAAATGGCAGCCTTGCTACGCTGATGAGCGGGATGTAAATTGCCAACAGCCACTCTGGAGAAGTGTACAGTGTGTCCTGAAACATCGAAAAAACACAGCTTAGGGAGCATAGGGCACGTCCACTCATGGGCGTATAAATTGGGAAAACTAAATATCAGCAAGACACAGGCACCCCAAAGTTTAGGGCTGCTCTGTTGACAAGAACCTCCACTTCATGACACCTTAAATATCCCAGGAAAGAGAAAAATGGATAAAGAAGTTGTGGTCCTTATGTACAATGCAATATCACTCAGACATGAAATCAATGTCATAAGGCTAGTAGAAGCAAGATGAGTGGAGTTAGGTACGACGATTCTAAGTGAAATAAGTCACACAGAAAAAGACACTTATCATAAGCTATCACTTATAGAGGGAATGTAAAAACCGCTACACTTGAACTGAATTACAAAACAGAACAGAGTCACACGTTTAGAAAACACACTATGGCTGCTTAACGGGAAAAGTGAGGTGGGGTGATGCATAAAACAAGGGTTTCAAATTCGCTCAGATACCGTTCCATACACCCAATATGTAATAGACAAGACCTACTCCTTGCTCAGTGAACTGGACTCAACACCCCCTATTCACCGCACAAGAATATAGGTGACTAGTAAGAATCTTAAAACCTATGTATTGATATCTGTCTGGAAGTGAGTCAAGTGGGTGTAAAGCCGCATAAACACAGCCGTGAAAAGCAACTAAACCCCATTATAAAAATAAATTACTTTTAAAAACCCGTAAAACAAAGACAGTGAAAGAGAGAGAAATTCTTACAAAATTCGTTCAGAGGCTGTGATGCAACCTGGATTGACCATATCTACACGCACAGGTGGATGAGACATAAGGGTGGACACTCTTGGGGCTGAGAGGTTGGGTTAGGTTGGGTGAGCAAACGCAGACCCTTTAAAGTAATACTGCGTGGTACCCATCCCATGGGTCCCAAGTCTCCAGGTTCAAGGGCATCTTCCTACATCGAAAACATGCATGAGAAACTCAGAAGATGGTACACCGTGTGATTTTGAAAGGTTTCTAAAACGCACCTCATTTCTCATCTCCTTGTGCTCGGGTTCGCCATTCCAGCTACTTTACTAGCAATCTCCCTACTTGGAGAATCAGCACCTTTAACCTCCTGTTCTGTACAGGTTGCAATTTGTCCTGAGGATGAACGGGAAGAGGGGCAACCAATGAGAGACTAGATCTAGGTGTTGGGACAGGCACAGGTCACTCTAATTTCCCATCAGGAAGAAGAATTAATCACAGGCTCAGCCTGCCGCCCAGAAGCACAATAGGGCCTGAGGCAATCCCGCGCTTTTGCGGCCAGCTCCCAAAAAAGCGAGTTGAAAAATGGAGCTCAGGGACACTGCAATTCACAAACCCGCAGAGTTATAAATGATAACTCTCATCCACAGATATATTGAGGGAAGGCAACGAAGAGGATTTGAAAGCAAGGCAGAATTGCAGAAAACAGATTTCAGGAGGTAGATTCGAATCGCCTTTAAAGCACATGAAAAGCGGCAAAAGGTCGACAATGATGCCCTTGGCCAAAAAGGGCGTATGCGTTTTTTCCTGAATATATTCAGGAAAAAACGCATACGCCCTTTTTGGCCAACCAAGCAACCTGGAAAGGCAAATCAGCGCTACAAAGAGGTCTCGCTTCCCATCGGTCCAAAGGGCCATGCTGCAAAAAGTGTCAAAACCAGAAATGCAGGACAGGCCATGGAGAAATGGCAGCCTTGCTACGCTGATGAGCGGGATGTAAATTGCCAACAGCCACTCTGGAGAAGTGTACAGTGTGTCCTGAAACATCGAAAAAACACAGCTTAGGGAGCATAGGGCACGTCCACTCATGGGCGTATAAATTGGGAAAACTAAAAATCAGCAAGACACAGGCACCCCAAAGTTTAGGGCTGCTCTGTTGACAAGAACCTCCACTTCATGACACCTTAAATATCCCAGGAAAGAGAAAAATGGATAAAGAAGTTGTGGTCCTTATGTACAATGCAATATCACTCAGACATGAAATCAATGTCATAAGGCTAGTAGAAGCAAGATGAGTGGACTCAGGTACGACGATTCTAAGGGAAATAAGTCACACAGAAAAAGACACTTATCATAAGCTATCACTTATAGAGGGAATGTAAAAACCGCTACACTTGAACTGAATTACAGAACAGAACAGAATCACACGTTTAGAAAACACACTATGGCTGCTTAACGGGAAAGGTGAGGTGGGGTGATGCATAAAACAAGGGTTTCAAATTCGCTCAGATACCGTTCCATACACCCAATATGTAATAGACAAGACCTACTCTTTGCTCAGTGAACTGGACTCAACACCCCCTATTCACCGCACAAGAATATAAGTGACTAGTAACAATCTTAAAACCTATGTATTGATATCTGTCTGAAAGTGAGTCAAGTGGGTGTAAATCCGCATAAACACAGCCGTGAAAAGCAGCTAAACCCCATTATAAAAATAAATTACTTTTAAAAACCCGTAAAACAAAGACAGTGAAAGAGAGAGAAATTCTTACAAAATTCGTTCAGGGGCTGTGATGCAACCTGGATTGACCATATCTAGACCCACAGCTGGATGAGACATAAAGGTGGACAGTCTTGGGGCTGAGAGGTTGGGTGAGCTTGGGTGAGAAAACGCAGACCCTTTAAAGTAATACTGCATGGTACCCATCCCATGGGTCCCAAATCTCCAGGTTCAAGGGCATCTTCCTACATCGAAATCTTGCATGAGGAACCCAGAAGAAGGTACACCGTGTGATTTTGAAAGGTTTCTAAAACGCACCTCATTTCTCATCTCCTTGTGCTCGGGTTCGCCATTCCAGCTACTTCACTAGCAATCTCCCTACTTGGAGAATCAGCACCTTTAACCTCCTGTTCTGTACAGGTTGCAATTTGTCCTGAGGATGAACGGGAAGAGGGGCAACCAATGAGAGACTAGATCTAGGTGTTGGGACAGGCACAGGTCACTCTATTTTCCCATCAGGAAGAAGAATTAACCACAGGCTCAGCCTGCCGCCGGGAACCAGAATAGGGCCTGAGGCAATCCCGTGCTTTTGCGGCCAGCTCCCAAACAAGACAGCTGAAAAATGGAGCTCAGGGGCACTGCCATTCACAAACCTGCTGAGTTATAAACGATAACTCTCGTCCACAAATATATTGAGGGAAGGCAACGAAGAGGATTTGAAAGCAAGGCAGAATTGCAGGAAACAGGTTTCAGGAGGTAGATTCGAATCGCCTTTAAAGCACATGAAAAGCGGCAAAACGTCGACAATGATGCCCTTGGCCAAAAAGGGCGTATGCGTTTTTTCCTGAATATATTCAGGAAAAAACGCATACGCCCTTTTTGGCCAACCAAGCAACCTGGAAAGGCAAATCAGCGCTACAAAGAAGTCTCGCTTCCCATCGGTCAAAAGGGTCATGCTGCAAAAAGTGTCAAAACCAGAAATGCAGGACAGGCCATGGAGAAATGGCAGCCTTGCTACGCTGATGGGCGGGATGTTAATTGCCAGCAGCCACTCTGGAGAAGTGTATGGTGTGTCCTGAAACATCGAAAAAACACAGCTTAGGGAGCGTAGGGCACGTCCACTCATGGGCGTATAAATTGGGAGAAAGAAAAATCAGCAAGACACAGGCACCCCAAAGTTTAGGGCTGCTCTGTTGACAAGAACCTCCACTTCATGACAACTTAAATATCCCAGGAAAGAGAAAAATGGATAAAGAAGTTGTGGTCCTTATGTACAATGGAATATCACTCAGCCATGAAATCAATGTCATAAGGCTAGTAGAAGCAAGATGAGTGGATTTAGGTATGACGATTCTAAGGGAAATAAGTCACACAGAAAAAGACACTTATCATAAGCTATCACTTATAGAGGGAATGTAAAAACCGCTACACTTGAACTGAATTACAAAACAGAACAGAGTCACACGTTTAGAAAACACACTATGGCTGCTTAACGGGAAAGGTGAGGTGGGGTGATGCATAAAACAAGGGGTTCAAATTCGCTCAGATACCGTTCCATACACCCAATATGTAATAGACAAGACCTACTCCTTGCTCAGTGAACTGGACTCAACACCCCCTATTCACCGCACAAGAATATAGGTGACTAGTAAGAATCTTAAAACCTATGTATTGATATATGTCTGGAAGTGAGTCAAGTGGGTGTAAAGCCGCATAAACACAGCCGTGAAAAGCAGCTAAACCCCATTATAAAAATAAATTACTTTTAAAAACCCGTAAAACAAAGACAGTGAAAGAGAGAGAAATTCTTACAAAATTCGTTCAGAGGCTGTGATGCAACCTGGATTGACCATATCTACACGCACAGCTGGATGAGACATAAGGGTGGACACTCTTGGGGCTGAAAGGTTGGGTGAGGTTGGGTGAGCAAACGCAGACCCTTTAAAGTAATACTGCGTGGTACCCATCCCATGGGTCCCAAGTCTCCAGGTTCAAGGGCATCTTCCTACATCGAAAACATGCATGAGAAACTCAGAAGATGGTACACCATGTGATTTTGAAAGGTTTCTAAAACGCACCTCATTTCTCATCTCCTTGTGCTCGGGTTCGCCATTCCAGCTCCTTTACTTGCAATCTCCCTACTTGGAGAATCAGCACCTTTAACCTCCTGTTCCGTACAGGTTGCAATTTGTCCTGAGGATGAACGGGAAGAGGGGCAACCGATGAGAGACTAGATCTAGGTGTTGGGACAGGCACAGGTCACTCTTATTTCCCATCAGGAAGAAGAATTAATCACAGGCTCAGCCTGCCGCCCAGAAGCACAATAGGGCCTGAGGCAATCCCGTGCTTTTGCGGCCAGCTCCCAAAAAAGCGAGTTGAAAAATGGAGCTCAGGGACACTGCAATTCACAAACCCGCAGAGTTATAAATGATAACTCTCATCCACAGATATATTGAGGGAAGGCAACGAAGAGGATTTGAAAGCAAGGCAGAATTGCAGGAAACAGATTTCAGGAGGTAGATTCGAATCGCCTTTAAGGCACATGAAAAGCTGCAAAACGTCGACAATGATGCCCTTGGCCAAAAAGGGCGTATGCGTTTTTTCCTGAATATATTCAGGAAAAAACGCATACGCCCTTTTTGGCCAACCAAGCAACCTGGAAAGGCAAATCAGCGCTACAAAGAAGTCTCGCTTCCCATCGGCCAAAAGGGCCATGCTCCAAAAAGTGTCAAAACCAGAAATGCAGGACAGGCCATGGAGAAATGGCAGCCTTGCTACGCTGATGGGCGGGATGTAAATTGCCAACAGCCACTCTGGAGAAGTATACGGTGTGTCCTGAAACATCGAAAAAACACAGCTTAGTGAGCATAGGGCACGTCCACTCATGGGCGTATAAATTGGGAAAACTAAAAATCAGCAAGACACAGGCACCCCAAAGTTTGGGGCTACTCTGTTGACAAGAACCTCCACTTCATGAAACCTTAAATATCCCAGGAAAGAGAAAAATGGATAAAAAAGTTGTGGTCCTTATGTACAATGGAATATCACTCAGACATGAAATCAATGTCATAAGGCTAGTAGAAGCAAGATGAGTGGACTTAGGTACGACGATTCTAAGTGAAATAAGTCACACAGAAAAAGACACTTATCATAAGCTATCACTTATAGAGGGAATGTAAAAACCGCTACACTTGAACTGAATTACAAAACAGAACAGAGTCACACGTTTAGAAAACACACTATGGCTGCTTAACGGGAAAGGTGAAGTGGGGTGATGCATAAAACAAGGGGTTCAAATTCGCTCAGATACCGTTCCATACACCCAATATGTAATAGACAAGACCTACTCCTTGCTCAGTGAACTGGACACAACACCCCCTATTCACCGCACAAGAATATATGTGACTAGTAACAATCTTAAAACCTATGTACTGATATCTGTCTGGAAGTGAGTCAAGTGGGTGTAAATCCGCATAAACACAGCCGTGAAAAGCAGCTAAAGCCCATTATAAAAATAAATTACTTTTAATAACCCATAAAACAAAGACAGTGAAACAGAGAGAAATTCTTACAAAATTCGTTCAGGGGCTGTGATGCAACCTGGATTGACCATATCTAGACCCACAGCTGGATGAGACATAAGGGTGGACACTCTTGGGGCTGAGAGGTTGGGTGAGCAAACGCAGACCCTTTGAAGTAATACTGCGTGGTACCCATCCCATGGGTGCCAAATCTCCAGGTTCAAGGGCATCTTCCTACATCGAAAACATGCATGAGAAACCCAGAAGATGGTACACCGTGTGATTTTGAAAGGTTTCTAAAACGCACCCCATTTCTCATCTCCTTGTGCTCGGGTTCGCCTTTCCAGCTACTTTACTAGCAATCTCCCTACTTGGAGAATCAGCACTTTTAAGCTCCTGTTCCCTACAGGTTGCAATTTGTCCTGAGGATGAACGGGAAGAGGGGAAACCAATGAGAGACTAGATCTAGGTGTTGGGACAGGCACAGGTCTCTCTATTTTCCCATCAGGAAGAAGAATTAACCACAGGCTCCGCCTGCCGCCAGGAACCAGAATAGGGCCTGAGGCAATCCCGCGCTTTTGCGGCCAGCTCCCAAAAAAGAGAGTTGAAAAATGGAGCTCAGGGACACTGCAATTCACAAACCCGCAGAGTTATAAATGATAACTGTCATCCACAGATATATTGAGGGAAGGCAACGAAGAGGAATTCAAAGCAAGGCAGAATTGCAGGAAACAGATTTCCGGAGGTAGATCCGAATCGCCTTTAAAGCACATGAAAAGCGGCAAAACGTCGACAATGATGCCCTTGGCCAAAAAGGCATATGCGTTTTTTCCTGAATATATTCAGGAAAAAACGCATACGCCCTTTTTGGCCAACCAAGCAACCTGGAAAGGCAAATCAGCGCTACAAAGAAGTCTCGCTTCCCATCGGTCAAAAGGGTCATGCTACAAAAAGTGTCAAAACCAGAAATGCAGGACAGGCCATGGAGAAATGGCAGCCTTGCTACGCTGATGGGCGGGATGTAAATTGCCAACAGCCACACTGGAGAAGTGTACGGTGTGTCCTGAAACATCGAAAAAACACAGCTTAGGGAGCATAGGGCACCTTCACTCATGGGCATAGAAATTGGGAAAACTAAAAATCAGCAAGACACAGGCACCCCAAAGTTTAGGGCTGCTCTGTTGACAAGAACCTCCACTTCATGACACCTTAAATATCCCAGGAAAGAGAAAAATGGATAAAGAAGTTGTGGTCCTTATGTACAATGGAATATCACTCAGACATGAAATCAATGTCATAAGGCTTGTAGAAGCAAGATGAGTGGATTTAGGTATGACGATTCTAAGTGAAATAAGTGACACAGAAAAAGACACTAATCATAAGCTATCACTTATAGAGGGAATGTAAAAACCGCTACACTTGAACTGAATTACAAAACAGAACAGAGTCACACGTTTAGAAAACACACTATGGCTGCTTAACGGGAAAGGTGAGGTGGGGTGATGCATAAAACAAGGGTTTCAAATTCGCTCAGATACCGTTCCATACACCCAATATGTAATAGACAAGACCTACTCCTTGCTCAGTGAAGTGGACTCAACACCCCCTATTCACCGCACAAAAATATTTCTGACTAGTAAGAATCGTAAAACCTATGTATTGATATCTCTCTGGAAGTGAGCCAAGTGGGTGTAAAGCCGCATAAACACAGCCGTGAAAAGCAGCTAAACCCCATTATAAAATAAATTACTTTTAAAAACCCGTAAAACAAAGACAGTGAAAGAGAGAGAAATTCCTACAAAATTCGTTCAGGGGCTGTGAAGCAACCTGGATGGACCATATCTAGACCCACACCTGGATGAGACATAAGGGTGGACACTCTTGGGGCTTAGAGGTTGGGTGAGGTTGGGTGAGCAAACTCAGACCCTTTAAAGTAATACTGCGTGGTACCCATCCCATGGGTGCCAAATCTCCAGGTTCAAGGGCATCTTCCTACATCGAAAACATGCATGAGAAACCCAGAAGATGGTACACCGTGTGATTTTGAAAGGTTTCTAAAACGCACCCCATTTCTCATCTCCTTGTGCTCGGGTTCGCCTTTCGAGCTACTTTACTAGCAATCTCCCTACTTGGAGAATCAGCACCTTTAAGCTCCTGTTCCCTACAGGTTGCAATTTGTCCTGAGGTTGAACGGGAAGAGGGGCAACCAATGAGAGACTAGATCTAGGTGTTGGGACAGGCCCAGGTCACTCTATTTTCCCATCAGGAAGAAGAATTAACCACAGGCTCAGCCAGCCGCCAGGAACCAGAATAGGGCCTGAGGCAATCCCGCGCTTTTGCGGCCAGCTCCCAAAAAAGCGAGTTGAAAAATGGAGCTCAGGGACACTGCAATTCACAAACCCGCAGAGTTATAAATGATAACTCTCATCCACAGATATATTGAGGGAAGGCAACGAAGAGGATTTGAAAGCAAGGCAGAATTGCAGGAAGCAGATTTCAGGAGGTAGATTCGAATCGCCTTTAAAGCACATGAAAAGCGGCAAAACGTCGACAATGATGCCCTTGGCCAAAAAGGGCGTATGCGTTTTTTCCTGAATATATTCAGGAAAAAAAGCATACGCCCTTTTTGGCCAACCAAGCAACCGGGAAAGGCAAATCAGCGCTACAAATAGGTCTCGCTTCCCATCGGTCAAAAGGGCCATGCTGCAAAAAGTGTCAAAACCAGAAATGCAGGACAGGCCATGGAGAAATGGCAGCCTTGCTACGCTGATGGGCGGGATGTAAATTGCCAACAGCCACTCTGGAGAAGTATACGGTGTGTCCTGAAACATCGAAAAAACACAGCTTAGGGAGCATAGGGCACGTCCACTCATGGGCGTATAAATTGGGAAAACTAAAAATCAGCAAGACACAGGCACCCCAATGTTTAGGGCTGCTATGTTGACAAGAACCTCCACTTCATGACACCTTAAATATCCCAGGAAAGAGAAAAATGGATAAAGAAGTTGTGGTCCTTATGTACAAAGGAATATCACTCAGACATGAAATCAATGTCATAAGGCTAGTAGAAGCAAGATGAGTGGATTTAGGTATGACGATTCTAAGTGAAATAAGTCACACAGAAAAAGACACTTATCATAAGCTATCACTTATAGAGAGAATGTAAAAACCGCTACAATTGAACTGAATTAAAAAACATAACAGAGTCACACGTTTAGAAAACACACTATGGCTGCTTAACGGGAAAGGTGAGGTGGGGTGATTCATAAAACAAGGGTTTCAAATTCGCTCAGATACTTTTCCATACACCCAATATGTAATAGACAAGACCTACTCCTTGCTCAGTGAACTGGACTCAACACCCCCTATTCACCACACAAGAATATATCTGACTAGTAAGAATCGTAAAACCTATGTATTGATATCTCTCTGGAAGTGAGCCAAGTGGGTGTAAAGCCGCATAAACACAGCCGTGAAAAGCAGCTAAACCCCATTATAAAAATAAATTACTTTTAAAAACCCGTAAAACAAAGACAGTGAAAGAGAGAGAAATTCTTACAAAATTCGTTCAGGGGCTGTGATGCAACCTGGATTGACCATATCTAGACCCACACCTGGATGAGACATAAGGGTGGACACTCTTGGGGCTGAGAGGTTGGGTGAGGTTGGGTGAGCAAACTCAGACCCTTTAAAGTAATACTGCGTGGTACCCATCCCATGGGTCCCAAATCTCCAGGTTCAAGGGCATCTTCCTACATCGAAAACATGCATGAGAAACCCAGAAGATGGTACACCGTGTGATTTTGAAAGGTTTCTAAAACGCACCCCATTTCTCATCTCCTTGTGCTAGGGTTCGCCTTTCCAGCTACTTTACTAGCAATCTCCCTACTTGGAGAATCAGCACCTTTAAGCTCCTGTTCCCTACAGGTTGCAATTTGTCCTGAAGATGAACGGGAAGAGGGGCAACCAATGAGAGACTAGATCTAGGTGTTGGGACAGGCACAGGTCACTCTATTTTCCCATCAGGAAGAAGAATTAACCACAGGCTCAGCCTGCCTCCAGGAACCACAATAGGGCCTGAGGCAATCTCGCGCTTTTGTGGCCAGTTCCCAAAAAAGCGAGTTGAAAAATGGAGCTCAGGGACACTGCAATTCACAAACCCGCAGAGTTATAAATGATAACTCTCATCCACAGATATATTGAGGGAAGGCAACGAAGAGGATTTGAAAGCAAGGCAGAATTGCAGGAAAGAGATTTCAGGAGGTAGATTCGAATCGCCTTTAAAGCACATGAAAAGCGGCAAAACGTCGACAATGATGCCCTTGGCCAAAAAGGGCGTATGCGTTTTTTCCTGAATATATTCAGGAAAAAACGCATACGCCCTTTTTGGCCAACCAAGCAACCTGGAAAGGCAAATCAGCGCTACAAAGAGGTCTCGCTTCCCATCGGTGAAAAGGGCCATGCTGCAAAAAGTGTCAAAACCAGAAATGCAGGACAGGCCATGGAGAAATGGCAGCCTTGCTACGCTGATGAGCGGGATGTAAATTGCCAACAGCCACTCTGGAGAAGTGTACAGTGTGTCCTGAAACATCGAAAAAACACAGCTTAGGGAGCATAGGGCACGTCCACTCATGGGCGTATAAATTGGGAAAACTAAAAATCAGCAAGACACAGGCACCCCAAAGTTTAGGGCTGCTCTGTTGACAAGAACCTCCACTTCATGACACCTTAAATATCCCAGGAAAGAGAAAAATGGATAAAGAAGTTGTGGTCCTTATGTACAATGCAATATCACTCAGACATGAAATCAATGTCATAAGGCTAGTAGAAGCAAGATGAGTGGATTTAGGTATGACGATTCTAAGTGAAATAAGTCACACAGAAAAAGACACTTATCATAAGCTATCACTTATAGAGGGAATGTAAAAACCGCTACACTTGAACTGAATTACAAAACAGAACAGAGTCACACGTTTAGAAAACACACTATGGCTGCTTAACGGGAAAGGTGAGGTGGGGTGATGCATAAAACAAGGGTTTCAAATTCGCTCAGATACCGTTCCATACACCCAATATGTAATAGACAAGACCTACTCCTTGCTCAGTGAACTGGACTCAACACCCCCTATTCACCGCACAAGAATATAGGTGACTAGTAAGAATCTTAAAACCTATGTATTGATATATGTCTGGAAGTGAGTCAAGTGGGTGTAAAGCCGCATAAACACAGCCGTGAAAAGCAACTAAACCCCATTATAAAAATAAATTACTTTTAAAAACCCGTAAAACAAAGACAGTGAAAGAGAGAGAAATTCTTACAAAATTCGTTCAGAGGCTGTGATGCAACCTGGATTGACCATATCTACACGCACAGGTGGATGAGACATAAGGGTGGACACTCTTGGGGCTGAAAGGTTGGGTTAGGTTGGGTGAGCAAACGCAGACCCTTTAAATTAATACTGCGTGGTACCCATCCCATGGGTCCCAAGTCTCCAGGTTCAAGGGCATCTTCCTACATCAAAAACATGCATGAGAAACTCAGAAGATGGTACACCGTGTGATTTTGAAAGGTTTCTAAAACGCACCTCATTTCTCATCTCCTTGTGCTCGGGTTCGCCATTCCAGCTACTTTACTAGCAATCTCCCTACTTGGAGAATCAGCACCTTTAACCTCCTGTTCTGTACAGGTTGCAATTTGTCCTGAGGATGAACGGGAAGAGGGGCAACCAATGAGAGACTAGATCTAGGTGTTGGGACAGGCACAGGTCACTCTAATTTCCCATCAGGAAGAAGAATTAATCACAGGCTCAGCCTGCCGCCCAGAAGCACAATAGGGCCTGAGGCAATCCCGCGCTTTTGCGGCCAGCTCCCAAAAAAGCGAGTTGAAAAATGGAGCTCAGGGACACTGCAATTCACAAACCCGCAGAGTTATAAATGATAACTCTCATCCACAGATATATTGAGGGAAGGCAACGAAGAGGATTTGAAAGCAAGGCAGAATTGCAGAAAACAGATTTCAGGAGGTAGATTCGAATCGCCTTTAAAGCACATGAAAAGCGGCAAAAGGTCGACAATGATGCCCTTGGCCAAAAAGGGCGTATGCGTTTTTTCCTGAATATATTCAGGAAAAAACGCATACGCCCTTTTTGGCCAACCAAGCAACCTGGAAAGGCAAATCAGCGCTACAAAGAAGTCTCGCTTCCCATCGGTCCAAAGGGCCATGCTGCAAAAAGTGTCAAAACCAGAAATGCAGGACAGGCCATGGAGAAATGGCAGCCTTGCTACGCTGATGAGCGGGATGTAAATTGCCAACAGCCACTCTGGAGAAGTGTACAGTGTGTCCTGAAACATCGAAAAAACACAGCTTAGGGAGCATAGGGCACGTCCACTCATGGGCGTATAAATTGGGAAAACTAAAAATCAGCAAGACACAGGCACCCCAAAGTTTAGGGCTGCTCTGTTGACAAGAACCTCCACTTCATGACACCTTAAATATCCCAGGAAAGAGAAAAATGGATAAAGAAGTTGTGGTCCTTATGTACAATGCAATATCACTCAGACATGAAATCAATGTCATAAGGCTAGTAGAAGCAAGATGAGTGGACTCAGGTACGACGATTCTAAGGGAAATAAGTCACACAGAAAAAGACACTTATCATAAGCTATCACTTATAGAGGGAATGTAAAAACCGCTACACTTGAACTGAATTACAGAACAGAACAGAATCACACGTTTAGAAAACACACTATGGCTGCTTAACGGGAAAGGTGAGGTGGGGTGATGCATAAAACAAGGGTTTCAAATTCGCTCAGATACCGTTCCATACACCCAATATGTAATAGACAAGACCTACTCTTTGCTCAGTGAACTGGACTCAACACCCCCTATTCACCGCACAAGAATATATGTGACTAGTAACAATCTTAAAACCTATGTATTGATATCTGTCTGAAAGTGAGTCAAGTGGGTGTAAATCCGCATAAACACAGCCGTGAAAAGCAGCTAAACCCCATTATAAAAATAAATTACTTTTAAAAACCCGTAAAACAAAGACAGTGAAAGAGAGAGAAATTCTTACAAAATTCGTTCAGGGGCTGTGATGCAACCTGGATTGACCATATCTAGACCCACAGCTGGATGAGACATAAAGGTGGACAGTCTTGGGGCTGAGAGGTTGGGTGAGCTTGGGTGAGAAAACGCAGACCCTTTAAAGTAATACTGCATGGTACCCATCCCATGGGTCCCAAATCTCCAGGTTCAAGGGCATCTTCCTACATCGAAATCTTGCATGAGGAACCCAGAAGAAGGTACACCGTGTGATTTTGAAAGGTTTCTAAAACGCACCTCATTTCTCATCTCCTTGTGCTCGGGTTCGCCATTCCAGCTACTTCACTAGCAATCTCCCTACTTGGAGAATCAGCACCTTTAACCTCCTGTTCTGTACAGGTTGCAATTTGTCCTGAGGATGAACGGGAAGAGGGGCAACCAATGAGAGACTAGATCTAGGTGTTGGGACAGGCACAGGTCACTCTATTTTCCCATCAGGAAGAAGAATTAACCACAGGCTCAGCCTGCCGCCGGGAACCAGAATAGGGCCTGAGGCAATCCCGTGCTTTTGCGGCCAGCTCCCAAACAAGACAGTTGAAAAATGGAGCTCAGGGGCACTGCCATTCACAAACCTGCTGAGTTATAAACGATAACTCTCGTCCACAAATATATTGAGGGAAGGCAACGAAGAGGATTTGAAAGCAAGGCAGAATTGCAGGAAACAGGTTTCAGGAGGTAGATTCGAATCGCCTTTAAAGCACATGAAAAGCGGCAAAACGTCGACAATGATGCCCTTGGCCAAAAAGGGCGTATGCGTTTTTTCCTGAATATATTCAGGAAAAAACGCATACGCCCTTTTTGGCCAACCAAGCAACCTGGAAAGGCAAATCAGCGCTACAAAGAAGTCTCGCTTCCCATCGGTCAAAAGGGTCATGCTGCAAAAAGTGTCAAAACCAGAAATGCAGGACAGGCCATGGAGAAATGGCAGCCTTGCTACGCTGATGGGCGGGATGTTAATTGCCAGCAGCCACTCTGGAGAAGTGTATGGTGTGTCCTGAAACATCGAAAAAACACAGCTTAGGGAGCGTAGGGCACGTCCACTCATGGGCGTATAAATTGGGAGAAAGAAAAATCAGCAAGACACAGGCACCCCAAAGTTTAGGGCTGCTCTGTTGACAAGAACCTCCACTTCATGACAACTTAAATATCCCAGGAAAGAGAAAAATGGATAAAGAAGTCGTGGTCCTTATGTACAATGGAATATCACTCAGACATGAAATCAATGTCATAAGGCTAGTAGAAGCAAGATGAGTGGAGTTAGGTACGACGATTCTAAGTGAAATAAGTCACACAGAAAAAGACACTTATCATAAGCTATCACTTATAGAGGGAATGTAAAAACCGCTACACTTGAACTGAATTACAAAACAGAACATAGTCACACGTTTAGAAAACACACTATGGCTGCTTAACGGGAAAGGTGAGGTGGGGTGATGCATAAAACAAGGGGTTCAAATTCGCTCAGATACCGTTCCATACACCCAATATGTAATAGACAAGACCTACTCCTTGCTCAGTGAACTGGACTCAACACCCCCTATTCACCGCACAAGAATATAGGTGACTAGTAAGAATCTTAAAACCTATGTATTGATATATGTCTGGAAGTGAGTCAAGTGGGTGTAAAGCCGCATAAACACAGCCGTGAAAAGCAGCTAAACCCCATTATAAAAATAAATTACTTTTAAAAACCCGTAAAACAAAGACAGTGAAAGAGAGAGAAATTCTTACAAAATTCGTTCAGAGGCTGTGATGCAACCTGGATTGACCATATCTACACGCACAGCTGGATGAGACATAAGGGTGGACACTCTTGGGGCTGAAAGGTTGGGTGAGGTTGGGTGAGCAAACGCAGACCCTTTAAAGTAATACTGCGTGGTACCCATCCCATGGGTCCCAAGTCTCCAGGTTCAAGGGCATCTTCCTACATCGAAAACATGCATGAGAAACTCAGAAGATGGTACACCGTGTGATTTTGAAAGGTTTCTAAAACGCACCTCATTTCTCATCTCCTTGTGCTCGGGTTCGCCATTCCAGCTCCTTTACTTGCAATCTCCCTACTTGGAGAATCAGCACCTTTAACCTCCTGTTCCGTACAGGTTGCAATTTGTCCTGAGGATGATCGGGAAGAGGGGCAACCGATGAGAGACTAGATCTAGGTGTTGGGACAGGCACAGGTCACTCTAATTTCCCATCAGGAAGAAGAATTAATCACAGGCTCAGCCTGCCGCCCAGAAGCACAATAGGGCCTGAGGCAATCCCGTGCTTTTGCGGCCAGCTCCCAAAAAAGCGAGTTGAAAAATGGAGCTCAGGGACACTGCAATTCACAAACCCGCAGAGTTATAAATGATAACTCTCATCCACAGATATATTGAGGGAAGGCAACGAAGAGGATTTGAAAGCAAGGCAGAATTGCAGGAAACAGATTTCAGGAGGTAGATTCGAATCGCCTTTAAGGCACATGAAAAGCTGCAAAACGTCGACAATGATGCCCTTGGCCAAAAAGGGCGTATGCGTTTTTTCCTGAATATATTCAGGAAAAAACGCATACGCCCTTTTTGGCCAACCAAGCAACCTGGAAAGGCAAATCAGCGCTACAAAGAAGTCTCGCTTCCCATCGGCCAAAAGGGCCATGCTCCAAAAAGTGTCAAAACCAGAAATGCAGGACAGGCCATGGAGAAATGGCAGCCTTGCTACGCTGATGGGCGGGATGTAAATTGCCAACAGCCACTCTGGAGAAGTATACGGTGTGTCCTGAAACATCGAAAAAACACAGCTTAGTGAGCATAGGGCACGTCCACTCATGGGCGTATAAATTGGGAAAACTAAAAATCAGCAAGACACAGGCACCCCAAAGTTTGGGGCTACTCTGTTGACAAGAACCTCCACTTCATGAAACCTTAAATATCCCAGGAAAGAGAAAAATGGATAAAAAAGTTGTGGTCCTTATGTACAATGGAATATCACTCAGACATGAAATCAATGTCATAAGGCTAGTAGAAGCAAGATGAGTGGACTTAGGTACGACGATTCTAAGTGAAATAAGTCACACAGAAAAAGACACTTATCATAAGCTATCACTTATAGAGGGAATGTAAAAACCGCTACACTTGAACTGAATTACAAAACAGAACAGAGTCACACGTTTAGAAAACACACTATGGCTGCTTAACGGGAAAGGTGAAGTGGGGTGATGCATAAAACAAGGGGTTCAAATTCGCTCAGATACCGTTCCATACACCCAATATGTAATAGACAAGACCTACTCCTTGCTCAGTGAACTGGACACAACACCCCCTATTCACCGCACAAGAATATATGTGACTAGTAACAATCTTAAAACCTATGTACTGATATCTGTCTGGAAGTGAGTCAAGTGGGTGTAAATCCGCATAAACACAGCCGTGAAAAGCAGCTAAACCCCATTATAAAAATAAATTACTTTTAATAACCCATAAAACAAAGACAGTGAAACAGAGAGAAATTCTTACAAAATTCGTTCAGGGGCTGTGATGCAACCTGGATTGACCATATCTAGACCCACAGCTGGATGAGACATAAGGGTGGACACTCTTGGGGCTGAGAGGTTGGGTGAGCAAACGCAGACCCTTTGAAGTAATACTGCGTGGTACCCATCCCATGGGTCCCAAATCTCCAGGTTCAAGGGCATCTTCCTACATCGAAAACATGCATGAGAAACCCAGAAGATGGTACACCGTGTGATTTTGAAAGGTTTCTAAAACGCACCCCATTTCTCATCTCCTTGTGCTCGGGTTCGCCTTTCCAGCTACTTTACTAGCAATCTCCCTACTTGGAGAATCAGCACTTTTAAGCTCCTGTTCCCTACAGGTTGCAATTTGTCCTGAGGATGAACGGGAAGAGGGGAAACCAATGAGAGACTAGATCTAGGTGTTGGGACAGGCACAGGTCTCTCTATATTCCCATCAGGAAGAAGAATTAACCACAGGCTCCGCCTGCCGCCAGGAACCAGAATAGGGCCTGAGGCAATCCCGCGCTTTTGCGGCCAGCTCCCAAAAAAGCGAGTTGAAAAATGGAGCTCAGGGACACTGCAATTCACAAACCCGCAGAGTTATAAATGATAACTCTCATCCACAGATATATTGAGGGAAGGCAACGAAGAGGATTTGAAAGCAAGGCAGAATTGCAGGAAGCAGATTTCAGGAGGTAGATTCGAATCGCCTTTAAAGCACATGAAAAGCGGCAAAACGTCGACAATGATGCCCTTGGCCAAAAAGGGCGTATGCGTTTTTTCCTGAATATATTCAGGAAAAAAAGCATACGCCCTTTTTGGCCAACCAAGCAACCGGGAAAGGCAAATCAGCGCTACAAAGAGGTCTCGCTTCCCATCGGCCAAAAGGGCCATGCTCCAAAAAGTGTCAAAACCAGAAATGCAGGACAGGCCATGGAGAAATGGCAGCCTTGCTACGCTGATGGGCGGGATGTAAATTGCCAACAGCCACTCTGGAGAAGTATACGGTGTGTCCTGAAACATCGAAAAAACACAGCTTAGTGAGCATAGGGCACGTCCACTCATGGGCGTATAAATTGGGAAAACTAAAAATCAGCAAGACACAGGCACCCCAAAGTTTGGGGCTACTCTGTTGACAAGAACCTCCACTTCATGAAACCTTAAATATCCCAGGAAAGAGAAAAATGGATAAAAAAGTTGTGGTCCTTATGTACAATGGAATATCACTCAGACATGAAATCAATGTCATAAGGCTAGTAGAAGCAAGATGAGTGGACTTAGGTACGACGATTCTAAGTGAAATAAGTCACACAGAAAAAGACACTTATCATAAGCTATCACTTATAGAGGGAATGTAAAAACCGCTACACTTGAACTGAATTACAAAACAGAACAGAGTCACACGTTTAGAAAACACACTATGGCTGCTTAACGGGAAAGGTGAAGTGGGGTGATGCATAAAACAAGGGGTTCAAATTCGCTCAGATACCGTTCCATACACCCAATATGTAATAGACAAGACCTACTCCTTGCTCAGTGAACTGGACACAACACCCCCTATTCACCGCACAAGAATATATGTGACTAGTAACAATCTTAAAACCTATGTACTGATATCTGTCTGGAAGTGAGTCAAGTGGGTGTAAATCCGCATAAACACAGCCGTGAAAAGCAGCTAAACCCCATTATAAAAATAAATTACTTTTAATAACCCATAAAACAAAGACAGTGAAACAGAGAGAAATTCTTACAAAATTCGTTCAGGGGCTGTGATGCAACCTGGATTGACCATATCTAGACCCACAGCTGGATGAGACATAAGGGTGGACACTCTTGGGGCTGAGAGGTTGGGTGAGCAAACGCAGACCCTTTGAAGTAATACTGCGTGGTACCCATCCCATGGGTCCCAAATCTCCAGGTTCAAGGGCATCTTCCTACATCGAAAACATGCATGAGAAACCCAGAAGATGGTACACCGTGTGATTTTGAAAGGTTTCTAAAACGCACCCCATTTCTCATCTCCTTGTGCTCGGGTTCGCCTTTCCAGCTACTTTACTAGCAATCTCCCTACTTGGAGAATCAGCACTTTTAAGCTCCTGTTCCCTACAGGTTGCAATTTGTCCTGAGGATGAACGGGAAGAGGGGAAACCAATGAGAGACTAGATCTAGGTGTTGGGACAGGCACAGGTCTCTCTATTTTCCCATCAGGAAGAAGAATTAACCACAGGCTCCGCCTGCCGCCAGGAACCAGAATAGGGCCTGAGGCAATCCCGCGCTTTTGCGGCCAGCTCCCAAAAAAGCGAGTTGAAAAATGGAGCTCAGGGACACTGCAATTCACAAACCCGCAGAGTTATAAATGATAACTGTCATCCACAGATATATTGAGGGAAGGCAACGAAGAGGAATTCAAAGCAAGGCAGAATTGCAGGAAACAGATTTCCGGAGGTAGATCCGAATCGCCTTTAAAGCACATGAAAAGCGGCAAAACGTCGACAATGATGCCCTTGGCCAAAAAGGGCGTATGCGTTTTTTCCTGAATATATTCAGGAAAAAACGCATACGCCCTTTTTGGCCAACCAAGCAACTTGGAAAGGCAAATCAGCGCTACAAAGAAGTCTCGCTTCCCATCGGTCAAAAGGGTCATGCTGCAAAAAGTGTCAAAACCAGAAATGCAGGACAGGCCATGGAGAAATGGCAGCCTTGCTACGCTGATGGGCGGGATGTAAATTGCCAACAGCCACACTGGAGAAGTGTACGGTGTGTCCTGAAACATCGAAAAAACACAGCTTAGGGAGCATAGGGCACCTTCACTCATGGGCGTAGAAATTGGGAAAACTAAAAATCAGCAAGACACAGGCACCCCAAAGTTTAGGGCTGCTCTGTTGACAAGAACCTCCACTTCATGACACCTTAAATATCCCAGGAAAGAGAAAAATGGATAAAGAAGTTGTGGTCCTTATGTACAATGGAATATCACTCAGACATGAAATCAATGTCATAAGGCTTGTAGAAGCAAGATGAGTGGATTTAGGTATGACGATTCTAAGTGAAATTAGTGACACAGAAAAAGACACTAATCATAAGCTATCACTTATAGAGGGAATGTAAAAACCGCTACACTTGAACTGAATTACAAAACAGAACAGAGTCACACGTTTAGAAAACACACTATGGCTGCTTAACGGGAAAGGTGAGGTGGGGTGATGCATAAAACAAGGGTTTCAAATTCGCTCAGATACCGTTCCATACACCCAATATGTAATAGACAAGACCTACTCCTTGCTCAGTGAAGTGGACTCAACACCCCCTATTCACCGCACAAGAATATTTCTGACTAGTAAGAATCGTAAAACCTATGTATTGATATCTCTCTGGAAGTGAGCCAAGTGGGTGTAAAGCCGCATAAACACAGCCGTGAAAAGCAGCTAAACCCCATTATAAAATAAATTACTTTTAAAAACCCGTAAAACAAAGACAGTGAAAGAGAGAGAAATTCCTACAAAATTCGTTCAGGGGCTGTGATGCAACCTGGATGGACCATATCTAGACCCACACCTGGATGAGACATAAGGGTGGACACTCTTGGGGCTTAGAGGTTGGGTGAGGTTGGGTGAGCAAACTCAGACCCTTTAAAGTAATACTGCGTGGTACCCATCCCATGGGTGCCAAATCTCCAGGTTCAAGGGCATCTTCCTACATCGAAAACATGCATGAGAAACCCAGAAGATGGTACACCGTGTGATTTTGAAAGGTTTCTAAAACGCACCCCATTTCTCATCTCCTTGTGCTCGGGTTCGCCTTTCGAGCTACTTTACTAGCAATCTCCCTACTTGGAGAATCAGCACCTTTAAGCTCCTGTTCCCTACAGGTTGCAATTTGTCCTGAGGTTGAACGGGAAGAGGGGCAACCAATGAGAGACTAGATCTAGGTGTTGGGACAGGCCCAGGTCACTCTATTTTCCCATCAGGAAGAAGAATTAACCACAGGCTCAGCCAGCCGCCAGGAACCAGAATAGGGCCTGAGGCAATCCCGCGCTTTTGCGGCCAGCTCCCAAAAAAGCGAGTTGAAAAATGGAGCTCAGGGACACTGCAATTCACAAACCCGCAGAGTTATAAATGATAACTCTCATCCACAGATATATTGAGGGAAGGCAACGAAGAGGATTTGAAAGCAAGGCAGAATTGCAGGAAGCAGATTTCAGGAGGTAGATTCGAATCGCCTTTAAAGCACAT
This sequence comes from Eschrichtius robustus, assembly GCF_028021215.1. Lineage (NCBI taxonomy): Eukaryota > Metazoa > Chordata > Mammalia > Artiodactyla > Eschrichtiidae > Eschrichtius > Eschrichtius robustus. The sequence goes on along the minus strand of NW_027175818.1, from coordinate 1,258,383 downwards.
GAAAAGCGGCAAAACGTCGACAATGATGCCCTTGGCCAAAAAGGGCGTATGCGTTTTTTCCTGAATATATTCAGGAAAAAAAGCATACGCCCTTTTTGGCCAACCAAGCAACCGGGAAAGGCAAATCAGCGCTACAAATAGGTCTCGCTTCCCATCGGTCAAAAGGGCCATGCTGCAAAAAGTGTCAAAACCAGAAATGCAGGACAGGCCATGGAGAAATGGCAGCCTTGCTACGCTGATGGGCGGGATGTAAATTGCCAACAGCCACTCTGGAGAAGTATACGGTGTGTCCTGAAACATCGAAAAAACACAGCTTAGGGAGCATAGGGCACGTCCACTCATGGGCGTATAAATTGGGAAAACTAAAAATCAGCAAGACACAGGCACCCCAATGTTTAGGGCTGCTATGTTGACAAGAACCTCCACTTCATGACACCTTAAATATCCCAGGAAAGAGAAAAATGGATAAAGAAGTTGTGGTCCTTATGTACAAAGGAATATCACTCAGACATGAAATCAATGTCATAAGGCTAGTAGAAGCAAGATGAGTGGATTTAGGTATGACGATTCTAAGTGAAATAAGTCACACAGAAAAAGACACTTATCATAAGCTATCACTTATAGAGAGAATGTAAAAACCGCTACAATTGAACTGAATTAAAAAACATAACAGAGTCACACGTTTAGAAAACACACTATGGCTGCTTAACGGGAAAGGTGAGGTGGGGTGATTCATAAAACAAGGGTTTCAAATTCGCTCAGATACTTTTCCATACACCCAATATGTAATAGACAAGACCTACTCCTTGCTCAGTGAACTGGACTCAACACCCCCTATTCACCACACAAGAATATATCTGACTAGTAAGAATCGTAAAACCTATGTATTGATATCTCTCTGGAAGTGAGCCAAGTGGGTGTAAAGCCGCATAAACACAGCCGTGAAAAGCAGCTAAACCCCATTATAAAAATAAATTACTTTTAAAAACCCGTAAAACAAAGACAGTGAAAGAGAGAGAAATTCTTACAAAATTCGTTCAGGGGCTGTGATGCAACCTGGATTGACCATATCTAGACCCACACCTGGATGAGACATAAGGGTGGACACTCTTGGGGCTGAGAGGTTGGGTGAGGTTGGGTGAGCAAACTCAGACCCTTTAAAGTAATACTGCGTGGTACCCATCCCATGGGTCCCAAATCTCCAGGTTCAAGGGCATCTTCCTACATCGAAAACATGCATGAGAAACCCAGAAGATGGTACACCGTGTGATTTTGAAAGGTTTCTAAAACGCACCCCATTTCTCATCTCCTTGTGCTAGGGTTCGCCTTTCCAGCTACTTTACTAGCAATCTCCCTACTTGGAGAATCAGCACCTTTAAGCTCCTGTTCCCTACAGGTTGCAATTTGTCCTGAAGATGAACGGGAAGAGGGGCAACCAATGAGAGACTAGATCTAGGTGTTGGGACAGGCACAGGTCACTCTATTTTCCCATCAGGAAGAAGAATTAACCACAGGCTCAGCCTGCCTCCAGGAACCACAATAGGGCCTGAGGCAATCTCGCGCTTTTGTGGCCAGCTCCCAAAAAAGCGAGTTGAAAAATGGAGCTCAGGGACACTGCAATTCACAAACCCGCAGAGTTATAAATGATAACTCTCATCCACAGATATATTGAGGGAAGGCAACGAAGAGGATTTGAAAGCAAGGCAGAATTGCAGGAAAGAGATTTCAGGAGGTAGATTCGAATCGCCTTTAAAGCACATGAAAAGCGGCAAAACGTCGACAATGATGCCCTTGGCCAAAAAGGGCGTATGCGTTTTTTCCTGAATATATTCAGGAAAAAACGCATACGCCCTTTTTGGCCAACCAAGCAACCTGGAAAGGCAAATCAGCGCTACAAAGAGGTCTCGCTTCCCATCGGTGAAAAGGGCCATGCTGCAAAAAGTGTCAAAACCAGAAATGCAGGACAGGCCATGGAGAAATGGCAGCCTTGCTACGCTGATGAGCGGGATGTAAATTGCCAACAGCCACTCTGGAGAAGTGTACAGTGTGTCCTGAAACATCGAAAAAACACAGCTTAGGGAGCATAGGGCACGTCCACTCATGGGCGTATAAATTGGGAAAACTAAAAATCAGCAAGACACAGGCACCCCAAAGTTTGGGGCTACTCTGTTGACAAGAACCTCCACTTCATGAAACCTTAAATATCCCAGGAAAGAGAAAAATGGATAAAAAAGTTGTGGTCCTTATGTACAATGGAATATCACTCAGACATGAAATCAATGTCATAAGGCTAGTAGAAGCAAGATGAGTGGACTTAGGTACGACGATTCTAAGTGAAATAAGTCACACAGAAAAAGACACTTATCATAAGCTATCACTTATAGAGGGAATGTAAAAACCGCTACACTTGAACTGAATTACAAAACAGAACAGAGTCACACGTTTAGAAAACACACTATGGCTGCTTAACGGGAAAGGTGAAGTGGGGTGATGCATAAAACAAGGGGTTCAAATTCGCTCAGATACCGTTCCATACACCCAATATGTAATAGACAAGACCTACTCCTTGCTCAGTGAACTGGACACAACACCCCCTATTCACCGCACAAGAATATATGTGACTAGTAACAATCTTAAAACCTATGTACTGATATCTGTCTGGAAGTGAGTCAAGTGGGTGTAAATCCGCATAAACACAGCCGTGAAAAGCAGCTAAACCCCATTATAAAAATAAATTACTTTTAATAACCCATAAAACAAAGACAGTGAAACAGAGAGAAATTCTTACAAAATTCGTTCAGGGGCTGTGATGCAACCTGGATTGACCATATCTAGACCCACAGCTGGATGAGACATAAGGGTGGACACTCTTGGGGCTGAGAGGTTGGGTGAGCAAACGCAGACCCTTTGAAGTAATACTGCGTGGTACCCATCCCATGGGTCCCAAATCTCCAGGTTCAAGGGCATCTTCCTACATCGAAAACATGCATGAGAAACCCAGAAGATGGTACACCGTGTGATTTTGAAAGGTTTCTAAAACGCACCCCATTTCTCATCTCCTTGTGCTCGGGTTCGCCTTTCCAGCTACTTTACTAGCAATCTCCCTACTTGGAGAATCAGCACTTTTAAGCTCCTGTTCCCTACAGGTTGCAATTTGTCCTGAGGATGAACGGGAAGAGGGGAAACCAATGAGAGACTAGATCTAGGTGTTGGGACAGGCACAGGTCTCTCTATTTTCCCATCAGGAAGAAGAATTAACCACAGGCTCCGCCTGCCGCCAGGAACCAGAATAGGGCCTGAGGCAATCCCGCGCTTTTGCGGCCAGCTCCCAAAAAAGCGAGTTGAAAAATGGAGCTCAGGGACACTGCAATTCACAAACCCGCAGAGTTATAAATGATAACTGTCATCCACAGATATATTGAGGGAAGGCAACGAAGAGGAATTCAAAGCAAGGCAGAATTGCAGGAAACAGATTTCCGGAGGTAGATCCGAATCGCCTTTAAAGCACATGAAAAGCGGCAAAACGTCGACAATGATGCCCTTGGCCAAAAAGGGCGTATGCGTTTTTTCCTGAATATATTCAGGAAAAAACGCATACGCCCTTTTTGGCCAACCAAGCAACTTGGAAAGGCAAATCAGCGCTACAAAGAAGTCTCGCTTCCCATCGGTCAAAAGGGTCATGCTGCAAAAAGTGTCAAAACCAGAAATGCAGGACAGGCCATGGAGAAATGGCAGCCTTGCTACGCTGATGGGCGGGATGTAAATTGCCAACAGCCACACTGGAGAAGTGTACGGTGTGTCCTGAAACATCGAAAAAACACAGCTTAGGGAGCATAGGGCACCTTCACTCATGGGCGTAGAAATTGGGAAAACTAAAAATCAGCAAGACACAGGCACCCCAAAGTTTAGGGCTGCTCTGTTGACAAGAACCTCCACTTCATGACACCTTAAATATCCCAGGAAAGAGAAAAATGGATAAAGAAGTTGTGGTCCTTATGTACAATGGAATATCACTCAGACATGAAATCAATGTCATAAGGCTTGTAGAAGCAAGATGAGTGGATTTAGGTATGACGATTCTAAGTGAAATAAGTGACACAGAAAAAGACACTAATCATAAGCTATCACTTATAGAGGGAATGTAAAAACCGCTACACTTGAACTGAATTACAAAACAGAACAGAGTCACACGTTTAGAAAACACACTATGGCTGCTTAACGGGAAAGGTGAGGTGGGGTGATGCATAAAACAAGGGTTTCAAATTCGCTCAGATACCGTTCCATACACCCAATATGTAATAGACAAGACCTACTCCTTGCTCAGTGAAGTGGACTCAACACCCCCTATTCACCGCACAAGAATATTTCTGACTAGTAAGAATCGTAAAACCTATGTATTGATATCTCTCTGGAAGTGAGCCAAGTGGGTGTAAAGCCGCATAAACACAGCCGTGAAAAGCAGCTAAACCCCATTATAAAATAAATTACTTTTAAAAACCCGTAAAACAAAGACAGTGAAAGAGAGAGAAATTCCTACAAAATTCGTTCAGGGGCTGTGATGCAACCTGGATGGACCATATCTAGACCCACACCTGGATGAGACATAAGGGTGGACACTCTTGGGGCTTAGAGGTTGGGTGAGGTTGGGTGAGCAAACTCAGACCCTTTAAAGTAATACTGCGTGGTACCCATCCCATGGGTGCCAAATCTCCAGGTTCAAGGGCATCTTCCTACATCGAAAACATGCATGAGAAACCCAGAAGATGGTACACCGTGTGATTTTGAAAGGTTTCTAAAACGCACCCCATTTCTCATCTCCTTGTGCTCGGGTTCGCCTTTCGAGCTACTTTACTAGCAATCTCCCTACTTGGAGAATCAGCACCTTTAAGCTCCTGTTCCCTACAGGTTGCAATTTGTCCTGAGGTTGAACGGGAAGAGGGGCAACCAATGAGAGACTAGATCTAGGTGTTGGGACAGGCCCAGGTCACTCTATTTTCCCATCAGGAAGAAGAATTAACCACAGGCTCAGCCAGCCGCCAGGAACCAGAATAGGGCCTGAGGCAATCCCGCGCTTTTGCGGCCAGCTCCCAAAAAAGCGAGTTGAAAAATGGAGCTCAGGGACACTGCAATTCACAAACCCGCAGAGTTATAAATGATAACTCTCATCCACAGATATATTGAGGGAAGGCAACGAAGAGGATTTGAAAGCAAGGCAGAATTGCAGGAAGCAGATTTCAGGAGGTAGATTCGAATCGCCTTTAAAGCACATGAAAAGCGGCAAAACGTCGACAATGATGCCCTTGGCCAAAAAGGGCGTATGCGTTTTTTCCTGAATATATTCAGGAAAAAAAGCATACGCCCTTTTTGGCCAACCAAGCAACCGGGAAAGGCAAATCAGCGCTACAAATAGGTCTCGCTTCCCATCGGTCAAAAGGGCCATGCTGCAAAAAGTGTCAAAACCAGAAATGCAGGACAGGCCATGGAGAAATGGCAGCCTTGCTACGCTGATGGGCGGGATGTAAATTGCCAACAGCCACTCTGGAGAAGTATACGGTGTGTCCTGAAACATCGAAAAAACACAGCTTAGGGAGCATAGGGCACGTCCACTCATGGGCGTATAAATTGGGAAAACTAAAAATCAGCAAGACACAGGCACCCCAATGTTTAGGGCTGCTATGTTGACAAGAACCTCCACTTCATGACACCTTAAATATCCCAGGAAAGAGAAAAATGGATAAAGAAGTTGTGGTCCTTATGTACAAAGGAATATCACTCAGACATGAAATCAATGTCATAAGGCTAGTAGAAGCAAGATGAGTGGATTTAGGTATGACGATTCTAAGTGAAATAAGTCACACAGAAAAAGACACTTATCATAAGCTATCACTTATAGAGAGAATGTAAAAACCGCTACAATTGAACTGAATTAAAAAACATAACAGAGTCACACGTTTAGAAAACACACTATGGCTGCTTAACGGGAAAGGTGAGGTGGGGTGATTCATAAAACAAGGGTTTCAAATTCGCTCAGATACTTTTCCATACACCCAATATGTAATAGACAAGACCTACTCCTTGCTCAGTGAACTGGACTCAACACCCCCTATTCACCACACAAGAATATATCTGACTAGTAAGAATCGTAAAACCTATGTATTGATATCTCTCTGGAAGTGAGCCAAGTGGGTGTAAAGCCGCATAAACACAGCCGTGAAAAGCAGCTAAACCCCATTATAAAAATAAATTACTTTTAAAAACCCGTAAAACAAAGACAGTGAAAGAGAGAGAAATTCTTACAAAATTCGTTCAGGGGCTGTGATGCAACCTGGATTGACCATATCTAGACCCACACCTGGATGAGACATAAGGGTGGACACTCTTGGGGCTTAGAGGTTGGGTGAGGTTGGGTGAGCAAACTCAGACCCTTTAAAGTAATACTGCGTGGTACCCATCCCATGGGTCCCAAATCTCCAGGTTCAAGGGCATCTTCCTACATCGAAAACATGCATGAGAAACCCAGAAGATGGTACACCGTGTGATTTTGAAAGGTTTCTAAAACGCACCCCATTTCTCATCTCCTTGTACTAGGGTTCGCCTTTCCAGCTACTTTACTAGCAATCTCCCTACTTGGAGAATCAGCACCTTTAAGCTCCTGTTCCCTACAGGTTGCAATTTGTCCTGAAGATGAACGGGAAGAGGGGCAACCAATGAGAGACTAGATCTAGGTGTTGGGACAGGCACAGGTCACTCTATTTTCCCATCAGGAAGAAGAATTAACCACAGGCTCAGCCTGCCTCCAGGAACCACAATAGGGCCTGAGGCAATCTCGCGCTTTTGTGGCCAGCTCCCAAAAAAGCGAGTTGAAAAATGGAGCTCAGGGACACTGCAATTCACAAACCCGCAGAGTTATAAATGATAACTCTCATCCACAGATATATTGAGGGAAGGCAACGAAGAGGATTTGAAAGCAAGGCAGAATTGCAGGAAAGAGATTTCAGGAGGTAGATTCGAATCGCCTTTAAAGCACATGAAAAGCGGCAAAACGTCGACAATGATGCCCTTGGCCAAAAAGGGCGTATGCGTTTTTTCCTGAATATATTCAGGAAAAAACGCATACGCCCTTTTTGGCCAACGAAGCAACCTGGAAAGGCAAATCAGCGCTACAAAGAGGTCTCGCTTCCCATCGGTGAAAAGGGCCATGCTGCAAAAAGTGTCAAAACCAGAAATGCAGGACAGGCCATGGAGAAATGGCAGCCTTGCTACGCTGATGAGCGGGATGTAAATTGCCAACAGCCACTCTGGAGAAGTGTACAGTGTGTCCTGAAACATCGAAAAAACACAGCTTAGGGAGCATAGGGCACGTCCACTCATGGGCGTATAAATTGGGAAAACTAAAAATCAGCAAGACACAGGCACCCCAAAGTTTAGGGCTGCTCTGTTGACAAGAACCTCCACTTCATGACACCTTAAATATCCCAGGAAAGAGAAAAATGGATAAAGAAGTTGTGGTCCTTATGTACAATGCAATATCACTCAGACATGAAATCAATGTCATAAGGCTAGTAGAAGCAAGATGAGTGGATTTAGGTATGACGATTCTAAGTGAAATAAGTCACACAGAAAAAGACACTTATCATAAGCTATCACTTATAGAGGGAATGTAAAAACCGCTACACTTGAACTGAATTACAAAACAGAACAGAGTCACACGTTTAGAAAACACACTATGGCTGCTTAACGGGAAAGGTGAGGTGGGGTGATGCATAAAACAAGGGTTTCAAATTCGCTCAGATACCGTTCCATACACCCAATATGTAATAGACAAGACCTACTCCTTGCTCAGTGAAGTGGACTCAACACCCCCTATTCACCGCACAAGAATATTTCTGACTAGTAAGAATCGTAAAACCTATGTATTGATATATGTCTGGAAGTGAGTCAAGTGGGTGTAAAGCCGCATAAACACAGCCGTGAAAAGCAACTAAACCCCATTATAAAAATAAATTACTTTTAAAAACCCATAAAACAAAGACAGTGAAAGAGAGAGAAATTCTTACAAAATTCGTTCAGGGGCTGTGATGCAACCTGGATGGACCATATCTAGACCCACACCTGGATGAGACATAAGGGTGGACACTCTTGGGGCTTAGAGGTTGGGTGAGGTTGGGTGAGCAAACTCAGACCCTTTAAAGTAATACTGCCTGGTACCCATCCCATGGGTCCCAAATCTCCAGGTTCAAGGGCATCTTCCTACATCGAAAACATGCATGAGAAACCCAGAAGATGGTACACCGTGTGATTTTGAAAGGTTTCTAAAACGCACCCCATTTCTCATCTCCTTGTGCTAGGGTTCGCCTTTCCAGCTACTTTACTAGCAATCTCCCTACTTGGAGAATCAGCACCTTTAAGCTCCTGTTCCCTACAGGTTGCAATTTGTCCTGAGGTTGAACGGGAAGAGGGGCAACCAATGAGAGACTAGATCTAGGTGTTGGGACAGGCCCAGGTCACTCTATTTTCCCATCAGGAAGAAGAATTAACCACAGGCTCAGCCTGCCGCCAGGAACCAGAATAGGGCCTGAGGCAATCCCGCGCTTTTGCGGCCAGCTCCCAAAAAAGCGAGTTGAAAAATGGAGCTCAGGGACACTGCAATTCACAAACCCGCAGAGTTATAAATGATAACTCTCATCCACAGATATATTGAGGGAAGGCAACGAAGAGGATTTGAAAGCAAGGCAGAATTGCAGGAAGCAGATTTCAGGAGGTAGATTCGAATCGCCTTTAAAGCACATGAAAAGCGGCAAAACGTCGACAATGATGCCCTTGGCCAAAAAGGGCGTATGCGTTTTTTCCTGAATATATTCAGGAAATAACGCATACGCCCTTTTTGGCCAACCAAGCAACCTGGAAAGGCAAATCAGCGCTACAAAGAAGTCTCGCTTCCCATCGGTCAAAAGGGCCATGCTGCAAAAAGTGTCAAAACCAGAAATGCAGTACAGGCAATGGAGAAATGGCAGCCTTGCTACGCTGATGGGCGGGATGTACATTGCCAAAAGCCACTCTGGAGAAGTGTACGGTGTGTCCTGAAACATCGAAAAAACACAGCTTAGGGAGCATAGGGCACGTCCACTCATGGGCGTATAAATTGGGAAAACTAAAAATCAGCAAGACACAGGCACCCCAATGTTTAGGGCTGCTATGTTGACAAGAACCTCCACTTCATGACACCTTAAATATCCCAGGAAAGAGAAAAATGGATAAAGAAGTTGTGGTCCTTATGTACAAAGGAATATCACTCAGACATGAAATCAATGTCATAAGGCTAGTAGAAGCAAGATGAGTGGATTTAGGTATGACGATTCTAAGTGAAATAAGTGACACAGAAAAAGACACTTATCATAAGCTATCACTTATAGAGGGAATGTAAAAACCGCTACACCTGAACTGAATTACAAAACAGAACAGAGTCACACGTTTAGAAAACACACTATGGCTGCTTAACGGGAAAGGTGAGGTGGGGTGATGCATAAAACAAGGGCTTCAAATTCGCTCAGATACCGTTCCATACACCCAATATGTAATAGACAAGACCTACTCCTTGCTCAGTGAACTGGACTCAACACCCCCTATTCACCGCACAAGAATATATGTGACTAGTAAGAATCTTAAAACCTATGTATTGATATCTGTCTGGAAGTGAGTCAAGTGGGTGTAAAGCCGCATAAACACAGCCGTGAAAAGCAGCTAAACCCCATTATAAAAATAAATTACTTCTAAAAACCCGTAAAACAAAGACAGTGAAAGAGAGAGAAATTCTTACAAAATTCGTTCAGGGGCTGTGATGCAACCTGGATTGACCATATCTAGACCCACACCTGGATGAGACATAAGGGTGGACACTCTTGGGGCTGAGAGGTTGGGTGAGGTTGGGTGAGCAAACTCAGACCCTTTAAAGTAATACTGCGTGGTACCCATCCCATGGGTCCCAAATCTCCAGGTTCAAGGGCATCTTCCTACATCGAAAACATGCATGAGAAACCCAGAAGATGGTACACCGTGTGATTTTGAAAGGTTTCTAAAACGCACCCCATTTCTCATCTCCTTGTGCTAGGGTTCGCCTTTCCAGCTACTTTATTGCAATCTCCCTACTTGGAGAATCAGCACCTTTAAGCTCCTGTTCCCTACAGGTTGCAATTTGTCCTGAAGATGAACGGGAAGAGGGGCAACCAATGAGAGACTAGATCTAGGTGTTGGGACAGGCACAGGTCACTCTATTTTCCCATCAGGAAGAAGAATTAACCACAGGCTCAGCCTGCCTCCAGGAACCAGAATACGGCCTGAGGCAATCTCGCGCTTTTGTGGCCAGCTCCCAAAAAAGCGAGTTGAAAAATGGAGCTCAGGGACACTGCAATTCACAAACCCGCAGAGTTATAAATGATAACTCTCATCCACAGATATATTGAGGGAAGGCAACGAAGAGGATTTGAAAGCAAGGCAGAATTGCAGGAAACAGATTTCAGGAGGTAGATTCGAATCGCCTTTAAAGCACATGAAAAGCGGCAAAACGTCGACAATGATGCCCTTGGCCAAAAAGGGCGTATGCGTTTTTTCCTGAATATATTCAGGAAAAAACGCATACGCCCTTTTTGGCCAACCAAGCAACCTGGAAAGGCAAATCGGCGCTACAAAGAGGTCTCGCTTCCCATCGGTCAAAAGGGCCATGCTGCAAAAAGTGTCAAAACCAGAAATGCAGGACAGGCCATGGAGAAATGGCAGCCTTGCTACGCTGATGGGCGGGATGTAAATTGCCAACAGCCACTCTGGAGAAGTGTACGGTGTGTCCTGAAACATCGAAAAAACACAGCTTAGGGAGCATAGGGCACGTCCACTCATGGGCGTATAAATTGGGAAAACTAAAAATCAGCAAGACACAGGCACCCTAATGTTTAGGGCTGCTATGTTGACAAGAACCTCCACTTCATGACACCTTAAATATCCCAGGAAAGAGAAAAATGGATAAAGAAGTTGTGGTCCTTATGTACAAAGGAATATCACTCAGACATGAAATCAATGTCATAAGGGTAGTAGAAGCAAGATGAGTGGATTTAGGTATGACGATTCTAAGTGAAATCAGTCACACAGAAAAAGACACTTATCATAAGCTATCTCTTATAGAGAGAATGTAAAAACCGCTACAATTGAACTGAATTAAAAAACAGAACAGAGTCACACGTTTAGAAAACACACTATGGCTGCTTAACGGGAAAGGTGAGGTGGGGTGATGCATAAAACAAGGGTTTCAAATTCGCTCAGATACTTTTCCATACACCCAATATGTAATAGACAAGACCTACTCCTTGCTCAGTGAACTGGACTCAACACCCCCTATTCACCGCACAAGAATATATCTGACTAGTAAGAATCGTAAAACCTATGTATTGATATCTCTCTGGAAGTGAGCCAAGTGGGTGTAAAGCCGCATAAACACAGCCGTGAAAAGCAGCTAAACCCCATTATAAAAATAAATTACTTTTAAAAACCCGTAAAACAAAGACAGTGAAAGAGAGAGAAATTCTTACAAAATTCTTTCAGGGGCTGTGATGCAACCTGCATTGACCATATCTAGACCCACACCTGGATGAGACATAAGGGTGGACACTCTTGGGGCTGAGAGGTTGGGTGAGGTTGTTTGAGCAAACTCAGACCCTTTAAAGTAATACTGCGTGGTACCCATCCCATGGGTCCCAAATCTCCAGGTTCAAGGGCATCTTCCTACATCGAAAACATGCATGAGAAACCCAGAAGATGGTACACCGTGTGATTTTGAAAGGTTTCTAAAACGCACCCCATTTCTCATCTCCTTGTGCTAGGGTTCGCCTTTCCAGCTACTTTACTAGCAATCTCCCTACTTGGAGAATCAGCACCTTTAAGCTCCTGTTCCCTACAGGTTGCAATTTGTCCTGAAGATGAACGGGAAGAGGGGCAACCAATGAGAGACTAGATCTAGGTGTTGGGACAGGCACAGGTCACTCTATTTTCCCATCAGGAAGAAGAATTAACCACAGGCTCAGCCTGCCTCCAGGAACCAGAATACGGCCTGAGGCAATCTCGCGCTTTTGTGGCCAGCTCCCAAAAAAGCGAGTTGAAAAATGGAGCTCAGGGACACTGCAATTCACAAACCCGCAGAGTTATAAATGATAACTCTCATCCACAGATATATTGAGGGAAGGCAACGAAGAGGATTTGAAAGCAAGGCAGAATTGCAGGAAACAGATTTCAGGAGGTAGATTCGAATCGCCTTTAAAGCACATGAAAAGCGGCAAAACGTCGACAATGATGCCCTTGGCCAAAAAGGGCGTATGCGTTTTTTCCTGAATATATTCAGGAAAAAACGCATACGCCCTTTTTGGCCAACCAAGCAACCTGGAAAGGCAAATCGGCGCTACAAAGAGGTCTCGCTTCCCATCGGTCAAAAGGGCCATGCTGCAAAAAGTGTCAAAACCAGAAATGCAGGACAGGCCATGGAGAAATGGCAGCCTTGCTACGCTGATGGGCGGGATGTAAATTGCCAACAGCCACTCTGGAGAAGTGTACGGTGTGTCCTGAAACATCGAAAAAACACAGCTTAGGGAGCATAGGGCACGTCCACTCATGGGCGTATAAATTGGGAAAACTAAAAATCAGCAAGACACAGGCACCCTAATGTTTAGGGCTGCTATGTTGACAAGAACCTCCACTTCATGACACCTTAAATATCCCAGGAAAGAGAAAAATGGATAAAGAAGTTGTGGTCCTTATGTACAAAGGAATATCACTCAGACATGAAATCAATGTCATAAGGGTAGTAGAAGCAAGATGAGTGGATTTAGGTATGACGATTCTAAGTGAAATCAGTCACACAGAAAAAGACACTTATCATAAGCTATCTCTTATAGAGAGAATGTAAAAACCGCTACAATTGAACTGAATTAAAAAACAGAACAGAGTCACACGTTTAGAAAACACACTATGGCTGCTTAACGGGAAAGGTGAGGTGGGGTGATGCATAAAACAAGGGTTTCAAATTCGCTCAGATACTTTTCCATACACCCAATATGTAATAGACAAGACCTACTCCTTGCTCAGTGAACTGGACTCAACACCCCCTATTCACCGCACAAGAATATATCTGACTAGTAAGAATCGTAAAACCTATGTATTGATATCTCTCTGGAAGTGAGCCAAGTGGGTGTAAAGCCGCATAAACACAGCCGTGAAAAGCAGCTAAACCCCATTATAAAAATAAATTACTTTTAAAAACCCGTAAAACAAAGACAGTGAAAGAGAGAGAAATTCTTACAAAATTCTTTCAGGGGCTGTGATGCAACCTGCATTGACCATATCTAGACCCACACCTGGATGAGACATAAGGGTGGACACTCTTGGGGCTGAGAGGTTGGGTGAGGTTGTTTGAGCAAACTCAGACCCTTTAAAGTAATACTGCGTGGTACCCATCCCATGGGTCCCAAATCTCCAGGTTCAAGGGCATCTTCCTACATCGAAAACATGCATGAGAAACCCAGAAGATGGTACACCGTGTGATTTTGAAAGGTTTCTAAAACGCACCCCATTTCTCATCTCCTTGTGCTAGGGTTCGCCTTTCCAGCTACTTTACTAGCAATCTCCCTACTTGGAGAATCAGCACCTTTAAGCTCCTGTTCCCTACAGGTTGCAATTTGTCCTGAAGATGAACGGGAAGAGGGGCAACCAATGAGAGACTAGATCTAGGTGTTGGGACAGGCACAGGTCACTCTATTTTCCCATCAGGAAGAAGAATTAACCACAGGCTCAGCCTGCCTCCAGGAACCAGAATAGGGCCTGAGGCAATCCCGCGCTTTTGTGGCCAGCTCCCAAAAAAGCGAGTTTGAAAATGGAGCTCAGGGACACTGCAATTCACAAACCCGCAGAGTTATAAATGATAACTCTCATCCACAGATATATTGAGGGAAGGCAACGAAGAGGATTTGAAAGCAAGGCAGAATTGCAGGAAACAGATTTCAGGAGGTAGATTCGAATCGCCTTTAAAGCACATGAAAAGCGGCAAAACGTCGACAATGATGCCCTTGGCCAAAAAGGGCGTATGCGTTTTTTCCTGAATATATTCAGGAAAAAACGCATACGCCCTTTTTGGCCAACCAAGCAACCTGGAAAGGCAAATCAGCGCTACAAAGAGGTCTCGCTTCCCATCGGTCAAAAGGGCCATGCTGCAAAAGGTGTCAAAACCAGAAATGCAGTACAGGCCATGGAGAAATGGCAGCCTTGCTACGCTGATGGGCGGGATGTAAATTGCCAAAAGCCACTCTGGAGAAGTGTACGGTGTGTCCTGAAACATCGAAAAAACACAGCTTAGGGAGCATAGGGCAAGTCCACTCATGGGCGTATAAATTGGGAAAACTAAAAATCAGCAAGACACAGGCACCCCAATGTTTAGGGCTGCTATGTTGACAAGAACCTCCACTTCATGACACCTTAAATATCCCAGGGAAGAGAAAAATGGATAAAGAAGTTGTGGTCCTTATGTACAAAGGAATATCACTCAGACATGAAATCAATGTCATAAGGCTAGTAGAAGCAAGATGAGTGGATTTAGGTATGACGATTCTAAGTGAAATAAGTGACACAGAAAAAGACACTTATCATAAGCTATCACTTATAGAGGGAATGTAAAAACCGCTACACCTGAACTGAATTACAAAACAGAACAGAGTCACACGTTTAGAAAACACACTATGGCTGCTTAACGGGAAAGGTGAGGTGGGGTGATGCATAAAACAAGGGTTTCAAATTCCCTCAGATACCGTTCCATACACCCAATATGTAATAGACAAGACCTACCCCTTGCTCAGTGAACTGGACTCAACACCCCCTATTCACCGCACAAGAATATATGTGACTAGTAAGAATCTTAAAACCTATGTATTGATATCTGTCTGGAAGTGAGTCAAGTGGGTGTAAAGCCGCATAAACACAGCCGTGAAAAGCAGCTAAACCCCATTATAAAAATAAATTACTTTTAAAAACCCGTAAAACAAAGACAGTGAAAGAGAGAGAAATTCTTACAAAATTCGTTCAGAGGCTGTGATGCAACCTGGATTGACCATATCTAGACCCACAGCTGGATGAGACATAAGGGTGGACACTCTTGGGGCTTAGAGTTTGGGTGAGGTTGGGTGAGCAAACGCAGACCCTTTAAAGTAATACTGTGTGGTACCCATCCCATGGGTCCCAAATCTCCAGGTTCAAGGGCATCTTCCTACATCGAAAACATGCATGAGAAACCCAGAAGATGGTACACCGTGTGATTTTGAAAGGTTTCTAAAACGCACCCAATTTCTCATCTCCTTGTGCTCGGGTTCGCCTTTCCAGCTACTTTACTAGCAATCTCCCTACTTGGAGAATCAGCACCTTTAAGCTCCTGTTCCCTACAGGTTGCAATTTGTCCTGAGGATGAACGGGAAGAGGGGCAACCAATGAGAGACTAGATCTAGGTGTTGGGACAGGCCCAGGTCACTCTATTTTCCCATCAGGAAGAAGAATTAACCACAGGCTCAGCCTGCCGCCAGGAACCAGAATAGGGCCTGAGGCAATCCCGCGCTTTTGCGGCCAGCTCCCAAAAAAGCGAGTTGAAAAATGGAGCTCAGGGACACTGCAATTCACAAACCCGCAGAGTTATAAGTGATAACTCTCATCCACAGATATATTGAGGGAAGGCAACGAAGAGGATTTGAAAGCAAGGCAGAATTGCAGGAAACAGATTTCAGGAGGTAGATTCGAATCGCCTTTAAAGCACATGAAAAGCGGCAAAACGTCGACAATGATGCCCTTGGCCAAAAAGGGCGTATGCGTTTTTTCCTGAATATATTCAGGAAATAACGCATACGCCCTTTTTGGCCAACCAAGCAACCTGGAAAGGCAAATCAGCGCTACAAAGAAGTCTCGCTTCCCATCGGTCAAAAGGGCCATGCTGCAAAAAGTGTCAAAACCAGAAATGCAGTACAGGCCATGGAGAAATGGCAGCCTTGCTACGCTGATGGGCGGGATGTACATTGCCAAAAGCCACTCTGGAGAAGTGTACGGTGTGTCCTGAAACATCGAAAAAACACAGCTTAGGGAGCATAGGGCACGTCCACTCATGGGCGTATAAATTGGGAAAACTAAAAATCAGCAAGACACAGGCACCCCAATGTTTAGGGCTGCTATGTTGACAAGAACCTCCACTTCATGACACCTTAAATATCCCAGGAAAGAGAAAAATGGATAAAGAAGTTGTGGTCATTAGGTACAAAGGAATATCACTCAGACATGAAATCAATATCATAAGGCTAGTAGAAGCAAGATGAGTGGATTTAGGTATGACGATTCTAAGTGAAATAACTGACACAGAAAAAGACACTTATCATAAGCTATCACTTATAGAGGGAATGTAAAAACCGCTACACCTGAACTGAATTACGAAACAGAACAGAGTCACACGTTTAGAAAACACACTATGGCTGCTTAACGGGAAAGGTGAGGTGGGGTGATGCATAAAACAAGGGTTTCAAATTCGCTCAGATACCGTTCCATACACCCAATATGTAATAGACAAGACCTACCCCTTGCTCAGTGAACTGGACACAACACCCCCTATTCACCGCACAAGAATATATGTGACTAGTAAGAATCTTAAAACCTATGTATTGATATCTGTCTGGAAGTGAGTCAAGTGGGTGTAAAGCCGCATAAACACAGCCGTGAAAAGCAGCTAAACCCCATTATAAAAATAAATTACTTTTAAAAACCCGTAAAACAAAGACAGTGAAAGAGAGAAAAATTCTTACAAAATTCGTTCAGAGGCTGTGATGCAACCTGGATTGACCATATCTAGACCCACAGCTGGATGAGACATAAGGGTGGACACTCTTGGGGCTTAGAGTTTGGGTGAGGTTGGGTGAGCAAACGCAGACCCTTTAAAGTAATACTGTGTGGTACCAATCCCATGGGTCCCGAATCTCCAGGTTCAAGGGCATCTTCCTACATCGAAAACATGCATGAGAAACCCAGAAGATGGTACACCGTGTGATTTTGAAAGGTTTCTAAAACGCACCCAATTTCTCATCTCCTTCTGCTCGGGTTCGCCTTTCCAGCTACTTTACTAGCAATCTCCCTATTTGGAGAATCAGCACCTTTAAGCTCCTGTTCCCTACAGGTTGCAATTTGTCCTGAGGATGAACGGGAAGAGGGGCAACCAATGAGAGACTAGATCTAGGTGTTGGGACAGGCCCAGGTCACTCTATTTTCCCATCAGGAAGAAGAATTAACCACAGGCTCAGCCTGCCGCCAGGAACCAGAATAGGGCCTGAGGCAATCCCGCGCTTTTGCGGCCAGCTCCCAAAAAAGCGAGTTGAAAAATGGAGCTCAGGGACACTGCAATTCACAAACCCGCAGAGTTATAAGTGATAACTCTCATCCACAGATATATTGAGGGAAGGCAACGAAGAGGATTTGAAAGCAAGGCAGAATTGCAGGAAACAGATTTCAGGAGGTAGATTCGAATCGCCTTTAAAGCACATGAAAAGCGGCAAAACGTCGACAATTATGCCCTTGGCCAAAAAGGGCGTATGCGTTTTTTCCTGAATATATTCAGGAAAAAACGCATACGCCCTTTTTGGCCAACCAAGCAACCTGGAAAGGCAAATCAGCGCTACAAAGAGGTCTCGCTTCCCATCGGTCAAAAGGGCCATGCTGCAAAAAGTGTCAAAACCAGAAATGCAGTACAGGCCATGGAGAAATGGCAGCCTTGCTACGCTGATGGGCGGGATGTAAATTGCCAAAAGCCACTCTGGAGAAGTGTACGGTGTGTCCTGAAACATCGAAAAATCACAGCTTAGGGAGCATAGGGCAAGTCCACTCATGGGCGTATAAATTGGGAAAACTAAAAATCAGCAAGACACAGGCACCCCAATGTTTAGGGCTGCTATGTTGACAAGAACCTCCACTTCATGACACCTTAAATATCCCAGGAAAGAGAAAAATGGATAAAGAAGTTGTGGTCATTAGGTACAAAGGAATATCACTCAGACATGAAATCAATATCATAAGGCTAGTAG
Source organism: Eschrichtius robustus (assembly GCF_028021215.1). Classification (NCBI taxonomy): domain Eukaryota; kingdom Metazoa; phylum Chordata; class Mammalia; order Artiodactyla; family Eschrichtiidae; genus Eschrichtius; species Eschrichtius robustus. The sequence goes on along the minus strand of NW_027175818.1, from coordinate 1,240,258 downwards.
AAGCAAGATGAGTGGATTTAGGTATGACGATTCTAAGTGAAATAACTGACACAGAAAAAGACACTTATCATAAGCTATCACTTATAGAGGGAATGTAAAAACCGCTACACCTGAACTGAATTACAAAACAGAACAGAGTCACACGTTTAGAAAACACACTATGGCTGCTTAACGGGAAAGGTGAGGTGGGTTGATGCATAAAACAAGGGTTTCAAATTCGCTCAGATACCGTTCCATACACCCAATATGTAATAGACAAGACCTACCCCTTGCTCAGTGAACTGGACTCAACACCCCCTATTCACCGCACAAGAATATAAGTGACTAGTAAGAATCTTAAAACCTATGTATTGATATCTGTCTGGAAGTGAGTCAAGTGGGTGTAAAGCCGCATAAACACAGCCGTGAAAAGCAGCTAAACCCCATTATAAAAATAAATTACTTTTAAAAACCCGTAAAACAAAGACAGTGAAAGAGAGAGAAATTCTTACAAAATTCGTTCAGAGGCTGTGATGCAACCTGGATTGACCATATCTAGACCCACAGCTGGATGAGACATAAGGGTGGACACTCTTGGGGCTTAGAGTTTGGGTGAGGTTCGGTGAGCAAACGCAGACCCTTTAAAGTAATACTGTGTGGTACCCATCCCATGGGTCCCAAATCTCCAGGTTCAAGGGCATCTTCCTACATCGAAAACATGCATGAGAAACCCAGAAGATGGTACACCGTGTGATTTTGAAAGGTTTCTAAAACGCACCCAATTTCTCATCTCCTTGTGCTCGGGTTCGCCTTTCCAGCTACTTTACTAGCAATCTCCCTACTTGGAGAATCAGCACCTTTAAGCTCCTGTTCCCTACAGGTTGCAATTTGTCCTGAGGATGAACGGGAAGAGGGGCAACCAATGAGAGACTAGATCTAGGTGTTGGGACAGGCCCAGGTCACTCTATTTTCCCATCAGGAAGAAGAATTAACCACAGGCTCAGCCTGCCGCCAGGAACCAGAATAGGGCCTGAGGCAATCCCGCGCTTTTGCGGCCAGCTCCCAAAAAAGCGAGTTGAAAAATGGAGCTCAGGGACACTGCAATTCACAAACCCGCAGAGTTATAAGTGATAACTCTCATCCACAGATATATTGAGGGAAGGCAACGAAGAGGATTTGAAAGCAAGGCAGAATTGCAGGAAGCAGATTTCAGGAGGTAGATTCGAATCGCCTTTAAAGCACATGAAAAGCGGCAAAACGTCGACAATGATGCCCTTGGCCAAAAAGGGCGTATGCGTTTTTTCCTGAATATATTCAGGAAATAACGCATACGCCCTTTTTGGCCAACCAAGCAACCTGGAAAGGCAAATCAGCGCTACAAAGAAGTCTCGCTTCCCATCGGTCAAAAGGGCCATGCTGCAAAAAGTGTCAAAACCAGAAATGCAGTACAGGCCATGGAGAAATGGCAGCCTTGCTACGCTGATGGGCGGGATGTACATTGCCAAAAGCCACTCTGGAGAAATGTACGGTGTGTCCTGAAACATCGAAAAAACATAGCTTAGGGAGCATAGGGCACGTCCACTCATGGGCGTATAAATTGGGAAAACTAAAAATCAGCAAGACACAGGCACCCCAATGTTTAGGGCTGCTATGTTGACAAGAACCTCCACTTCATGACACCTTAAATATCCCAGGAAAGAGAAAAATGGATAAAGAAGTTGTGGTCATTAGGTACAAAGGAATATCACTCAGACATGAAATCAATATCATAAGGCTAGTAGAAGCAAGATGAGTGGATTTAGGTATGACGATTCTAAGTGAAATAACTGACACAGAAAAAGACACTTATCATAAGCTATCACTTATAGAGGGAATGTAAAAACCGCTACACCTGAACTGAATTACAAAACAGAACAGAGTCACACGTTTAGAAAACACACTATGGCTGCTTAACGGGAAAGGTGAGGTGGGGTGATGCATAAAACAAGGGTTTCAAATTCGCTCAGATACCGTTCCATACACCCAATATGTAATAGACAAGACCTACCCCTTGCTCAGTGAACTGGACACAACACCCCCTATTCACCGCACAAGAATATATGTGACTAGTAAGAATCTTAAAACCTATGTATTGATATCTGTCTGGAAGTGAGTCAAGTGGGTGTAAAGCCGCATAAACACAGCCGTGAAAAGCAGCTAAACCCCATTATAAAAATAAATTACTTTTAAAAACCCGTAAAACAAAGACAGTGAAAGAGAGAGAAATTCTTACAAAATTCGTTCAGAGGCTGTGATGCAACCTGGATTGACCATATCTAGACCCACAGCTGGATGAGACATAAGGGTGGACTCTCTTGGGGTTTAGAGTTTGGGTGAGGTTGGGTGAGCAAACGCAGACCCTTTAAAGTAATACTGTGTGGTACCCATCCCATGGGTCCCAAATCTCCAGGTTCAAGGGCATCTTCCTACATCGAAAACATGCATGAGAAACCCAGAAGATGGTACACCGTGTGATTTTGAAAGGTTTCTAAAACGCACCCAATTTCTCATCTCCTTCTGCTCGGGTTCGCCTTTCCAGCTACTTTACTAGCAATCTCCCTACTTGGAGAATCAGCACCTTTAAGCTACTGTTCCCTACAGGTTGCAATTTGTCCTGAGGATGAACGGGAAGAGGGGCAACCAATGAGAGACTAGATCTAGGTGTTGGGACAGGCCCAGGTCACTCTATTTTCCCATCAGGAAGAAGATTTAACCACAGGCTCAGCCTGCCGCCAGGAACCAGAATAGGGCCTGAGGCAATCCCGCGCTTTTGCGGCCAGCTCCCAAAAAAGCGAGTTGAAAAATGGAGCTCAGGGACACTGCAATTCACAAACCCGCAGAGTTATAAGTGATAACTCTCATCCACAGATATATTGAGGGAAGGCAACGAAGAGGATTTGAAAGCAAGGCAGAATTGCAGGAAACAGATTTCAGGAGGTAGATTCGAATCGCCTTTAAAGCACATGAAAAGCGGCAAAACGTCGACAATGATGCCCTTGGCCAAAAAGGGCGTATGCGTTTTTTCCTGAATATATTCAGGAAATAACGCATACGCCCTTTTTGGCCAACCAAGCAACCTGGAAAGGCAAATCAGCGCTACAAAGAAGTCTCGCTTCCCATCGGTCAAAAGGGCCATGCTGCAAAAAGTGTCAAAACCAGAAATGCAGTACAGGCCATGGAGAAATGGCAGCCTTGCTACGCTGATGGGCGGGATGTACATTGCCAAAAGCCACTCTGGAGAAGTGTACGGTGTGTCCTGAAACATCGAAAAAACACAGCTTAGGGAGCATAGGGCACGTCCACTCATGGGCGTATAAATTGGGAAAACTAAAAATCAGCAAGACACAGGCACCCCAAAGTTTGGGGCTGCTCTGTTGACAAGAACCTCCACTTCATGACACCTTAAATATCCCAGGAAAGAGAAAAATGGATAAAGAAGTTGTGGTCCTTATGTACAAAGGAATATCACTCAGACATGAAATCAATATCATAAGGCTAGTAGAAGCAAGATGAGTGGATTTAGGTATGACGATTCTAAGTGAAATAACTGACACGGAAAAAGACACTTATCATAAGCTATCACTTATAGAGGGAATGTAAAAACCGCTACACCTGAACTGAATTACAAAACAGAACAGAGTCACACGTTTAGAAAACACACTATGGCTGCTTAACGGGAAAGGTGAGGTGGGGTGATGCATAAAACAAGGGTTTCAAATTCGCTCAGATACCGTTCCATACACCCAATATGTAATAGACAAGACCTACTCCTTGCTCAGTGAACTGGACTCAACACCCCCTATTCACCGCACAAGAATATATGTGACTAGTAAGAATCTTAAAACCTATGTATTGATATCTCTCTGGAAGTGTGTCAAGTGGGTGTAAAGCTGCAAAAACACAGCCGTGAAAAGCAGCTAAACCCCATTATAAAAATAAATTACTTTTAAAAACCCGTAAAACAAAGACAGTGAAAGAGAGAGAAATTCTTACAAAATTCGTTCAGAGGCTGTGATGCAACCTGGATTGACCATATCTAGACCCACAGCTGGATGAGACATAAGGGTGGACACTCTTGGGGCTTAGAGGTTGGGTGAGGTTGGGTGAGCAAACGCAGACCCTTTAAAGTAATACTGTGTGGTACCCATCCCATGGGTCCCAAATCTCCAGGTTCAAGGGCATCTTCCTACATCGAAAACATGCATGAGAAACCCAGAAGATGGTGCACCGTGTGATTTTGAAAGGTTTCTAAAACGCACCCAATTTCTCATCTCCTTGTGCTCGGGTTCGCCTTTCCAGCTACTTTACTAGCAATCTCCCTACTTGGAGAATCAGCACCTTTAAGCTCCTGTTCCCTACAGGTTGCAATTTGTCCTGAGGATGAACGGGAAGAGGGGCAACCAATGAGAGACTAGATCTAGGTGTTGGTAGAGGCACAGGTCACTCTATTTTCCCATCAGGAAGAAGAATTAACCACAGGCTCAGCCTGCCGCCAGGAACCAGAATAAGGCCTGAGGCAATCTCGCGCTTTTGTGGCCAGCTCCCAAAAAAGCGAGTTGAAAAATGGAGCTCAGGGACACTGCAATTCACAAACCCGCAGAGTTATAAATGATAACTCTCATCCACAGATATATTGAGGGAAGGCAACGAAGAGGATTTGAAAGCAAGGCAGAATTGCAGGAAGCAGATTTCAGGAGGTAGATTCGAATCGCCTTTAAAGCACATGAAAAGCGGCAAAACGTCGACAATGATGCCCTTGGCCAAAAAGGGCGTATGCGTTTTTTCCTGAATATATTCAGGAAAAAACGCATACGCCCTTTTTGGCCAACCAAGCAACCTGGAAAGGCAAATCAGCGCTACAAAGAGGTCTCGCTTCCCATCGGTCAAAAGGGTCATGCTGCAAAAAGTGTCAAAACCAGAAATGCAGGACAGGCCATGGAGAAATGGCAGCCTTGCTACGCTGATGGGCGGGATGTAAATTGCCAACAGCCACTCTAGAGAAGTGTACGGTGTGTCCTGAAACATCGAAAAAACACAGCTTAGGGAGCATAGGGCACGTCCACTCATGGGCGTATAAATTGGGAAAACTAAAAATCAGCAAGACACAGGCACCCCAATGTTTAGGGCTGCTATGTTGACAAGAACCTCCACTTCATGACACCTTAAATATCCCAGGAAAGAGAAAAATGGATAAAGAAGTTGTGGTCCTTATGTACAAAGGAATATCACTCAGACATGAAATCAATGTCATAAGGCTAGTAGAAGCAAGATGAGTGGATTTAGGTATGACGATTCTAAGTGAAATAAGTCACACAGAAAAAGACACTTATCATAAGATATCACTTATAGAGGGAATGTAAAAACCGCTACACTTGAACTGAATTACAAAACAGAACAGAGTCACACGTTTAGAAAACACACTATGGCTGCTTAACGGGAAAGGTGAGGTGGGGTGATGCATAAAACAAGGGTTTCAAATTCGCTCAGATACCGTTCCATACACCCAATATGTAATAGACAAGACCTACCCCTTGCTCAGTGAACTGGACTCAACACCCCCTATTCACCGCACAAGAATATATGTGACTAGTAAGAATCTTAAAACCTATGTATTGATATCTGTCTGGAAGTGAGTCAAGTGGGTGTAAAGCCGCATAAACACAGCCGTGAAAAGCAGCTAAACCCCATTATAAAAATAAATTACTTTTAAAAACCCGTAAAACAAAGACAGTGAAAGAGAGAGAAATTCTTACAAAATTCGTTCAGAGGCTGTGATGCAACCTGGATTGACCATATCTAGACCCACAGCTGGATGAGACATAAGGGTGGACACTCTTGGGGCTTAGAGTTTGGGTGAGGTTGGGTGAGCAAACGCAGACCCTTTAAAGTAATACTGTGTGGTACCCATCCCATGGGTCCCAAATCTCCAGGTTCAAGGGCATCTTCCTACATCGAAAACATGCATGAGAAACCCAGAAGATGGTACACCGTGTGATTTTGAAAGGTTTCTAAAACGCACCCAATTTCTCATCTCCTTCTGCTCGGGTTCGCCTTTCCAGCTACTTTACTAGCAATCTCCCTACTTGGAGAATCAGCACCTTTAAGCTCCTGTTCCCTACAGGTTGCAATTTGTCCTGAGGATGAACGGGAAGAGGGACAACCAATGAGAGACTAGATCTAGGTGTTGGGACAGGCCAAGGTCACTCTATTTTCCCATCAGGAAGAAGAATTAACCACAGGCTCAGCATGCCGCCAGGAACCAGAATAGGGCCTGAGGCAATCCCGCGCTTTTGCGGCCAGCTCCAAAAAAAGCGAGTTGAAAAATGGAGCTCAGGGACACTGCAATTCACAAACCCGCAGAGTTATAAGTGATAACTCTCATCCACAGATATATTGAGGGAAGGCAACGAAGAGGATTTGAAAGCAAGGCAGAATTGCAGGAAGCAGATTTCAGGAGGTAGATTCGAATCGCCTTTAAAGCACATGAAAAGCGGCAAAACGTCGACAATGATGCCCTTGGCCAAAAAGGGCGTATGCGTTTTTTCCTGAATATATTCAGGAAAAAACGCATACGCCCTTTTTGGCCAACCAAGCAACCTGGAAAGGCAAATCAGCGCTACAAAGAGGTCTCGCTTCCCATCGGTCAAAAGGGTCATGCTGCAAAAAGTGTCAAAACCAGAAATGCAGGACAGGCCATGGAGAAATGGCAGCCTTGCTACGCTGATGGGCGGGATGTAAATTGCCAACAGCCACTCTAGAGAAGTGTACGGTGTGTCCTGAAACATCGAAAAAACACAGCTTAGGGAGCATAGGGCACGTCCACTCATGGGCGTATAAATTGGGAAAACTAAAAATCAGCAAGACACAGGCACCCCAATGTTTAGGGCTGCTATGTTGACAAGAACCTCCACTTCATGACACCTTAAATATCCCAGGAAAGAGAAAAATGGATAAAGAAGTTGTGGTCCTTATGTACAAAGGAATATCACTCAGACATGAAATCAATGTCATAAGGCTAGTAGAAGCAAGATGAGTGGATTTAGGTATGACGATTCTAAGTGAAATAAGTCACACAGAAAAAGACACTTATCATAAGATATCACTTATAGAGGGAATGTAAAAACCGCTACACTTGAACTGAATTACAAAACAGAACAGAGTCACACGTTTAGAAAACACACTATGGCTGCTTAACGGGAAAGGTGAGGTGGGGTGATGCATAAAACAAGGGTTTCAAATTCGCTCAGATACCGTTCCATACACCCAATATGTAATAGACAAGACCTACCCCTTGCTCAGTGAACTGGACTCAACACCCCCTATTCACCGCACAAGAATATATGTGACTAGTAAGAATCTTAAAACCTATGTATTGATATCTGTCTGGAAGTGAGTCAAGTGGGTGTAAAGCCGCATAAACACAGCCGTGAAAAGCAGCTAAACCCCATTATAAAAATAAATTACTTTTAAAAACCCGTAAAACAAAGACAGTGAAAGAGAGAGAAATTCTTACAAAATTCGTTCAGAGGCTGTGATGCAACCTGGATTGACCATATCTAGACCCACAGCTGGATGAGACATAAGGGTGGACACTCTTGGGGCTTAGAGTTTGGGTGAGGTTGGGTGAGCAAACGCAGACCCTTTAAAGTAATACTGTGTGGTACCCATCCCATGGGTCCCAAATCTCCAGGTTCAAGGGCATCTTCCTACATCGAAAACATGCATGAGAAACCCAGAAGATGGTACACCGTGTGATTTTGAAAGGTTTCTAAAACGCACCCAATTTCTCATCTCCTTCTGCTCGGGTTCGCCTTTCCAGCTACTTTACTAGCAATCTCCCTACTTGGAGAATCAGCACCTTTAAGCTCCTGTTCCCTACAGGTTGCAATTTGTCCTGAGGATGAACGGGAAGAGGGGCAACCAATGAGAGACTAGATCTAGGTGTTGGGACAGGCCAAGGTCACTCTATTTTCCCATCAGGAAGAAGAATTAACCACAGGCTCAGCATGCCGCCAGGAACCAGAATAGGGCCTGAGGCAATCCCGCGCTTTTGTGGCCAGCTCCAAAAAAAGCGAGTTGAAAAATGGAGCTCAGGGACACTGCAATTCACAAACCCGCAGAGTTATAAGTGATAACTCTCATCCACAGATATATTGAGGGAAGGCAACGAAGAGGATTTGAAAGCAAGGCAGAATTGCAGGAAACAGATTTCAGGAGGTAGATTCGAATCGCCTTTAAAGCACATGAAAAGCGGCAAAACGTCGACAATGATGCCCTTGGCCAAAAAGGGCGTATGCGTTTTTTCCTGAATATATTCAGGAAATAACGCATACGCCCTTTTTGGCCAACCAAGCAACCTGGAAAGGCAAATCTGCGCTACAAAGAAGTCTCGCTTCCCATCGGTCAAAAGGGCCATGCTGCAAAAAGTGTCAAAACCAGAAATGCAGGACAGGCCATGGAGAAATGGCAGCCTTGCTACGCTGATGGGCGGGATGTACATTGCCAAAAGCCACTCTGGAGAAGTGTACCGTGTGTCCTGAAACATCGAAAAAACACAGCTTAGGGAGCATAGGGCACGTCCACTCATGGGCGTATAAATTGGGAAAACTAAAAATCAGCAAGACACAGGCACCCCAATGTTTAGGGCTGCTATGTTGACAAGAACCTCCACTTCATGACACCTTAAATATCCCAGGAAAGAGAAAAATGGATAAACAAGTTGTGGTCCTTATGTACAAAGGAATATCACTCAGACATGAAATCAATATCATAAGGCTAGTAGAAGCAAGATGAGTGGATTTAGGTATGACGATTCTAAGTGAAATAAGTGACACAGAAAAAGACACTTATCATAAGCTATCACTTATAGAGGGAATGTAAAAACCGCTACACCTGAACTGAATTACAAAACAGAACAGAGTCACACGTTTAGAAAACACACTATGGCTGCTTAACGGGAAAGGTGAGGTGGGGTGATGCATAAAACAAGGGCTTCAAATTCGCTCAGATACCGTTCCATACACCCAATATGTAATAGACAAGACCTACTCCTTGCTCAGTGAACTGGACTCAACACCCCCTATTCACCGAACAAGAATATATGTGACTAGTAAGAATCTTAAAACCTATGTATTGATATCTGTCTGGAAGTGTGTCAGGTGGGTGTAAAGCCGCATAAACACAGCCGTGAAAAGCAGCTAAACCCCATTATAAAAATAAATTACTTTTAAAAACCCGTAAAACAAAGACAGTGAAAGAGAGAGAAATTCTTACAAAATTCGTTCAGAGGCTGTGATGCAACCTGGATTGACCATATCTAGACCCACAGCTGGATGAGACATAAGGGTGGACACTCTTGGGGCTTAGAGGTTGGGTGAGGTTGGGTGAGCAAACGCAGACCCTTTAAAGTAATACTGTGTGGTACCCATCCCATGGGTCCCTAATCTCCAAGTTCAAGGGCATCTTCCTACATCGAAAACATGCATGAGAAACCCAGAAGATGGTACACCGTGTGATTTTGAAAGGTTTCTAAAACGCACCCAATTTCTCATCTCCTTGTGCTCACGTTCGCCTTTCCAGCTACTTTACTAGCAATCTCCCTACTTGGAGAATCAGCACCTTTAAGCTCCTGTTCCCTACAGGTTGCAATTTGTCCTGAGGATGAACGGGAAGAGGGGCAACCAATGAGAGACTAGATCTAGGTGTTGGGACAGGCACAGGTCACTCTATTTTCCCATCAGGAAGAAGAATTAACCACAGGATCTGCCTGCCTCCAGGAACCAGAATAGGGCCTGAGGCAATCCCGCGCTTTTGCGGCCAGCTCCCAAAAAAGCGAGTTGAAAAATGGAGCTCAGGGACACTGCAATTCACAAACCCGCAGAGTTATAAATGATAACTCTCATCCACAGATATATTGAGGGAAGGCAACGAAGAGGATTTGAAAGCAAGGCAGAATTGCAGGAAAGAGATTTCAGGAGGTAGATTCGAATGGCCTTTAAAGCACATGAAAAGCGGCAAAACGTCGACAATGATGCCCTTGGCCAAAAAGGGCGTATGCGTTTTTTCCTGAATATATTCAGGAAAAAACGCATACGCCCTTTTTGGCCAACCAAGCAACCTGGAAAGGCAAATCAGCGCTACAAAGAGGTCTCGCTTCCCATCGGTCAAAAGGGCCATGCTGCAAAAAGTGTCAAAACCAGAAATGCAGTACAGGCCATGGAGAAATGGCAGCCTTGCTACGCTGATGGGCGGGATGTACATTGCCAAAAGCCACTCTGGAGAAGTGTACGGTGTGTCCTGAAACATCGAAAAAACACAGCTTAGGGAGCATAGGGCAAGTCCACTCATGGGCGTATAAATTGGGAAAACTAAAAATCAGCAAGGCACAGGCACCCCAATGTTTAGGGCTGCTATGTTGACAAGAACCTCCACTTCATGACACCTTAAATATCCCAGGAAAGAGAAAAATGGATAAAGAAGTTGTGGTCCTTATGTACAAAGGAATATCACTCAGACATGAAATCAATGTCATAAGGCTAGTAGAAGCAAGATGAGTGGATTTAGGTATGACGATTCTAAGTGAAATAAGTGACACAGAAAAAGACACTTATCATAAGCTATCACTTATAGAGGGAATGTAAAAACCGCTACACCTGAACTGAATTACAAAACAGAACAGAGTCACACGTTTAGAAAACACACTATGGCTGCTTAACGGGAAAGGTGAGGTGGGGTGATGCATAAAACAAGGGTTTCAAATTCGCTCAGATACCGTTCCATACACCCAATATGTAATAGACAAGACCTACTCCTTGCTCAGTGAACTGGACTCAACACCCCCTATTCACCGCACAAGAATATATGTGACTAGTAAGAATCTTAAAACCTATGTATTGATATCTCTCTGGAAGTGTGTCAAGTGGGTGTAAAGCTGCAAAAACACAGCCGTGAAAAGCAGCTAAACCCCATTATAAAAATAAATTACTTTTAAAAACCCGTAAAACAAAGACAGTGAAAGAGAGAGAAATTCTTACAAAATTCGTTCAGAGGCTGTGATGCAACCTGGATTGACCATATCTAGACCCACAGCTGGATGAGACATAAGGGTGGACACTCTTGGGGCTTAGAGGTTGGGTGAGGTTGGGTGAGCAAACGCAGACCCTTTAAAGTAATACTGTGTGGTACCCATCCCATGGGTCCCAAATCTCCAGGTTCAAGGGCATCTTCCTACATCGAAAACATGCATGAGGAACCCAGAAGATGGTGCACCGTGTGATTTTGAAAGGTTTCTAAAACGCACCCAATTTCTCATCTCCTTGTGCTCGGGTTCGCCTTTCCAGCTACTTTACTAGCAATCTCCCTACTTGGAGAATCAGCACCTTTAAGCTCCTGTTCCCTACAGGTTGCAATTTGTCCTGAGGATGAACGGGAAGAGGGGCAACCAATGAGAGACTAGATCTAGGTGTTGGGACAGGCACAGGTCACTCTATTTTCCCATCAGGAAGAAGAATTAACCACAGGCTCAGCCTGCCGCCAGGAACCAGAATAAGGCCTGAGGCAATCTCGCGCTTTTGTGGCCAGCTCCCAAAAAAGCCAGTTGAAAAATGGAGCTCAGGGACACTGCAATTCACAAACCCGCAGAGTTATAAATGATAACTCTCATCCACAGATATATTGAGGGAAGGCAACGAAGAGGATTTGAAAGCAAGGCAGAATTGCAGGAAGCAGATTTCAGGAGGTAGATTCGAATCGCCTTTAAAGCACATGAAAAGCGGCAAAACGTCGACAATGATGCCCTTGGCCAAAAAGGGCGTATGCGTTTTTTCCTGAATATATTCAGGAAAAAACGCATACGCCCTTTTTGGCCAACCAAGCAACCTGGAAAGGCAAATCAGCGCTACAAAGAGGTCTCGCTTCCCATCGGTCAAAAGGGCCATGCTGCAAAAAGTGTCAAAACCAGAAATGCAGGACAGGCCATGGAGAAATGGCAGCCTTGCTACGCTGATGGGCGGGATGTAAATTGCCAACAGCCACTCTAGAGAAGTGTACGGTGTGTCCTGAAACATCGAAAAAACACAGCTTAGGGAGCATAGGGCACGTCCACTCATGGGCGTATAAATTGGGAAAACTAAAAATCAGCAAGACACAGGCACCCCAATGTTTAGGGCTGCTATGTTGACAAGAACCTCCACTTCATGACACCTTAAATATCCCAGGAAAGAGAAAAATGGATAAAGAAGTTGTGGTCCTTATGTACAAAGGAATATCACTCAGACATGAAATCAATGTCATAAGGCTAGTAGAAGCAAGATGAGTGGATTTAGGTATGACGATTCTAAGTGAAATAAGTCACACAGAAAAAGACACTTATCATAAGATATCACTTATAGAGGGAATGTAAAAACCGCTACACTTGAACTGAATTACAAAACAGAACAGAGTCACACGTTTAGAAAACACACTATGGCTGCTTAACGGGAAAGGTGAGGTGGGGTGATGCATAAAACAAGGGTTTCAAATTCGCTCAGATACCGTTCCATACACCCAATATGTAATAGACAAGACCTACTCCTTGCTCAGTGAACTGGACTCAACACCCCCTATTCACCGCAAAAGAATATATGTGACTAGTAAGAATCTTAAAACCTATGTATTGATATCTCTCTGGAAGTGTGTCAAGTGGGTGTAAAGCTGCAAAAACACAGCCGTGAAAAGCAGCTAAACCCCATTATAAAAATAAATTACTTTTAAAAACCCGTAAAACAAAGACAGTGAAAGAGAGAGAAATTCTTACAAAATTCGTTCAGAGGCTGTGATGCAACCTGGATTGACCATATCTAGACCCACAGCTGGATGAGACATAAGGGTGGACACTCTTGGGGCTTAGAGGTTGGGTGAGGTTGGGTGAGCAAACGCAGACCCTTTAAAGTAATACTGTGTGGTACCCATCCCATGGGTCCCAAATCTCCAGGTTCACGGGCATCTTCCTACATCGAAAACATGCATGAGAAACCCAGAAGATGGTGCACCGTGTGATTTTGAAAGGTTTCTAAAACGCACCGAATTTCTCATCTCCTTGTGCTCGGGTTCGCCTTTCCAGCTACTTTACTAGCAATCTCCCTACTTGGAGAATCAGCACCTTTAAGCTCCTGTTCCCTACAGGTTGCAATTTGTTCTGAGGATGAACGGGAAGAGGGGCAACCAATGAGAGACTAGATCTAGGTGTTGGGACAGGCACAGGTCACTCTATTTTCCCATCAGGAAGAAGAATTAACCACAGGCTCTGCCTGCCTCCAGGAACCAGAATAGGGCCTGAGGCAATCTCGCGCTTTTGTGGCCAGCTCCCAAAAAAGCGAGTTGAAAAATGGAGCTCAGGGACACTGCAATTCACAAACCCGCAGAGTTATAAATGATAACTCTCATCCACAGATATATTGAGGGAAGGCAACGAAGAGGATTTGAAAGCAAGGCAGAATTGCAGGAAAGAGATTTCAGGAGGTAGATTCGAATGGCCTTTAAAGCACATGAAAAGCGGCAAAACGTCGACAATGATGCCCTTGGCCAAAAAGGGCGTATGCGTTTTTTCCTGAATATATTCAGGAAAAAACGCATACGCCCTTTTTGGCCAACCAAGCAACCTGGAAAGGCAAATCAGCGCTACAAAGAGGTCTCGCTTCCCATCGGTCAAAAGGGCCATGCTGCAAAAAGTGTCAAAACCAGAAATGCAGGACAGGCCATGGAGAAATGGCAGCCTTGCTACGCTGATGGGCGGGATGTAAATTGCCAACAGCCACTCTGGAGAAGTGTACGGTGTGTCCTGAAACATCGAAAAAACACAGCTTATGGAGCATAGGGCACGTCCACTCATGGGCGTATAAATTGGGAAAACTAAAAATCAGCAAGACACAGGCACCCCAATGTTTAGGGCTGCTATGTTGACAAGAACCTCCACTTCATGACACCTTAAATATCCCAGGAAAGAGAAAAATGGATAAAGAAGTTGTTGTCCTTATGTACAAAGGAATATCACTCAGACATGAAATCAATGTCATAAGGCTAGTAGAAGCAAGATGAGTGGATTTAGGTATGACGATTCTAAGTGAAATAAGTGACACAGAAAAAGACACTTATCATAAGCTATCACTTATAGAGGGAATGTAAAAACCGCTACACCTGAACTGAATTACAAAACAGAACAGAGTCACACGTTTAGAAAACACACTATGGCTGCTTAACGGGAAAGGTGAGGTGGGGTGATGCATAAAAGAAGGGTTTCAAATTCGCTCAGATACCGTTCCATACACCCAATATGTAATAGACAAGACCTACTCCTTGCTCAGTGAACTGGACTCAACACCCCCTATTCACCACACAAGAATATATGTGACTAGTAAGAATCTTAAAACCTATGTATTGATATCTCTCTGGAAGTGTGTCAAGTGGGTGTAAAGCTGCAAAAACACAGCCGTGAAAAGCAGCTAAACCCCATTATAAAAATAAATTACTTTTAAAAACCCGTAAAACAAAGACAGTGAAAGAGAGAGAAATTCTTACAAAATTCGTTCAGAGGCTGTGATGCAACCTGGATTGACCATATCTAGACCCACAGCTGGATGAGACATAAGGGTGGACACTCTTGGGGCTTAGAGGTTGGGTGAGGTTGGGTGAGCAAACGCAGACCCTTTAAAGTAATACTGTGTGGTACCCATCCCATGGGTCCCAAATCTCCAGGTTCAAGGGCATCTTCCTACATCGAAAACATGCATGAGAAACCCAGAAGATGGTGCACCGTGTGATTTTGAAAGGTTTCTAAAACGCACCCAATTTCTCATCTCCTTGTGCTCGGGTTCGCCTTTCCAGCTACTTTACTAGAAATCTCCCTACTTGGAGAATCAGCACCTTTAAGCTCCTGTTCCCTACAGGTTGCAATTTGTCCTGAGGATGAACGGGAAGAGGGGCAACCAATGAGAGACTAGATCTAGGTGTTGGGACAGGCACAGGTCACTCTATTTTCCCATCAGGAAGAAGAATTAACCACAGGCTCTGCCTGCCTCCAGGAACCAGAATAGGGCCTGAGGCAATCTCGCGCTTTTGTGGCCAGCTCCCAAAAAAGCGAGTTGAAAAATGGAGCTCAGGGACACTGCAATTCACAAACCCGCAGAGTTATAAATGAAAACTCTCATCCACAGATATATTGAGGGAAGGCAACGAAGAGGATTTGAAAGCAAGGCAGAATTGCAGGAAGCAGATTTCAGGAGGTAGATTCGAATCGCCTTTAAAGCACATGAAAAGCGGCAAAACGTCGACAATGATGCCCTTGGCCAAAAAGGGCGTATGCGTTTTTTCCTGAATATATTCAGGAAAAAACGCATACGCCCTTTTTGGCCAACCAAGCAACCTGGAAAGGCAAATCAGCGCTACAAAGAGGTCTCGCTTCCCATCGGTCAAAAGGGCCATGCTGCAAAAAGTGTCAAAACCAGAAATGCAGGACAGGCCATGGAGAAATGGCAGCCTTGCTACGCTGATGGGCGGGATGTAAATTGCCAACAGCCACTCTAGAGAAGTGTACGGTGTGTCCTGAAACATCGAAAAAACACAGCTTAGGGAGCATAGGGCACGTCCACTCATGGGCGTATAAATTGGGAAAACTAAAAATCAGCAAGACACAGGCACCCCAATGTTTAGGGCTGCTATGTTGACAAGAACCTCCACTTCATGACACCTTAAATATCCCAGGAAAGAGAAAAATGGATAAAGAAGTTGTGTTCCTTATGTACAAAGGAATATCACTCAGACATGAAATCAATGTCATAAGGCTAGTAGAAGCAAGATGAGTGGATTTAGGTATGACGATTCTAAGTGAAATAAGTGACACAGAAAAAGACACTTATCATAAGCTATCACTTATAGAGGGAATGTAAAAACCGCTACACCTGAACTGAATTACAAAACAGAACAGAGTCACACGTTTAGAAAACACACTATGGCTGCTTAACGGGAAAGGTGAGGTGGGGTGATGCATAAAACAAGGGCTTCAAATTCGCTCAGATACCGTTCCATACACCCAATATGTAATAGACAAGACCTACTCCTTGCTCAGTGAACTGGACTCAACACCCCCTATTCACCGAACAAGAATATATGTGACTAGTAAGAATCTTAAAACCTATGTATTGATATCTGTCTGGAAGTGTGTCAGGTGGGTGTAAAGCCGCATAAACACAGCCGTGAAAAGCAGCTAAACCCCATTATAAAAATAAATTACTTTTAAAAACCCGTAAAACAAAGACAGTGAAAGAGAGAGAAATTCTTACAAAATTCGTTCAGAGGCTGTGATGCAACCTGGATTGACCATATCTAGACCCACAGCTGGATGAGACATAAGGGTGGACACTCTTGGGGCTTAGAGGTTGGGTGAGGTTGGGTGAGCAAACGCAGACCCTTTAAAGTAATACTGTGTGGTACCCATCCCATGGGTCCCTAATCTCCAAGTTCAAGGGCATCTTCCTACATCGAAAACATGCATGAGAAACCCAGAAGATGGTACACCGTGTGATTTTGAAAGGTTTCTAAAACGCACCCAATTTCTCATCTCCTTGTGCTCACGTTCGCCTTTCCAGCTACTTTACTAGCAATCTCCCTACTTGGAGAATCAGCACCTTTAAGCTCCTGTTCCCTACAGGTTGCAATTTGTCCTGAGGATGAACGGGAAGAGGGGCAACCAATGAGAGACTAGATCTAGGTGTTGGGACAGGCACAGGTCACTCTATTTTCCCATCAGGAAGAAGAATTAACCACAGGATCTGCCTGCCTCCAGGAACCAGAATAGGGCCTGAGGCAATCCCGCGCTTTTGCGGCCAGCTCCCAAAAAAGCGAGTTGAAAAATGGAGCTCAGGGACACTGCAATTCACAAACCCGCAGAGTTATAAATGATAACTCTCATCCACAGATATATTGAGGGAAGGCAACGAAGAGGATTTGAAAGCAAGGCAGAATTGCAGGAAAGAGATTTCAGGAGGTAGATTCGAATGGCCTTTAAAGCACATGAAAAGCGGCAAAACGTCGACAATGATGCCCTTGGCCAAAAAGGGCGTATGCGTTTTTTCCTGAATATATTCAGGAAAAAACGCATACGCCCTTTTTGGCCAACCAAGCAACCTGGAAAGGCAAATCAGCGCTACAAAGAGGTCTCGCTTCCCATCGGTCAAAAGGGCCATGCTGCAAAAAGTGTCAAAACCAGAAATGCAGTACAGGCCATGGAGAAATGGCAGCCTTGCTACGCTGATGGGCGGGATGTAAATTGCCAAAAGCCACTCTGGAGAAGTGTACGGTGTGTCCTGAAACATCGAAAAAACACAGCTTAGGGAGCATAGGGCAAGTCCACTCATGGGCGTATAAATTGGGAAAACTAAAAATCAGCAAGGCACAGGCACCCCAATGTTTAGGGCTGCTATGTTGACAAGAACCTCCACTTCATGACACCTTAAATATCCCAGGAAAGAGAAAAATGGATAAAGAAGTTGTGGTCCTTATGTACAAAGGAATATCACTCAGACATGAAATCAATGTCATAAGGCTAGTAGAAGCAAGATGAGTGGATTTAGGTATGACGATTCTAAGTGAAATAAGTGACACAGAAAAAGACACTTATCATAAGCTATCACTTATAGAGGGAATGTAAAAACCGCTACACCTGAACTGAATTACAAAACAGAACAGAGTCACACGTTTAGAAAACACACTATGGCTGCTTAACGGGAAAGGTGAGGTGGGGTGATGCATAAAACAAGGGTTTCAAATTCGCTCAGATACCGTTCCATACACCCAATATGTAATAGACAAGACCTACTCCTTGCTCAGTGAACTGGACTCAACACCCCCTATTCACCGCACAAGAATATATGTGACTAGTAAGAATCTTAAAACCTATGTATTGATATCTCTCTGGAAGTGTGTCAAGTGGGTGTAAAGCTGCAAAAACACAGCCGTGAAAAGCAGCTAAACCCCATTATAAAAATAAATTACTTTTAAAAACCCGTAAAACAAAGACAGTGAAAGAGAGAGAAATTCTTACAAAATTCGTTCAGAGGCTGTGATGCAACCTGGATTGACCATATCTAGACCCACAGCTGGATGAGACATAAGGGTGGACACTCTTGGGGCTTAGAGGTTGGGTGAGGTTGGGTGAGCAAACGCAGACCCTTTAAAGTAATACTGTGTGGTACCCATCCCATGGGTCCCAAATCTCCAGGTTCAAGGGCATCTTCCTACATCGAAAACATGCATGAGAAACCCAGAAGATGGTGCACCGTGTGATTTTGAAAGGTTTCTAAAACGCACCCAATTTCTCATCTCCTTGTGCTCGGGTTCGCCTTTCCAGCTACTTTACTAGCAATCTCCCTACTTGGAGAATCAGCACCTTTAAGCTCCTGTTCCCTACAGGTTGCAATTTGTCCTGAGGATGAACGGGAAGAGGGGCAACCAATGAGAGACTAGATCTAGGTGTTGGGACAGGCACAGGTCACTCTATTTTCCCATCAGGAAGAAGAATTAACCACAGGCTCAGCCTGCCGCCAGGAACCAGAATAAGGCCTGAGGCAATCTCGCGCTTTTGTGGCCAGCTCCCAAAAAAGCGAGTTGAAAAATGGAGCTCAGGGACACTGCAATTCACAAACCCGCAGAGTTATAAATGATAACTCTCATCCACAGATATATTGAGGGAAGGCAACGAAGAGGATTTGAAAGCAAGGCAGAATTGCAGGAAGCAGATTTCAGGAGGTAGATTCGAATCGCCTTTAAAGCACATGAAAAGCGGCAAAACGTCGACAATGATGCCCTTGGCCAAAAAGGGCGTATGCGTTTTTTCCTGAATATATTCAGGAAAAAACGCATACGCCCTTTTTGGCCAACCAAGCAACCTGGAAAGGCAAATCAGCGCTACAAAGAGGTCTCGCTTCCCATCGGTCAAAAGGGCCATGCTGCAAAAAGTGTCAAACCAGAAATGCAGGACAGGCCATGGAGAAATGGCAGCCTTGCTACGCTGATGGGCGGGATGTAAATTGCCAACAGCCACTCTAGAGAAGTGTACGGTGTGTCCTGAAACATCGAAAAAACACAGCTTAGGGAGCATAGGGCACGTCCACTCATGGGCGTATAAATTGGGAAAACTAAAAATCAGCAAGACACAGGCACCCCAATGTTTAGGGCTGCTATGTTGACAAGAACCTCCACTTCATGACACCTTAAATATCCCAGGAAAGAGAAAAATGGATAAAGAAGTTGTGGTCCTTATGTACAAAGGAATATCACTCAGACATGAAATCAATGTCATAAGGCTAGTAGAAGCAAGATGAGTGGATTTAGGTATGACGATTCTAAGTGAAATAAGTCACACAGAAAAAGACACTTATCATAAGATATCACTTATAGAGGGAATGTAAAAACCGCTACACTTGAACTGAATTACAAAACAGAACAGAGTCACACGTTTAGAAAACACACTATGGCTGCTTAACGGGAAAGGTGAGGTGGGGTGATGCATAAAACAAGGGTTTCAAATTCGCTCAGATACCGTTCCATACACCCAATATGTAATAGACAAGACCTACTCCTTGCTCAGTGAACTGGACTCAACACCCCCTATTCACCGCAAAAGAATATATGTGACTAGTAAGAATCTTAAAACCTATGTATTGATATCTCTCTGGAAGTGTGTCAAGTGGGTGTAAAGCTGCAAAAACACAGCCGTGAAAAGCAGCTAAACCCCATTATAAAAATAAATTACTTTTAAAAACCCGTAAAACAAAGACAGTGAAAGAGAGAGAAATTCTTACAAAATTCGTTCAGAGGCTGTGATGCAACCTGGATTGACCATATCTAGACCCACAGCTGGATGAGACATAAGGGTGGACACTCTTGGGGCTTAGAGGTTGGGTGAGGTTGGGTGAGCAAACGCAGACCCTTTAAAGTAATACTGTGTGGTACCCATCCCATGGGTCCCAAATCTCCAGGTTCACGGGCATCTTCCTACATCGAAAACATGCATGAGAAACCCAGAAGATGGTGCACCGTGTGATTTTGAAAGGTTTCTAAAACGCACCGAATTTCTCATCTCCTTGTGCTCGGGTTCGCCTTTCCAGCTACTTTACTAGCAATCTCCCTACTTGGAGAATCAGCACCTTTAAGCTCCTGTTCCCTACAGGTTGCAATTTGTTCTGAGGATGAACGGGAAGAGGGGCAACCAATGAGAGACTAGATCTAGGTGTTGGGACAGGCACAGGTCACTCTATTTTCCCATCAGGAAGAAGAATTAACCACAGGCTCTGCCTGCCTCCAGGAACCAGAATAGGGCCTGAGGCAATCTCGCGCTTTTGTGGCCAGCTCCCAAAAAAGCGAGTTGAAAAATGGAGCTCAGGGACACTGCAATTCACAAACCCGCAGAGTTATAAATGATAACTCTCATCCACAGATATATTGAGGGAAGGCAACGAAGAGGATTTGAAAGCAAGGCAGAATTGCAGGAAAGAGATTTCAGGAGGTAGATTCGAATGGCCTTTAAAGCACATGAAAAGCGGCAAAACGTCGACAATGATGCCCTTGGCCAAAAAGGGCGTATGCGTTTTTTCCTGAATATATTCAGGAAAAAACGCATACGCCCTTTTTGGCCAACCAAGCAACCTGGAAAGGCAAATCAGCGCTACAAAGAGGTCTCGCTTCCCATCGGTCAAAAGGGCCATGCTGCAAAAAGTGTCAAAACCAGAAATGCAGGACAGGCCATGGAGAAATGGCAGCCTTGCTACGCTGATGGGCGGGATGTAAATTGCCAACAGCCACTCTGGAGAAGTGTACGGTGTGTCCTGAAACATCGAAAAAACACAGCTTATGGAGCATAGGGCACGTCCACTCATGGGCGTATAAATTGGGAAAACTAAAAATCAGCAAGACACAGGCACCCCAATGTTTAGGGCTGCTATGTTGACAAGAACCTCCACTTCATGACACCTTAAATATCCCAGGAAAGAGAAAAATGGATAAAGAAGTTGTTGTCCTTATGTACAAAGGAATATCACTCAGACATGAAATCAATGTCATAAGGCTAGTAGAAGCAAGATGAGTGGATTTAGGTATGACGATTCTAAGTGAAATAAGTGACACAGAAAAAGACACTTATCATAAGCTATCACTTATAGAGGGAATGTAAAAACCGCTACACCTGAACTGAATTACAAAACAGAACAGAGTCACACGTTTAGAAAACACACTATGGCTGCTTAACGGGAAAGGTGAGGTGGGGTGATGCATAAAAGAAGGGTTTCAAATTCGCTCAGATACCGTTCCATACACCCAATATGTAATAGACAAGACCTACTCCTTGCTCAGTGAACTGGACTCAACACCCCCTATTCACCACACAAGAATATATGTGACTAGTAAGAATCTTAAAACCTATGTATTGATATCTCTCTGGAAGTGTGTCAAGTGGGTGTAAAGCTGCAAAAACACAGCCGTGAAAAGCAGCTAAACCCCATTATAAAAATAAATTACTTTTAAAAACCCGTAAAACAAAGACAGTGAAAGAGAGAGAAATTCTTACAAAATTCGTTCAGAGGCTGTGATGCAACCTGGATTGACCATATCTAGACCCACAGCTGGATGAGACATAAGGGTGGACACTCTTGGGGCTTAGAGGTTGGGTGAGGTTGGGTGAGCAAACGCAGACCCTTTAAAGTAATACTGTGTGGTACCCATCCCATGGGTCCCAAATCTCCAGGTTCAAGGGCATCTTCCTACATCGAAAACATGCATGAGAAACCCAGAAGATGGTGCACCGTGTGATTTTGAAAGGTTTCTAAAACGCACCCAATTTCTCATCTCCTTGTGCTCGGGTTCGCCTTTCCAGCTACTTTACTAGAAATCTCCCTACTTGGAGAATCAGCACCTTTAAGCTCCTGTTCCCTACAGGTTGCAATTTGTCCTGAGGATGAACGGGAAGAGGGGCAACCAATGAGAGACTAGATCTAGGTGTTGGGACAGGCACAGGTCACTCTATTTTCCCATCAGGAAGAAGAATTAACCACAGGCTCTGCCTGCCTCCAGGAACCAGAATAGGGCCTGAGGCAATCTCGCGCTTTTGTGGCCAGCTCCCAAAAAAGCGAGTTGAAAAATGGAGCTCAGGGACACTGCAATTCACAAACCCGCAGAGTTATAAATGAAAACTCTCATCCACAGATATATTGAGGGAAGGCAACGAAGAGGATTTGAAAGCAAGGCAGAATTGCAGGAAGCAGATTTCAGGAGGTAGATTCGAATCGCCTTTAAAGCACATGAAAAGCGGCAAAACGTCGACAATGATGCCCTTGGCCAAAAAGGGCGTATGCGTTTTTTCCTGAATATATTCAGGAAAAAACGCATACGCCCTTTTTGGCCAACCAAGCAACCTGGAAAGGCAAATCAGCGCTACAAAGAGGTCTCGCTTCCCATCGGTCAAAAGGGCCATGCTGCAAAAAGTGTCAAAACCAGAAATGCAGGACAGGCCATGGAGAAATGGCAGCCTTGCTACGCTGATGGGCGGGATGTAAATTGCCAACAGCCACTCTAGAGAAGTGTACGGTGTGTCCTGAAACATCGAAAAAACACAGCTTAGGGAGCATAGGGCACGTCCACTCATGGGCGTATAAATTGGGAAAACTAAAAATCAGCAAGACACAGGCACCCCAATGTTTAGGGCTGCTATGTTGACAAGAACCTCCACTTCATGACACCTTAAATATCCCAGGAAAGAGAAAAATGGATAAAGAAGTTGTGTTCCTTATGTACAAAGGAATATCACTCAGACATGAAATCAATGTCATAAGGCTAGTAGAAGCAAGATGAGTGGATTTAGGTATGACGATTCTAAGTGAAATAAGTCACACAGAAAAAGACACTTATCATAAGATATCACTTATAGAGGGAATGTAAAAACCGCTACACTTGAACTGAATTACAAAACAGAACAGAGTCACACGTTTAGAAATCACACTATGGCTGCTTAACGGGAAAGGTGAGGTGGGGTGATGCATAAAAGAAGGGTTTCAAATTCGCTCAGATACCGTTCCATACACCCAATATGTAATAGACAAGACCTACTCCTTGCTCAGTGAAC
The DNA here is from genome assembly GCF_028021215.1 of Eschrichtius robustus. NCBI lineage: Eukaryota > Metazoa > Chordata > Mammalia > Artiodactyla > Eschrichtiidae > Eschrichtius > Eschrichtius robustus. The sequence continues at coordinate 1,217,097 of NW_027175818.1, read as the reverse complement.
TGGACTCAACACCCCCTATTCACCGCACAAGAATATATGTGACTAGTAAGAATCTTAAAACCTATATATTGATATCTGTCTGGAAGTGAGTCAAGTGGGTGTAAAGCCGCATAAACAGAGCCATGAAAAGCAGCTAAACCCCATTATAAAAATAAATTACTTTTATAAACCCGTAAACAAAGACAGTGAAAGAGAGAGAAATTCTTACAAAATTCGTTCAGAGGCTGTGATGCAACCTGGATTGACCATATCTAGACCCACAGCTGGATGAGACATAAGGGTGGACACTCTTGGGGCTTAGAGGTTGGGTGAGGTTGGGTGAGCAAACGCAGATCCTTTAAAGTAATACTGTGTGTTACCCATCCCATGGGTCCCAAATCTCCAGGTTCAAGGGCATCTTCCTACATCGAAAACATGCATGAGAAACCCAGAAGATGGTACACCGTGTGATTTTGAAAGGTTTCTAAAACGCACCCAATTTCTCGTCTCCTTGTGCTCGCGTTCGCCTTTCCAGCTACTTTACTAGCAATCTCCCTACTTGGAGAATCAGCACCTTTAAGCTCCTGTTCCCTACAGGTTGCAATTTGTCCTGAGGATGAACGGGAAGAGGGGCAACCAATGAGAGACTAGATCTAGGTGTTGGGACAGGCACAGGTCACTCTATTTTCCCATCAGGAAGAAGAATTAACCACAGGCTCTGCCTGCCTCCAGGAACCAGAATAGGGCCTGAGGCAATCCCGCGCTTTTGCGGCCAGCTCCCAAAAAAGCGAGTTGAAAAATGGAGCTCAGGGACACTGCAATTCACAAACCCGCAGAGTTATAAATGATAACTCTCATCCACAGATATATTGAGGGAAGGCAACGAAGAGGATTTGAAAGCAAGGCAGAATTGCAGGAAAGAGATTTCAGGAGGTAGATTCGAATGGCCTTTAAAGCACATGAAAAGCGGCAAAACGTCGACAATGATGCCCTTGGCCAAAAAGGGCGTATGCGTTTTTTCCTGAATATATTCAGGAAAAAACGCATACGCCCTTTTTGGCCAACCAAGCAACCTGGAAAGGCAAATCAGCGCTACAAAGAGGTCTCGCTTCCCATCGGTCAAAAGGGCCATGCTGCAAAAAGTGTCAAAACCAGAAATGCAGTACAGGCCATGGAGAAATGGCAGCCTTGCTACGCTGATGGGCGGGATGTAAATTGCCAAAAGCCACTCTGGAGAAGTGTACGGTGTGTCCTGAAACATCGAAAAAACACAGCTTAGGGAGCATAGGGCAAGTCCACTCATGGGCGTATAAATTGGGAAAACTAAAAATCAGCAAGGCACAGGCACCCCAATGTTTAGGGCTGCTATGTTGACAAGAACCTCCACTTCATGACACCTTAAATATCCCAGGAAAGAGAAAAATGGATAAAGAAGTTGTGGTCCTTATGTACAAAGGAATATCACTCAGACATGAAATCAATGTCATAAGGCTAGTAGAAGCAAGATGAGTGGATTTAGGTATGACGATTCTAAGTGAAATAAGTGACACAGAAAAAGACACTTATCATAAGCTATCACTTATAGAGGGAATGTAAAAACCGCTACACCTGAACTGAATTACAAAACAGAACAGAGTCACACGTTTAGAAAACACACTATGGCTGCTTAACGGGAAAGGTGAGGTGGGGTGATGCATAAAACAAGGGTTTCAAATTCGCTCAGATACCGTTCCATACACCCAATATGTAATAGACAAGACCTACTCCTTGCTCAGTGAACTGGACTCAACACCCCCTATTCACCGCACAAGAATATATGTGACTAGTAAGAATCTTAAAACCTATGTATTGATATCTCTCTGGAAGTGTGTCAAGTGGGTGTAAAGCTGCAAAAACACAGCCGTGAAAAGCAGCTAAACCCCATTATAAAAATAAATTACTTTTAAAAACCCGTAAAACAAAGACAGTGAAAGAGAGAGAAATTCTTACAAAATTCGTTCAGAGGCTGTGATGCAACCTGGATTGACCATATCTACACGCACAGGTGGATGAGACATAAGGGTGGACACTCTTGGGGCTGAAAGGTTGGGTTAGGTTGGGTGAGCAAACGCAGACCCTTTAAAGTAATACTGCGTGGTACCCATCCCATGGGTCCCAAGTCTCCAGGTTCAAGGGCATCTTCCTACATCGAAATCATGCATGAGAAACTCAGAAGATGGTACACCGTGTGATTTTGAAAGGTTTCTAAAACGCACCCCATTTCTCATCTCCTTGTGCTAGGGTTCGCCTTTCCAGCTACTTTATTGCAATCTCCCTACTTGGAGAATCAGCACCTTTAAGCTCCTGTTCCCTACAGGTTGCAATTTGTCCTGAAGATGAACGGGAAGAGGGGCAACCAATGAGAGACTAGATCTAGGTGTTGGGACAGGCACAGGTCACTCTATTTTCCCATCAGGAAGAAGAATTAACCACAGGCTCAGCCTGCCTCCAGGAACCAGAATACGGCCTGAGGCAATCTCGCGCTTTTGTGGCCAGCTCCCAAAAAAGCGAGTTGAAAAATGGAGCTCAGGGACACTGCAATTCACAAACCCGCAGAGTTATAAATGATAACTCTCATCCACAGATATATTGAGGGAAGGCAACGAAGAGGATTTGAAAGCAAGGCAGAATTGCAGGAAAGAGATTTCAGGAGGTAGATTCGAATGGCCTTTAAAGCACATGAAAAGCGGCAAAACGTCGACAATGATGCCCTTGGCCAAAAAGGGCGTATGCGTTTTTTCCTGAATATATTCAGGAAAAAACGCATACGCCCTTTTTGGCCAACCAAGCAACCTGGAAAGGCAAATCAGCGCTACAAAGAGGTCTCGCTTCCCATCGGTCAAAAGGGCCATGCTGCAAAAAGTGTCAAAACCAGAAATGCAGGACAGGCCATGGAGAAATGGCAGCCTTGCTACGCTGATGGGCGGGATGTAAATTGCCAACAGCCACTCTAGAGAAGTGTACGGTGTGTCCTGAAACATCGAAAAAACACAGCTTAGGGAGCATAGGGCACGTCCACTCATGGGCGTATAAATTGGGAAAACTAAAAATCAGCAAGACACAGGCACCCCAATGTTTAGGGCTGCTATGTTGACAAGAACCTCCACTTCATGACACCTTAAATATCCCAGGAAAGAGAAAAATGGATAAAGAAGTTGTGGTCCTTATGTACAAAGGAATATCACTCAGACATGAAATCAATGTCATAAGGCTAGTAGAAGCAAGATGAGTGGATTTAGGTATGACGATTCTAAGTGAAATAAGTCACACAGAAAAAGACACTTATCATAAGATATCACTTATAGAGGGAATGTAAAAACCGCTAAACTTGAACTGAATTACAAAACAGAACAGAGTCACACGTTTAGAAAACACACTATGGCTGCTTAACGGGAAAGGTGAGGTGGGGTGATGCATAAAACAAGGGTTTCAAATTCGCTCAGATACCGTTCCATACACCCAATATGTAATAGACAAGACCTACTCCTTGCTCAGTGAACTGGACTCAACACCCCCTATTCACCGCAAAAGAATATATGTGACTAGTAAGAATCTTAAAACCTATGTATTGATATCTCTCTGGAAGTGTGTCAAGTGGGTGTAAAGCTGCAAAAACACAGCCGTGAAAAGCAGCTAAACCCCATTATAAAAATAAATTACTTTTAAAAACCCGTAAAACAAAGACAGTGAAAGAGAGAGAAATTCTTACAAAATTCGTTCAGAGGCTGTGATGCAACCTGGATTGACCATATCTAGACCCACAGCTGGATGAGACATAAGGGTGGACACTCTTGGGGCTTAGAGGTTGGGTGAGGTTGGGTGAGCAAACGCAGACCCTTTAAAGTAATACTGTGTGGTACCCATCCCATGGGTCCCAAATCTCCAGGTTCACGGGCATCTTCCTACATCGAAAACATGCATGAGAAACCCAGAAGATGGTGCACCGTGTGATTTTGAAAGGTTTCTAAAACGCACCGAATTTCTCATCTCCTTGTGCTCGGGTTCGCCTTTCCAGCTACTTTACTAGCAATCTCCCTACTTGGAGAATCAGCACCTTTAAGCTCCTGTTCCCTACAGGTTGCAATTTGTTCTGAGGATGAACGGGAAGAGGGGCAACCAATGAGAGACTAGATCTAGGTGTTGGGACAGGCACAGGTCACTCTATTTTCCCATCAGGAAGAAGAATTAACCACAGGCCCTGCCTGCCTCCAGGAACCAGAATAGGGCCTGAGGCAATCTCGCGCTTTTGTGGCCAGCTCCCAAAAAAGCGAGTTGAAAAATGGAGCTCAGGGACACTGCAATTCACAAACCCGCAGAGTTATAAATGATAACTCTCATCCACAGATATATTGAGGGAAGGCAACGAAGAGGATTTGAAAGCAAGGCAGAATTGCAGGAAAGAGATTTCAGGAGGTAGATTCGAATGGCCTTTAAAGCACATGAAAAGCGGCAAAACGTCGACAATGATGCCCTTGGCCAAAAAGGGCGTATGCGTTTTTTCCTGAATATATTCAGGAAAAAACGCATACGCCCTTTTTGGCCAACCAAGCAACCTGGAAAGGCAAATCAGCGCTACAAAGAGGTCTCGCTTCCCATCGGTCAAAAGGGCCATGCTGCAAAAAGTGTCAAAACCAGAAATGCAGGACAGGCCATGGAGAAATGGCGGCCTTGCTACGCTGATGGGCGGGATGTAAATTGCCAACAGCCACTCTGGAGAAGTGTACGGTGTGTCCTGAAACATCGAAAAAACACAGCTTATGGAGCATAGGGCACGTCCACTCATGGGCGTATAAATTGGGAAAACTAAAAATCAGCAAGACACAGGCACCCCAATGTTTAGGGCTGCTATGTTGACAAGAACCTCCACTTCATGACACCTTAAATATCCCAGGAAAGAGAAAAATGGATAAAGAAGTTGTTGTCCTTATGTACAAAGGAATATCACTCAGACATGAAATCAATGTCATAAGGCTAGTAGAAGCAAGATGAGTGGATTTAGGTATGACGATTCTAAGTGAAATAAGTGACACAGAAAAAGACACTTATCATAAGCTATCACTTATAGAGGGAATGTAAAAACCGCTACACCTGAACTGAATTACAAAACAGAACAGAGTCACACGTTTAGAAAACACACTATGGCTGCTTAACGGGAAAGGTGAGGTGGGGTGATGCATAAAAGAAGGGTTTCAAATTCGCTCAGATACCGTTCCATACACCCAATATGTAATAGACAAGACCTACTCCTTGCTCAGTGAACTGGACTCAACACCCCCTATTCACCACACAAGAATATATGTGACTAGTAAGAATCTTAAAACCTATGTATTGATATCTCTCTGGAAGTGTGTTAAGTGGGTGTAAAGCTGCAAAAACACAGCCGTGAAAAGCAGCTAAACCCCATTATAAAAATAAATTACTTTTAAAAACCCGTAAAACAAAGACAGTGAAAGAGAGAGAAATTCTTACAAAATTCGTTCAGAGGCTGTGATGCAACCTGGATTGACCATATCTAGACCCACAGCTGGATGAGACATAAGGGTGGACACTCTTGGGGCTTAGAGGTTGGGTGAGGTTGGGTGAGCAAACGCAGACCCTTTAAAGTAATACTGTGTGGTACCCATCCCATGGGTCCCAAATCTCCAGGTTCAAGGGCATCTTCCTACATCGAAAACATGCATGAGAAACCCAGAAGATGGTGCACCGTGTGATTTTGAAAGGTTTCTAAAACGCACCCAATTTCTCATCTCCTTGTGCTCGGGTTCGCCTTTCCAGCTACTTTACTAGAAATCTCCCTACTTGGAGAATCAGCACCTTTAAGCTCCTGTTCCCTACAGGTTGCAATTTGTCCTGAGGATGAACGGGAAGAGGGGCAACCAATGAGAGACTAGATCTAGGTGTTGGGACAGGCACAGGTCACTCTATTTTCCCATCAGGAAGAAGAATTAACCACAGGCTCTGCCTGCCTCCAGGAACCAGAATAGGGCCTGAGGCAATCTCGCGCTTTTGTGGCCAGCTCCCAAAAAAGCGAGTTGAAAAATGGAGCTCAGGGACACTGCAATTCACAAACCCGCAGAGTTATAAATGAAAACTCTCATCCACAGATATATTGAGGGAAGGCAACGAAGAGGATTTGAAAGCAAGGCAGAATTGCAGGAAGCAGATTTCAGGAGGTAGATTCGAATCGCCTTTAAAGCACATGAAAAGCGGCAAAACGTCGACAATGATGCCCTTGGCCAAAAAGGGCGTATGCGTTTTTTCCTGAATATATTCAGGAAAAAACGCATACGCCCTTTTTGGCCAACCAAGCAACCTGGAAAGGCAAATCAGCGCTACAAAGAGGTCTCGCTTCCCATCGGTCAAAAGGGCCATGCTGCAAAAAGTGTCAAAACAAGAAATGCAGGACAGGCCATGGAGAAATGGCAGCCTTGCTACGCTGATGGGCGGGATGTAAATTGCCAACAGCCACTCTAGAGAAGTGTACGGTGTGTCCTGAAACATCGAAAAAACACAGCTTAGGGAGCATAGGGCACGTCCACTCATGGGCGTATAAATTGGGAAAACTAAAAATCAGCAAGACACAGGCACCCCAATGTTTAGGGCTGCTATGTTGACAAGAACCTCCACTTCATGACACCTTAAATATCCCAGGAAAGAGAAAAATGGATAAAGAAGTTGTGTTCCTTATGTACAAAGGAATATCACTCAGACATGAAATCAATGTCATAAGGCTAGTAGAAGCAAGATGAGTGGATTTAGGTATGACGATTCTAAGTGAAATAAGTCACACAGAAAAAGACACTTATCATAAGATATCACTTATAGAGGGAATGTAAAAACCGCTACACTTGAACTGAATTACAAAACAGAACAGAGTCACACGTTTAGAAATCACAATATGGCTGCTTAACGGGAAAGGTGAGGTGGGGTGATGCATAAAAGAAGGGTTTCAAATTCGCTCAGATACCGTTCCATACACCCAATATGTAATAGACAAGACCTACTCCTTGCTCAGTGAACTGGACTCAACACCCCCTATTCACCGCACAAGAATATATGTGACTAGTAAGAATCTTAAAACCTATATATTGATATCTGTCTGGAAGTGAGTCAAGTGGGTGTAAAGCCGCATAAACAGAGCCATGAAAAGCAGCTAAACCCCATTATAAAAATAAATTACTTTTATAAACCCGTAAACAAAGACAGTGAAAGAGAGAGAAATTCTTACAAAATTCGTTCAGAGGCTGTGATGCAACCTGGATTGACCATATCTAGACCCACAGCTGGATGAGACATAAGGGTGGACACTCTTGGGGCTTAGAGGTTGGGTGAGGTTGGGTGAGCAAACGCAGATCCTTTAAAGTAATACTGTGTGGTACCCATCCCATGGGTCCCAAATCTCCAGGTTCAAGGGCATCTTCCTACATCGAAAACATGCATGAGAAACCCAGAAGATGGTACACCGTGTGATTTTGAAAGGTTTCTAAAACGCACCCAATTTCTCGTCTCCTTGTGCTCGCGTTCGCCTTTCCAGCTACTTTACTAGCAATCTCCCTACTTGGAGAATCAGCACCTTTAAGCTCCTGTTCCCTACAGGTTGCAATTTGTCCTGAGGATGAACGGGAAGAGGGGCAACCAATGAGAGACTAGATCTAGGTGTTGGGACAGGCCCAGGTCACTCTATTTTCCCATCAGGAAGAAGAATTAACCACAGGCTCAGCCTGCCGCCAGGAACCAGAATAGGGCCTGAGGCAATCCCGCGCTTTTGCGGCCAGCTCCCAAAAAAGCGAGTTGAAAAATGGAGCTCAGGGACACTGCAATTCACAAACCCGCAGAGTTATAAGGGATAACTCTCATCCACAGATATATTGAGGGAAGGCAACGAAGAGGATTTGAAAGCAAGGCAGAATTGCAGGAAACAGATTTCAGGAGGTAGATTCGAATCGCCTTTAAAGCACATGAAAAGCGGCAAAACATCGACAATGATGCCCATGGCCAAAAAGGGCGTATGCGTTTTTTCCTGAATATATTCAGGAAAAAACGCATACGCCCTTTTTGGCCAACCAAGCAACCTGGAAAGGCAAATCAGCGCTACAAAGAGGTCTCGCTTCCCATCGGTCAAAAGGGCCATGCTGCAAGAAGTGTCAAAACCAGAAATGCAGGACAGGCCATGGAGAAATGGCAGCCTTGCTACGCTGATGGGCGGGATGTAAATTGCCAACAGCCACTCTGGAGAAGTGTACGGTGTGTCCTGAAACATCGAAAAAACACAGCTTAGGGAGCATAGGGCACGTCCACTCATGGGCGTATAAATTGGGAAAACTAAAAATCAGCAAGACACAGGCACCCCAATGTTTAGGGCTGCTATGTTGACAAGAACCTCCACTTCATGACACCTTAAATATCCCAGGAAAGAGAAAAAATGGATAAAGAAGTTGTGGTCCTTATGTACAAAGGAATATCACTCAGACATGAAATCAATGTCATAAGGCTAGTAGAAGCAAGATGAGTGGATTTAGGTATGACGATTCTAAGTGAAATAAGTGACACAGAAAAAGACACTTATCATAAGCTATCACTTATAGAGGGAATGTAAAAACCGCTACACCTGAACTGAATTACAAAACAGAACAGAGTCACACGTTTAGAAAACACACTTTGGCTGCTTAACGGGAAAGGTGAGGTGGGGTGATGCATAAAACAAGGGTTTCAAATTCGCTCAGATACTGTTCCATACACCCAATATGTAATAGACAAGACCTACTCCTTGCTCAGTGAACTGGACTCAACACCCCCTATTCACCGCACAAGAATATATGTGACTAGTAAGAATCTTAAAACCTATGTATTGATATCTCTCTGGAAGTGTGTCAAGTGGGTGTAAAGCTGCAAAAACACAGCCGTGAAAAGCAGCTAAACCCCATTATAAAAATAAATTACTTTTAAAAACCCGTAAAACAAAGACAGTGAAAGAGAGAGAAATTCTTACAAAATTCGTTCAGAGGCTGTGATGCAACCTGGATTGACCATATCTAGACCCACAGCTGGATGAGACATAAGGGTGGACACTCTTGGGGCTTAGAGGTTGGGTGAGGTTGGGTGAGCAAACGCAGACCCTTTAAAGTAATACTGTGTGGTACCCATCCCATGGGTCCCAAATCTCCAGGTTCAAGGGCATCTTCCTACATCGAAAACATGCATGAGAAACCCAGAAGATGGTGCACCGTGTGATTTTGAAAGGTTTCTAAAACGCACCCAATTTCTCATCTCCTTGTGCTCGGGTTCGCCTTTCCAGCTACTTTACTAGCAATCTCCCTACTTGGAGAATCAGCACCTTTAAGCTCCTGTTCCCTACAGGTTGCAATTTGTCCTGAGGATGAACGGGAGGAGGGGCAACCAATGAGAGGCTAGATCTAGGTGTTGGGACAGGCACAGGTCACTCTATTTTCCCATCAGGAAGAAGAATTAACCACAGGCTCTGCCTGCCTCCAGGAACCAGAATAGGGCCTGAGGCAATCCCGCGCTTTTGCGGCCAGCTACCAAAAAAGCGAGTTGAAAAATGGAGCTCAGGGACACTGCAATTCACAAACCCGCAGAGTTATAAATGATAACTCTCATCCACAGATATATTGAGGGAAGGCAACGAAGAGGATTTGAAAGCAAGGCAGAATTGCAGGAAAGAGATTTCAGGAGGTAGATTCGAATGGCCTTTAAAGCACATGAAAAGCGGCAAAACGTCGACAATGATGCCCTTGGCCAAAAAGGGCGTATGCGTTTTTTCCTGAATATATTCAGGAAAAAACGCATACGCCCTTTTTGGCCAACCAAGCAACCTGGAAAGGCAAATCAGCGCTACAAAGAGGTCTCGCTTCCCATCGGTCAAAAGGGCCATGCTGCAAAAAGTGTCAAAACCAGAAATGCAGTACAGGCCATGGAGAAATGGCAGCCTTGCTACGCTGATGGGCGGGATGTAAATTGCCAAAAGCCACTCTGGAGAAGTGTACGGTGTGTCCTGAAACATCGAAAAAACACAGCTTAGGGAGCATAGGGCAAGTCCACTCATGGGCGTATAAATTGGGAAAACTAAAAATCAGCAAGGCACAGGCACCCCAATGTTTAGGGCTGCTATGTTGACAAGAACCTCCACTTCATGACACCTTAAATATCCCAGGAAAGAGAAAAATGGATAAAGAAGTTGTGGTCCTTATGTACAAAGGAATATCACTCAGACATGAAATCAATGTCATAAGGCTAGTAGAAGCAAGATGAGTGGATTTAGGTATGACGATTCTAAGTGAAATAAGTGACACAGAAAAAGACACTTATCATAAGCTATCACTTATAGAGGGAATGTAAAAACCGCTACACCTGAACTGAATTACAAAACAGAACAGAGTCACACGTTTAGAAAACACACTATGGCTGCTTAACGGGAAAGGTGAGGTGGGGTGATGCATAAAACAAGGGTTTCAAATTCGCTCAGATACCGTTCCATACACCCAATATGTAATAGACAAGACCTACTCCTTGCTCAGTGAACTGGACTCAACACCCCCTATTCACCGCACAAGAATATATGTGACTAGTAAGAATCTTAAAACCTATGTATTGATATCTCTCTGGAAGTGTGTCAAGTGGGTGTAAAGCTGCAAAAACACAGCCGTGAAAAGCAGCTAAACCCCATTATAAAAATAAATTACTTTTAAAAACCCGTAAAACAAAGACAGTGAAAGAGAGAGAAATTCTTACAAAATTCGTTCAGAGGCTGTGATGCAACCTGGATTGACCATATCTACACGCACAGGTGGATGAGACATAAGGGTGGACACTCTTGGGGCTGAAAGGTTGGGTTAGGTTGGGTGAGCAAACGCAGACCCTTTAAAGTAATACTGCGTGGTACCCATCCCATGGGTCCCAAGTCTCCAGGTTCAAGGGCATCTTCCTACATCGAAATCATGCATGAGAAACTCAGAAGATGGTACACCGTGTGATTTTGAAAGGTTTCTAAAACGCACCCCATTTCTCATCTCCTTGTGCTAGGGTTCGCCTTTCCAGCTACTTTATTGCAATCTCCCTACTTGGAGAATCAGCACCTTTAAGCTCCTGTTCCCTACAGGTTGCAATTTGTCCTGAAGATGAACGGGAAGAGGGGCAACCAATGAGAGACTAGATCTAGGTGTTGGGACAGGCACAGGTCACTCTATTTTCCCATCAGGAAGAAGAATTAACCACAGGCTCAGCCTGCCTCCAGGAACCAGAATAGGGCCTGAGGCAATCCCGCGCTTTTGCGGCCAGCTCCCAAAATAGCGAGTTGAAAAATGGAGCTCAGGGACACTGCAATTCACAAACCCGCAGAGTTATAAATGATAACTCTCATCCACAGATATATTGAGGGAAGGCAACGAAGAGGATTTGAAAGCAAGGCAGAATTGCAGGAAAGAGATTTCAGGAGGTAGATTCGAATGGCCTTTAAAGCACATGAAAAGCGGCAAAACGTCGACAATGATGCCCTTGGCCAAAAAGGGCGTATGCGTTTTTTCCTGAATATATTCAGGAAAAAACGCATACGCCCTTTTTGGCCAACCAAGCAACCTGGAAAGGCAAATCAGCGCTACAAAGAAGTCTCGCTTCCCATCGGTCAAAAGGGCCATGCTGCAAAAAGTGTCAAAACCAGAAATGCAGTACAGGCCATGGAGAAAAGGCAGCCTTGCTACGCTGATGGGCGGGATGTAAATTGCCAAAAGCCACTCTGGAGAAGTGTACGGTGTGTCCTGAAACATCGAAAAAACACAGCTTAGGGAGCATAGGGCACGTCCACTCATGGGCGTATAAATTGGGAAAACTAAAAATCAGCAAGACACAGGCACCCCAATGTTTAGGGCTGCTATGTTGACAAGAACCTCCACTTCATGACACCTTAAATATCCCAGGAAAGAGAAAAATGGATAAAGAAGTTGTGGTCTTTATGTACAATGGAATATCACTCAGACATGAAATCAATGTCATAAGGCTAGTAGAAGCAAGATGAGTGGATTTAGGTATGACGATTCTAAGTGAAATAAGTCACACAGAAAAAGACACTTATCATAAGATATCACTTATAGAGGGAATGTAAAAACCGCTACACTTGAACTGAATTACAAAACAGAACAGAGTCACACGTTTAGAAAACACACTATGGCTGCTTAACGGGAAAGGTGAGGTGGGGTGATGCATAAAACAAGGGTTTCAAATTCGCTCAGATACTGTTCCATACACCCAATATGTAATAGACAAGACCTACTCCTTGCTCAGTGAACTGGACTCAACACCCCCTATTCACCGCACAAGAATATATGTGACTAGTAAGAATCGTAAAACCTATGTATTGATATCTCTCTGGAAGTGAGTCAAGTGGGTGTAAAGCCGCATAAACACAGCCGTGAAAAGCAGCTAAACCCCATTATAAAAATAAATTACTTTTAAAAACCCGTAAAACAAAGACAGTGAAAGAGAGAGAAATTCTTACAAAATTCGTTCAGGGGCTGTGATGCAACCTGGATTGACCATAAGTAGACCCACTCCTGGATGAAACATAAGGGTGGACACTCTTGGGGCTGAGAGGTTGGGTGAGGTTGGGAGAGCAAACTCAGACCCTTTAAAGTAATACTGCGTGGTACCCATCCCATGGGTCCCAAATCTCCAGGTTCAAGGGCATCTTCCTACATCGAAAACATGCATGAGAAACCCAGAAGATGGTACACCGTGTGATTTTGAAAGGTTTCTAAAACGCACCCCATTTCTCATCTCCTTGTGCTAGGGTTCGCCTTTCCAGCTACTTTACTAGCAATCTCCCTACTTGGAGAATCAGCACCTTTAAGCTCCTGTTCCCTACAGGTTGCAATTTGTCCTGAGGATGAACGGGAAGAGGGGCAACCAATGAGAGACTAGATCTAGGTGTTGGGACAGGCCCAGGTCACTCTATTTTCCCATCAGGAAGAAGAATTAACCACAGGCTCAGCCTGCCGCCAGGAACCAGAATAAGGCCTGAGGCAATCTCGGGCTTTTGTGGCCAGCTCCCAAAAAAGCGAGTTGAAAAATGGAGCTCAGGGACACTGCAATTCACAAACCCGCAGAGTTATAAATGATAACTCTCATCCACAGATATATTGAGGGAAGGCAACGAAGAGGATTTGAAAGCAAGGCAGAATTGCAGGAAGCAGATTTCAGGAGGTAGATTCGAAGCGCCTTTAAAGCACATGAAAAGCGGCAAAACGTCGACAATGATGCCCTTGGCCAAAAAGGGCGTATGCGTTTTTTCCTGAATATATTCAGGAAAAAACGCATACGCCCTTTTTGGCCAACCAAGCAACCTGGAAAGGCAAATCAGCGCTACAAAGAAGTCTCGCTTCCCATCGGTCAAAAGGGCCATGCTGCAAAAAGTGTCAAAACCAGAAATGCAGGACAGGCCATGGAGAAATGGCAGCCTTGCTACGCTGATGGGCGGGATGTAAATTGCCAACAGCCACTCTAGAGAAGTGTACGGTGTGTCCTGAAACATCGAAAAAACACAGCTTAGGGAGCATAGGGCACGTCCACTCATGGGCGTATAAATTGGGAAAACTAAAAATCAGCAAGACACAGGCACCCCAATGTTTAGGGCTGCTATGTTGACAAGAACCTCCACTTCATGACACCTTAAATATCCCAGGAAAGAGAAAAATGGATAAAGAAGTTGTGGTCCTTATGTACAAAGGAATATCACTCAGACATGAAATCAATGTCATAAGGCTAGTAGAAGCAAGATGAGTGGATTTAGGTATGACGATTCTAAGTGAAATAAGTCACACAGAAAAAGACACTTATCATAAGATATCACTTATAGAGGGAATGTAAAAACCGCTAAACTTGAACTGAATTACAAAACAGAACAGAGTCACACGTTTAGAAAACACACTATGGCTGCTTAACGGGAAAGGTGAGGTGGGGTGATGCATAAAACAAGGGTTTCAAATTCGCTCAGATACCGTTCCATACACCCAATATGTAATAGACAAGACCTACTCCTTGCTCAGTGAACTGGACTCAACACCCCCTATTCACCGCACAAGAATATATGTGACTAGTAAGAATCTTAAAACCTATATATTGATATCTGTCTGGAAGTGAGTCAAGTGGGTGTAAAGCCGCATAAACACAGCCGTGAAAAGCAGCTAAACCCCATTATAAAAATAAATTACTTTTAAAAACCCGTAAAACAAAGACAGTGAAAGAGAGAGAAATTCTTACAAAATTCGTTCAGAGGCTGTGATGCAACCTGGATTGACCATATCTAGACCCACAGCTGGATGAGACATAAGGGTGGACACTCTTGGGGCTTAGAGGTTGGGTGAGGTTGGGTGAGCAAACGCAGATCCTTTAAAGTAATACTGTGTGGTACCCATCCCATGGGTCCCAAATCTCCAGGTTCAAGGGCATCTTCCTACATCGAAAACATGCATGAGAAACCCAGAAGATGGTACACCGTGTGATTTTGAAAGGTTTCTAAAACGCACCCAATTTCTCATCTCCTTGTGCTCGGGTTCGCCTTTCCAGCTACTTTACTAGCAATCTCCCTACTTGGAGAATCAGCACCTTTAAGCTCCTGTTCCCTACAGGTTGCAATTTGTCCTGAGGATGAACGGGAAGAGGGGCAACCAATGAGAGACTAGATCTAGGTGTTGGGACAGGCACAGGTCACTCTAATTTCCCATCAGGAAGAAGAATTAAACACAGGCTCAGCCTGCCGCTGGGAACCAGAATAGGGCCTGAGGCAAACCCGTGCTTTTGCGGCCAGCTCCCAAAAAAGCGAGTTGAAAAATGGAGCTCAGGGGCACTGCAATTCACAAACCTGCAGAGTTATAAATGATAACTCTCATCCACAGATATATTGAGGGAAGGCAACGAAGAGGATTTGAAAGCAAGGCAGAATTGCAGGAAACAGGTTTCAGGAGGTAGATTCGAATCGCCTTTAAAGCACATGAAAAGCGGCAAAACGTCGACAGTGATGCCCTTGGCCAAAAAGGGCGTATGCGTTTTTTCCTGAATATATTCAGGAAAAAACGCATACGCCCTTTTGGCCAACCAAGCAACCTGGAAAGGCAAATCAGCGCTACAAAGAGGTCTCGCTTCCCATCGGTCAAAAGGGCCATGCTGCAAAAAGTGTCAAAACCAGAAATGCAGGACAGGCCATGGAGAAATGGCAGCCTTGCTACGCTGATGGGCGGGATGTAAATTGCCAACAGCCACTCTAGAGAAGTGTACGGTGTGTCTTGAAACATCGAAAAAACACAGCTTAGGGAGCATAGGGCACGTCCACTCATGGGCGTATAAATTGGGAAAACTAAAAATCAGCAAGACACAGGCACCCCAATGTTTAGGGCTGCTATGTTGACAAGAACCTCCACTTCATGACACCTTAAATATCCCAGGAAAGAGAAAAATGGATAAAGAAGTTGTGGTCCTTATGTACAAAGGAATATCACTCAGACATGAAATCAATGTCATAAGGCTAGTAGAAGCAAGATGAGTGGATTTAGGTATGACGATTCTAAGTGAAATAAGTCACACAGAAAAAGACACTTATCATAAGATATCACTTATAGAGGGAATGTAAAAACCGCTACACTTGAACTGAATTACAAAACAGAACAGAGTCACACGTTTAGAAAACACACTATGGCTGCTTAACGGGAAAGGTGAGGTGGGGTGATGCATAAAACAAGGGTTTCAAATTCGCTCAGATACCGTTCCATACACCCAATATGTAATAGACAAGACCTACTCCTTGCTCAGTGAACTGGACTCAACACCCCCTATTCACCGCACAAGAATATATGTGACTAGTAAGAATCTTAAAACCTATGTATTGATATCTCTCTGGAAGTGTGTCAAGTGGGTGTAAAGCTGCAAAAACACAGCCGTGAAAAGCAGCTAAACCCCATTATAAAAATAAATTACTTTTAAAAACCCGTAAAACAAAGACAGTGAAAGAGAGAGAAATTCTTACAAAATTCGTTCAGAGGCTGTGATGCAACCTGGATTGACCATATCTAGACCCACAGCTGGATGAGACATAAGGGTGGACACTCTTGGGGCTTAGAGGTTGGGTGAGGTTGGGTGAGCAAACGCAGACCCTTTAAAGTAATACTGTGTGGTACCCATCCCATGGGTCCCAAATCTCCAGGTTCAAGGGAATCTTCCTACATCGAAAACATGCATGAGAAACCCAGAAGATGGTGCACCGTGTGATTTTGAAAGGTTTCTAAAACGCACCCAATTTCTCATCTCCTTGTGCTCGGGTTCGCCTTTCCAGCTACTTTACTAGCAATCTCCCTACTTGGAGAATCAGCACCTTTAAGCTCCTGTTCCCTACAGGTTGCAATTTGTCCTGAGGATGAACGGGAAGAGGGGCAACCAATGAGAGACTAGATCTAGGTGTTGGGACAGGCACAGGTCACTCTATTTTCCCATCAGGAAGAAGAATTAACCACAGGCTCTGCCTGCCTCCAGGAACCAGAATAGGGCCTGAGGCAATCCCGCGCTTTTGCGGCCAGCTCCCAAAATAGCGAGTTGAAAAATGGAGCTCAGGGACACTGCAATTCACAAACCCGCAGAGTTATAAATGATAACTCTCATCC
Organism: Eschrichtius robustus; assembly: GCF_028021215.1. Taxonomy (NCBI): domain Eukaryota; kingdom Metazoa; phylum Chordata; class Mammalia; order Artiodactyla; family Eschrichtiidae; genus Eschrichtius; species Eschrichtius robustus. Next base: position 1,200,421 of record NW_027175818.1, on the reverse strand, counting down.
ACAGATATATTGAGGGAAGGCAACGAAGAGGATTTGAAAGCAAGGCAGAATTGCAGGAAAGAGATTTCAGGAGGTAGATTCGAATGGCCTTTAAAGCACATGAAAAGCGGCAAAACGTCGACAATGATGCCCTTGGCCAAAAAGGGCGTATGCGTTTTTTCCTGAATATATTCAGGAAAAAACGCATACGCCCTTTTTGGCCAACCAAGCAACCTGGAAAGGCAAATCAGCGCTACAAAGAAGTCTCGCTTCCCATCGGTCAAAAGGGCCATGCTGCAAAAAGTGTCAAAACCAGAAATGCAGTACAGGCCATGGAGAAAAGGCAGCCTTGCTACGCTGATGGGCGGGATGTAAATTGCCAAAAGCCACTCTGGAGAAGTGTACGGTGTGTCCTGAAACATCGAAAAAACACAGCTTAGGGAGCATAGGGCACGTCCACTCATGGGCGTATAAATTGGGAAAACTAAAAATCAGCAAGACACAGGCACCCCAATGTTTAGGGCTGCTATGTTGACAAGAACCTCCACTTCATGACACCTTAAATATCCCAGGAAAGAGAAAAATGGATAAAGAAGTTGTGGTCCTTATGTACAATGGAATATCACTCAGACATGAAATCAATGTCATAAGGCTAGTAGAAGCAAGATGAGTGGATTTAGGTATGACGATTCTAAGTGAAATAAGTCACACAGAAAAAGACATTTATCATAAGATATCACTTATAGAGGGAATGTAAAAACCGCTACACTTGAACTGAATTACAAAACAGAACAGAGTCACACGTTTAGAAAACACACTATGGCTGCTTAACGGGAAAGGTGAGGTGGGGTGATGCATAAAACAAGGGTTTCAAATTCGCTCAGATACTGTTCCATACACCCAATATATAATAGACAAGACCTACTCCTTGCTCAGTGAACTGGACTCAACACCCCCTATTCACCGCACAAGAATATATGTGACTAGTAAGAATCGTAAAACCTATGTATTGATATCTCTCTGGAAGTGAGTCAAGTGGGTGTAAAGCCGCATAAACACAGCCGTGAAAAGCAGCTAAACCCCATTATAAAAATAAATTACTTTTAAAAACCCGTAAAACAAAGACAGTGAAAGAGAGAGAAATTCTTACAAAATTCGTTCAGGGGCTGTGATGCAACCTGGATTGACCATAACTAGACGCACACCTGGATGAGACATAAGGGTGGACACTCTTGGGGCTGAGAGGTTGGGTGAGGTTGGGAGAGCAAACTCAGACCCTTTAAAGTAATACTGCGTGGTACCCATCCCATGGGTCCCAAATCTCCAGGTTCAAGGGCATCTTCCTACATCGAAAACATGCATGAGAAACCCAGAAGATGGTACACCGTGTGATTTTGAAAGGTTTCTAAAACGCACCCCATTTCTCATCTCCTTGTGCTAGGGTTCGCCTTTCCAGCTACTTTACTAGCAATCTCCCTACTTGGAGAATCAGCACCTTTAAGCTCCTGTTCCCTACAGGTTGCAATTTGTCCTGAGGATGAACGGGAAGAGGGGCAACCAATGAGAGACTAGATCTAGGTGTTGGTAGAGGCACAGGTCACTCTATTTTCCCATCAGGAAGAAGAATTAACCACAGGCTCAGCCTGCCGCCAGGAACCAGAATAAGGCCTGAGGCAATCTCGCGCTTTTGTGGCCAGCTCCCAAAAAAGCGAGTTGAAAAATGGAGCTCAGGGACACTGCAATTCACAAACCCGCAGAGTTATAAATGATAACTCTCATCCACAGATATATTGAGGGAAGGCAACGAAGAGGATTTGAAAGCAAGGCAGAATTGCAGGAAGCAGATTTCAGGAGGTAGATTCGAATCGCCTTTAAAGCACATGAAAAGCGGCAAAACGTCGACAATGATGCCCTTGGCCAAAAAGGGCGTATGCGTTTTTTCCTGAATATATTCAGGAAAAAACGCATACGCCCTTTTTGGCCAACCAAGCAACCTGGAAAGGCAAATCAGCGCTACAAAGAAGTCTCGCTTCCCATCGGTCAAAAGGGCCATGCTGCAAAAATTGAGAAAACCAGAAATGCAGTACAGGCCATGGAGAAATGGCAGCCTTGCTACGCTAATGGGCGGGATGTAAATTGCCAAAAGCCACTCTGGAGAAGTGTACGGTGTGTCCTGAAACATCGAAAAAACACAGCTTAGGGAGCATACGGCACGTCCACTCATGGGCGTATAAATTGGGAAAACTAAAAATCAGCAAGACACAGGCACCCCAATGTTTAGGGCTGCTATGTTGACAAGAACCTCCACTTCATGACACCTTAAATATCCCAGGAAAGAGATAAATGGATAAAGAAGTTGTGGTCCTTATGTACAAAGGAATATCCCTCAGACATGAAATCAATGTCATAAGGCTAGTAGAAGCAAGATGAGTGGATTTAGGTATGACGATTCTAAGTGAAATAAGTCACACAGAAAAAGACACTTATCATAAGCTATCACTTATAGAGGGAATGTAAAAACCGCTACACTTGAACTGAATTACAAAACAGAACAGAGTCACACGTTTAGAAAACACACTATGGCTGCTTAACGGGAAAGGTGAGGTGGGGTGATGCATAAAACAAGGGTTTCAAATTCGCTCAGATACCGTTCCATACACCCAATATGTAATAGACAAGACCTACTCCTTGCTCAGTGAACTGGACTCAACACCCCCTATTCACCGCACAAGAATATATCTGACTAGTAAGAATCGTAAAACCTATGTATTGATATCTCTCTGGAAGTGAGCCAAGTGGGTGTAAAGCCGCATAAACACAGCCGTGAAAAGCAGCTAAACCCCATTATAAAAATAAATTACTTTTAAAAACCCGTAAAACAAAGACAGTGAAAGAGAGAGAAATTCTTACAAAATTCGTTCAGGGGCTGTGATGCAACCTGGATTGACCATATCTAGACCCACACCTGGATGAGACATAAGGGTGGACACTCTTGGGGCTGAGAGGTTGGGTGAGGTTGGGAGAGCAAACGCAGACCCTTTAAAGTAATACTGCGTGGTACCCATCCCATGGGTCCCAAATCTCCAGGTTCAAGGGCATCTTCCTACATCGAAAACATGCATGAGAAACCCAGAAGATGGTACACCGTGTGATTTTGAAAGGTTTCTAAAACGCACCCCATTTCTCATCTCCTTGTGCTAGGGTTCGCCTTTCCAGCTACTTTACTAGCAATCTCCCTACTTGGAGAATCAGCACCTTTAAGCTCCTGTTCCCTACAGGTTGCAATTTGTCCTGAGGATGAACGGGAAGAGGGGCAACCAATGAGAGACTAGATCTAGGTGTTGGTAGAGGCACAGGTCACTCTATTTTCCCATCAGGAAGAAGAATTAACCACAGGCTCAGCCTGCCGCCAGGAACCAGAATAAGGCCTGAGGCAATCTCGCGCTTTTGTGGCCAGCTCCCAAAAAAGCGAGTTGAAAAATGGAGCTCAGGGACACTGCAATTCACAAACCCACAGAGTTATAAATGATAACTCTCATCCACAGATATATTGAGGGAAGGCAACGAAGAGGATTTGAAAGCAAGGCAGAATTGCAGGAAGCAGATTTCAGGAGGTAGATTCGAATCGCCTTTAAAGCACATGAAAAGCGGCAAAACGTCGACAATGATGCCCTTGGCCAAAAAGGGCGTATGCGTTTTTTCCTGAATATATTCAGGAAAAAACGCATACGCCCTTTTTGGCCAACCAAGCAAACTGGAAAGGCAAATCAGCGCTACAAAGAGGTCTCGCTTCCCATCGGTCAAAAGGGCCATGCTGCAAAAAGTGTCAAAACCAGAAATGCAGGACAGGCCATGGAGAAATGGCAGCCTTGCTACGCTGATGGGCGGGATGTAAATTGCCAACAGCCACTCTAGAGAAGTGTACGGTGTGTCCTGAAACATCGAAAAAACACAGCTTAGGGAGCATAGGGCACGTCCACTCATGGGCGTATAAATTGGGAAAACTAAAAATCAGCAAGACACAGGCACCCCAATGTTTAGGGCTGCTATGTTGACAAGAACCTCCACTTCATGACACCTGAAATATCCCAGGAAAGAGAAAAATGGATAAAGAAGTTGTGGTCCTTATGTACAAAGGAATATCACTCAGACATGAAATCAATGTCATAAGGCTAGTAGAAGCAAGATGAGTGGATTTAGGTATGACGATTCTAAGTGAAATAAGTCACACAGAAAAAGACACTTATCATAAGATATCACTTATAGAGGGAATGTAAAAACCGCTACACTTGAACTGAATTACAAAACAGAACAGAGTCACACGTTTAGAAAACACACTATGGCTGCTTAACGGGAAAGGTGAGGTGGGGTGATGCATAAAACAAGGGTTTCAAATTCGCTCAGATACCGTTCCATACACCCAATATGTAATAGACAAGACCTACTCCTTGCTCAGTGAACTGGACTCAACACCCCCTATTCACCGCACAAGAATATATGTGACTAGTAAGAATCTTAAAACCTATATATTGATATCTGTCTGGAAGTGAGTCAAGTGGGTGTAAAGCCGCATAAACACAGCCGTGAAAAGCAGCTAAACCCCATTATAAAAATAAATTACTTTTAAAAACCCGTAAAACAAAGACAGTGAAAGAGAGAGAAATTCTTACAAAATTCGTTCAGAGGCTGTGATGCAACCTGGATTGACCATATCTAGACCCACAGCTGGATGAGACATAAGGGTGGACACTCTTGGGGCTTAGAGGTTGGGTGAGGTTGGGTGAGCAAACGCAGATCCTTTAAAGTAATACTGTGTGGTACCCATCCCATGGGTCCCAAATCTCCAGGTTCAAGGGCATCTTCCTACATCGAAAACATGCATGAGAAACCCAGAAGATGGTACACCGTGTGATTTTGAAAGGTTTCTAAAACGCACCCAATTTCTCATCTCCTTGTGCTCGGGTTCGCCTTTCCAGCTACTTTACTAGCAATCTCCCTACTTGGAGAATCAGCACCTTTAAGCTCCTGTTCCCTACAGGTTGCAATTTGTCCTGAGGATGAACGGGAAGAGGGGCAACCAATGAGAGACTAGATCTAGGTGTTGGGACAGGCACAGGTCACTCTAATTTCCCATCAGGAAGAAGAATTAAACACAGGCTCAGCCTGCCGCCGGGAACCAGAATAGGGCCTGAGGCAATCCCGTGCTTTTGCGGCCAGCTCCCAAAAAAGCGAGTTGAAAAATGGAGCTCAGGGGCACTGCAATTCACAAACCTGCAGAGTTATAAATGATAACTCTCATCCACAGATATATTGAGGGAAGGCAACGAAGAGGATTTGAAAGCAAGGCAGAATTGCAGGAAACAGGTTTCAGGAGGTAGATTCGAATCGCCTTTAAAGCACATGAAAAGTGGCAAAACGTCGACAGTGATGCCCTTGGCCAAAAAGGGCGTAAGCGTTTTTTCCTGAATATATTCAGGAAAAAACGCATACGCCCTTTTTGGCCAACCAAGCAACCTGGAAATGCAAATCAGCGCTACAAAGAAGTCTCGCTTCCCATCGGTCAAAACGGCCATGGTGCAAAAAGTGACAAAACCAGAAATGCAGTACAGGCCATGGAGAAATGGCAGCCTTGCTACGCTAATGGGCGGGATGTAAATTGCCAAAAGCCACTCTGGAGAAGTGTACGGTGTGTCCTGAAACATCGAAAAAACACAGCTTAGGGAGCATAGGGCACATCCACTCATGGGCGTATAAATTGGGAAAACTAAAAATCAGCAAGACACAGGCACCCCAATGTTTAGGGCTGCTATGTTGACAAGAACCTCCACTTCATGACACCTTAAATATCCCAGGAAAGAGATAAATGGATAAAGAAGTTGTGGTCCTTATGTACAAAGGAATTTCCCTCAGACATGAAATCAATGTCATAAGGCTAGTAGAAGCAAGATGAGTGGATTTAGGTATGACGATTCTAAGTGAAATAAGTCACACAGAAAAAGACACTTATCATAAGCTATCACTTATAGAGGGAATGTAAAAACCGCTACACTTGAACTGAATTACAAAACAGAACAGAGTCACACGTTTAGAAAACACACTATGGCTGCTTAACGGGAAAGGTGAGGTGGGGTGATGCATAAAACAAGGGTTTCAAATTCGCTCAGATACCGTTCCATACACCCAATATGTAATAGACAAGACCTACTCCTTGCTCAGTGAACTGGACTCAACACCCCCTATTCACTGCACAAGAATATATCTGACTAGTAAGAATCGTAAAACCTATGTATTGATATCTCTCTGGAAGTGAGCCAAGTGGGTGTAAAGCCGCATAAACACAGCCGTGAAAAGCAGCTAAACCCCATTATAAAAATAAATTACTTTTAAAAACCCGTAAAACAAAGACAGTGAAAGAGAGAGAAATTCTTACAAAATTCGTTCAGGGGCTGTGATGCAACCTGGATTGACCATATCTAGACCCACACCTGGATGAGACATAAGGGTGGACACTCTTGGGGCTGAGAGGTTGGGTGAGGTTGGGAGAGCAAACTCAGACCCTTTAAAGTAATACTGCGTGGTACCCATCCCATGGGTCCCAAATCTCCAGGTTCAAGGGCATCTTCCTACATCGAAAACATGCATGAGAAACCCAGAAGATGGTACACCGTGTGATTTTGAAAGGTTTCTAAAACGCACCCCATTTCTCATCTCCTTGTGCTAGGGTGCGCCTTTCCAGCTACTTTACTAGCAATCTCCCTACTTGGAGAATCAGCACCTTTAAGCTCCTGTTCCCTACAGGTTGCAGTTTGTCCTGAGGATGAACAGGAAGAGGGGCAACCAATGAGAGACTAGATCTAGGTGTTGGTAGAGGCACAGGTCACTCTATTTTCCCATCAGGAAGAAGAATTAACCACAGGCTCAGCCTGCCGCCAGGAACCAGAATAAGGCCTGAGGCAATCCCGCGCTTTTGTGGCCAGCTCCCAAAAAAACGAGTTGAAAAATGGAGCTCAGGGACACTGCAATTCACAAACCCGCAGAGTTATAAATGATAACTCTCATCCACAGATATATTGAGGGAAGGCAACGAAGAGGATTTGAAAGCAAGGCAGATTTGCAGGAAGCAGATTTCAGGAGGTAGATTCGAATCGCCTTTAAAGCACATGAAAAGCGGCAAAACGTCGACAATGATGCCCTTGGCCAAAAAGGGCGTATGCGTTTTTTCCTGAATATATTCAGGAAAAAACGCATACGCCCTTTTTGGCCAACCAAGCAACCTGGAAAGGCAAATCAGCGCTAAAAAGAGGTCTCGCTTCCCATCGGTCAAAAGGGCCATGCTGCAAAAAGTGTCAAAACCAGAAATGCAGGACAGGCCATGGAGAAATGGCAGCCTTGCTACGCTGATGGGCGGGATGTAAATTGCCAACAGCCACTCTAGAGAAGTGTACGGTGTGTCCTGAAACATCGAAAAAACACAGCTTAGGGAGCATAGGGCACGTCCACTCATGGGCGTATAAATTGGGAAAACTAAAAATCAGCAAGACACAGGCACCCCAATGTTTAGGGCTGCTATGTTGACAAGAACCTCCACTTCATGACACCTTAAATATCCCAGGAAAGAGAAACATGGATAAAGAAGTTGTGGTCCTTATGTACAAAGGAATATCACTCAGACATGAAATCAATGTCATAAGGCTAGTAGAAGCAAGATGAGTGGATTTAGGTATGACGATTCTAAGTGAAATAAGTCACACAGAAAAAGACACGTATCATAAGATATCACTTATAGAGGGAATGTAAAAACCGCTACGCTTGAACTGAATTACAAAACAGAACAGAGTCACACGTTTAGAAAACACACTATGGCTGCTTAACGGGAAAGGTGAGGTGGGGTGATGCATAAAACAAGGGTTTCAAATTCGCTCAGATACTGTTCCATACACCCAATATGTAATAGACAAGACCTACTCCTTGCTCAGTGAACTGGACTCAACAACCCCTATTCACCGCACAAGAATATATGTGACTAGTAAGAATCGTAAAACCTATGTATTGATATCTCTCTGGAAGTGTGTCAAGTGGGTGTAAAGCTGCATAAACACAGCCGTGAAAAGCAGCTAAACCCCATTATAAAAATAAATTACTTTTAAAAACCCGTAAAACAAAGACAGTGAAAGAGAGAGAAATTCTTACAAAATTCGTTCAGAGGCTGTGATGCAACCTGGATTGACCATATCTAGACCCACAGCTGGATGAGACATAAGGGTGGACACTCTTGGGGCTTAGAGGTTGGGTGAGGTTGGGTGAGCAAACGCAGACCCTTTAAAGTAATACTGTGTGGTACCCATCCCATGGGTCCCAAATCTCCAGGTTCAAGGGCATCTTCCTACATCGAAAACATGCATGAGAAACCCAGAAGATGGTGCACCGTGTGATTTTGAAAGGTTTCTAAAACGCACCCAATTTCTCATCTCCTTGTGCTCGGGTTCGCCTTTCCAGCTACTTTACTAGCAATCTCCCTACTTGGAGAATCAGCACCTTTAAGCTCCTGTTCCCTACAGGTTGCAGTTTGTCCTGAGGATGAACAGGAAGAGGGGCAACCAATGAGAGACTAGATCTAGGTGTTGGTAGAGGCACAGGTCACTCTATTTTCCCATCAGGAAGAAGAATTAACCACAGGCTCAGCCTGCCGCCAGGAACCAGAATAAGGCCTGAGGCAATCTCGCGCTTTTGTGGCCAGCTCCCAAAAAAGCGAGTTGAAAAATGGAGCTCAGGGACACTGCAATTCACAAACCCGCAGAGTTATAAATGATAACTCTCATCCACAGATATATTGAGGGAAGGCAACGAAGAGGATTTGAAAGCAAGGCAGAATTGCAGGAAGCAGATTTCAGGAGGTAGATTCGAATCGCCTTTAAAGCACATGAAAAGCGGCAAAACGTCGACAATGATGCCCTTGGCCAAAAAGGGCGTATGCGTTTTTTCCTGAATATATTCAGGAAAAAACGCATACGCCCTTTTTGGCCAACCAAGCAACCTGGAAAGGCAAATCAGCGCTACAAAGAGGTCTCGCTTCCCATCGGTCAAAAGGGCCATGCTGCAAAAAGTGTCAAAACCAGAAATGCAGGACAGGCCATGGAGAAATGGCAGCCTTGCTACGGTGATGGGCGGGATGTAAATTGCCAACAGCCACTCTAGAGAAGTGTACGGTGTGTCCTGAAACATCGAAAAAACACAGCTTAGGGAGCATAGGGCACGTCCACTCATGGGCGTATAAATTGGGAAAACTAAAAATCAGCAAGACACAGGCACCCCAATGTTTAGGGCTGCTATGTTGACAAGAACCTCCACTTCATGACACCTTAAATATCCCAGGAAAGAGAAAAATGGATAAAGAAGTTGTGGTCCTTATGTACAAAGGAATATCACTCAGACATGAAATCAATGTCATAAGGCTAGTAGAAGCAAGATGAGTGGATTTAGGTATGACGATTCTAAGTGAAATAAGTCACACAGAAAAAGACACTTATCATAAGATATCACTTATAGAGGGAATGTAAAAACCGCTACACTTGAACTGAATTACAAAACAGAACAGAGTCACACATTTAGAAAACACACTATGGCTGCTTAACGGGAAAGGTGAGGTGGGGTGATGCATAAAACAAGGGTTTCAAATTCGCTCAGATACTGTTCCATACACCCAATATGTAATAGACAAGACCTACTCCTTGCTCAGTGAACTGGACTCAACAACCCCTATTCACCGCACAAGAATATATGTGACTAGTAAGAATCGTAAAACCTATGTATTGATATCTCTCTGGAAGTGTGTCAAGTGGGTGTAAAGCTGCATAAACACAGCCGTGAAAAGCAGCTAAACCCCATTATAAAAATAAATTACTTTTAAAAACCCGTAAAACAAAGACAGTGAAAGAGAGAGAAATTCTTACAAAATTCGTTCAGAGGCTGTGATGCAACCTGGATTGACCATATCTAGACCCACAGCTGGATGAGACATAAGGGTGGACACTCTTGGGGCTTAGAGGTTGGGTGAGGTTGGGTGAGCAAACGCAGACCCTTTAAAGTAATACTGTGTGGTACCCATCCCATGGGTCCCAAATCTCCAGGTTCAAGGGCATCTTCCTACATCGAAAACATGCATGAGAAACCCAGAAGATGGTGCACCGTGTGATTTTGAAAGGTTTCTAAAACGCACCCAATTTCTCATCTCCTTGTGCTCGGGTTCGCCTTTCCAGCTACTTTACTAGCAATCTCCCTACTTGGAGAATCAGCACCTTTAAGCTCCTGTTCCCTACAGGTTGCAATTTGTCCTGAGGATGAACGGGAAGAGGGGCAACCAATGAGAGACTAGATCTAGGTGTTGGGACAGGCACAGGTCACTCTATTTTCCCATCAGGAAGAAGAATTAACCACAGGCTCTGCCTGCCTCCAGGAACCAGAATAGGGCCTGAGGCAATCCCGCGCTTTTGCGGCCAGCTCCCAAAAAAGCGAGTTGAAAAATGGAGCTCAGGGACACTGCAATTCACAAACCCGCAGAGTTATAAATGATAACTCTCATCCACAGATATATTGAGGGAAGGCAACGAAGAGGATTTGAAAGCAAGGCAGAATTGCAGGAAGCAGATTTCAGGAGGTAGATTCGAATCGCCTTTAAAGCACATGAAAAGCGGCAAAACGTCGACAATGATGCCCTTGGCCAAAAAGGGCGTATGCGTTTTTTCCTGAATATATTCAGGAAAAAACGCATACGCCCTTTTTGGCCAACCAAGCAACCTGGAAAGGCAAATCAGCGCTACAAAGAGGTCTCGCTTCCCATCGGTCAAAAGGGCCATGCTGCAAAAAGTGTCAAAACCAGAAATGCAGGACAGGCCATGGAGAAATGGCAGCCTTGCTACGCTGATGGGCGGGATGTAAATTGCCAACAGCCACTCTAGAGAAGTGTACGGTGTGTCCTGAAACATCGAAAAAACACAGCTTAGGGAGCATAGGGCACGTCCACTCATGGGCGTATAAATTGGGAAAACTAAAAATCAGCAAGACACAGGCACCCCAATGTTTAGGGCTGCTATGTTGACAAGAACCTCCACTTCATGACACCTTAAATATCCCAGGAAAGAGAAAAATGGATAAAGAAGTTGTGGTCCTTATGTACAAAGGAATATCACTCAGACATGAAATCAATGTCATAAGGCTAGTAGAAGCAAGATGAGTGGATTTAGGTATGACGATTCTAAGTGAAATAAGTCACACAGAAAAAGACACTTATCATAAGATATCACTTATAGAGGGAATGTAAAAACCGCTACACTTGAACTGAATTACAAAACAGAACAGAGTCACACGTTTAGAAAACACACTATGGCTGCTTAACGGGAAAGGTGAGGTGGGGTGATGCATAAAACAAGGGTTTCAAATTCGCTCAGATACCGTTCCATACACCCAATATGTAATAGACAAGACCTACTCCTTGCTCAGTGAACTGGACTCAACACCCCCTATTCACCGCACAAGAATATATGTGACTAGTAAGAATCTTAAAACCTATATATTGATATCTGTCTGGAAGTGAGTCAAGTGGGTGTAAAGCCGCATAAACACAGCCGTGAAAAGCAGCTAAACCCCATTATAAAAATAAATTACTTTTAAAAACCCGTAAAACAAAGACAGTGAAAGAGAGAGAAATTCTTACAAAATTCGTTCAGAGGCTGTGATGCAACCTGGATTGACCATATCTAGACCCACAGCTGGATGAGACATAAGGATGGACACTCTTGGGGCTTAGAGGTTGGGTGAGGTTGGGTGAGCAAACGCAGATCCTTTAAAGTAATACTGTGTGGTACCCATCCCATGGGTCCCAAATCTCCAGGTTCAAGGGCATCTTCCTACATCGAAAACATGCATGAGAAACCCAGAAGATGGTACACCGTGTGATTTTGAAAGGTTTCTAAAACGCACCCAATTTCTCATCTCCTTGTGCTCGGGTTCGCCTTTCCAGCTACTTTACTAGCAATCTCCCTACTTGGAGAATCAGCACCTTTAAGCTCCTGTTCCCTACAGGTTGCAATTTGTCCTGAGGATGAACGGGAAGAGGGGCAACCAATGAGAGACTAGATCTAGGTGTTGGGACAGGCACAGGTCACTCTAATTTCCCATCAGGAAGAAGAATTAAACACAGGCTCAGCCTGCCGCCGGGAACCAGAATAGGGCCTGAGGCAATCCCGTGCTTTTGCGGCCAGCTCCCAAAAAAGCGAGTTGAAAAATGGAGCTCAGGGGCACTGCAATTCACAAACCTGCAGAGTTATAAATGATAACTCTCATCCACAGATATATTGAGGGAAGGCAACGAAGAGGATTTGAAAGCAAGGCAGAATTGCAGGAAACAGGTTTCAGGAGGTAGATTCGAATCGCCTTTAAAGCACATGAAAAGTGGCAAAACGTCGACAGTGATGCCCTTGGCCAAAAAGGGCGTAAGCGTTTTTTCCTGAATATATTCAGGAAAAAACGCATACGCCCTTTTTGGCCAACCAAGCAACCTGGAAAGGCAAATCAGCGCTACAAAGAAGTCTCGCTTCCCATCGGTCAAAAGGGCCATGCTGCAAAAAGTGACAAAACCAGAAATGCTGTACAGGCCATGGAGAAATGGCAGCCTTGCTACGCTAATGGGCGGGATGCAAATTGCCAAAAGCCACTCTGGAGAAGTGTACGGTGTGTCCTGAAACATCGAAAAAACACAGCTTAGGGAGCATAGGGCACATCCACTCATGGGCGTATAAATTGGGAAAACTAAAAATCAGCAAGACACAGGCACCCCAATGTTTAGGGCTGCTATGTTGACAAGAACCTCCACTTCATGACACCTTAAATATCCCAGGAAAGAGATAAATGGATAAAGAAGTTGTGGTCCTTATGTACAAAGGAATATCCCTCAGACATGAAATCAATGTCATAAGGCTAGTAGAAGCAAGATGAGTGGATTTAGGTATGACGATTCTAAGTGAAATAAGTCACACAGAAAAAGACACTTATCATAAGCTATCACTTATAGAGGGAATGTAAAAACCGCTACACTTGAACTGAATTACAAAACAGAACAGAGTCACACGTTTAGAAAACACACTATGGCTGCTTAACGGGAAAGGTGAGGTGGGGTGATGCATAAAACAAGGGTTTCAAATTCGCTCAGATACCGTTCCATACACCCAATATGTAATAGACAAGACCTACTCCTTGCTCAGTGAACTGGACTCAACACCCCCTATTCACCGCACAAGAATATATCTGACTAGTAAGAATCGTAAAACCTATGTATTGATATCTCTCTGGAAGTGAGCCAAGTGGGTGTAAAGCCGCATAAACACAGCCGTGAAAAGCAGCTAAACCCCATTATAAAAATAAATTACTTTTAAAAACCCGTAAAACAAAGACAGTGAAAGAGAGAGAAATTCTTACAAAATTCGTTCAGGGGCTGTGATGCAACCTGGATTGACCATATCTAGACCCACACCTGGATGAGACATAAGGGTGGACACTCTTGGGGCTGAGAGGTTGGGTGAGGTTGGGAGAGCAAACTCAGACCCTTTAAAGTAATACTGCGTGGTACCCATCCCATGGGTCCCAAATCTCCAGGTTCAAGGGCATCTTCCTACATCGAAAACATGCATGAGAAACCCAGAAGATGGTACACCGTGTGATTTTGAAAGGTTTCTAAAACGCACCCCATTTCTCATCTCCTTGTGCTAGGGTTCGCCTTTCCAGCTACTTTACTAGCAATCTCCCTACTTGGAGAATCAGCACCTTTAAGCTCCTGTTCCCTACAGGTTGCAATTTGTCCTGAGGATGAACGGGAAGAGGGGCAACCAATGAGAGACTAGATCTAGGTGTTGGTAGAGGCACAGGTCACTCTATTTTCCCATCAGGAAGAAGAATTAACCACAGGCTCAGCCTGCCGCCAGGAACCAGAATAAGGCCTGAGGCAATCTCGCGCTTTTGTGGCCAGCTCCCAAAAAAGCGAGTTGAAAAATGGAGCTCAGGAACACTGCAATTCACAAACCCGCAGAGTTATAAATGATAACTCTCATCCACAGATATATTGAGGGAAGGCAACGAAGAGGATTTGAAAGCAAGGCAGAATTGCAGGAAGCAGACTTCAGGAGGTAGATTCGAATCGCCTTTAAAGCACATGAAAAGCGGCAAAACGTCGACAATGATGCCCTTGGCCAAAAAGGGCGTATGCGTTTTTTCCTGAATATATTCAGGAAAAAACGCATACGCCCTTTTTGGCCAACCAAGCAACCTGGAAAGGCAAATCAGCGCTACAAAGAGGTCTCGCTTCCCATCGGTCAAAAGGGCCATGCTGCAAAAAGTGTCAAAACCAGAAATGCAGGACAGGCCATGGAGAAATGGCAGCCTTGCTACGCTGATGGGCGGGATGTAAATTGCCAACAGCCACTCTAGAGAAGTGTACGGTGTGTCCTGAAACATCGAAAAAACACAGCTTAGGGAGCATAGGGCACGTCCACTCATGGGCGTATAAATTGGGAAAACTAAAAATCAGCAAGACACAGGCACCCCAATGTTTAGGGCTGCTATGTTGACAAGAACCTCCACTTCATGACACCTTAAATATCCCAGGAAAGAGAAAAATGGATAAAGAAGTTGTGGTCCTTATGTACAAAGGAATATCACTCAGACATGAAATCAATGTCATAAGGCTAGTAGAAGCAAGATGAGTGGATTTAGGTATGACGATTCTAAGTGAAATAAGTCACACAGAAAAAGACACTTATCATAAGATATCACTTATAGAGGGAATGTAAAAACCGCTACACTTGAACTGAAATACAAAACAGAACAGAGTCACACGTTTAGAAAACACACTATGGCTGCTTAACGGGAAAGGTGAGGTGGGGTGATGCATAAAACAAGGGTTTCAAATTCGCTCAGATACTGTTCCATACACCCAATATGTAATAGACAAGACCTACTCCTTGCTCAGTGAACTGGACTCAACAACCCCTATTCACCGCACAAGAATATATGTGACTAGTAAGAATCGTAAAACCTATGTATTGATATCTCTCTGGAAGTGTGTCAAGTGGGTGTAAAGCTGCATAAACACAGCCGTGAAAAGCAGCTAAACCCCATTATAAAAATAAATTACTTTTAAAAACCCGTAAAACAAAGACAGTGAAAGAGAGAGAAATTCTTACAAAATTCGTTCAGAGGCTGTGATGCAACCTGGATTGACCATATCTAGACCCACAGCTGGATGAGACATAAGGGTGGACACTCTTGGGGCTTAGAGGTTGGGTGAGGTTGGGTGAGCAAACGCAGACCCTTTAAAGTAATACTGTGTGGTACCCATCCCATGGGTCCCAAATCTCCAGGTTCAAGGGCATCTTCCTACATCGAAAACATGCATGAGAAACCCAGAAGATGGTGCACCGTGTGATTTTGAAAGGTTTCTAAAACGCACCCAATTTCTCATCTCCTTGTGCTCGGGTTCGCCTTTCCAGCTACTTTACTAGCAATCTCCCTACTTGGAGAATCAGCACCTTTAAGCTCCTGTTCCCTACAGGTTGCAATTTGTCCTGAGGATGAACGGGAAGAGGGGCAACCAATGAGAGACTAGATCTAGGTGTTGGGACAGGCACAGGTCACTATATTTTCCCATCAGGAAGAAGAATTAACCACAGGCTCTGCCTGCCTCCAGGAACCAGAATAGGGCCTGAGGCAATCCCGCGCTTTTGCGGCCAGCTCCCAAAAAAGCGAGTTGAAAAATGGAGCTCAGGGACACTGCAATTCACAAACCCGCAGAGTTATAAATGATAACTCTCATCCACAGATATATTGAGGGAAGGCAACGAAGAGGATTTGAAAGCAAGGCAGAATTGCAGGAAAGAGATTTCAGGAGGTAGATTCGAATGGCCTTTAAAGCACATGAAAAGCGGCAAAACGTCGACAGTGATGCCCTTGGCCAAAAAGGGCGTATGCGTTTTTTCCTGAATATATTCAGGAAAAAACGCATACGCCCTTTTTGGCCAACCAAGCAACCTGGAAAGGCAAATCAGCGCTACAAAGAAGTCTCGCTTCCCATCGGTCAAAGGGGCCATGCTGCAAAAAGTGTCAAAACCAGAAATGCAGTACAGGCCATGGAGAAATGGCAGCCTTGCTACGCTGATGGGCGGGATGTAAATTGCCAAAAGCCACTCTGGAAAAATGTACGGTGTGTCCTGAAACATCGAAAAAACACAGCTTAGGGAGCATAGGGCACGTCCACTCATGGGCGTATAAATTGGGAAAACTAAAAATCAGCAAGACACAGGCACCCCAATGTTTAGGGCTGCTATGTTGACAAGAACCTCCACTTCATGACACCTTAAATATCCCAGGAAAGAGAAAAATGGATAAAGAAGTTGTGGTCCTTATGTACAAAGGAATATCACTCAGACATGAAATCAATATCATAAGGCTAGTAGAAGCAAGATGAGTGGATTTAGGTATGACGATTCTAAGTGAAATAAGTCACACAGAAAAAGACACTTATCATAAGATATCACTTATAGAGGGAATGTAAAAACCGCTACACTTGAACTGAATTACAAAACAGAACAGAGTCACACGTTTAGAAAACACACTATGGCTGCTTAACGGGAAAGGTGAGGTGGGGTGATGCATAAAACAAGGGTTTCAAATTCGCTCAGATACTGTTCCATACACCCAATATGTAATAGACAAGACCTACTCCTTGCTCAGTGAACTGGACTCAACACCCCCTATTCACCGCACAAGAATATATGTGACTAGTAAGAATCGTAAAACCTATGTATTGATATCTCTCTGGAAGTGAGTCAAGTGGGTGTAAAGCCGCATAAACACAGCCGTGAAAAGCAGCTAAACCCCATTATAAAAATAAATTACTTTTAAAAACCCGTAAAACAAAGACAGTGAAAGAGAGAGAAATTCTTACAAAATTCGTTCAGGGGCTGTGATGCAACCTGGATTGACCATATCTAGACCCACACCTGGATGAGACATAAGGGTGGACACTCTTGGGGCTGAGAGGTTGGGTGAGGTTGGGAGAGCAAACTCAGACCCTTTAAAGTAATACTGCGTGGTACCCATCTCATGGGTCCCAAATCTCCAGGTTCAAGGGCATCTTCCTACATCGAAAACATGCATGAGAAACCCAGAAGATGGTACACCGTGTGATTTTGAAAGGTTTCTAAAACGCACCCCATTTCTCATCTCCTTGTGCTAGGGTTCGCCTTTCCAGCTACTTTACTAGCAATCTCCCTACTTGGAGAATCAGCACCTTTAAGCTTCTGTTCCCTACAGGTTGCAATTTGTCCTGAGGATGAACGGGAAGAGGGGCAACCAATGAGAGACTAGATCTAGGTGTTGGTAGAGGCACAGGTCACTCTATTTTCCCATCAGGAAGAAGAATTAACCACAGGCTCAGCCTGCCGCCGGGAACCAGAATAGGGCCTGAGGCAATCACGTGCTTTTGCGGCCAGCTCCCAAAAAAGACAGTTGAAAAATGGAGCTCAGGGGCACTGCAATTCACAAACCTGCAGAGTTATAAATGATAACTCTCATCCACAGATATATTGAGGGAAGGCAACGAAGAGGATTTGAAAGCAAGGCAGAATTGCAGGAAACAGGTTTCAGGAGGTAGATTCGAATCGCCTTTAAAGCACATGAAAAGTGGCAAAACGTCGACAGTGATGCCCTTGGCCAAAAAGGGCGTAAGCGTTTTTTCCTGAATATATTCAGGAAAAAACGCATACGCCCTTTTTGGCCAACCAAGCAACCTGGAAAGGCAAATCAGCGCTACAAAGAAGTCTCGCTTCCCATCGGTCAAAAGGGCCATGCTGCAAAAAGTGACAAAACCAGAAATGCAGTACAGGCCATGGAGAAATGGCAGCCTTGCTACGCTAATGGGCGGGATGTAAATTGCCAAAAGCCACTCTGGAGAAGTGTACGGTGTGTCCTGAAACATCGAAAAAACACAGCTTAGGGAGCATAGGGCACATCCACTCATGGGCGTATAAATTGGGAAAACTAAAAATCAGCAAGACACAGGCACCCCAATGTTTAGGGCTGCTATGTTGACAAGAACCTCCACTTCATGACACCTTAAATATCCCAGGAAAGAGATAAATGGATAAAGAAGTTGTGGTCCTTATGTACAAAGGAATATCCCTCAGACATGAAATCAATGTCATAAGGCTAGTAGAAGCAAGATGAGTGGATTTAGGTATGACGATTCTAAGTGAAATAAGTCACACAGAAAAAGACACTTATCATAAGCTATCACTTATAGAGGGAATGTAAAAACCGCTACACTTGAACTGAATTACAAAACAGAACAGAGTCACACGTTTAGAAAACACACTATGGCTGCTTAACGGGAAAGGTGAGGTGGGGTGATGCATAAAACAAGGGTTTCAAATTCGCTCAGATACCGTTCCATACACCCAATATGTAATAGACAAGACCTACTCCTTGCTCAGTGAACTGGACTCAACACCCCCTATTCACCGCACAAGAATATATCTGACTAGTAAGAATCGTAAAACCTATGTATTGATATCTCTCTGGAAGTGAGCCAAGTGGGTGTAAAGCCGCATAAACACAGCCGTGAAAAGCAGCTAAACCCCATTATAAAAATAAATTACTTTTAAAAACCCGTAAAACAAAGACAGTGAAAGAGAGAGAAATTCTTACAAAATTCGTTCAGGGGCTGTGATGCAACCTGGATTGACCATATCTAGACCCACACCTGGATGAGACATAAGGGTGGACACTCTTGGGGCTGAGAGGTTGGGTGAGGTTGGGAGAGCAAACTCAGACCCTTTAAAGTAATACTGCGTGGTACCCATCCCATGGGTCCCAAATCTCCAGGTTCAAGGGCATCTTCCTACATCGAAAACATGCATGAGAAACCCAGAAGATGGTACACCGTGTGATTTTGAAAGGTTTCTAAAACGCACCCCATTTCTCATCTCCTTGTGCTAGGGTTCGCCTTTCCAGCTACTTTACTAGCAATCTCCCTACTTGGAGAATCAGCACCTTTAAGCTCCTGTTCCCTACAGGTTGCAATTTGTCCTGAGGATGAACGGGAAGAGGGGCAACCAATGAGAGACTAGATCTAGGTGTTGGTAGAGGCACAGGTCACTCTATTTTCCCATCAGGAAGAAGAATTAACCACAGGCTCAGCCTGCCGCCAGGAACCAGAATAAGGCCTGAGGCAATCTCGCGCTTTTGTGGCCAGCTCCCAAAAAAGCGAGTTGAAAAATGGAGCTCAGGGACACTGCAATTCACAAACCCGCAGAGTTATAAATGATAACTCTCATCCACAGATATATTGAGGGAAGGCAACGAAGAGGATTTGAAAGCAAGGCAGAATTGCAGGAAGCAGATTTCAGGAGGTAGATTCGAATCGCCTTTAAAGCACATGAAAAGCGGCAAAACGTCGACAATGATGCCCTTGGCCAAAAAGGGCGTATGCGTTTTTTCCTGAATATATTCAGGAAAAAACGCATACGCCCTTTTTGGCCAACCAAGCAACCTGGAAAGGCAAATCAGCGCTACAAAGAGGTCTCGCTTCCCATCGGTCAAAAGGGCCATGCTGCAAAAAGTGTCAAAACCAGAAATGCAGGACAGGCCATGGAGAAATGGCAGCCTTGCTACGGTGATGGGCGGGATGTAAATTGCCAACAGCCACTCTAGAGAAGTGTACGGTGTGTCCTGAAACATCGAAAAAACACAGCTTAGGGAGCATAGGGCACGTCCACTCATGGGCGTATAAATTGGGAAAACTAAAAATCAGCAAGACACAGGCACCCCAATGTTTAGGGCTGCTATGTTGACAAGAACCTCCACTTCATGACACCTTAAATATCCCAGGAAAGAGAAAAATGGATAAAGAAGTTGTGGTCCTTATGTACAAAGGAATATCACTCAGACATGAAATCAATGTCATAAGGCTAGTAGAAGCAAGATGAGTGGATTTAGGTATGACGATTCTAAGTGAAATAAGTCACACAGAAAAAGACACTTATCATAAGATATCACTTATAGAGGGAATGTAAAAACCGCTACACTTGAACTGAATTACAAAACAGAACAGAGTCACACGTTTAGAAAACACACTATGGCTGCTTAACGGGAAAGGTGAGGTGGGGTGATGCATAAAACAAGGGTTTCAAATTCGCTCAGATACTGTTCCATACACCCAATATGTAATAGACAAGACCTACTCCTTGCTCAGTGAACTGGACTCAACAACCCCTATTCACCGCACAAGAATATATGTGACTAGTAAGAATCGTAAAACCTATGTATTGATATCTCTCTGGAAGTGTGTCAAGTGGGTGTAAAGCTGCATAAACACAGCCGTGAAAAGCAGCTAAACCCCATTATAAAAATAAATTACTTTTAAAAACCCGTAAAACAAAGACAGTGAAAGAGAGAGAAATTCTTACAAAATTCGTTCAGAGGCTGTGATGCAACCTGGATTGACCATATCTAGACCCACAGCTGGATGAGACATAAGGGTGGACACTCTTGGGGCTTAGAGGTTGGGTGAGGTTGGGTGAGCAAACGCAGACCCTTTAAAGTAATACTGTGTGGTACCCATCCCATGGGTCCCAAATCTCCAGGTTCAAGGGCATCTTCCTACATCGAAAACATGCATGAGAAACCCAGAAGATGGTGCACCGTGTGATTTTGAAAGGTTTCTAAAACGCACCCAATTTCTCATCTCCTTGTGCTCGGGTTCGCCTTTCCAGCTACTTTACTAGCAATCTCCCTACTTGGAGAATCAGCACCTTTAAGCTCCTGTTCCCTACAGGTTGCAATTTGTCCTGAGGATGAACGGGAAGAGGGGCAACCAATGAGAGACTAGATCTAGGTGTTGGGACAGGCACAGGTCACTCTATTTTCCCATCAGGAAGAAGAATTAACCACAGGCTCTGCCTGCCTCCAGGAACCAGAATAGGGCCTGAGGCAATCCCGCGCTTTTGCGGCCAGCTCCCAAAAAAGCGAGTTGAAAAATGGAGCTCAGGGACACTGCAATTCACAAACCCGCAGAGTTATAAATGATAACTCTCATCCACAGATATATTGAGGGAAGGCAACGAAGAGGATTTGAAAGCAAGGCAGAATTGCAGGAAGCAGATTTCAGGAGGTAGATTCGAATCGCCTTTAAAGCACATGAAAAGCGGCAAAACGTCGACAATGATGCCCTTGGCCAAAAAGGGCGTATGCGTTTTTTCCTGAATATATTCAGGAAAAAACGCATACGCCCTTTTTGGCCAACCAAGCAACCTGGAAAGGCAAATCAGCACTACAAAGAGGTCTCGCTTCCCATCGGTCAAAAGGGCCATGCTGCAAAAAGTGTCAAAACCAGAAATGCAGGACAGGCCATGGAGAAATGGCAGCCTTGCTACGCTGATGGGCGGGATGTAAATTGCCAACAGCCACTCTAGAGAAGTGTACGGTGTGTCCTGAAACATCGAAAAAACACAGCTTAGGGAGCATAGGGCACGTCCACTCATGGGCGTATAAATTGGGAAAACTAAAAATCAGCAAGACACAGGCACCCCAATGTTTAGGGCTGCTATGTTGACAAGAACCTCCACTTCATGACACCTTAAATATCCCAGGAAAGAGAAAAATGGATAAAGAAGTTGTGGTCCTTATGTACAAAGGAATATCACTCAGACATGAAATCAATATCATAAGGCTAGTAGAAGCAAGATGAGTGGATTTAGGTATGACGATTCTAAGTGAAATAAGTCACACAGAAAAAGACACTTATCATAAGATATCACTTATAGAGGGAATGTAAAAACCGCTACACTTGAACTGAATTACAAAACAGAACAGAGTCACACGTTTAGAAAACACACTATGGCTGCTTAACGGGAAAGGTGAGGTGGGGTGATGCATAAAACAAGGGTTTCAAATTCGCTCAGATACTGTTCCATACACCCAATATGTAATAGACAAGACCTACTCCTTGCTCAGTGAACTGGACTCAACACCCCCTATTCACCGCACAAGAATATATGTGACTAGTAAGAATCGTAAAACCTATGTATTGATATCTCTCTGGAAGTGAGTCAAGTGGGTGTAAAGCCGCATAAACACAGCCGTGAAAAGCAGCTAAACCCCATTATAAAAATAAATTACTTTTAAAAACCCGTAAAACAAAGACAGTGAAAGAGAGAGAAATTCTTACAAAATTCGTTCAGGGGCTGTGATGCAACCTGGATTGACCATATCTAGACCCACACCTGGATGAGACATAAGGGTGGACACTCTTGGGGCTGAGAGGTTGGGTGAGGTTGGGAGAGCAAACTCAGACCCTTTAAAGTAATACTGCGTGGTACCCATCTCATGGGTCCCAAATCTCCAGGTTCAAGGGCATCTTCCTACATCGAAAACATGCATGAGAAACCCAGAAGATGGTACACCGTGTGATTTTGAAAGGTTTCTAAAACGCACCCCATTTCTCATCTCCTTGTGCTAGGGTTCGCCTTTCCAGCTACTTTACTAGCAATCTCCCTACTTGGAGAATCAGCACCTTTAAGCTTCTGTTCCCTACAGGTTGCAATTTGTCCTGAGGATGAACGGGAAGAGGGGCAACCAATGAGAGACTAGATCTAGGTGTTGGTAGAGGCACAGGTCACTCTATTTTCCCATCAGGAAGAAGAATTAACCACAGGCTCAGCCTGCCGCCGGGAACCAGAATAGGGCCTGAGGCAATCACGTGCTTTTGCGGCCAGCTCCCAAAAAAGACAGTTGAAAAATGGAGCTCAGGGGCACTGCAATTCACAAACCTGCAGAGTTATAAATGATAACTCTCATCCACAGATATATTGAGGGAAGGCAACGAAGAGGATTTGAAAGCAAGGCAGAATTGCAGGAAACAGGTTTCAGGAGGTAGATTCGAATCGCCTTTAAAGCACATGAAAAGTGGCAAAACGTCGACAGTGATGCCCTTGGCCAAAAAGGGCGTAAGCGTTTTTTCCTGAATATATTCAGGAAAAAACGCATACGCCCTTTTTGGCCAACCAAGCAACCTGGAAAGGCAAATCAGCGCTACAAAGAAGTCTCGCTTCCCATCGGTCAAAAGGGCCATGCTGCAAAAAGTGACAAAACCAGAAATGCAGTACAGGCCATGGAGAAATGGCAGCCTTGCTACGCTAATGGGCGGGATGTAAATTGCCAAAAGCCACTCTGGAGAAGTGTACGGTGTGTCCTGAAACATCGAAAAAACACAGCTTAGGGAGCATAGGGCACATCCACTCATGGGCGTATAAATTGGGAAAACTAAAAATCAGCAAGACACAGGCACCCCAATGTTTAGGGCTGCTATGTTGACAAGAACCTCCACTTCATGACACCTTAAATATCCCAGGAAAGAGATAAATGGATAAAGAATTTGTGGTCCTTATGTACAAAGGAATATCCCTCAGACATGAAATCAATGTCATAAGGCTAGTAGAAGCAAGATGAGTGGATTTAGGTATGACGATTCTAAGTGAAATAAGTCACACAGAAAAAGACACTTATCATAAGCTATCACTTATAGAGGGAATGTAAAAACCGCTACACTTGAACTGAATTACAAAACAGAACAGAGTCACACGTTTAGAAAACACACTATGGCTGCTTAACGGGAAAGGTGAGGTGGGGTGATGCATAAAACAAGGGTTTCAAATTCGCTCAGATACCGTTCCATACACCCAATATGTAATAGACAAGACCTACTCCTTGCTCAGTGAACTGGACTCAACACCCCCTATTCACCGCACAAGAATATATCTGACTAGTAAGAATCGTAAAACCTATGTATTGATATCTCTCTGGAAGTGAGCCAAGTGGGTGTAAAGCCGCATAAACACAGCCGTGAAAAGCAGCTAAACCCCATTATAAAAATAAATTACTTTTAAAAACCCGTAAAACAAAGACAGTGAAAGAGAGAGAAATTCTTACAAAATTCGTTCAGGGGCTGTGATGCAACCTGGATTGACCATATCTAGACCCACACCTGGATGAGACATAAGGGTGGACACTCTTGGGGCTGAGAGGTTGGGTGAGGTTGGGAGAGCAAACTCAGACCCTTTAAAGTAATACTGCGTGGTACCCATCCCATGGGTCCCAAATCTCCAGGTTCAAGGGCATCTTCCTACATCGAAAACATGCATGAGAAACCCAGAAGATGGTACACCGTGTGATTTTGAAAGGTTTCTAAAACGCACCCCATTTCTCATCTCCTTGTGCTAGGGTTCGCCTTTCCAGCTACTTTACTAGCAATCTCCCTACTTGGAGAATCAGCACCTTTAAGCTCCTGTTCCCTACAGGTTGCAATTTGTCCTGAGGATGAACGGGAAGAGGGGCAACCAATGAGAGACTAGATCTAGGTGTTGGTAGAGGCACAGGTCACTCTATTTTCCCATCAGGAAGAAGAATTAACCACAGGCTCAGCCTGCCGCCAGGAACCAGAATAAGGCCTGAGGCAATCTCGCGCTTTTGTGGCCAGCTCCCAAAAAAGCGAGTTGAAAAATGGAGCTCAGGGACACTGCAATTCACAAACCCGCAGAGTTATAAATGATAACTCTCATCCACAGATATATTGAGGGAAGGCAACGAAGAGGATTTGAAAGCAAGGCAGAATTGCAGGAAGCAGATTTCAGGAGGTAGATTCGAATCGCCTTTAAAGCACATGAAAAGCGGCAAAACGTCGACAATGATGCCCTTGGCCAAAAAGGGCGTATGCGTTTTTTCCTGAATATATTCAGGAAAAAACGCATACGCCCTTTTTGGCCAACCAAGCAACCTGGAAAGGCAAATCAGCGCTACAAAGAGGTCTCGCTTCCCATCGGTCAAAAGGGCCATGCTGCAAAAAGTGTCAAAACCAGAAATGCAGGACAGGCCATGGAGAAATGGCAGCCTTGCTACGCTGATGGGCGGGATGTAAATTGCCAACAGCCACTCTAGAGAAGTGTACGGTGTGTCCTGAAACATCGAAAAAACACAGCTTAGGGAGCATAGGGCACGTCCACTCATGGGCGTATAAATTGGGAAAACTAAAAATCAGCAAGACACAGGCACCCCAATGTTTAGGGCTGCTATGTTGACAAGAACCTCCACTTCATGACACCTTAAATATCCCAGGAAAGAGAAAAATGGATAAAGAAGTTGTGGTCCTTATGTACAAAGGAATATCACTCAGACATGAAATCAATGTCATAAGGCTAGTAGAAGCAAGATGAGTGGATTTAGGTATGACGATTCTAAGTGAAATAAGTCACACAGAAAAAGACACTTATCATAAGATATCACTTATAGAGGGAATGTAAAAACCGCTACACTTGAACTGAATTACAAAACAGAACAGAGTCACACGTTTAGAAAACACACTATGGCTGCTTAACGGGAAAGGTGAGGTGGGGTGATGCATAAAACAAGGGTTTCAAATTCGCTCAGATACTGTTCCATACACCCAATATGTAATAGACAAGACCTACTCCTTGCTCAGTGAACTGGACTCAACAACCCCTATTCACCGCACAAGAATATATGTGACTAGTAAGAATCGTAAAACCTATGTATTGATATCTCTCTGGAAGTGTGTCAAGTGGGTGTAAAGCTGCATAAACACAGCCGTGAAAAGCAGCTAAACCCCATTATAAAAATAAATTACTTTTAAAAACCCGTAAAACAAAGACAGTGAAAGAGAGAGAAATTCTTACAAAATTCGTTCAGAGGCTGTGATGCAACCTGGATTGACCATATCTAGACCCACAGCTGGATGAGACATAAGGGTGGACACTCTTGGGGCTTAGAGGTTGGGTGAGGTTGGGTGAGCAAACGCAGACCCTTTAAAGTAATACTGTGTGGTACCCATCCCATGGGTCCCAAATCTCCAGGTTCAAGGGCATCTTCCTACATCGAAAACATGCATGAGAAACCCAGAAGATGGTGCACCGTGTGATTTTGAAAGGTTTCTAAAACGCACCCAATTTCTCATCTCCTTGTGCTCGGGTTCGCCTTTCCAGCTACTTTACTAGCAATCTCCCTACTTGGAGAATCAGCACCTTTAAGCTCCTGTTCCCTACAGGTTGCAATTTGTCCTGAGGATGAACGGGAAGAGGGGCAACCAATGAGAGACTAGATCTAGGTGTTGGGACAGGCACAGGTCACTCTATTTTCCCATCAGGAAGAAGAATTAACCACAGGCTCTGCCTGCCTCCAGGAACCAGAATAGGGCCTGAGGCAATCCCGCGCTTTTGCGGCCAGCTCCCAAAAAAGCGAGTTGAAAAATGGAGCTCAGGGACACTGCAATTCACAAACCCGCAGAGTTATAAATGATAACTCTCATCCACAGATATATTGAGGGAAGGCAACGAAGAGGATTTGAAAGCAAGGCAGAATTGCAGGAAAGAGATTTCAGGAGGTAGATTCGAATGGCCTTTAAAGCACATGAAAAGCGGCAAAACGTCGACAGTGATGCCCTTGGCCAAAAAGGGCGTATGCGTTTTTTCCTGAATATATTCAGGAAAAAACGCATACGCCCTTTTTGGCCAACCAAGCAACCTGGAAAGGCAAATCAGCGCTACAAAGAAGTCTCGCTTCCCATCGGTCAAAGGGGCCATGCTGCAAAAAGTGTCAAAACCAGAAATGCAGTACAGGCCATGGAGAAATGGCAGCCTTGCTACGCTGATGGGCGGGATGTAAATTGCCAAAAGCCACTCTGGAGAAGTGTACGGTGTGTCCTGAAACATCGAAAAAACACAGCTTAGGGAGCATAGGGCACGTCCACTCATGGGCGTATAAATTGGGAAAACTAAAAATCAGCAAGACACAGGCACCCCAATGTTTAGGGCTGCTATGTTGACAAGAACCTCCACTTCATGACACCTTAAATATCCCAGGAAAGAGAAAAATGGATAAAGAAGTTGTGGTCCTTATGTACAAAGGAATATCACTCAGACATGAAATCAATGTCATAAGGCTAGTAGAAGCAAGATGAGTGGATTTAGGTATGACGATTCTAAGTGAAATAAGTCACACAGAAAAAGACACTTATCATAAGATATCACTTATAGAGGGAATGTAAAAACCGCTACACTTGAACTGAATTACAAAACAGAACAGAGTCACACGTTTAGAAAACACACTATGGCTGCTTAACGGGAAAGGTGAGGTGGGGTGATGCATAAAACAAGGGTTTCAAATTCGCTCAGATACTGTTCCATACACCCAATATGTAATAGACAAGACCTACTCCTTGCTCAGTGAACTGGACTCAACACCCCCTATTCACCGCACAAGAATATATGTGACTAGTAAGAATCGTAAAACCTATGTATTGATATCTCTCTGGAAGTGAGTCAAGTGGGTGTAAAGCCGCATAAACACAGCCGTGAAAAGCAGCTAAACCCCATTATAAAAATAAATTACTTTTAAAAACCCGTAAAACAAAGACAGTGAAAGAGAGAGAAATTCTTACAAAATTCGTTCAGGGGCTGTGATGCAACCTGGATTGACCATATCTAGACCCACACCTGGATGAGACATAAGGGTGGACACTCTTGGGGCTGAGAGGTTGGGTGAGGTTGGGAGAGCAAACTCAGACCCTTTAAAGTAATACTGCGTGGTACCCATCCCATGGGTCCCAAATCTCCAGGTTCAAGGGCATCTTCCTACATCGAAAACATGCATGAGAAACCCAGAAGATGGTACACCGTGTGATTTTGAAAGGTTTCTAAAACGCACCCCATTTCTCATCTCCTTGTGCTAGGGTTCGCCTTTCCAGCTACTTTACTAGCAATCTCCCTACTTGGAGAATCAGCACCTTTAAGCTTCTGTTCCCTACAGGTTGCAATTTGTCCTGAGGATGAACGGGAAGAGGGGCAACCAATGAGAGACTAGATCTAGGTGTTGGTAGAGGCACAGGTCACTCTATTTTCCCATCAGGAAGAAGAATTAACCACAGGCTCAGCCTGCCGCCAGGAACCAGAATAAGGCCTGAGGCAATCTCGCGCTTTTGTGGCCAGCTCCCAAAAAAGCGAGTTGAAAAATGGAGCTCAGGGACACTGCAATTCACAAACCTGCAGAGTTATAAATGATAACTCTCATCCACAGATATATTGAGGGAAGGCAACGAAGAGGATTTGAAAGCAAGGCAGAATTGCAGGAAACAGGTTTCAGGAGGTAGATTCGAATCGCCTTTAAAGCACATGAAAAGTGGGAAACCGTCGACAGTGATGCCCTTGGCTAAAAAGGGCGTATGCGTTTTTTCCTGAATATATTCAGGAAAAAACGCATACGCCCTTTTTGGCCAACCAAGCAACCTGGAAAGGCAAATCAGCGCTACAAAGAAGTCTCGCTTCCCATCGGTCAAAAGGGCCATGCTGCAAAAAGTGTCAAAACCAGAAATGCAGGACAGGCCATGGAGAAATGGCAGCCTTGCTACGCTGATGGGCGGTATGTAAATTGCCAACAGCCACTCTAGAGAAGTGTACGGTGTGTCCTGAAACATCGAAAAAACACAGCTTAGGGAGCATAGGGCACGTCCACTCATGGGCGTATAAATTGGGAAAACTAAAAATCAGCAAGACACAGGCACCCCAATGTTTAGGGCTGCTATGTTGACAAGAACCTCCACTTCATGACAACTTAAATATCCCAGGAAAGAGAAAAATGGATAAAGAAGTTGTGGTCCTTATGTACAAAGGAATATCACTCAGACATGAAATCAATGTCATAAGGCTAGTAGAAGCAAGATGAGTGGATTTAGGTATGACGATTCTAAGTGAAATAAGTCACACAGAAAAAGACACTTATCATAAGATATCACTTATAGAGGGAATGTAAAAACCGCTACGCTTGAACTGAATTACAAAACAGAACAGAGTCACACGTTTAGAAAACACACTATGGCTGCTTAACGGGAAAGGTGAGGTGGGGTGATGCATAAAACAAGGGTTTCAAATTCGCTCAGATACTGTTCCATACACCCAATATGTAATAGACAAGACCTACTCCTTGCTCAGTGAACTGGACTTAACAACCCCTATTCACCGCACAAGAATATATGTGACTAGTAAGAATCGTAAAACCTATGTATTGATATCTCTCTGGAAGTGTGTCAAGTGGGTGTAAAGCTGCATAAACACAGCCGTGAAAAGCAGCTAAACCCCATTATAAAAATAAATTACTTTTAAAAACCCGTAAAACAAAGACAGTGAAAGAGAGAGAAATTCTTACAAAATTCGTTCAGAGGCTGTGATGCAACCTGGATTGACCATATCTAGACCCACAGCTGGATGAGACATAAGGGTGGACACTCTTGCGGCTTAGAGGTTGGGTGAGGTTGGGTGAGCAAACGCAGACCCTTTAAAGTAATACTGTGTGGTACCCATCCCATGGGTCCCAAATCTCCAGGTTCAAGGGCATCTTCCTACATCGAAAACATGCATGAGAAACCCAGAAGATGGTGCACCGTGTGATTTTGAAAGGTTTCTAAAACGCACCCAATTTCTCATCTCCTTGTGCTCGGGTTCGCCTTTCCAGCTACTTTACTAGCAATCTCCCTACTTGGAGAATCAGCACCTTTAAGCTCCTGTTCCCTACAGGTTGCAATTTGTCCTGAGGATGAACGGGAAGAGGGGCAACCAATGAGAGACTAGATCTAGGTGTTGGGACAGGCACAGGTCACTCTATTTTCCCATCAGGAAGAAGAATTAACCACAGGCTCTGCCTGCCTCCAGGAACCAGAATAGGGCCTGAGGCAATCCCGCGCTTTTGCGGCCAGCTCCCAAAAAAGCGAGTTGAAAAATAGAGCTCAGGGACACTGCAATTCACAAACCCGCAGAGTTATAAATGATAACTCTCATCCACAGATATATTGAGGGAAGGCAACGAAGAGGATTTGAAAGCAAGGCAGAATTGCAGGAAAGAGATTTCAGGAGGTAGATTCGAATGGCCTTTAAAGCACATGAAAAGCGGCAAAACGTCGACAATGATGCCCTTGGCCAAAAAGGGCGTATGCGTTTTTTCCTGAATATATTCAGGAAAAAACGCATACGCCCTTTTTGGCCAACCAAGCAACCTGGAAAGGCAAATCAGCGCTACAAAGAAGTCTCGCTTCCCATCGGTCAAAAGGGCCATGCTGCAAAAAGTGTCAAAACCAGAAATGCAGTACAGGCCATGGAGAAATGGCAGCCTTGCTACGCTGATGGGCGGGATGTAAATTGCCAAAAGCCACTCTGGAGAAGTGTACGGTGTGTCCTGAAACATCGAAAAAACACAGCTTAGGGAGCATAGGGCACGTCCACTCATGGGCGTATAAATTGGGAAAACTAAAAATCAGCAAGACACAGGCACCCCAATGTTTAGGGCTGCTATGTTGACAAGAACCTCCACTTCATGACACCTTAAATATCCCAGGAAAGAGAAAAATGGATAAAGAAGTTGTGGTCCTTATGTACAATGGAATATCACTCAGACATGAAATCAATGTCATAAGGCTAGTAGAAGCAAGCTGAGTGGATTTAGGTATGACGATTCTAAGTGAAATAAGTCACACAGAAAAAGACACTTATCATAAGATATCACTTATAGAGGGAATGTAAAAACCGCTACACTTGAACTGAATTACAAAACAGAACAGAGTCACACGTTTAGAAAACACACTATGGCTGCTTAACGGGAAAGGTGAGGTGGGGTGATGCATAAAACAAGGGTTTCAAATTCGCTCAGATACTGTTCCATACACCCAATATGTAATAGACAAGACCTACTCCTTGCTCAGTGAACTGGACTCAACACCCCCTATTCACCGCACAAGAATATATGTGACTAGTAAGAATCGTAAAACCTATGTATTGATATCTCTCTGGAAGTGAGTCAAGTGGGTGTAAAGCCGCATAAACACAGCCGTGAAAAGCAGCTAAACCCCATTATAAAAATAAATTACTTTTAAAAACCCGTAAAACAAAGACAGTGAAAGAGAGAGAAATTCTTACAAAATTCGTTCAGGGGCTGTGATGCAACCTGGATTGACCATATCTAGACCCACACCTGGATGAGACATAAGGGTGGACACTCTTGGGGCTGAGAGGTTGGGTGAGGTTGGGAGAGCAAACTCAGACCCTTTAAAGTAATACTGCGTGGTACCCATCCCATGGGTCCCAAATCTCCAGGTTCAAGGGCATCTTCCTACATCGAAAACATGCATGAGAAACCCAGAAGATGGTACACCGTGTGATTTTGAAAGGTTTCTAAAACGCACCCCATTTCTCATCTCCTTGTGCTAGGGTTCGCCTTTCCAGCTACTTTACTAGCAATCTCCCTACTTGGAGAATCAGCACCTTTAAGCTTCTGTTCCCTACAGGTTGCAATTTGTCCTGAGGATGAACGGGAAGAGGGGCAACCAATGAGAGACTAGATCTAGGTGTTGGTAGAGGCACAGGTCACTCTATTTTCCCATCAGGAAGAAGAATTAACCACAGGCTCAGCCTGCCGCCAGGAACCAGAATAAGGCCTGAGGCAATCTCGCGCTTTTGTGGCCAGCTCCCAAAAAAGCGAGTTGAAAAATGGAGCTCAGGGACACTGCAATTCACAAACCCGCAGAGTTATAAATGATAACTCTCATCCACAGATATATTGAGGGAAGGCAACGAAGAGGATTTGAAAGCAAGGCAGAATTGCAGGAAGCAGATTTCAGGAGGTAGATTCGAATCGCCTTTAAAGCACATGAAAAGCGGCAAAACGTCGACAATGATGCCCTTGGCCAAAAAGGGCGTATGCGTTTTTTCCTGAATATATTCAGGAAAAAACGCATACGCCCTTTTTGGCCAACCAAGCAACCTGGAAAGGCAAATCAGCGCTACAAAGAGGTCTCGCTTCCCATCGGTCAAAAGGGCCATGCTGCAAAAAGTGTCAAAACCAGAAATGCAGGACAGGCCATGGAGAAATGGCAGCCTTGCTACGCTGATGGGCGGGATGTAAATTGCCAACAGCCACTCTAGAGAAGTGTACGGTGTGTCCTGAAACATCGAAAAAACACAGCTTAGGGAGCATAGGGCACGTCCACTCATGGGCGTATAAATTGGGAAAACTAAAAATCAGCAAGACACAGGCACCCCAATGTTTAGGGCTGCTATGTTGACAAGAACCTCCACTTCATGACACCTTAAATATCCCAGGAAAGAGAAAAATGGATAAAGAAGTTGTGGTCCTTATGTACAAAGGAATATCACTCAGACATGAAATCAATGTCATAAGGCTAGTAGAAGCAAGATGAGTGGATTTAGGTATGACGATTCTAAGTGAAATAAGTCACACAGAAAAAGACACTTATCATAAGATATCACTTATAGAGGGAATGTAAAAACCGCTACACTTGAACTGAATTACAAAACAGAACAGAGTCACACGTTTAGAAAACACACTATGGCTGCTTAACGGGAAAGGTGAGGTGGGGTGATGCATAAAACAAGGGTTTCAAATTCGCTCAGATACCGTTCCATACACCCAATATGTAATAGACAAGACCTACTCCTTGCTCAGTGAACTGGATTCAACACCCCCTATTCACCGCACAAGAATATATGTGACTAGTAAGAATCTTAAAACCTATATATTGATATCTGTCTGGAAGTGAGTCAAGTGGGTGTAAAGCCGCATAAACACAGCCGTGAAAAGCAGCTAAACCCCATTATAAAAATAAATTACTTTTAAAAACCCGTAAAACAAAGACAGTGAAAGAGAGAGAAATTCTTACAAAATTCGTTCAGAGGCTGTGATGCAACCTGGATTGACCATATCTAGACCCACACCTGGATGAGACATAAGGGTGGACACTCTTGGGGCTTAGAGGTTGGGTGAGGTTGGGTGAGCAAACGCAGATCCTTTAAAGTAATACTGTGTGGTACCCATCCCATGGGTCCCAAATCTCCAGGTTCAAGGGCATCTTCCTACATCGAAAACATGCATGAGAAACCCAGAAGATGGTACACCGTGTGATTTTGAAAGGTTTCTAAAACGCACCCAATTTCTCATCTCCTTGTGCTCGGGTTCGCCTTTCCAGCTACTTTACTAGCAATCTCCCTACTTGGAGAATCAGCACCTTTAAGCTCCTGTTCCCTACAGGTTGCAATTTGTCCTGAGGATGAACGGGAAGAGGGGCAACCAATGAGAGACTAGATCTAGGTGTTGGGACAGGCACAGGTCACTCTAATTTCCCATCAGGAAGAAGAATTAAACACAGGCTCAGCCTGCCGCTGGGAACCAGAATAGGGCCTGAGGCAATCCCGTGCTTTTGCGGCCAGCTCCCAAAAAAGACAGTTGTAAAATGGAGCTCAGGGGCACTGAAATTCACAAACCTGCAGAGTTATAAATGATAACTCTCATCCACAGATATATTGAGGGAAGGCAACGAAGAGGATTTGAAAGCAAGGCAGAATTGCAGGAAAGAGATTTCAGGAGGTAGATTCGAATGGCCTTTAAAGCACATGAAAAGCGGCAAAACGTCGACAGTGATGCCCTTGGCCAAAAAGGGCGTATGCGTTTTTTCCTGAATATATTCAGGAAAAAACGCATACGCCCTTTTTGGCCAACCAAGCAACCTGGAAAGGCAAATCAGCGCTACAAAGAAGTCTCGCTTCCCATCGGTCAAAGGGGCCATGCTGCAAAAAGTGTCAAAACCAGAAATGCAGTACAGGCCATGGAGAAATGGCAGCCTTGCTACGCTGATGGGCGGGATGTA
Organism: Eschrichtius robustus; assembly: GCF_028021215.1. Classification (NCBI taxonomy): domain Eukaryota; kingdom Metazoa; phylum Chordata; class Mammalia; order Artiodactyla; family Eschrichtiidae; genus Eschrichtius; species Eschrichtius robustus. Next base: position 1,166,628 of record NW_027175818.1, on the reverse strand, counting down.
AATTGCCAAAAGCCACTCTGGAGAAGTGTACGGTGTATCCTGAAACATCGAAAAAACACAGCTTAGGGAGCATAGGGCACATCCACTCATGGGCGTATAAATTGGGAAAACTAAAAATCAGCAAGACACAGGCACCCCAATGTTTAGGGCTGCTATGTTGACAAGAACCTCCACTTCATGACACCTTAAATATCCCAGGAAAGAGAAAAATGGATAAAGAAGTTGTGGTCCTTATGTACAAAGGAATATCACTCAGACATGAAATCAATGTCATAAGGCTAGTAGAAGCAAGATGAGTGGATTTAGGTATGACGATTCTAAGTGAAATAAGTCACACAGAAAAAGACACTTATCATAAGATATCACTTATAGAGGGAATGTAAAAACCGCTACACTTGAACTGAATTACAAAACAGAACAGAGTCACACGTTTAGAAAACACACTATGGCTGCTTAACGGGAAAGGTGAGGTGGGGTGATGCATAAAACAAGGGTTTCAAATTCGCTCAGATACTGTTCCATACACCCAATATGTAATAGACAAGACCTACTCCTTGCTCAGTGAACTGGACTCAACACCCCCTATTCACCGCACAAGAATATATGTGACTAGTAAGAATCGTAAAACCTATGTATTGATATCTCTCTGGAAGTGAGTCAAGTGGGTGTAAAGCCGCATAAACACAGCCGTGAAAAGCAGCTAAACCCCATTATAAAAATAAATTACTTTTAAAAACCCATAAAACAAAGACAGTGAAAGAGAGAGAAATTCTTACAAAATTCGTTCAGGGGCTGTGATGCAACCTGGATTGACCATATCTAGACCCACACCTGGATGAGACATAAGGGTGGACACTCTTGGGGCTGAGAGGTTGGGTGAGGTTGGGAGAGCAAACTCAGACCCTTTAAAGTAATACTGCGTGGTACCCATCCCATGGGTCCCAAATCTCCAGGTTCAAGGGCATCTTCCTACATCGAAAACATGCATGAGAAACCCAGAAGATGGTACACCGTGTGATTTTGAAAGGTTTCTAAAACGCACCCCATTTCTCATCTCCTTGTGCTAGGGTTCGCCTTTCCAGCTACTTTACTAGCAATCTCCCTACTTGGAGAATCAGCACCTTTAAGCTTCTGTTCCCTACAGGTTGCAATTTGTCCTGAGGATGAACGGGAAGAGGGGCAACCAATGAGAGACTAGATCTAGGTGTTGGTAGAGGCACAGGTCACTCTATTTTCCCATCAGGAAGAAGAATTAACCACAGGCTCAGCCTGCCGCCAGGAACCAGAATAAGGCCTGAGGCAATCTCGCGCTTTTGTGGCCAGCTCCCAAAAAAGCGAGTTGAAAAATGGAGCTCAGGGACACTGCAATTCACAAACCCGCAGAGTTATAAATGATAACTCTCATCCACAGATATATTGAGGGAAGGCAACGAAGAGGATTTGAAAGCAAGGCAGAATTGCAGGAAGCAGATTTCAGGAGGTAGATTCGAATCGCCTTTAAAGCACATGAAAAGCGGCAAAACGTCGACAATGATGCCCTTGGCCAAAAAGGGCGTATGCGTTTTTTCCTGAATATATTCAGGAAAAAACGCATACGCCCTTTTTGGCCAACCAAACAACCTGGAAAGGCAAATCAGCGCTACAAAGAGGTCTCGCTTCCCATCGGTCAAAAGGGCCATGCTGCAAAAAGTGTCAAAACCAGAAATGCAGGACAGGCCATGGAGAAATGGCAGCCTTGCTACGCTGATGGGCGGGATGTAAATTGCCAACAGCCACTCTAGAGAAGTGTACGGTGTGTCCTGAAACATCGAAAAAACACAGCTTAGGGAGCATAGGGCACGTCCACTCATGGGCGTATAAATTGGGAAAACTAAAAATCAGCAAGACACAGGCACCCCAATGTTTAGGGCTGCTATGTTGACAAGAACCTCCACTTCATGACACCTTAAATATCCCAGGAAAGAGAAAAATGGATAAAGAAGTTGTGGTCCTTATGTACAAAGGAATATCACTCAGACATGAAATCAATGTCATAAGGCTAGTAGAAGCAAGATGAGTGGATTTAGGTATGACGATTCTAAGTGAAATAAGTCACACAGAAAAAGACACTTATCATAAGATATCACTTATAGAGGGAATGTAAAAACCGCTACACTTGAACTGAATTACAAAACAGAACAGAGTCACACGTTTAGAAAACACACTATGGCTGCTTAACGGGAAAGGTGAGGTGGGGTGATGCATAAAACAAGGGTTTCAAATTCGCTCAGATACCGTTCCATACACCCAATATGTAATAGACAAGACCTACTCCTTGCTCAGTGAACTGGACTCAACACCCCCTATTCACCGCACAAGAATATATGTGACTAGTAAGAATCTTAAAACCTATATATTGATATCTGTCTGGAAGTGAGTCAAGTGGGTGTAAAGCCGCATAAACACAGCCGTGAAAAGCAGCTAAACCCCATTATAAAAATAAATTACTTTTAAAAACCCGTAAAACAAAGACAGTGAAAGAGAGAGAAATTCTTACAAAATTCGTTCAGAGGCTGTGATGCAACCTGGATTGACCATATCTAGACCCACAGCTGGATGAGACATAAGGGTGGACACTCTTGGGGCTTAGAGGTTGGGTGAGGTTGGGTGAGCAAACGCAGATCCTTTAAAGTAATACTGTGTGGTACCCATCCCATGGGTCCCAAATCTCCAGGTTCAAGGGCATCTTCCTACATCGAAAACATGCATGAGAAACCCAGAAGATGGTACACCGTGTGATTTTGAAAGGTTTCTAAAACGCACCCAATTTCTCATCTCCTTGTGCTCGGGTTCGCCTTTCCAGCTACTTTACTAGCAATCTCCCTACTTGGAGAATCAGCACCTTTAAGCTCCTGTTCCCTACAGGTTGCAATTTGTCCTGAGGATGAACGGGAAGAGGGGCAACCAATGAGAGACTAGATCTAGGTGTTGGGACAGGCACAGGTCACTCTAATTTCCCATCAGGAAGAAGAATTAAACACAGGCTCAGCCTGCCGCCGGGAACCAGAATAGGGCCTGAGGCAATCCCGTGCTTTTGCGGCCAGCTCCCAAAAAAGACAGTTGAAAAATGGAGCTCAGGGGCACTGCAATTCACAAACCTGGAGAGTTATAAATGATAACTCTCATCCACAGATATATTGAGGGAAGGCAACGAAGAGGATTTGAAAGCAAGGCAGAATTGCAGGAAACAGGTTTCAGGAGGTAGATTCGAATCGCCTTTAAAGCACATGAAAAGTGGCAAAACGTCGACAGTGATGCCCTTGGCCAAAAAGGGCGTAAGCGTTTTTTCCTGAATATATTCAGGAAAAAACGCATACGCCCTTTTTGGCCAACCAAGCAACCTGGAAAGGCAAATCAGCGCTACAAAGAAGTCTCGCTTCCCATCGGTCAAAAGGGCCATGCTGCAAAAAGTGACAAAACCAGAAATGCAGTACAGGCCATGGAGAAATGGCAGCCTTGCTACGCTAATGGGCGGGATGTAAATTGCCAAAAGCCACTCTGGAGAAGTGTACGGTGTGTCCTGAAACATCGAAAAAACACAGCTTAGGGAGCATAGGGCACATCCACTCATGGGCGTATAAATTGGGAAAACTAAAAATCAGCAAGACACAGGCACCCCAATGTTTAGGGCTGCTATGTTGACAAGAACCTCCACTTCATGACACCTTAAATATCCCAGGAAAGAGATAAATGGATAAAGAAGTTGTGGTCCTTATGTACAAAGGAATATCCCTCAGACATGAAATCAATGTCATAAGGCTAGTAGAAGCAAGATGAGTGGATTTAGGTATGACGATTCTAAGTGAAATAAGTCACACAGAAAAAGACACTTATCATAAGCTATCACTTATAGAGGGAATGTAAAAACCGCTACACTTGAACTGAATTACAAAACAGAACAGAGTCACACGTTTAGAAAACACACTATGGCTGCTTAACGGGAAAGGTGAGGTGGGGTGATGCATAAAACAAGGGTTTCAAATTCGCTCAGATACCGTTCCATACACCCAATATGTAATAGACAAGACCTACTCCTTGCTCAGTGAACTGGACTCAACAACCCCTATTCACCGCACAAGAATATATGTGACTACTAAGAATCGTAAAACCTATGTATTGATATCTCTCTGGAAGTGTGTCAAGTGGGTGTAAAGCTGCATAAACACAGCCGTGAAAAGCAGCTAAACCCCATTATAAAAATAAATTACTTTTAAAAACCCGTAAAACAAAGACAGTGAAAGAGAGAGAAATTCTTACAAAATTTGTTCAGGGGCTGTGATGCAACCTGGATTGACCATATCTAGACCCACACCTGGATGAGACATAAGGGTGGACACTCTTGGGGCTGAGAGGTTGGGTGAGGTTGGGAGAGCAAACTCAGACCCTTTAAAGTAATACTGCGTGGTACCCAATCCATGGGTCCCAAATCTCCAGGTTCAAGGGCATCTTCCTACATCGAAAACATGCATGAGAAACCCAGAAGATGGTACACCGTGTGATTTTGAAAGGTTTCTAAAACGCACCCCATTTCTCATCTCCTTGTGCTAGGGTTCGCCTTTCCAGCTACTTTACTAGCAATCTCCCTACTTGGAGAATCAGCACCTTTAAGCTTCTGTTCCCTACAGGTTGCAATTTGTCCTGAGGATGAACGGGAAGAGGGGCAACCAATGAGAGACTAGATCTAGGTGTTGGTAGAGGCACAGGTCACTCTATTTTCCCATCAGGAAGAAGAATTAACCACAGGCTCAGCCTGCCGCCAGGAACCAGAATAAGGCCTGAGGCAATCTCGGGCTTTTGTGGCCAGCTCCCAAAAAAGCGAGTTGAAAAATGGAGCTCAGGGACACTGCAATTCACAAACCCGCAGAGTTATAAATGATAACTCTCATCCACAGATATATTGAGGGAAGGCAACGAAGAGGATTTGAAAGCAAGGCAGAATTGCAGGAAGCAGATTTCAGGAGGTAGATTCGAATCGCCTTTAAAGCACATGAAAAGCGGCAAAACGTCGACAATGATGCCCTTGGCCAAAAAGGGCGTATGCGTTTTTTCCTGAATATATTCAGGAAAAAACGCATACGCCCTTTTTGGCCAACCAAGCAACCTGGAAAGGCAAATCAGCGCTACAAAGAGGTCTCGCTTCCCATCGGTCAAAAGGGCCATGCTGCAAAAAGTGTCAAAACCAGAAATGCAGGACAGGCCATGGAGAAATGGCAGCCTTGCTACGCTGATGGGCGGGATGTAAATTGCCAACAGCCGCTCTAGAGAAGTGTACGGTGTGTCCTGAAACATCGAAAAAACACAGCTTAGGGAGCATAGGGCACGTCCACTCATGGGCGTATAAATTGGGAAAACTAAAAATCAGCAAGACACAGGCACCCCAATGTTTAGGGCTGCTATGTTGACAAGAACCTCCACTTCATGACACCTTAAATATCCCAGGAAAGAGAAAAATGGATAAAGAAGTTGTGGTCCTTATGTACAAAGGAATATCCCTCAGACATGAAATCAATGTCATAAGGCTAGTAGAAGCAAGATGAGTGGATTTAGGTATGACGATTCTAAGTGAAATAAGTCACACAGAAAAAGACACTTATCATAAGCTATCACTTATAGAGGGAATGTAAAAACCGCTACACTTGAACTGAATTACAAAACAGAACAGAGTCACACGTTTAGAAAACACACTATGGCTGCTTAACGGGAAAGGTGAGGTGGGGTGATGCATAAAACAAGGGTTTCAAATTCGCTCAGATACCGTTCCATACACCCAATATGTAATAGACAAGACCTACTCCTTGCTCAGTGAACTGGACTCAACACCCCCTATTCACCGCACAAGAATATATCTGACTAGTAAGAATCGTAAAACCTATGTATTGATATCTCTCTGGAAGTGAGCCAAGTGGGTGTAAAGCCGCATAAACACAGCCGTGAAAAGCAGCTAAACCCCATTATAAAAATAAATTACTTTTAAAAACCCGTAAAACAAAGACAGTGAAAGAGAGAGAAATTCTTACAAAATTTGTTCAGGGGCTGTGATGCAACCTGGATTGACCATATCTAGACCCACACCTGGATGAGACATAAGGGTGGACACTCTTGGGGCTGAGAGGTTGGGTGAGGTTGGGAGAGCAAACTCAGCCCCTTTAAAGTAATACTGCGTGGTACCCAATCCATGGGTCCCAAATCTCCAGGTTCAAGGGCATCTTCCTACATCGAAAACATGCATGAGAAACCCAGAAGATGGTACACCGTGTGATTTTGAAAGGTTTCTAAAACGCACCCCATTTCTCATCTCCTTGTGCTAGGGTTCGCCTTTCCAGCTACTTTACTAGCAATCTCCCTACTTGGAGAATCAGCACCTTTAAGCTTCTGTTCCCTACAGGTTGCAATTTGTCCTGAGGATGAACGGGAAGAGGGGCAACCAATGAGAGACTAGATCTAGGTGTTGGTAGAGGCACAGGTCACTCTATTTTCCCATCAGGAAGAAGAATTAACCACAGGCTCAGCCTGCCGCCAGGAACCAGAATAAGGCCTGAGGCAATCTCGGGCTTTTGTGGCCAGCTCCCAAAAAAGCGAGTTGAAAAATGGAGCTCAGGGACACTGCAATTCACAAACCCGCAGAGTTATAAATGATAACTCTCATCCACAGATATATTGAGGGAAGGCAACGAAGAGGATTTGAAAGCAAGGCAGAATTGCAGGAAGCAGATTTCAGGAGGTAGATTCGAATCGCCTTTAAAGCACATGAAAAGCGGCAAAACGTCGACAATGATGCCCTTGGCCAAAAAGGGCGTATGCGTTTTTTCCTGAATATATTCAGGAAAAAACGCATACGCCCTTTTTGGCCAACCAAGCAACCTGGAAAGGCAAATCAGCGCAACAAAGAAGTCTCGCTTCCCATCGGTCAAAAGGGCCATGCTGCAAAAAGTGACAAAACCAGAAATGCAGTACAGGCCATGGAGAAATGGCAGCCTTGCTACGCTAATGGGCGGGATGTAAATTGCCAAAAGCCACTCTGGAGAAGTGTACGGTGTGTCCTGAAACATCGAAAAAACACAGCTTAGGGAGCATAGGGCACATCCACTCATGGGCGTATAAATTGGGAAAACTAAAAATCAGCAAGACACAGGCACCCCAATGTTTAGGGCTGCTATGTTGACAAGAACCTCCACTTCATGACACCTTAAATATCCCAGGAAAGAGATAAATGGATAAAGAAGTTGTGGTCCTTATGTACAAAGGAATATCCCTCAGACATGAAATCAATGTCATAAGGCTAGTAGAAGCAAGATGAGTGGATTTAGGTATGACGATTCTAAGTGAAATAAGTCACACAGAAAAAGACACTTATCATAAGCTATCACTTATAGAGGGAATGTAAAAACCGCTACACTTGAACTGAATTACAAAACAGAACAGAGTCACACGTTTAGAAAACACACTATGGCTGCTTAACGGGAAAGGTGAGGTGGGGTGATGCATAAAACAAGGGTTTCAAATTCGCTCAGATACCGTTCCATACACCCAATATGTAATAGACAAGACCTACTCCTTGCTCAGTGAACTGGACTCAACACCCCCTATTCACCGCACAAGAATATATCTGACTAGTAAGAATCGTAAAACTTATGTATTGATATCTCTCTGGAAGTGAGCCAAGTGGGTGTAAAGCCGCATAAACACAGCCGTGAAAAGCAGCTAAACCCCATTATAAAAATAAATTACTTTTAAAAACCCGTAAAACAAAGACAGTGAAAGAGAGAGAAATTCTTACAAAACTCGTTCAGGGGCTGTGATGCAACCTGGATTGACCATATCTAGACCCACACCTGGATGAGACATAAGGGTGGACACTCTTGGGGCTGAGAGGTTGGGTGAGGTTGGGAGAGCAAACTCAGACCCTTTAAAGTAATACTGCGTGGTACCCATCCCATGGGTCCCAAATCTCCAGGTTCAAGGGCATCTTCCTACATCGAAAACATGCATGAGAAACCCAGAAGATGGTACACCGTGTGATTTTGAAAGGTTTCTAAAATGCACCCCATTTCTCATCTCCTTGTGCTAGGGTTCGCCTTTCCAGCTACTTTACTAGCAATCTCCCTACTTGGAGAATCAGCACCTTTAAGCTCCTGTTCCCTACAGGTTGCAATTTGTCCTGAGGATGAACGGGAAGAGGGGCAACCAATGAGAGACTAGATCTAGGTGTTGGGACAGGCCCAGGTCTCTCTATTTTCCCATCAGGAAGAAGAATTAACCACAGGCTCAGCCTGCCGCCAGGAACCAGAATAGGGCCTGAGGCAATCCCGCGCTTTTGCGGCCAGCTCCCAAAAAAGCGAGTTGAAAAATGGAGCTCAGGGACACTGCAATTCACAAACCCGCAGAGTTATAAGGGATAACTCTCATCCACAGATATATTGAGGGAAGGCAACGAAGAGGATTTGAAAGCAAGGCAGAATTGCAGGAAACAGATTTCAGGAGGTAGATTCGAATCGCCTTTAAAGCACATGAAAAGCGGCAAAACTTCGACAATGATGCCCATGGGCAAAAAGGGCGTATGCGTTTTTTCCTGAATATATTCAGGAAAAAACGCATACGCCCTTTTTGGCCAACCAAGCAACCTGGAAAGGCAAATCAGCGCTACAAAGAGGTCTCGCTTCCCATCGGTCAAAAGGGCCATGCTGCAAAAAGTGTCAAAACCAGAAATGCAGGACAGGCCATGGAGAAATGGCAGCCTTGCTACGCTGATGGGCGGGATGTAAATTGCCAACAGCCACTCTGGAGAAGTGTACGGTGTGTCCTGAAACATCGAAAAAACACAGCTTAGGGAGCATAGGGCACGTCCACTCATGGGCGTATAAATTGGGAAAACTAAAAATCAGCAAGACACAGGCACCCCAATGTTTAGGGCTGCTATGTTGACAAGAACCTCCACTTCATGACACCTTAAATATCCCAGGAAAGAGAAAAATGGATAAAGAAGTTGTGGTCCTTATGTACAAAGGAATATCACTCAGACATGAAATCAATGTCATAAGGCTAGTAGAAGCAAGATGAGTGGATTTAGGTATGACGATTATAAGTGAAATAAGTCACACAGAAAAAGACACTTATCATAAGCTATCACTTATAGAGGGAATGTAAAAACCGCTACACCTGAACTGAATTACAAAACAGAACAGAGTCACACGTTTAGAAAACACACTATGGCTGCTTAACGGGAAAGGTGAGGTGGGGTGATGCATAAAACAAGGGTTTCAAATTCGCTCAGATACCGTTCCATACACCCAATATGTAATAGACAAGACCTACTCCTTGCTCAGTGAACTGGACTCAACACCCCCTATTCACCGCACAAGAATATATGTGACTAGTAAGAATCTTAAAACCTATGTATTGATATCTCTCTGGAAGTGTGTCAAGTGGGTGTAAAGCTGCAAAAACACAGCCGTGAAAAGCAGCTAAACCCCATTATAAAAATAAATTACTTTTAAAAACCCGTAAAACAAAGACAGTGAAAGAGAGAGAAATTCTTACAAAATTCGTTCAGAGGCTGTGATGCAACCTGGATTGACCATATCTAGACCCACAGCTGGATGAGACATAAGGGTGGACACTCTTGGGGCTTAGAGGTTGGGTGAGGTTGGGTGAGCAAACGCAGACCCTTTAAAGTAATACTGTGTGGTACCCATCCCATGGGTCCCAAATCTCCAGGTTCAAGGGCATCTTCCTACATCGAAAACATGCATGAGAAACCCAGAAGATGGTGCACCGTGTGATTTTGAAAGGTTTCTAAAACGCACCCAATTTCTCATCTCCTTGTGCTCGGGTTCGCCTTTCCAGCTACTTTACTAGCAATCTCCCTACTTGGAGAATCAGCACCTTTAAGCTCCTGTTCCCTACAGGTTGCAATTTGTCCTGAGGATGAACGGGAAGAGGGGCAACCAATGAGAGACTAGATCTAGGTGTTGGGACAGGCACAGGTCACTCTATTTTCCCATCAGGAAGAAGAATTAACCACAGGCTCAGCCTGCCGCCAGGAACCAGAATAAGGCCTGAGGCAATCTCGCGCTTTTGTGGCCAGCTCCCAAAAAAGCGAGTTGAAAAATGGAGCTCAGGGACACTGCAATTCACAAACCCGCAGAGTTATAAATGATAACTCTCATCCACAGATATATTGAGGGAAGGCAACGAAGAGGATTTGAAAGCAAGGCAGAATTGCAGGAAGCAGATTTCAGGAGGTAGATTCGAATCGCCTTTAAAGCACATGAAAAGCGGCAAAACGTCGACAATGATGCCCTTGGCCAAAAAGGGCGTATGCGTTTTTTCCTGAATATATTCAGGAAAAAACGCATACGCCCTTTTTGGCCAACCAAGCAACCTGGAAAGGCAAATCAGCGCTACAAAGAGGTCTCGCTTCCCATCGGTCAAAAGGGCCATGCTGCAAAAAGTGTCAAAACCAGAAATGCAGGACAGGCCATGGAGAAATGGCAGCCTTGCTACGCTGATGGGCGGGATGTAAATTGCCAACAGCCACTCTAGAGAAGTGTACGGTGTGTCCTGAAACATCGAAAAAACACAGCTTAGGGAGCATAGGGCACGTCCACTCATGGGCGTATAAATTGGGAAAACTAAAAATCAGCAAGACACAGGCACCCCAATGTTTAGGGCTGCTATGTTGAGAAGAACCTCCACTTCATGACACCTTAAATATCCCAGGAAAGAGAAAAATGGATAAAGAAGTTGTGGTCCTTATGTACAAAGGAATATCACTCAGACATGAAATCAATGTCATAAGGCTAGTAGAAGCAAGATGAGTGGATTTAGGTATGACGATTCTAAGTGAAATAAGTCACACAGAAAAAGACACTTATCATAAGATATCACTTATAGAGGGAATGTAAAAACCGCTACACTTGAACTGAATTACAAAACAGAACAGAGTCACACGTTTAGAAAACACACTATGGCTGCTTAACGGGAAAGGTGAGGTGGGGTGATGCATAAAACAAGGGTTTCAAATTCGCTCAGATACCGTTCCATACACCCAATATGTAATAGACAAGACCTACTCCTTGCTCAGTGAACTAGACTCAACACCCCCTATTCACCGCAAAAGAATATATGTGACTAGTAAGAATCTTAAAACCTATGTATTGATATCTCTCTGGAAGTGTGTCAAGTGGGTGTAAAGCTGCAAAAACACAGCCGTGAAAAGCAGCTAAACCCCATTATAAAAATAAATTACTTTTAAAAACCCGTAAAACAAAGACAGTGAAAGAGAGAGAAATTCTTACAAAATTCGTTCAGAGGCTGTGATGCAACCTGGATTGACCATATCTAGACCCACAGCTGGATGAGACATAAGGGTGGACACTCTTGGGGCTTAGAGGTTGGGTGAGGTTGGGTGAGCAAACGCAGACCCTTTAAAGTAATACTGTGTGGTACCCATCCCATGGGTCCCAAATCTCCAGGTTCACGGGCATCTTCCTACATCGAAAACATGCATGAGAAACCCAGAAGATGGTGCACCGTGTGATTTTGAAAGGTTTCTAAAACGCACCGAATTTCTCATCTCCTTGTGCTCGGGTTCGCCTTTCCAGCTACTTTACTAGCAATCTCCCTACTTGGAGAATCAGCACCTTTAAGCTCCTGTTCCCTACAGGTTGCAATTTGTTCTGAGGATGAACGGGAAGAGGGGCAACCAATGAGAGACTAGATCTAGGTGTTGGGACAGGCACAGGTCACTCTATTTTCCCATCAGGAAGAAGAATTAACCACAGGCTCTGCCTGCCTCCAGGAACCAGAATAGGGCCTGAGGCAATCTCGCGCTTTTGTGGCCAGCTCCCAAAAAAGCGAGTTGAAAAATGGAGCTCAGGGACACTGCAATTCACAAACCCGCAGAGTTATAAATGATAACTCTCATCCACAGATATATTGAGGGAAGGCAACGAAGAGGATTTGAAAGCAAGGCAGAATTGCAGGAAAGAGATTTCAGGAGGTAGATTCGAATGGCCTTTAAAGCACATGAAAAGCGGCAAAACGTCGACAATGATGCCCTTGGCCAAAAAGGGCGTATGCGTTTTTTCCTGAATATATTCAGGAAAAAACGCAAAAGCCCTTTTTGGCCAACCAAGCAACCTGGAAAGGCAAATCAGCGCTACAAAGAGGTCTCGCTTCCCATCGGTCAAAAGGGCCATGCTGCAAAAAGTGTCAAAACCAGAAATGCAGGACAGGCCATGGAGAAATGGCAGCCTTGCTACGCTGATGGGCGGGATGTAAATTGCCAACAGCCACTCTAGAGAAGTGTACGGTGTGTCCTGAAACATCGAAAAAACACAGCTTAGGGAGCATAGGGCACGTCCACTCATGGGCGTATAAATTGGGAAAACTAAAAATCAGCAAGACACAGGCACCCCAATGTTTAGGGCTGCTATGTTGACAAGAACCTCCACTTCATGACACCTTAAATATCCCAGGAAAGAGAAAAATGGATAAAGAAGTTGTGTTCCTTATGTACAAAGGAATATCACTCAGACATGAAATCAATGTCATAAGGCTAGTAGAAGCAAGATGAGTGGATTTAGGTATGACGATTCTAAGTGAAATAAGTCACACAGAAAAAGACACTTATCATAAGATATCACTTATAGAGGGAATGTAAAAACCGCTACACTTGAACTGAATTACAAAACAGAACAGAGTCACACGTTTAGAAAACACACTATGGCTGCTTAACGGGAAAGGTGAGGTGGGGTGATGCATAAAAGAAGGGTTTCAAATTCGCTCAGATACCGTTCCATACACCCAATATGTAATAGACAAGACCTACTCCTTGCTCAGTGAACTGGACTCAACACCCCCTATTCACCGCACAAGAATATATGTGACTAGTAAGAATCTTAAAACCTATATATTGATATCTGTCTGGAAGTGAGTCAAGTGGGTGTAAAGCCGCATAAACAGAGCCATGAAAAGCAGCTAAACCCCATTATAAAAATAAATTACTTTTAAAAACCCGTAAACAAAGACAGTGAAAGAGAGAGAAATTCTTACAAAATTCGTTCAGAGACTGTGATGCAACCTGGATTGACCATATCTAGACCCACAGCTGGATGAGACATAAGGGTGGACACTCTTGGGGCTTAGAGGTTGGGTGAGGTTGGGTGAGCAAACGCAGATCCTTTAAAGTAATACTGTGTGGTACCCATCCCATGGGTCCCAAATCTCCAGGTTCAAGGGCATCTTCCTACATCGAAAACATGCATGAGAAACCCAGAAGATGGTACACCGTGTGATTTTGAAAGGTTTCTAAAACGCACCCAATTTCTCGTCTCCTTGTGCTCGCGTTCGCCTTTCCAGCTACTTTACTAGCAATCTCCCTACTTGGAGAATCAGCACCTTTAAACTCCTGTTCCCTACAGGTTGCAATTTGTCCTGAGGATGAACGGGAAGAGGGGCAACCAATGAGAGACTAGATGTAGGTGTTGGGACAGGCCCAGGTCACTCTATTTTCCCATCAGGAAGAAGAATTAACCACAGGCTCAGCCTGCCGCCAGGAACCAGAATAGGGCCTGAGGCAATCCCGCGCTTTTGCGGCCAGCTCCCAAAAAAGCGAGTTGAAAAATGGAGCTCAGGGGCACTGCAATTCACAAACCTGCAGAGTTATAAATGATAACTCTCATCCACAGATATATTGAGGGAAGGCAACGAAGAGGATTTGAAAGCAAGGCAGAATTGCAGGAAACAGGTTTCAGGAGGTAGATTCGAATCGCCTTTAAAGCACATGAAAAGTGGCAAAACGTCGACAGTGATGCCCTTGGCCAAAAAGGGCGTAAGCGTTTTTTCCTGAATATATTCAGGAAAAAACGCATACGCCCTTTTTGGCCAACCAAGCAACCTGGAAAGGCAAATCAGCGCAACAAAGAAGTCTCGCTTCCCATCGGTCAAAAGGGCCATGCTGCAAAAAGTGACAAAACCAGAAATGCAGTACAGGCCATGGAGAAATGGCAGCCTTGCTACGCTAATGGGCGGGATGTAAATTGCCAAAAGCCACTCTGGAGAAGTGTACGGTGTGTCCTGAAACATCGAAAAAACACAGCTTAGGGAGCATAGGGCACATCCACTCATGGGCGTATAAATTGGGAAAACTAAAAATCAGCAAGACACAGGCACCCCAATGTTTAGGGCTGCTATGTTGACAAGAACCTCCACTTCATGACACCTTAAATATCCCAGGAAAGAGATAAATGGATAAAGAAGTTGTGGTCCTTATGTACAAAGGAATATCCCTCAGACATGAAATCAATGTCATAAGGCTAGTAGAAGCAAGATGAGTGGATTTAGGTATGACGATTCTAAGTGAAATAAGTCACACAGAAAAAGACACTTATCATAAGATATCACTTATAGAGGGAATGTAAAAACCGCTACACTTGAACTGAATTACAAAACAGAACAGAGTCACACGTTTAGAAAACACACTATGGCTGCTTAACGGGAAAGGTGAGGTGGGGTGATGCATAAAACAAGGGTTTCAAATTCGCTCAGATACCGTTCCATACACCCAATATGTAATAGACAAGACCTACTCCTTGCTCAGTGAACTGGACTCAACACCCCCTATTCACCGCACAAGAATATATCTGACTAGTAAGAATCGTAAAACTTATGTATTGATATCTCTCTGGAAGTGAGCCAAGTGGGTGTAAAGCCGCATAAACACAGCCGTGAAAAGCAGCTAAACCCCATTATAAAAATAAATTACTTTTAAAAACCCGTAAAACAAAGACAGTGAAAGAGAGAGAAATTCTTACAAAACTCGTTCAGGGGCTGTGATGCAACCTGGATTGACCATATCTAGACCCACACCTGGATGAGACATAAGGGTGGACACTCTTGGGGCTGAGAGGTTGGGTGAGGTTGGGTGAGCAAACGCAGACCCTTTAAAGTAATACTGTGTGGTACCCATCCCATGGGTCCCAAATCTCCAGGTTCAAGGGCATCTTCCTACATCGAAAACATGCATGAGAAACCCAGAAGATGGTGCACCGTGTGATTTTGAAAGGTTTCTAAAACGCACCCAATTTCTCATCTCCTTGTGCTCGGGTTCGCCTTTCCAGCTACTTTACTAGCAATCTCCCTACTTGGAGAATCAGCACCTTTAAGCTCCTGTTCCCTACAGGTTGCAATTTGTCCTGAGGATGAACGGGAAGAGGGGCAACCAATGAGAGACTAGATCTAGGTGTTGGGACAGGCACAGGTCACTCTATTTTCCCATCAGGAAGAAGAATTAACCACAGGCTCAGCCTGCCGCCAGGAACCAGAATAAGGCCTGAGGCAATCTCGCGCTTTTGTGGCCAGCTCCCAAAAAAGCGAGTTGAAAAATGGAGCTCAGGGACACTGCAATTCACAAACCCGCAGAGTTATAAATGATAACTCTCATCCACAGATATATTGAGGGAAGGCAACGAAGAGGATTTGAAAGCAAGGCAGAATTGCAGGAAGCAGATTTGAGGAGGTAGATTCGAATCGCCTTTAAAGCACATGAAAAGCGGCAAAACGTCGACAATGATGCCCTTGGCCAAAAAGGGCGTATGCGTTTTTTCCTGAATATATTCAGGAAAAAACGCATACGCCCTTTTTGGCCAACCAAGCAACCTGGAAAGGCAAATCAGCGCTACAAAGAGGTCTCGCTTCCCATCGGTCAAAAGGGCCATGCTGCAAAAAGTGTCAAAACCAGAAATGCAGGACAGGCCATGGAGAAATGGCAGCCTTGCTACGCTGATGGGCGGGATGTAAATTGCCAACAGCCACTCTAGAGAAGTGTACGGTGTGTCCTGAAACATCGAAAAAACACAGCTTAGGGAGCATAGGGCACGTCCACTCATGGGCGTATAAATTGGGAAAACTAAAAATCAGCAAGACACAGGCACCCCAATGTTTAGGGCTGCTATGTTGAGAAGAACCTCCACTTCATGACACCTTAAATATCCCAGGAAAGAGAAAAATGGATAAAGAAGTTGTGGTCCTTATGTACAAAGGAATATCACTCAGACATGAAATCAATGTCATAAGGCTAGTAGAAGCAAGATGAGTGGATTTAGGTATGACGATTCTAAGTGAAATAAGTCACACAGAAAAAGACACTTATCATAAGATATCACTTATAGAGGGAATGTAAAAACCGCTACACTTGAACTGAATTACAAAACAGAACAGAGTCACACGTTTAGAAAACACACTATGGCTGCTTAACGGGAAAGGTGAGGTGGGGTGATGCATAAAACAAGGGTTTCAAATTCGCTCAGATACCGTTCCATACACCCAATATGTAATAGACAAGACCTACTCCTTGCTCAGTGAACTAGACTCAACACCCCCTATTCACCGCAAAAGAATATATGTGACTAGTAAGAATCTTAAAACCTATGTATTGATATCTCTGGAAGTGTGTCAAGTGGGTGTAAAGCTGCAAAAACACAGCCGTGAAAAGCAGCTAAACCCCATTATAAAAATAAATTACTTTTAAAAACCCGTAAAACAAAGACAGTGAAAGAGAGAGAAATTCTTACAAAATTCGTTCAGAGGCTGTGATGCAACCTGGATTGACCATATCTAGACCCACAGCTGGATGAGACATAAGGGTCGACACTCTTGGGGCTTAGAGGTTGGGTGAGGTTGGGTGAGCAAACGCAGACCCTTTAAAGTAATACTGTGTGGTACCCATCCCATGGGTCCCAAATCTCCAGGTTCACGGGCATCTTCCTACATCGAAAACATGCATGAGAAACCCAGAAGATGGTGCACCGTGTGATTTTGAAAGGTTTCTAAAACGCACCGAATTTCTCATCTCCTTGTGCTCGGGTTCGCCTTTCCAGCTACTTTACTAGCAATCTCCCTACTTGGAGAATCAGCACCTTTAAGCTCCTGTTCCCTACAGGTTGCAATTTGTTCTGAGGATGAACGGGAAGAGGGGCAACCAATGAGAGACTAGATCTAGGTGTTGGGACAGGCACAGGTCACTCTATTTTCCCATCAGGAAGAAGAATTAACCACAGGCTCTGCCTGCCTCCAGGAACCAGAATAGGGCCTGAGGCAATCTCGCGCTTTTGTGGCCAGCTCCCAAAAAAGCGAGTTGAAAAATGGAGCTCAGGGACACTGCAATTCACAAACCCGCAGAGTTATAAATGATAACTCTCATCCACAGATATATTGAGGGAAGGCAACGAAGAGGATTTGAAAGCAAGGCAGAATTGCAGGAAAGAGATTTCAGGAGGTAGATTCGAATGGCCTTTAAAGCACATGAAAAGCGGCAAAACGTCGACAATGATGCCCTTGGCCAAAAAGGGCGTATGCGTTTTTTCCTGAATATATTCAGGAAAAAACGCATACGCCCTTTTTGGCCAACCAAGCAACCTGGAAAGGCAAATCAGCGCTACAAAGAGGTCTCGCTTCCCATCGGTCAAAAGGGCCATGCTGCAAAAAGTGTCAAAACCAGAAATGCAGGACAGGCCATGGAGAAATGGCAGCCTTGCTACGCTGATGGGCGGGATGTAAATTGCCAACAGCCACTCTGGAGAAGTGTACGGTGTGTCCTGAAACATCGAAAAAACACAGCTTAGGGAGCATAGGGCACGTCCACTCATGGGCGTATAAATTGGGAAAACTAAAAATCAGCAAGACACAGGCACCCCAATGTTTAGGGCTGCTATGTTGACAAGAACCTCCACTTCATGACACCTTAAATATCCCAGGAAAGAGAAAAATGGATAAAGAAGTTTTTGTCCTTATGTACAAAGGAATATCACTCAGACATGAAATCAATGTCATAAGGCTAGTAGAAGCAAGATGAGTGGATTTAGGTATGACGATTCTAAGTGAAATAAGTGACACAGAAAAAGACACTTATCATAAGCTATCACTTATAGAGGGAATGTAAAAACCGCTACACCTGAACTGAATTACAAAACAGAACAGAGTCACACGTTTAGAAAACACACTATGGCTGCTTAACGGGAAAGGTGAGGTGGGGTGATGCATAAAAGAAGGGTTTCAAATTCGCTCAGATACCGTTCCATACACCCAATATGTAATAGACAAGACCTACTCCTTGCTCAGTGAACTGGACTCAACACCCCCTATTCACCACACAAGAATATATGTGACTAGTAAGAATCTTAAAACCTATGTATTGATATCTCTCTGGAAGTGTGTCAAGTGGGTGTAAAGCTGCAAAAACACAGCCGTGAAAAGCAGCTAAACCCCATTATAAAAATAAATTACTTTTAAAAACCCGTAAAACAAAGACAGTGAAAGAGAGAGAAATTCTTACAAAATTCGTTCAGAGGCTGTGATGCAACCTGGATTGACCATATCTAGACCCACAGCTGGATGAGACATAAGGGTGGACACTCTTGGGGCTTAGAGGTTGGGTGAGGTTGGGTGAGCAAACGCAGACCCTTTAAAGTAATACTGTGTGGTACCCATCCCATGGGTCCCAAATCTCCAGGTTCAAGGGCATCTTCCTACATCGAAAACATGCATGAGAAACCCAGAAGATGGTGCACCGTGTGATTTTGAAAGGTTTCTAAAACGCACCCAATTTCTCATCTCCTTGTGCTCGGGTTCGCCTTTCCAGCTACTTTACTAGAAATCTCCCTACTTGGAGAATCAGCACCTTTAAGCTCCTGTTCCCTACAGGTTGCAATTTGTCCTGAGGATGAACGGGAAGAGGGGCAACCAATGAGAGACTAGATCTAGGTGTTGGGACAGGCACAGGTCACTCTATTTTCCCATCAGGAAGAAGAATTAACCACAGGCTCTGCCTGCCTCCAGGAACCAGAATAGGGCCTGAGGCAATCTCGCGCTTTTGTGGCCAGCTCCCAAAAAAGCGAGTTGAAAAATGGAGCTCAGGGACACTGCAATTCACAAACCCGCAGAGTTATAAATGAAAACTCTCATCCACAGATATATTGAGGGAAGGCAACGAAGAGGATTTGAAAGCAAGGCAGAATTGCAGGAAGCAGATTTCAGGAGGTAGATTCGAATCGCCTTTAAAGCACATGAAAAGAGGCAAAACGTCGACAATGATGCCCTTGGCCAAAAAGGGCGTATGCGTTTTTTCCTGAATATATTCAGGAAAAAACGCATACGCCCTTTTTGGCCAACCAAGCAACCTGGAAAGGCAAATCAGCGCTACAAAGAGGTCTCGCTTCCCATCGGTCAAAAGGGCCATGCTGCAAAAAGTGTCAAAACCAGAAATGCAGGACAGGCCATGGAGAAATGGCAGCCTTGCTACGCTGATGGGCGGGATGTAAATTGCCAACAGCCACTCTAGAGAAGTGTACGGTGTGTCCTGAAACATCGAAAAAACACAGCTTAGGGAGCATAGGGCACGTCCACTCATGGGCGTATAAATTGGGAAAACTAAAAATCAGCAAGACACAGGCACCCCAATGTTTAGGGCTGCTATGTTGACAAGAACCTCCACTTCATGACACCTTAAATATCCCAGGAAAGAGAAAAATGGATAAAGAAGTTGTGTTCCTTATGTACAATGGAATATCACTCAGACATGAAATCAATGTCATAAGGCTAGTAGAAGCAAGATGAGTGGATTTAGGTATGACGATTCTAAGTGAAATAAGTCACACAGAAAAAGACACTTATCATAAGATATCACTTATAGAGGGAATGTAAAAACCGCTACACTTGAACTGAATTACAAAACAGAACAGAGTCACACGTTTAGAAAACACACTATGGCTGCTTAACGGGAAAGGTGAGGTGGGGTGATGCATAAAAGAAGGGTTTCAAATTCGCTCAGATACCGTTCCATACACCCAATATGTAATAGACAAGACCTACTCCTTGCTCAGTGAACTGGACTCAACACCCCCTATTCACCGCACAAGAATATATGTGACTAGTAAGAATCTTAAAACCTATATATTGATATCTGTCTGGAAGTGAGTCAAGTGGGTGTAAAGCCGCATAAACAGAGCCATGAAAAGCAGCTAAACCCCATTATAAAAATAAATTACTTTTAAAAACCCGTAAACAAAGACAGTGAAAGAGAGAGAAATTCTTACAAAATTCGTTCAGAGACTGTGATGCAACCTGGATTGACCATATCTAGACCCACAGCTGGATGAGACATAAGGGTGGACACTCTTGGGGCTTAGAGGTTGGGTGAGGTTGGGTGAGCAAACGCAGATCCTTTAAAGTAATACTGTGTGGTACCCATCCCATGGGTCCCAAATCTCCAGGTTCAAGGGCATCTTCCTACATCGAAAACATGCATGAGAAACCCAGAAGATGGTACACCGTGTGATTTTGAAAGGTTTCTAAAACGCACCCAATTTCTCGTCTCCTTGTGCTCGCGTTCGCCTTTCCAGCTACTTTACTAGCAATCTCCCTACTTGGAGAATCAGCACCTTTAAGCTCCTGTTCCCTACAGGTTGCAATTTGTCCTGAGGATGAACGGGAAGAGGGGCAACCAATGAGAGACTAGATCTAGGTGTTGGGACAGGCCCAGGTCACTCTATTTTCCCATCAGGAAGAAGAATTAACCACAGGCTCAGCCTGCCGCCAGGAACCAGAATAGGGCCTGAGGCAATCCCGCGCTTTTGCGGCCAGCTCCCAAAAAAGCGAGTTGAAAAATGGAGCTCAGGGACACTGCAATTCACAAACCCGCAGAGTTATAAGGGATAACTCTCATCCACAGATATATTGAGGGAAGGCAACGAAGAGGATTTGAAAGCAAGGCAGAATTGCAGGAAACAGATTTCAGGAGGTAGATTCGAATCGCCTTTAAAGCACATGAAAAGCGGCAAAACATCGACAATGATGCCCATGGCCAAAAAGGGCGTATGCGTTTTTTCCTGAATATATTCAGGAAAAAACGCATACGCCCTTTTTGGCCAACCAAGCAACCTGGAAAGGCAAATCAGCGCTACAAAGAGGTCTCGCTTCCCATCGGTCAAAAGGGCCATGCTGCAAGAAGTGTCAAAACCAGAAATGCAGGACAGGCCATGGAGAAATGGCAGCCTTGCTACGCTGATGGGCGGGATGTAAATTGCCAACAGCCACTCTGGAGAAGTGTACGGTGTGTCCTGAAACATCGAAAAAACACAGCTTAGGGAGCATAGGGCACGTCCACTCATGGGCGTATAAATTGGGAAAACAAAAATCAGCAAGACACAGGCACCCCAATGTTTAGGGCTGCTATGTTGACAAGAACCTCCACTTCATGACACCTTAAATATCCCAGGAAAGAGAAAAATGGATAAAGAAGTTGTGGTCCTTATGTACAAAGGAATATCACTCAGACATGAAATCAATGTCATAAGGCTAGTAGAAGCAAGATGAGTGGATTTAGGTATGACGATTCTAAGTGAAATAAGTGACACAGAAAAAGACACTTATCATAAGCTATCACTTATAGAGGGAATGTAAAAACCGCTACACCTGAACTGAATTACAAAACAGAACAGAGTCACACGTTTAGAAAACACACTTTGGCTGCTTAACGGGAAAGGTGAGGTGGGGTGATGCATAAAACAAGGGTTTCAAATTCGCTCAGATACCGTTCCATACACCCAATATGTAATAGACAAGACCTACTCCTTGCTCAGTGAACTGGACTCAACACCCCCTATTCACCGCACAAGAATATATGTGACTAGTAAGAATCTTAAAACCTATGTATTGATATCTCTCTGGAAGTGTGTCAAGTGGGTGTAAAGCTGCAAAAACACAGCCGTGAAAAGCAGCTAAACCCCATTATAAAAATAAATTACTTTTAAAAACCCGTAAAACAAAGACAGTGAAAGAGAGAGAAATTCTTACAAAATTCGTTCAGAGGCTGTGATGCAACCTGGATTGACCATATCTAGACCCACAGCTGGATGAGACATAAGGGTGGACACTCTTGGGGCTTAGAGGTTGGGTGAGGTTGGGTGAGCAAACGCAGACCCTTTAAAGTAATACTGTGTGGTACCCATCCCATGGGTCCCAAATCTCCAGGTTCAAGGGCATCTTCCTACATCGAAAACATGCATGAGAAACCCAGAAGATGGTGCACCGTGTGATTTTGAAAGGTTTCTAAAACGCACCCAATTTCTCATCTCCTTGTGCTCGGGTTCGCCTTTCCAGCTACTTTACTAGCAATCTCCCTACTTGGAGAATCAGCACCTTTAAGCTCCTGTTCCCTACAGGTTGCAATTTGTCCTGAGGATGAACGGGAAGAGGGGCAACCAATGAGAGGCTAGATCTAGGTGTTGGGACAGGCACAGGTCACTCTATTTTCCCATCAGGAAGAAGAATTAACCACAGGCTCTGCCTGCCTCCAGGAACCAGAATAGGGCCTGAGGCAATCCCGCGCTTTTGCGGCCAGCTCCCAAAAAAGCGAGTTGAAAAATGGAGCTCAGGGACACTGCAATTCACAAACCCGCAGAGTTATAAATGATAACTCTCATCCACAGATATATTGAGGGAAGGCAACGAAGAGGATTTGAAAGCAAGGCAGAATTGCAGGAAAGAGATTTCAGGAGGTAGATTCGAATGGCCTTTAAAGCACATGAAAAGCGGCAAAACGTCGACAATGATGCCCTTGGCCAAAAAGGGCGTATGCGTTTTTTCCTGAATATATTCAGGAAAAAACGCATACGCCCTTTTTGGCCAACCAAGCAACCTGGAAAGGCAAATCAGCGCTACAAAGAGGTCTCGCTTCCCATCGGTCAAAAGGGCCATGCTGCAAAAAGTGTCAAAACCAGAAATGCAGGACAGGCCATGGAGAAATGGCAGCCTTGCTACGCTGATGGGCGGGATGTAAATTGCCAACAGCCACTCTGGAGAAGTGTACGGTGTGTCCTGAAACATCGAAAAAACACAGCTTAGGGAGCATAGGGCACGTCCACTCATGGGCGTATAAATTGGGAAAACTAAAAATCAGCAAGACACAGGCACCCCAATGTTTAGGGCTGCTATGTTGACAAGAACCTCCACTTCATGACACCTTAAATATCCCAGGAAAGAGAAAAATGGATAAAGAAGTTGTGGTCCTTATGTACAAAGGAATATCACTCAGACATGAAATCAATGTCATAAGGCTAGTAGAAGCAAGATGAGTGGATTTAGGTATGACGATTTTAAGTGAAATAAGTGACACAGAAAAAGACACTTATCATAAGCTATCACTTATAGAGGGAATGTAAAAACCGCTACACCTGAACTGAATTACAAAACAGAACAGAGTCACACGTTTAGAAAACACACTTTGGCTGCTTAACGGGAAAGGTGAGGTGGGGTGATGCATAAAAGAAGGGTTTCAAATTCGCTCAGATACCGTTCCATACACCCAATATGTAATAGACAAGACCTACTCCTTGCTCAGTGAACTGGACTCAACACCCCCTATTCACCGCACAAGAATATATGTGACTAGTAAGAATCTTAAAACCTATGTATTGATATCTCTCTGGAAGTGTGTCAAGTGGGTGTAAAGCTGCAAAAACACAGCCGTGAAAAGCAGCTAAACCCCATTATAAAAATAAATTACTTTTAAAAACCCGTAAAACAAAGACAGTGAAAGAGAGAGAAATTCTTACAAAATTCGTTCAGAGGCTGTGATGCAACCTGGATTGACCATATCTAGACCCACAGCTGGATGAGACATAAGGGTGGACACTCTTGGGGCTTAGAGGTTGGGTGAGGTTGGGTGAGCAAACGCAGACCCTTTAAAGTAATACTGTGTGGTACCCATCCCATGGGTCCCAAATCTCCAGGTTCAAGGGAATCTTCCTACATCGAAAACATGCATGAGAAACCCAGAAGATGGTGCACCGTGTGATTTTGAAAGGTTTCTAAAACGCACCCAATTTCTCATCTCCTTGTGCTCGGGTTCGCCTTTCCAGCTACTTTACTAGCAATCTCCCTACTTGGAGAATCAGCACCTTTAAGCTCCTGTTCCCTACAGGTTGCAATTTGTCCTGAGGATGAACGGGAAGAGGGGCAACCAATGAGAGACTAGATCTAGGTGTTGGGACAGGCACAGGTCACTATATTTTCCCATCAGGAAGAAGAATTAACCACAGGCTCTGCCTGCCTCCAGGAACCAGAATAGGGCCTGAGGCAATCCCGCGCTTTTGCGGCCAGCTCCCAAAATAGCGAGTTGAAAAATGGAGCTCAGGGACACTGCAATTCACAAACCCGCAGAGTTATAAATGATAACTCTCATCCACAGATATATTGAGGGAAGGCAACGAAGAGGATTTGAAAGCAAGGCAGAATTGCAGGAAAGAGATTTCAGGAGGTAGATTCGAATGGCCTTTAAAGCACATGAAAAGCGGCAAAACGTCGACAATGATGCCCTTGGCCAAAAAGGGCGTATGCGTTTTTTCCTGAATATATTCAGGAAAAAACGCATACGCCCTTTTTGGCCAACCAAGCAACCTGGAAAGGCAAATCAGCGCTACAAAGAAGTCTCGCTTCCCATCGGTCAAAAGGGCCATGCTGCAAAAAGTGCTAAAACCAGAAATGCAGTACAGGCCATGGAGAAAAGGCAGCCTTGCTACGCTGATGGGCGGGATGTAAATTGCCAAAAGCCACTCTGGAGAAGTGTACGGTGTGTCCTGAAACATCGAAAAAACACAGCTTAGGGAGCATAGGGCACGTCCACTCATGGGCGTATAAATTGGGAAAACTAAAAATCAGCAAGACACAGGCACCCCAATGTTTAGGGCTGCTATGTTGACAAGAACCTCCACTTCATGACACCTTAAATATCCCAGGAAAGAGAAAAATGGATAAAGAAGTTGTGGTCTTTATGTACAATGGAATATCACTCAGACATGAAATCAATGTCATAAGGCTAGTAGAAGCAAGATGAGTGGATTTAGGTATGACGATTCTAAGTGAAATAAGTCACACAGAAAAAGACACTTATCATAAGATATCACTTATAGAGGGAATGTAAAAACCGCTACACTTGAACTGAATTACAAAACAGAACAGAGTCACACGTTTAGAAAACACACTATGGCTGCTTAACGGGAAAGGTGAGGTGGGGTGATGCATAAAACAAGGGTTTCAAATTCGCTCAGATACTGTTCCATACACCCAATATGTAATAGACAAGACCTACTCCTTGCTCAGTGAACTGGACTCAACACCCCCTATTCACCGCACAAGAATATATCTGACTAGTAAGAATCGTAAAACCTATGTATTGATATCTCTCTGGAAGTGAGTCAAGTGGGTGTAAAGCCGCATAAACACAGCCGTGAAAAGCAGCTAAACCCCATTATAAAAATAAATTACTTTTAAAAACCCGTAAAACAAAGACAGTGAAAGAGAGAGAAATTCTTACAAAATTCGTTCAGGGGCTGTGATGCAACCTGGATTGACCATAACTAGACCCACTCCTGGATGAAACATAAGGGTGGACACTCTTGGGGCTGAGAGGTTGGGTGAGGTTGGGAGAGCAAACTCAGACCCTTTAAAGTAATACTGCGTGGTACCCATCCCATGGGTCCCAAATCTCCAGGTTCAAGGGCATCTTCCTACATCGAAAACATGCATGAGAAACCCAGAAGATGGTACACCGTGTGATTTTGAAAGGTTTCTAAAACGCACCCCATTTCTCATCTCCTTGTGCTAGGGTTCGCCTTTCCAGCTACTTTACTAGCAATCTCCCTACTTGGAGAATCAGCACCTTTAAGCTCCTGTTCCCTACAGGTTGCAATTTGTCCTGAGGATGAACGGGAAGAGGGGCAACCAATGAGAGACTAGATCTAGGTGTTGGGACAGGCCCAGGTCACTCTATTTTCCCATCAGGAAGAAGAATTAACCACAGGCTCAGCCTGCCGCCAGGAACCAGAATAAGGCCTGAGGCAATCTCGCGGTTTTGTGGCCAGCTCCCAAAAAAGCGAGTTGAAAAATGGAGCTCAGGGACACTGCAATTCACAAACCCGCAGAGTTATAAATGATAACTCTCATCCACAGATATATTGAGGGAAGGCAACGAAGAGGATTTGAAAGCAAGGCAGAATTGCAGGAAGCAGATTTCAGGAGGTAGATTCGAATCGCCTTTAAAGCACATGAAAAGCGGCAAAACGTCGACAATGATGCCCTTGGCCAAAAAGGGCGTATGCGTTTTTTCCTGAATATATTCAGGAAAAAACGCATACGCCCTTTTTGGCCAACCAAGCAACCTGGAAATGCAAATCAGCGCTACAAAGAGGTCTCGCTTCCCATCGGTCAAAAGGGCCATGCTGCAAAAAGTGTCAAAACCAGAAATGCAGGACAGGCCATGGAGAAATGGCAGCCTTGCTACGCTGATGGGCGGGATGTAAATTGCCAACAGCCACTCTAGAGAAGTGTACGGTGTGTCCTGAAACATCGAAAAAACACAGCTTAGGGAGCATAGGGCACGTCCACTCATGGGCGTATAAATTGGGAAAACTAAAAATCAGCAAGACACAGGCACCCCAATGTTTAGGGCTGCTATGTTGACAAGAACCTCCACTTCATGACACCTTAAATATCCCAGGAAAGAGAAAAATGGATAAAGAAGTTGTGGTCCTTATGTACAAAGGAATATCACTCAGACATGAAATCAATGTCATAAGGCTAGTAGAAGCAAGATGAGTGGATTTAGGTATGACGATTCTAAGTGAAATAAGTCACACAGAAAAAGACACTTATCATAAGATATCACTTATAGAGGGAATGTAAAAACCGCTACACTTGAACTGAATTACAAAACAGAACAGAGTCACACGTTTAGAAAACACACTATGGCTGCTTAACGGGAAAGGTGAGGTGGGGTGATGCATAAAACAAGGGTTTCAAATTCGCTCAGATACCGTTCCATACACCCAATATGTAATAGACAAGACCTACTCCTTGCTCAGTGAACTGGACTCAACACCCCCTATTCACCGCACAAGAATATATGTGACTAGTAAGAATCTTAAAACCTATATATTGATATCTGTCTGGAAGTGAGTCAAGTGGGTGTAAAGCCGCATAAACACAGCCGTGAAAAGCAGCTAAACCCCATTATAAAAATAAATTACTTTTAAAAACCCGTAAAACAAAGACAGTGAAAGAGAGAGAAATTCTTACAAAATTCGTTCAGAGGCTGTGATGCAACCTGGATTGACCATATCTAGACCCACAGCTGGATGAGACATAAGGGTGGACACTCTTGGGGCTTAGAGGTTGGGTGAGGTTGGGTGAGCAAACGCAGATCCTTTAAAGTAATACTGTGTGGTACCCATCCCATGGGTCCCAAATCTCCAGGTTCAAGGGCATCTTCCTACATCGAAAACATGCATGAGAAACCCAGAAGATGGTACACCGTGTGATTTTGAAAGGTTTCTAAAACGCACCCAATTTCTCATCTCCTTGTGCTCGGGTTCGCCTTTCCAGCTACTTTACTAGCAATCTCCCTACTTGGAGAATCAGCACCTTTAAGCTCCTGTTCCCTACAGGTTGCAATTTGTCCTGAGGATGAACGGGAAGAGGGGCAACCAATGAGAGACTAGATCTAGGTGTTGGGACAGGCACAGGTCACTCTAATTTCCCATCAGGAAGAAGAATTAAACACAGGCTCAGCCTGCCGCTGGGAACCAGAATAGGGCCTGAGGCAATCCCGTGCTTTTGCGGCCAGCTCCCAAAAAAGCGAGTTGAAAAATGGAGCTCAGGGGCACTGCAATTCACAAACCTGCAGAGTTATAAATGATAACTCTCATCCACAGATATATTGAGGGAAGGCAACGAAGAGGATTTGAAAGCAAGGCAGAATTGCAGGAAACAGGTTTCAGGAGGTAGATTCGAATCGCCTTTAAAGCACATGAAAAGTGGCAAAACGTCGACAGTGAGGCCCTTGGCCAAAAAGGGCGTAAGCGTTTTTTCCTGAATATATTCAGGAAAAAACGCATACGCCCTTTTTGGCCAACCAAGCAACCTGGAAAGGCAAATCAGCGCTACAAAGAAGTCTCGCTTCCCATCGGTCAAAAGGGCCATGCTGCAAAAAGTGAGAAAACCAGAAATGCAGTACAGGCCATGGAGAAATGGCAGCCTTGCTACGCTAATGGGCGGGATGTAAATTGCCAAAAGCCACTCTGGAGAAGTGTACGCTGTGTCCTGAAACATCGAAAAAACACAGCTTAGGGAGCATAGGGCACATCCACTCATGGGCGTATAAATTGGGAAAACTAAAAATCAGCAAGACACAGGCACCCCAATGTTTAGGGCTGCTATGTTGACAAGAACCTCCACTTCATGACACCTTAAATATCCCAGGAAAGAGATAAATGGATAAAGAAGTTGTGGTCCTTATGTACAAAGGAATATCCCTCAGACATGAAATCAATGTCATAAGGCTAGTAGAAGCAAGATGAGTGGATTTAGGTATGACGATTCTAAGTGAAATAAGTCACACAGAAAAAGACACTTATCATAAGCTATCACTTATAGAGGGAATGTAAAAACCGCTACACTTGAACTGAATTACAAAACAGAACAGAGTCACACGTTTAGAAAACACACTATGGCTGCTTAACGGGAAAGGTGAGGTGGGGTGATGCATAAAACAAGGGTTTCAAATTCGCTCAGATACCGTTCCATACACCCAATATGTAATAGACAAGACCTACTCCTTGCTCAGTGAACTGGACTCAACACCCCCTATTCACCGCACAAGAATATATCTGACTAGTAAGAATCGTAAAACCTATGTATTGATATCTCTCTGGAAGTGAGCCAAGTGGGTGTAAAGCCGCATAAACACAGCCGTGAAAAGCAGCTAAACCCCATTATAAAAATAAATTACTTTTAAAAACCCGTAAAACAAAGACAGTGAAAGAGAGAGAAATTCTTACAAAATTCGTTCAGGGGCTGTGATGCAACCTGGATTGACCATATCTAGACCCACACCTGGATGAGACATAAGGGTGGACACTCTTGGGGCTGAGAGGTTGGGTGAGGTTGGGAGAGCAAACGCAGACCCTTTAAAGTAATACTGCGTGGTACCCATCCCATGGGTCCCAAATCTCCAGGTTCAAGGGCATCTTCCTACATCGAAAACATGCATGAGAAACCCAGAAGATGGTACACCGTGTGATTTTGAAAGGTTTCTAAAACGCACCCCATTTCTCATCTCCTTGTGCTAGGGTTCGCCTTTCCAGCTACTTTACTAGCAATCTCCCTACTTGGAGAATCAGCACCTTTAAGCTCCTGTTCCCTACAGGTTGCAATTTGTCCTGAGGATGAACGGGAAGAGGGGCAACCAATGAGAGACTAGATCTAGGTGTTGGTAGAGGCACAGGTCACTCTATTTTCCCATCAGGAAGAAGAATTAACCACAGGCTCAGCCTGCCGCCAGGAACCAGAATAAGGCCTGAGGCAATCTCGCGCTTTTGTGGCCAGCTCCCAAAAAAGCGAGTTGAAAAATGGAGCTCAGGGACACTGCAATTCACAAACCCACAGAGTTATAAATGATAACTCTCATCCACAGATATATTGAGGGAAGGCAACGAAGAGGATTTGAAAGCAAGGCAGAATTGCAGGAAGCAGATTTCAGGAGGTAGATTCGAATCGCCTTTAAAGCACATGAAAAGCGGCAAAACGTCGACAATGATGCCCTTGGCCAAAAAGGGCGTATGCGTTTTTTCCTGAATATATTCAGGAAAAAACGCATACGCCCTTTTTGGCCAACCAAGCAACCTGGAAAGGCAAATCAGCGCTACAAAGAGGTCTCGCTTCCCATCGGTCAAAAGGGCCATGCTGCAAAAAGTGTCAAAACCAGAAATGCAGGACAGGCCATGGAGAAATGGCAGCCTTGCTACGCTGATGGGCGGGATGTAAATTGCCAACAGCCACTCTAGAGAAGTGTACGGTGTGTCCTGAAACATCGAAAAAACACAGCTTAGGGAGCATAGGGCACGTCCACTCATGGGCGTATAAATTGGGAAAACTAAAAATCAGCAAGACACAGGCACCCCAATGTTTAGGGCTGCTATGTTGACAAGAACCTCCACTTCATGACACCTTAAATATCCCAGGAAAGAGAAAAATGGATAAAGAAGTTGTGGTCCTTATGTACAAAGGAATATCACTCAGACATGAAATCAATGTCATAAGGCTAGTAGAAGCAAGATGAGTGGATTTAGGTATGACGATTCTAAGTGAAATAAGTCACACAGAAAAAGACACTTATCATAAGATATCACTTATAGAGGGAATGTAAAAACCGCTACACTTGAACTGAATTACAAAACAGAACAGAGTCACACGTTTAGAAAACACACTATGGCTGCTTAACGGGAAAGGTGAGGTGGGGTGATGCATAAAACAAGGGTTTCAAATTCGCTCAGATACCGTTCCATACACCCAATATGTAATAGACAAGACCTACTCCTTGCTCAGTGAACTGGACTCAACACCCCCTATTCACCGCACAAGAATATATGTGACTAGTAAGAATCTTAAAACCTATATATTGATATCTGTCTGGAAGTGAGTCAAGTGGGTGTAAAGCCGCATAAACACAGCCGTGAAAAGCAGCTAAACCCCATTATAAAAATAAATTACTTTTAAAAACCCGTAAAACAAAGACAGTGAAAGAGAGAGAAATTTTTACAAAATTCGTTCAGAGGCTGTGATGCAACCTGGATTGACCATATCTAGACCCACAGCTGGATGAGACATAAGGGTGGACACTCTTGGGGCTTAGAGGTTGGGTGAGGTTGGGTGAGCAAACGCAGATCCTTTAAAGTAATACTGTGTGGTATCCATCCCATGGGTCCCAAATCTCCAGGTTCAAGGGCATCTTCCTACATCGAAAACATGCATGAGAAACCCAGAAGATGGTACACCGTGTGATTTTGAAAGGTTTCTAAAACGCACCCCATTTCTCATCTCCTTGTGCTAGGGTTCGCCTTTCCAGCTACTTTACTAGCAATCTCCCTACTTGGAGAATCAGCACCTTTAAGCTCCTGTTCCCTACAGGTTGCAATTTGTCCTGAGGATGAACGGGAAGAGGGGCAACCAATGAGAGACTAGATCTAGGTGTTGGTAGAGGCACAGGTCACTCTATTTTCCCATCAGGAAGAAGAATTAACCACAGGCTCAGCCTGCCGCCAGGAACCAGAATAAGGCCTGAGGCAATCTCGCGCTTTTGTGGCCAGCTCCCAAAAAAGCGAGTTGAAAAATGGAGCTCAGGGACACTGCAATTCACAAACCCACAGAGTTATAAATGATAACTCTCATCCACAGATATATTGAGGGAAGGCAACGAAGAGGATTTGAAAGCAAGGCAGAATTGCAGGAAGCAGATTTCAGGAGGTAGATTCGAATCGCCTTTAAAGCACATGAAAAGCGGCAAAACGTCGACAATGATGCCCTTGGCCAAAAAGGGCGTATGCGTTTTTTCCTGAATATATTCAGGAAAAAACGCATACGCCCTTTTTGGCCAACCAAGCAAACTGGAAAGGCAAATCAGCGCTACAAAGAGGTCTCGCTTCCCATCGGTCAAAAGGGCCATGCTGCAAAAAGTGTCAAAACCAGAAATGCAGGACAGGCCATGGAGAAATGGCAGCCTTGCTACGCTGATGGGCGGGATGTAAATTGCCAACAGCCACTCTAGAGAAGTGTACGGTGTGTCCTGAAACATCGAAAAAACACAGCTTAGGGAGCATAGGGCACGTCCACTCATGGGCGTATAAATTGGGAAAACTAAAAATCAGCAAGACACAGGCACCCCAATGTTTAGGGCTGCTATGTTGACAAGAACCTCCACTTCATGACACCTTAAATATCCCAGGAAAGAGAAAAATGGATAAAGAAGTTGTGGTCCTTATGTACAAAGGAATATCACTCAGACATGAAATCAATGTCATAAGGCTAGTAGAAGCAAGATGAGTGGATTTAGGTATGACGATTCTAAGTGAAATAAGTCACACAGAAAAAGACACTTATCATAAGATATCACTTATAGAGGGAATGTAAAAACCGCTACACTTGAACTGAATTACAAAACAGAACAGAGTCACACGTTTAGAAAACACACTATGGCTGCTTAACGGGAAAGGTGAGGTGGGGTGATGCATAAAACAAGGGTTTCAAATTCGCTCAGATACCGTTCCATACACCCAATATGTAATAGACAAGACCTACTCCTTGCTCAGTGAACTGGACTCAACACCCCCTATTCACCGCACAAGAATATATGTGACTAGTAAGAATCTTAAAACCTATATATTGATATCTGTCTGGAAGTGAGTCAAGTGGGTGTAAAGCCGCATAAACACAGCCGTGAAAAGCAGCTAAACCCCATTATAAAAATAAATTACTTTTAAAAACCCGTAAAACAAAGACAGTGAAAGAGAGAGAAATTCTTACAAAATTCGTTCAGAGGCTGTGATGCAACCTGGATT
Source organism: Eschrichtius robustus (assembly GCF_028021215.1). Lineage (NCBI taxonomy): Eukaryota > Metazoa > Chordata > Mammalia > Artiodactyla > Eschrichtiidae > Eschrichtius > Eschrichtius robustus. The sequence continues at coordinate 1,134,142 of NW_027175818.1, read as the reverse complement.
GACCATATCTAGACCCACAGCTGGATGAGACATAAGGGTGGACACTCTTGGGGCTTAGAGGTTGGGTGAGGTTGGGTGAGCAAACGCAGATCCTTTAAAGTAATACTGTGTGGTACCCATCCCATGGGTCCCAAATCTCCAGGTTCAAGGGCATCTTCCTACATCGAAAACATGCATGAGAAACCCAGAAGATGGTACACCGTGTGATTTTGAAAGGTTTCTAAAACGCACCCAATTTCTCATCTCCTTGTGCTCGGGTTCGCCTTTCCAGCTACTTTACTAGCAATCTCCCTACTTGGAGAATCAGCACCTTTAAGCTCCTGTTCCCTACAGGTTGCAATTTGTCCTGAGGATGAACGGGAAGAGGGGCAACCAATGAGAGACTAGATCTAGGTGTTGGGACAGGCACAGGTCACTCTAATTTCCCATCAGGAAGAAGAATTAAACACAGGCTCAGCCTGCCGCCGGGAACCAGAATAGGGCCTGAGGCAATCCCGTGCTTTTGCGGCCAGCTCCCAAAAAAGCGAGTTGAAAAATGGAGCTCAGGGGCACTGCAATTCACAAACCTGCAGAGTTATAAATGATAACTCTCATCCACAGATATATTGAGGGAAGGCAACGAAGAGGATTTGAAAGCAAGGCAGAATTGCAGGAAACAGGTTTCAGGAGGTAGATTCGAATCGCCTTTAAAGCACATGAAAAGTGGCAAAAAGTCGACAGTGATGCCCTTGGCCAAAAAGGGCGTAAGCGTTTTTTCCTGAATATATTCAGGAAAAAACGCATACGCACTTTTTGGCCAACCAAGCAACCTGGAAATGCAAATCAGCGCTACAAAGAAGTCTCGCTTCCCATCGGTCAAAAGGGCCATGGTGCAAAAAGTGACAAAACCAGAAATGCAGTACAGGCCATGGAGAAATGGCAGCCTTGCTACGCTAATGGGCGGGATGTAAATTGCCAAAAGCCACTCTGGAGAAGTGTACGGTGTGTCCTGAAACATCGAAAAAACACAGCTTAGGGAGCATAGGGCACATCCACTCATGGGCGTATAAATTGGGAAAACTAAAAATCAGCAAGACACAGGCACCCCAATGTTTAGGGCTGCTATGTTGACAAGAACCTCCACTTCATGACACCTTAAATATCCCAGGAAAGAGATAAATGGATAAAGAAGTTGTGGTCCTTATGTACAAAGGAATATCCCTCAGACATGAAATCAATGTCATAAGGCTAGTAGAAGCAAGATGAGTGGATTTAGGTATGACGATTCTAAGTGAAATAAGTCACACAGAAAAAGACACTTATCATAAGCTATCACTTATAGAGGGAATGTAAAAACCGCTACACTTGAACTGAATTACAAAACAGAACAGAGTCACACGTTTAGAAAACACACTATGGCTGCTTAACGGGAAAGGTGAGGTGGGGTGATGCATAAAACAAGGGTTTCAAATTCGCTCAGATACCGTTCCATACACCCAATATGTAATAGACAAGACCTACTCCTTGCTCAGTGAACTGGACTCAACACCCCCTATTCACTGCACAAGAATATATCTGACTAGTAAGAATCGTAAAACCTATGTATTGATATCTCTCTGGAAGTGAGCCAAGTGGGTGTAAAGCCGCATAAACACAGCCGTGAAAAGCAGCTAAACCCCATTATAAAAATAAATTACTTTTAAAAACCCGTAAAACAAAGACAGTGAAAGAGAGAGAAATTCTTACAAAATTGGTTCAGGGGCTGTGATGCAACCTGGATTGACCATATCTAGACCCACACCTGGATGAGACATAAGGGTGGACACTCTTGGGGCTGAGAGGTTGGGTGAGGTTGGGAGAGCAAACTCAGACCCTTTAAAGTAATACTGCGTGGTACCCATCCCATGGGTCCCAAATCTCCAGGTTCAAGGGCATCTTCCTACATCGAAAACATGCATGAGAAACCCAGAAGATGGTACACCGTGTGATTTTGAAAGGTTTCTAAAACGCACCCCATTTCTCATCTCCTTGTGCTAGGGTGCGCCTTTCCAGCTACTTTACTAGCAATCTCCCTACTTGGAGAATCAGCACCTTTAAGCTCCTGTTCCCTACAGGTTGCAGTTTGTCCTGAGGATGAACAGGAAGAGGGGCAACCAATGAGAGACTAGATCTAGGTGTTGGTAGAGGCACAGGTCACTCTATTTTCCCATCAGGAAGAAGAATTAACCACAGGCTCAGCCTGCCGCCAGGAACCAGAATAAGGCCTGAGGCAGTCCCGCGCTTTTGTGGCCAGCTCCCAAAAAAGCGAGTTGAAAAATGGAGCTCAGGGACACTGCAATTCACAAACCCGCAGAGTTATAAATGATAACTCTCATCCACAGATATATTGAGGGAAGGCAACGAAGAGGATTTGAAAGCAAGGCAGATTTGCAGGAAGCAGATTTCAGGAGGTAGATTCGAATCGCCTTTAAAGCACATGAAAAGCGGCAAAACGTCGACAATGATGCCCTTGGCCAAAAAGGGCGTATGCGTTTTTTCCTGAATATATTCAGGAAAAAACGCATACGCCCTTTTTGGCCAACCAAGCAACCTGGAAAGGCAAATCAGCGCTAAAAAGAGGTCTCGCTTCCCATCGGTCAAAAGGGCCATGCTGCAAAAAGTGTCAAAACCAGAAATGCAGGACAGGCCATGGAGAAATGGCAGCCTTGCTACGCTGATGGGCGGGATGTAAATTGCCAACAGCCACTCTAGAGAAGTGTACGGTGTGTCCTGAAACATCGAAAAAACACAGCTTAGGGAGCATAGGGCACGTCCACTCATGGGCGTATAAATTGGGAAAACTAAAAATCAGCAAGACACAGGCACCCCAATGTTTAGGGCTGCTATGTTGACAAGAACCTCCACTTCATGACACCTTAAATATCCCAGGAAAGAGAAAAATGGATAAAGAAGTTGTGGTCCTTATGTACAAAGGAATATCACTCAGACATGAAATCAATGTCATAAGGCTAGTAGAAGCAAGATGAGTGGATTTAGGTATGACGATTCTAAGTGAAATAAGTCACACAGAAAAAGACACTTATCATAAGATATCACTTATAGAGGGAATGTAAAAACCGCTACGCTTGAACTGAATTACAAAACAGAACAGAGTCACACGTTTAGAAAACACACTATGGCTGCTTAACGGGAAAGGTGAGGTGGGGTGATGCATAAAACAAGGGTTTCAAATTCGCTCAGATACTGTTCCATACACCCAATATGTAATAGACAAGACCTACTCCTTGCTCAGTGAACTGGACTCAACAACCCCTATTCACCGCACAAGAATATATGTGACTAGTAAGAATCGTAAAACCTATGTATTGATATCTCTCTGGAAGTGTGTCAAGTGGGTGTAAAGCTGCATAAACACAGCCGTGAAAAGCAGCTAAACCCCATTATAAAAATAAATTACTTTTAAAAACCCGTAAAACAAAGACAGTGAAAGAGAGAGAAATTCTTACAAAATTCGTTCAGAGGCTGTGATGCAACCTGGATTGACCATATCTAGACCCACAGCTGGATGAGACATAAGGGTGGACACTCTTGGGGCTTAGAGGTTGGGTGAGGTTGGGTGAGCAAACGCAGACCCTTTAAAGTAATACTGTGTGGTACCCATCCCATGGGTCCCAAATCTCCAGGTTCAAGGGCATCTTCCTACATCGAAAACATGCATGAGAAACCCAGAAGATGGTGCACCGTGTGATTTTGAAAGGTTTCTAAAACGCACCCAATTTCTCATCTCCTTGTGCTCGGGTTCGCCTTTCCAGCTACTTTACTAGCAATCTCCCTACTTGGAGAATCAGCACCTTTAAGCTCCTGTTCCCTACAGGTTGCAATTTGTCCTGAGGATGAACGGGAAGAGGGGCAACCAATGAGAGACTAGATCTAGGTGTTGGGACAGGCACAGGTCACTCTATTTTCCCATCAGGAAGAAGAATTAACCACAGGCTCTGCCTGCCTCCAGGAACCAGAATAGGGCCTGAGGCAATCCCGCGCTTTTGCGGCCAGCTCCCAAAAAAGCGAGTTGAAAAATGGAGCTCAGGGACACTGCAATTCACAAACCCGCAGAGTTATAAATGATAACTCTCATCCACAGATATATTGAGGGAAGGCAACGAAGAGGATTTGAAAGCAAGGCAGAATTGCAGGAAGCAGATTTCAGGAGGTAGATTCGAATCGCCTTTAAAGCACATGAAAAGCGGCAAAACGTCGACAATGATGCCCTTGGCCAAAAAGGGCGTATGCGTTTTTTCCTGAATATATTCAGGAAAAAACGCATACGCCCTTTTTGGCCAACCAAGCAACCTGGAAAGGCAAATCAGCGCTACAAAGAGGTCTCGCTTCCCATCGGTCAAAAGGGCCATGCTGCAAAAAGTGTCAAAACCAGAAATGCAGGACAGGCCATGGAGAAATGGCAGCCTTGCTACGCTGATGGGCGGGATGTAAATTGCCAACAGCCACTCTGGAGAAGTGTACGGTGTGTCCTGAAACATCGAAAAAACACAGCTTAGGGAGCATAGGGCACGTCCACTCATGGGCGTATAAATTGGGAAAACTAAAAATCAGCAAGACACAGGCACCCCAATGTTTAGGGCTGCTATGTTGACAAGAACCTCCACTTCATGACACCTTAAATATCCCAGGAAAGAGAAAAATGGATAAAGAAGTTGTGGTCCTTATGTACAAAGGAATATCACTCAGACATGAAATCAATGTCATAAGGCTAGTAGAAGCAAGATGAGTGGATTTAGGTATGACGATTCTAAGTGAAATAAGTCACACAGAAAAAGACACTTATCATAAGATATCACTTATAGAGGGAATGTAAAAACCGCTACACTTGAACTGAATTACAAAACAGAACAGAGTCACACGTTTAGAAAACACACTATGGCTGCTTAACGGGAAAGGTGAGGTGGGGTGATGCATAAAAGAAGGGTTTCAAATTCGCTCAGATACCGTTCCATACACCCAATATGTAATAGACAAGACCTACTCCTTGCTCAGTGAACTGGACTCAACACCCCCTATTCACCGCACAAGAATATATGTGACTAGTAAGAATCTTAAAACCTATATATTGATATCTGTCTGGAAGTGAGTCAAGTGGGTGTAAAGCCGCATAAACACAGCCGTGAAAAGCAGCTAAACCCCATTATAAAAATAAATTACTTTTAAAAACCCGTAAAACAAAGACAGTGAAAGAGAGAGAAATTCTTACAAAATTCGTTCAGAGGCTGTGATGCAACCTGGATTGACCATATCTAGACCCACAGCTGGATGAGACATAAGGGTGGACACTCTTGGGGCTTAGAGGTTGGGTGAGGTTGGGTGAGCAAACGCAGATCCTTTAAAGTAATACTGTGTGGTACCCATCCCATGGGTCCCAAATCTCCAGGTTCAAGGGCATCTTCCTACATCGAAAACATGCATGAGAAACCCAGAAGATGGTACACCGTGTGATTTTGAAAGGTTTCTAAAACGCACCCAATTTCTCATCTCCTTGTGCTCGGGTTCGCCTTTCCAGCTACTTTACTAGCAATCTCCCTACTTGGAGAATCAGCACCTTTAAGCTCCTGTTCCCTACAGGTTGCAATTTGTCCTGAGGATGAACGGGAAGAGGGGCAACCAATGAGAGACTAGATCTAGGTGTTGGGACAGGCACAGGTCACTCTAATTTCCCATCAGGAAGAAGAATTAAACACAGGCTCAGCCTGCCGCCGGGAACCAGAATAGGGCCTGAGGCAATCCCGTGCTTTTGCGGCCAGCTCCCAAAAAAGCGAGTTGAAAAATGGAGCTCAGGGGCACTGCAATTCACAAACCTGCAGAGTTATAAATGATAACTCTCATCCACAGATATATTGAGGGAAGGCAACGAAGAGGATTTGAAAGCAAGGCAGAATTGCAGGAAACAGGTTTCAGGAGGTAGATTCGAATCGCCTTTAAAGCACATGAAAAGTGGCAAAACGTCGACAGTGATGCCCTTGGCCAAAAAGGGCGTAAGCGTTTTTTCCTGAATATATTCAGGAAAAAACGCATACGCACTTTTTGGCCAACCAAGCAACCTGGAAATGCAAATCAGCGCTACAAAGAAGTCTCGCTTCCCATCGGTCAAAAGGGCCATGGTGCAAAAAGTGACAAAACCAGAAATGCAGTACAGGCCATGGAGAAATGGCAGCCTTGCTACGCTAATGGGCGGGATGTAAATTGCCAAAAGCCACTCTGGAGAAGTGTACGGTGTGTCCTGAAACATCGAAAAAACACAGCTTAGGGAGCATAGGGCACATCCACTCATGGGCGTATAAATTGGGAAAACTAAAAATCAGCAAGACACAGGCACCCCAATGTTTAGGGCTGCTATGTTGACAAGAACCTCCACTTCATGACACCTTAAATATCCCAGGAAAGAGATAAATGGATAAAGAAGTTGTGGTCCTTATGTACAAAGGAATATCCCTCAGACATGGAATCAATGTCATAAGGCTAGTAGAAGCAAGATGAGTGGATTTAGGTATGACGATTCTAAGTGAAATAAGTCACACAGAAAAAGACACTTATCATAAGCTATCACTTATAGAGGGAATGTAAAAACCGCTACACTTGAACTGAATTACAAAACAGAACAGAGTCACACGTTTAGAAAACACACTATGGCTGCTTAACGGGAAAGGTGAGGTGGGGTGATGCATAAAACAAGGGTTTCAAATTCGCTCAGATACCGTTCCATACACCCAATATGTAATAGACAAGACCTACTCCTTGCTCAGTGAACTGGACTCAACACCCCCTATTCACTGCACAAGAATATATCTGACTAGTAAGAATCGTAAAACCTATGTATTGATATCTCTCTGGAAGTGAGCCAAGTGGGTGTAAAGCCGCATAAACAGAGCCGTGAAAAGCAGCTAAACCCCATTATAAAAATAAATTACTTTTAAAAACCCGTAAAACAAAGACAGTGAAAGAGAGAGAAATTCGTACAAAATTGGTTCAGGGGCTGTGATGCAACCTGGATTGACCATATCTAGACCCACACCTGGATGAGACATAAGGGTGGACACTCTTGGGGCTGAGAGGTTGGGTGAGGTTGGGAGAGCAAACTCAGACCCTTTAAAGTAATACTGCGTGGTACCCATCCCATGGGTCCCAAATCTCCAGGTTCAAGGGCATCTTCCTACATCGAAAACATGCATGAGAAACCCAGAAGATGGTACACCGTGTGATTTTGAAAGGTGTCTAAAACGCACCCCATTTCTCATCTCCTTGTGCTAGGGTGCGCCTTTCCAGCTACTTTACTAGCAATCTCCCTACTTGGAGAATCAGCACCTTTAAGCTCCTGTTCCCTACAGGTTGCAGTTTGTCCTGAGGATGAACAGGAAGAGGGGCAACCAATGAGAGACTAGATCTAGGTGTTGGTAGAGGCACAGGTCACTCTATTTTCCCATCAGGAAGAAGAATTAACCACAGGCTCAGCCTGCCGCCAGGAACCAGAATAAGGCCTGAGGCAGTCCCGCGCTTTTGTGGCCAGCTCCCAAAAAAGCGAGTTGAAAAATGGAGCTCAGGGACACTGCAATTCACAAACCCGCAGAGTTATAAATGATAACTCTCATCCACAGATATATTGAGGGAAGGCAACGAAGAGGATTTGAAAGCAAGGCAGATTTGCAGGAAGCAGATTTCAGGAGGTAGATTCGAATCGCCTTTAAAGCACATGAAAAGCGGCAAAACGTCGACAATGATGCCCTTGGCCAAAAAGGGCGTATGCGTTTTTTCCTGAATATATTCAGGAAAAAACGCATACGCCCTTTTTGGCCAACCAAGCAACCTGGAAAGGCAAATCAGCGCTAAAAAGAGGTCTCGCTTCCCATCGGTCAAAAGGGCCATGCTGCAAAAAGTGTCAAAACCAGAAATGCAGGACAGGCCATGGAGAAATGGCAGCCTTGCTACGCTGATGGGCGGGATGTAAATTGCCAACAGCCACTCTAGAGAAGTGTACGGTGTGTCCTGAAACATCGAAAAAACACAGCTTAGGGAGCATAGGGCACGTCCACTCATGGGCGTATAAATTGGGAAAACTAAAAATCAGCAAGACACAGGCACCCCAATGTTTAGGGCTGCTATGTTGACAAGAACCTCCACTTCATGACACCTTAAATATCCCAGGAAAGAGAAACATGGATAAAGAAGTTGTGGTCCTTATGTACAAAGGAATATCACTCAGACATGAAATCAATGTCATAAGGCTAGTAGAAGCAAGATGAGTGGATTTAGGTATGACGATTCTAAGTGAAATAAGTCACACAGAAAAAGACACTTATCATAAGATATCACTTATAGAGGGAATGTAAAAACCGCTACGCTTGAACTGAATTACAAAACAGAACAGAGTCACACGTTTAGAAAACACACTATGGCTGCTTAACGGGAAAGGTGAGGTGGGGTGATGCATAAAACAAGGGTTTCAAATTCGCTCAGATACTGTTCCATACACCCAATATGTAATAGACAAGACCTACTCCTTGCTCAGTGAACTGGACTCAACAACCCCTATTCACCGCACAAGAATATATGTGACTAGTAAGAATCGTAAAACCTATGTATTGATATCTCTCTGGAAGTGTGTCAAGTGGGTGTAAAGCTGCATAAACACAGCCGTGAAAAGCAGCTAAACCCCATTATAAAAATAAATTACTTTTAAAAACCCGTAAAACAAAGACAGTGAAAGAGAGAGAAATTCTTACAAAATTCGTTCAGAGGCTGTGATGCAACCTGGATTGACCATATCTAGACCCACAGCTGGATGAGACATAAGGGTGGACACTCTTGGGGCTTAGAGGTTGGGTGAGGTTGGGTGAGCAAACGCAGACCCTTTAAAGTAATACTGTGTGGTACCCATCCCATGGGTCCCAAATCTCCAGGTTCAAGGGCATCTTCCTACATCGAAAACATGCATGAGAAACCCAGAAGATGGTGCACCGTGTGATTTTGAAAGGTTTCTAAAACGCACCCAATTTCTCATCTCCTTGTGCTCGGGTTCGCCTTTCCAGCTACTTTACTAGCAATCTCCCTACTTGGAGAATCAGCACCTTTAAGCTCCTGTTCCCTACAGGTTGCAGTTTGTCCTGAGGATGAACAGGAAGAGGGGCAACCAATGAGAGACTAGATCTAGGTGTTGGTAGAGGCACAGGTCACTCTATTTTCCCATCAGGAAGAAGAATTAACCACAGGCTCAGCCTGCCGCCAGGAACCAGAATAAGGCCTGAGGCAATCTCGCGCTTTTGTGGCCAGCTCCCAAAAAAGCGAGTTGAAAAATGGAGCTCAGGGACACTGCAATTCACAAACCCGCAGAGTTATAAATGATAACTCTCATCCACAGATATATTGAGGGAAGGCAACGAAGAGGATTTGAAAGCAAGGCAGAATTGCAGGAAGCAGATTTCAGGAGGTAGATTCGAATCGCCTTTAAAGCACATGAAAAGCGGCAAAACGTCGACAATGATGCCCTTGGCCAAAAAGGGCGTATGCGTTTTTTCCTGAATATATTCAGGAAAAAACGCATACGCCCTTTTTGGCCAACCAAGCAACCTGGAAAGGCAAATCAGCGCTACAAAGAGGTCTCGCTTCCCATCGGTCAAAAGGGCCATGCTGCAAAAAGTGTCAAAACCAGAAATGCAGGACAGGCCATGGAGAAATGGCAGCCTTGCTACGGTGATGGGCGGGATGTAAATTGCCAACAGCCACTCTAGAGAAGTGTACGGTGTGTCCTGAAACATCGAAAAAACACAGCTTAGGGAGCATAGGGCACGTCCACTCATGGGCGTATAAATTGGGAAAACTAAAAATCAGCAAGACACAGGCACCCCAATGTTTAGGGCTGCTATGTTGACAAGAACCTCCACTTCATGACACCTTAAATATCCCAGGAAAGAGAAAAATGGATAAAGAAGTTGTGGTCCTTATGTACAAAGGAATATCACTCAGACATGAAATCAATGTCATAAGGCTAGTAGAAGCAAGATGAGTGGATTTAGGTATGACGATTCTAAGTGAAATAAGTCACACAGAAAAAGACACTTATCATAAGATATCACTTATAGAGGGAATGTAAAAACCGCTACACTTGAACTGAATTACAAAACAGAACAGAGTCACACGTTTAGAAAACACACTATGGCTGCTTAACGGGAAAGGTGAGGTGGGGTGATGCATAAAACAAGGGTTTCAAATTCGCTCAGATACTGTTCCATACACCCAATATGTAATAGACAAGACCTACTCCTTGCTCAGTGAACTGGACTCAACAACCCCTATTCACCGCACAAGAATATATGTGACTAGTAAGAATCGTAAAACCTATGTATTGATATCTCTCTGGAAGTGTGTCAAGTGGGTGTAAAGCTGCATAAACACAGCCGTGAAAAGCAGCTAAACCCCATTATAAAAATAAATTACTTTTAAAAACCCGTAAAACAAAGACAGTGAAAGAGAGAGAAATTCTTACAAAATTCGTTCAGAGGCTGTGATGCAACCTGGATTGACCATATCTAGACCCACAGCTGGATGAGACATAAGGGTGGACACTCTTGGGGCTTAGAGGTTGGGTGAGGTTGGGTGAGCAAACGCAGACCCTTTAAAGTAATACTGTGTGGTACCCATCCCATGGGTCCCAAATCTCCAGGTTCAAGGGCATCTTCCTACATCGAAAACATGCATGAGAAACCCAGAAGATGGTACACCGTGTGATTTTGAAAGGTTTCTAAAACGCACCCAATTTCTCATCTCCTTGTGCTCGGGTTCGCCTTTCCAGCTACTTTACTAGCAATCTCCCTACTTGGAGAATCAGCACCTTTAAGCTCCTGTTCCCTACAGGTTGCAATTTGTCCTGAGGATGAACGGGAAGAGGGGCAACCAATGAGAGACTAGATCTAGGTGTTGGGACAGGCACAGGTCACTCTATTTTCCCATCAGGAAGAAGAATTAACCACAGGCTCTGCCTGCCTCCAGGAACCAGAATAGGGCCTGAGGCAATCCCGCGCTTTTGCGGCCAGCTCCCAAAAAAGCGAGTTGAAAAATGGAGCTCAGGGACACTGCAATTCACAAACCCGCAGAGTTATAAATGATAACTCTCATCCACAGATATATTGAGGGAAGGCAACGAAGAGGATTTGAAAGCAAGGCAGAATTGCAGGAAGCAGATTTCAGGAGGTAGATTCGAATCGCCTTTAAAGCACATGAAAAGCGGCAAAACGTCGACAATGATGCCCTTGGCCAAAAAGGGCGTATGCGTTTTTTCCTGAATATATTCAGGAAAAAACGCATACGCCCTTTTTGGCCAACCAAGCAACCTGGAAAGGCAAATCAGCGCTACAAAGAGGTCTCGCTTCCCATCGGTCAAAAGGGCCATGCTGCAAAAAGTGTCAAAACCAGAAATGCAGGACAGGCCATGGAGAAATGGCAGCCTTGCTACGCTGATGGGCGGGATGTAAATTGCCAACAGCCACTCTAGAGAAGTGTACGGTGTGTCCTGAAACATCGAAAAAACACAGCTTAGGGAGCATAGGGCACGTCCACTCATGGGCGAATAAATTGGGAAAACTAAAAATCAGCAAGACACAGGCACCCCAATGTTTAGGGCTGCTATGTTGACAAGAACCTCCACTTCATGACACCTTAAATATCCCAGGAAAGAGAAAAATGGATAAAGAAGTTGTGGTCCTTATGTACAAAGGAATATCACTCAGACATGAAATCAATGTCATAAGGCTAGTAGAAGCAAGATGAGTGGATTTAGGTATGACGATTCTAAGTGAAATAAGTCACACAGAAAAAGACACTTATCATAAGATATCACTTATAGAGGGAATGTAAAAACCGCTACACTTGAACTGAATTACAAAACAGAACAGAGTCACACGTTTAGAAAACACACTATGGCTGCTTAACGGGAAAGGTGAGGTGGGGTGATGCATAAAACAAGGGTTTCAAATTCGCTCAGATACCGTTCCATACACCCAATATGTAATAGACAAGACCTACTCCTTGCTCAGTGAACTGGACTCAACACCCCCTATTCACCGCACAAGAATATATGTGACTAGTAAGAATCTTAAAACCTATATATTGATATCTGTCTGGAAGTGAGTCAAGTGGGTGTAAAGCCGCATAAACACAGCCGTGAAAAGCAGCTAAACCCCATTATAAAAATAAATTACTTTTAAAAACCCGTAAAACAAAGACAGTGAAAGAGAGAGAAATTCTTACAAAATTCGTTCAGAGGCTGTGATGCAACCTGGATTGACCATATCTAGACCCACAGCTGGATGAGACATAAGGATGGACACTCTTGGGGCTTAGAGGTTGGGTGAGGTTGGGTGAGCAAACGCAGATCCTTTAAAGTAATACTGTGTGGTACCCATCCCATGGGTCCCAAATCTCCAGGTTCAAGGGCATCTTCCTACATCGAAAACATGCATGAGAAACCCAGAAGATGGTACACCGTGTGATTTTGAAAGGTTTCTAAAACGCACCCAATTTCTCATCTCCTTGTGCTCGGGTTCGCCTTTCCAGCTACTTTACTAGCAATCTCCCTACTTGGAGAATCAGCACCTTTAAGCTCCTGTTCCCTACAGGTTGCAATTTGTCCTGAGGATGAACGGGAAGAGGGGCAACCAATGAGAGACTAGATCTAGGTGTTGGGACAGGCACAGGTCACTCTAATTTCCCATCAGGAAGAAGAATTAAACACAGGCTCAGCCTGCCGCCGGGAACCAGAATAGGGCCTGAGGCAATCCCGTGCTTTTGCGGCCAGCTCCCAAAAAAGCGAGTTGAAAAATGGAGCTCAGGGGCACTGCAATTCACAAACCTGCAGAGTTATAAATGATAACTCTCATCCACAGATATATTGAGGGAAGGCAACGAAGAGGATTTGAAAGCAAGGCAGAATTGCAGGAAACAGGTTTCAGGAGGTAGATTCGAATCGCCTTTAAAGCACATGAAAAGTGGCAAAACGTCGACAGTGATGCCCTTGGCCAAAAAGGGCGTAAGCGTTTTTTCCTGAATATATTCAGGAAAAAACGCATACGCCCTTTTTGGCCAACCAAGCAACCTGGAAAGGCAAATCAGCGCTACAAAGAAGTCTCGCTTCCCATCGGTCAAAAGGGCCATGCTGCAAAAAGTGACAAAACCAGAAATGCTGTACAGGCCATGGAGAAATGGCAGCCTTGCTACGCTAATGGGCGGGATGCAAATTGCCAAAAGCCACTCTGGAGAAGTGTACGGTGTGTCCTGAAACATCGAAAAAACACAGCTTAGGGAGCATAGGGCACATCCACTCATGGGCGTATAAATTGGGAAAACTAAAAATCAGCAAGACACAGGCACCCCAATGTTTAGGGCTGCTATGTTGACAAGAACCTCCACTTCATGACACCTTAAATATCCCAGGAAAGAGATAAATGGATAAAGAAGTTGTGGTCCTTATGTACAAAGGAATATCCCTCAGACATGAAATCAATGTCATAAGGCTAGTAGAAGCAAGATGAGTGGATTTAGGTATGACGATTCTAAGTGAAATAAGTCACACAGAAAAAGACACTTATCATAAGCTATCACTTATAGAGGGAATGTAAAAACCGCTACACTTGACCTGAATTACAAAACAGAACAGAGTCACACGTTTAGAAAACACACTATGGCTGCTTAACGGGAAAGGTGAGGTGGGGTGATGCATAAAACAAGGGTTTCAAATTCGCTCAGATACCGTTCCATACACCCAATATGTAATAGACAAGACCTACTCCTTGCTCAGTGAACTGGACTCAACACCCCCTATTCACCGCACAAGAATATATCTGACTAGTAAGAATCGTAAAACCTATGTATTGATATCTCTCTGGAAGTGAGCCAAGTGGGTGTAAAGCCGCATAAACACAGCCGTGAAAAGCAGCTAAACCCCATTATAAAAATAAATTACTTTTAAAAACCCGTAAAACAAAGACAGTGAAAGAGAGAGAAATTCTTACAAAATTCGTTCAGGGGCTGTGATGCAACCTGGATTGACCATATCTAGACCCACACCTGGATGAGACATAAGGGTGGACACTCTTGGGGCTGAGAGGTTGGGTGAGGTTGGGAGAGAAAACTCAGACCCTTTAAAGTAATACTGCGTGGTACCCATCCCATGGGTCCCAAATCTCCAGGTTCAAGGGCATCTTCCTACATCGAAAACATGCATGAGAAACCCAGAAGATGGTACACCGTGTGATTTTGAAAGGTTTCTAAAACGCACCCCATTTCTCATCTCCTTGTGCTAGGGTTCGCCTTTCCAGCTACTTTACTAGCAATCTCCCTACTTGGAGAATCAGCACCTTTAAGCTCCTGTTCCCTACAGGTTGCAATTTGTCCTGAGGATGAACGGGAAGAGGGGCAACCAATGAGAGACTAGATCTAGGTGTTGGTAGAGGCACAGGTCACTCTATTTTCCCATCAGGAAGAAGAATTAACCACAGGCTCAGCCTGCCGCCAGGAACCAGAATAAGGCCTGAGGCAATCTCGCGCTTTTGTGGCCAGCTCCCAAAAAAGCGAGTTGAAAAATGGAGCTCAGGAACACTGCAATTCACAAACCCGCAGAGTTATAAATGATAACTCTCATCCACAGATATATTGAGGGAAGGCAACGAAGAGGATTTGAAAGCAAGGCAGAATTGCAGGAAGCAGATTTCAGGAGGTAGATTCGAATCGCCTTTAAAGCACATGAAAAGCGGCAAAACGTCGACAATGATGCCCTTGGCCAAAAAGGGCGTATGCGTTTTTTCCTGAATATATTCAGGAAAAAACGCATACGCCCTTTTTGGCCAACCAAGCAACCTGGAAAGGCAAATCAGCGCTACAAAGAGGTCTCGCTTCCCATCGGTCAAAAGGGCCATGCTGCAAAAAGTGTCAAAACCAGAAATGCAGGACAGGCCATGGAGAAATGGCAGCCTTGCTACGGTGATGGGCGGGATGTAAATTGCCAACAGCCACTCTAGAGAAGTGTACGGTGTGTCCTGAAACATCGAAAAAACACAGCTTAGGGAGCATAGGGCACGTCCACTCATGGGCGTATAAATTGGGAAAACTAAAAATCAGCAAGACACAGGCACCCCAATGTTTAGGGCTGCTATGTTGACAAGAACCTCCACTTCATGACACCTTAAATATCCCAGGAAAGAGAAAAATGGATAAAGAAGTTGTGGTCCTTATGTACAAAGGAATATCACTCAGACATGAAATCAATGTCATAAGGCTAGTAGAAGCAAGATGAGTGGATTTAGGTATGACGATTCTAAGTGAAATAAGTCACACAGAAAAAGACACTTATCATAAGATATCACTTATAGAGGGAATGTAAAAACCGCTACACTTGAACTGAATTACAAAACAGAACAGAGTCACACGTTTAGAAAACACACTATGGCTGCTTAACGGGAAAGGTGAGGTGGGGTGATGCATAAAACAAGGGTTTCAAATTCGCTCAGATACTGTTCCATACACCCAATATGTAATAGACAAGACCTACTCCTTGCTCAGTGAACTGGACTCAACAACCCCTATTCACCGCACAAGAATATATGTGACTAGTAAGAATCGTAAAACCTATGTATTGATATCTCTCTGGAAGTGTGTCAAGTGGGTGTAAAGCTGCATAAACACAGCCGTGAAAAGCAGCTAAACCCCATTATAAAAATAAATTACTTTTAAAAACCCGTAAAACAAAGACAGTGAAAGAGAGAGAAATTCTTACAAAATTCGTTCAGAGGCTGTGATGCAACCTGGATTGACCATATCTAGACCCACAGCTGGATGAGACATAAGGGTGGACACTCTTGGGGCTTAGAGGTTGGGTGAGGTTGGGTGAGCAAACGCAGACCCTTTAAAGTAATACTGTGTGGTACCCATCCCATGGGTCCCAAATCTCCAGGTTCAAGGGCATCTTCCTACATCGAAAACATGCATGAGAAACCCAGAAGATGGTGCACCGTGTGATTTTGAAAGGTTTCTAAAACGCACCCAATTTCTCATCTCCTTGTGCTCGGGTTCGCCTTTCCAGCTACTTTACTAGCAATCTCCCTACTTGGAGAATCAGCACCTTTAAGCTCCTGTTCCCTACAGGTTGCAATTTGTCCTGAGGATGAACGGGAAGAGGGGCAACCAATGAGAGACTAGATCTAGGTGTTGGGACAGGCACAGGTCACTCTATTTTCCCATCAGGAAGAAGAATTAACCACAGGCTCTGCCTGCCTCCAGGAACCAGAATAGGGCCTGAGGCAATCCCGCGCTTTTGCGGCCAGCTCCCAAAAAAGCGAGTTGAAAAATGGAGCTCAGGGACACTGCAATTCACAAACCCGCAGAGTTATAAATGATAACTCTCATCCACAGATATATTGAGGGAAGGCAAGGAAGAGGATTTGAAAGCAAGGCAGAATTGCAGGAAAGAGATTTCAGGAGGTAGATTCGAATGGCCTTTAAAGCACATGAAAAGCGGCAAAACGTCGACAGTGATGCCCTTGGCCAAAAAGGGCGTATGCGTTTTTTCCTGAATATATTCAGGAAAAAACGCATACGCCCTTTTTGGCCAACCAAGCAACCTGGAAAGGCAAATCAGCGCTACAAAGAAGTCTCGCTTCCCATCGGTCAAAGGGGCCATGCTGCAAAAAGTGTCAAAACCAGAAATGCAGTACAGGCCATGGAGAAATGGCAGCCTTGCTACGCTGATGGGCGGGATGTAAATTGCCAAAAGCCACTCTGGAGAAGTGTACGGTGTGTCCTGAAACATCGAAAAAACACAGCTTAGGGAGCATAGGGCACGTCCACTCATGGGCGTATAAATTGGGAAAACTAAAAATCAGCAAGACACAGGCACCCCAATGTTTAGGGCTGCTATGTTGACAAGAACCTCCACTTCATGACACCTTAAATATCCCAGGAAAGAGAAAAATGGATAAAGAAGTTGTGGTCCTTATGTACAAAGGAATATCACTCAGACATGAAATCAATATCATAAGGCTAGTAGAAGCAAGATGAGTGGATTTAGGTATGACGATTCTAAGTGAAATAAGTCACACAGAAAAAGACACTTATCATAAGATATCACTTATAGAGGGAATGTAAAAACCGCTACACTTGAACTGAATTACAAAACAGAACAGAGTCACACGTTTAGAAAACACACTATGGCTGCTTAACGGGAAAGGTGAGGTGGGGTGATGCATAAAACAAGGGTTTCAAATTCGCTCAGATACTGTTCCATACACCCAATATGTAATAGACAAGACCTACTCCTTGCTCAGTGAACTGGACTCAACACCCCCTATTCACCGCACAAGAATATATGTGACTAGTAAGAATCGTAAAACCTATGTATTGATATCTCTCTGGAAGTGAGTCAAGTGGGTGTAAAGCCGCATAAACACAGCCGTGAAAAGCAGCTAAACCCCATTATAAAAATAAATTACTTTTAAAAACCCGTAAAACAAAGACAGTGAAAGAGAGAGAAATTCTTACAAAATTCGTTCAGAGGCTGTGATGCAACCTGGATTGACCATATCTAGACCCACACCTGGATGAGACATAAGGGTGGACACTCTTGGGGCTGAGAGGTTGGGTGAGGTTGGGAGAGAAAACTCAGACCCTTTAAAGTAATACTGCGTGGTACCCATCCCATGGGTCCCAAATCTCCAGGTTCAAGGGCATCTTCCTACATCGAAAACATGCATGAGAAACCCAGAAGATGGTACACCGTGTGATTTTGAAAGGTTTCTAAAACGCACCCCATTTCTCATCTCCTTGTGCTAGGGTTCGCCTTTCCAGCTACTTTAATAGCAATGTCCCTACTTGGAGAATCAGCACCTTTAAGCTTCTGTTCCCTACAGGTTGCAATTTGTCCTGAGGATGAACGGGAAGAGGGGCAACCAATGAGAGACTAGATCTAGGTGTTGGTAGAGGCACAGGTCACTCTATTTTCCCATCAGGAAGAAGAATTAACCACAGGCTCAGCCTGCCGCCGGGAACCAGAATAGGGCCTGAGGCAATCCCGTGCTTTTGCGGCCAGCTCCCAAAAAAGACAGTTGAAAAATGGAGCTCAGGGGCACTGCAATTCACAAACCTGCAGAGTTATAAATGATAACTCTCATCCACAGATATATTGAGGGAAGTCAACGAAGAGGATTTGAAAGCAAGGCAGAATTGCAGGAAACAGGTTTCAGGAGGTAGATTCGAATCGCCTTTAAAGCACATGAAAAGTGGCAAAACGTCGACAGTGATGCCCTTGGCCAAAAAGGGCGTAAGCGTTTTTTCCTGAATATATTCAGGAAAAAACGCATACGCCCTTTTTGGCCAACCAAGCAACCTGGAAAGGCAAATCAGCGCTACAAAGAAGTCTCGCTTCCCATCGGTCAAAAGGGCCATGCTGCAAAAAGTGACAAAACCAGAAATGCAGTACAGGCCATGGAGAAATGGCAGCCTTGCTACGCTAATGGGCGGGATGTAAATTGCCAAAAGCCACTCTGGAGAAGTGTACGGTGTGTCCTGAAACATCGAAAAAACACAGCTTAGGGAGCATAGGGCACATAAACTCATGGGCGTATAAATTGGGAAAACTAAAAATCAGCAAGACACAGGCACCCCAATGTTTAGGGCTGCTATGTTGACAAGAACCTCCACTTCATGACACCTTAAATATCCCAGGAAAGAGATAAATGGATAAAGAAGTTGTGGTCCTTATGTACAAAGGAATATCCCTCAGACATGAAATCAATGTCATAAGGCTAGTAGAAGCAAGATGAGTGGATTTAGGTATGACGATTCTAAGTGAAATAAGTCACACAGAAAAAGACACTTATCATAAGCTATCACTTATAGAGGGAATGTAAAAACCGCTACACTTGAACTGAATTACAAAACAGAACAGAGTCACACGTTTAGAAAACACACTATGGCTGCTTAACGGGAAAGGTGAGGTGGGGTGATGCATAAAACAAGGGTTTCAAATTCGCTCAGATACCGTTCCATACACCCAATATGTAATAGACAAGACCTACTCCTTGCTCAGTGAACTGGACTCAACACCCCCTATTCACCGCACAAGAATATATCTGACTAGTAAGAATCGTAAAACCTATGTATTGATATCTCTCTGGAAGTGAGCCAAGTGGGTGTAAAGCCGCATAAACACAGCCGTGAAAAGCAGCTAAACCCCATTATAAAAATAAATTACTTTTAAAAATCCGTAAAACAAAGACAGTGAAAGAGAGAGAAATTCTTACAAAATTCGTTCAGAGGCTGTGATGCAACCTGGATTGACCATATCTAGACCCACAGCTGGATGAGACATAAGGGTGGACACTCTTGGGGCTTAGAGGTTGGGTGAGGTTGGGTGAGCAAACGCAGATCCTTTAAAGTAATACTGTGTGGTACCCATCCCATGGGTCCCAAATCTCCAGGTTCAAGGGCATCTTCCTACATCGAAAACATGCATGAGAAACCCAGAAGATGGTACACCGTGTGATTTTGAAAGGTTTCTAAAACGCACCCCATTTCTCATCTCCTTGTGCTAGGGTTCGCCTTTCCAGCTACTTTACTAGCAATCTCCCTACTTGGAGAATCAGCACCTTTAAGCTCCTGTTCCCTACAGGTTGCAATTTGTCCTGAGGATGAACGGGAAGAGGGGCAACCAATGAGAGACTAGATCTAGGTGTTGGTAGAGGCACAGGTCACTCTATTTTCCCATCAGGAAGAAGAATTAACCACAGGCTCAGCCTGCCGCCAGGAACCAGAATAAGGCCTGAGGCAATCTCGCGCTTTTGTGGCCAGCTCCCAAAAAAGCGAGTTGAAAAATGGAGCTCAGGGACACTGCAATTCACAAACCCACAGAGTTATAAATGATAACTCTCATCCACAGATATATTGAGGGAAGGCAACGAAGAGGATTTGAAAGCAAGGCAGAATTGCAGGAAGCAGATTTCAGGAGGTAGATTCGAATCGCCTTTAAAGCACATGAAAAGCGGCAAAACGTCGACAATGATGCCCTTGGCCAAAAAGGGCGTATGCGTTTTTTCCTGAATATATTCAGGAAAAAACGCATACGCCCTTTTTGGCCAACCAAGCAAACTGGAAAGGCAAATCAGCGCTACAAAGAGGTCTCGCTTCCCATCGGTCAAAAGGGCCATGCTGCAAAAAGTGTCAAAACCAGAAATGCAGGACAGGCCATGGAGAAATGGCAGCCTTGCTACGCTGATGGGCGGGATGTAAATTGCCAACAGCCACTCTAGAGAAGTGTACGGTGTGTCCTGAAACATCGAAAAAACACAGCTTAGGGAGCATAGGGCACGTCCACTCATGGGCGTATAAATTGGGAAAACTAAAAATCAGCAAGACACAGGCACCCCAATGTTTAGGGCTGCTATGTTGACAAGAACCTCCACTTCATGACACCTTAAATATCCCAGGAAAGAGATAAATGGATAAAGAAGTTGTGGTCCTTATGTACAAAGGAATATCACTCAGACATGAAATCAATGTCATAAGGCTAGTAGAAGCAAGATGAGTGGATTTAGGTATGACGATTCTAAGTGAAATAAGTCACACAGAAAAAGACACTTATCATAAGATATCACTTATAGAGGGAATGTAAAAACCGCTACACTTGAACTGAATTACAAAACAGAACAGAGTCACACGTTTAGAAAACACACTATGGCTGCTTAACGGGAAAGGTGAGGTGGGGTGATGCATAAAACAAGGGGTTCAAATTCGCTCAGATACCGTTCCATACACCCAATATGTAATAGACAAGACCTACTCCTTGCTCAGTGAACTGGACTCAACACCCCCTATTCACCACACAAGAATATATGTGACTAGTAAGAATCTTAAAACCTATATATTGATATCTGTCTGGAAGTGAGTCAAGTGGGTGTAAAGCCGCATAAACACAGCCGTGAAAAGCAGCTAAACCCCATTATAAAAATAAATTACTTTTAAAAACCCGTAAAACAAAGACAGTGAAAGAGAGAGAAATTCTTACAAAATTCGTTCAGAGGCTGTGATGCAACCTGGATTGACCATATCTAGACCCACAGCTGGATGAGACATAAGGGTGGACACTCTTGGGGCTTAGAGGTTGGGTGAGGTTGGGTGAGCAAACGCAGATCCTTTAAAGTAATACTGTGTGGTACCCATCCCATGGGTCCCAAATCTCCAGGTTCAAGGGCATCTTCCTACATCGAAAACATGCATGAGAAACCCAGAAGATGGTACACCGTGTGATTTTGAAAGGTTTCTAAAACGCACCCAATTTCTCATCTCCTTGTGCTCGGGTTCGCCTTTCCAGCTACTTTACTAGCAATCTCCCTACTTGGAGAATCAGCACCTTTAAGCTCCTGTTCCCTACAGGTTGCAATTTGTCCTGAGGATGAACGGGAAGAGGGGCAACCAATGAGAGACTAGATCTAGGTGTTGGGACAGGCACAGGTCACTCTAATTTCCCATCAGGAAGAAGAATTAAACACAGGCTCAGCCTGCCGCCGGGAACCAGAATAGGGCCTGAGGCAATCCCGTGCTTTTGCGGCCAGCTCCCAAAAAAGCGAGTTGAAAAATGGAGCTCAGGGGCACTGCAATTCACAAACCTGCAGAGTTATAAATGATAACTCTCATCCACAGATATATTGAGGGAAGTCAACGAAGAGGATTTGAAAGCAAGGCAGAATTGCAGGAAACAGGTTTCAGGAGGTAGATTCGAATCGCCTTTAAAGCACATGAAAAGTGGCAAAACGTCGACAGTGATGCCCTTGGCCAAAAAGGGCGTAAGCGTTTTTTCCTGAATATATTCAGGAAAAAACGCATACGCCCTTTTTGGCCAACCAAGCAACCTGGAAATGCAAATCAGCGCTACAAAGAAGTCTCGCTTCCCATCGGTCAAAAGGGCCATGGTGCAAAAAGTGACAAAACCAGAAATGCAGTACAGGCCATGGAGAAATGGCAGCCTTGCTACGCTAATGGGCGGGATGTAAATTGCCAAAAGCCACTCTGGAGAAGTGTACGGTGTGTCCTGAAACATCGAAAAAACACAGCTTAGGGAGCATAGGGCACATCCACTCATGGGCCTATAAATTGGGAAAACTAAAAATCAGCAAGACACAGGCACCCCAATGTTTAGGGCTGCTATGTTGACAAGAACCTCCACTTCATGACACCTTAAATATCCCAGGAAAGAGATAAATGGATAAAGAAGTTGTGGTCCTTATGTACAAAGGAATATCCCTCAGACATGAAATCAATGTCATAAGGCTAGTAGAAGCAAGATGAGTGGATTTAGGTATGACGATTCTAAGTGAAATAAGTCACACAGAAAAAGACACTTATCATAAGCTATCACTTATAGAGGGAATGTAAAAACCGCTACACTTGAACTGAATTACAAAACAGAACAGAGTCACACGTTTAGAAAACACACTATGGCTGCTTAACGGGAAAGGTGAGGTGGGGTGATGCATAAAACAAGGGTTTCAAATTCGCTCAGATACCGTTCCATACACCCAATATGTAATAGACAAGACCTACTCCTTGCTCAGTGAACTGGACTCAACACCCCCTATTCACTGCACAAGAATATATCTGACTAGTAAGAATCGGAAAACCTATGTATTGATATCTCTCTGGAAGTGAGCCAAGTGGGTGTAAAGCCGCATAAACACAGCCGTGAAAAGCAGCTAAACCCCATTATAAAAATAAATTACTTTTAAAAACCCGTAAAACAAAGACAGTGAAAGAGAGAGAAATTCTTACAAAATTCGTTCAGGGGCTGTGATGCAACCTGGATTGACCATATCTAGACACACACCTGGATGAGACATAAGGGTGGACACTCTTGGGGCTGAGAGGTTGGGTGAGGTTGGGAGAGCAAACTCAGACCCTTTAAAGTAATACTGCGTGGTACCCATCCCATGGGTCCCAAATCTCCAGGTTCAAGGGCATCTTCCTACATCGAAAACATGCATGAGAAACCCAGAAGATGGTACACCGTGTGATTTTGAAAGGTTTCTAAAACGCACCCCATTTCTCATCTCCTTGTGCTAGGGTGCGCCTTTCCAGCTACTTTACTAGCAATCTCCCTACTTGGAGAATCAGCACCTTTAAGCTCCTGTTCCCTACAGGTTGCAGTTTGTCCTGAGGATGAACAGGAAGAGGGGCAACCAATGAGAGACTAGATCTAGGTGTTGGTAGAGGCACAGGTCACTCTATTTTCCCATCAGGAAGAAGAATTAACCACAGGCTCAGCCTGCCGCCAGGAACCAGAATAAGGCCTGAGGCAATCCCGCGCTTTTGTGGCCAGCTCCCAAAAAAGCGAGTTGAAAAATGGAGCTCAGGGACACTGCAATTCACAAACCCGCAGAGTTATAAATGATAACTCTCATCCACAGATATATTGAGGGAAGGCAACGAAGAGGATTTGAAAGCAAGGCAGAATTGCAGGAAGCAGATTTCAGGAGGTAGATTCGAATCGCCTTTAAAGCACATGAAAAGCGGCAAAACGTCGACAATGATGCCCTTGGCCAAAAAGGGCGTATGCGTTTTTTCCTGAATATATTCAGGAAAAAACGCATACGCCCTTTTTGGCCAACCAAGCAACCTGGAAAGGCAAATCAGCGCTAAAAAGAGGTCTCGCTTCCCATCGGTCAAAAGGGCCATGCTGCAAAAAGTGTCAAAACCAGAAATGCAGGACAGGCCATGGAGAAATGGCAGCCTTGCTACGCTGATGGGCGGGATGTAAATTGCCAACAGCCACTCTAGAGAAGTGTACGGTGTGTCCTGAAACATCGAAAAAACACAGCTTAGGGAGCATAGGGCACGTCCACTCATGGGCGTATAAATTGGGAAAACTAAAAATCAGCAAGACGCAGGCACCCCAATGTTTAGGGCTGCTATGTTGACAAGAACCTCCACTTCATGACACCTTAAATATCCCAGGAAAGAGAAACATGGATAAAGAAGTTGTGGTCCTTATGTACAAAGGAATATCACTCAGACATGAAATCAATGTCATAAGGCTAGTAGAAGCAAGATGAGTGGATTTAGGTATGACGATTCTAAGTGAAATAAGTCACACAGAAAAAGACACTTATCATAAGATATCACTTATAGAGGGAATGTAAAAACCGCTACGCTTGAACTGAATTACAA
Source organism: Eschrichtius robustus (assembly GCF_028021215.1). NCBI lineage: Eukaryota > Metazoa > Chordata > Mammalia > Artiodactyla > Eschrichtiidae > Eschrichtius > Eschrichtius robustus. The sequence continues at coordinate 1,109,902 of NW_027175818.1, read as the reverse complement.
AACAGAACAGAGTCACACGTTTAGAAAACACACTATGGCTGCTTAACGGGAAAGGTGAGGTGGGGTGATGCATAAAACAAGGGTTTCAAATTCGCTCAGATACTGTTCCATACACCCAATATGTAATAGACAAGACCTACTCCTTGCTCAGTGAACTGGACTCAACAACCCCTATTCACCGCACAAGAATATATGTGACTAGTAAGAATCGTAAAACCTATGTATTGATATCTCTCTGGAAGTGTGTCAAGTGGGTGTAAAGCTGCATAAACACAGCCGTGAAAAGCAGCTAAACCCCATTATAAAAATAAATTACTTTTAAAAACCCGTAAAACAAAGACAGTGAAAGAGAGAGAAATTCTTACAAAATTCGTTCAGAGGCTGTGATGCAACCTGGATTGACCATATCTAGACCCACAGCTGGATGAGACATAAGGGTGGACACTCTTGGGGCTTAGAGGTTGGGTGAGGTTGGGTGAGCAAACGCAGACCCTTTAAAGTAATACTGTGTGGTACCCATCCCATGGGTCCCAAATCTCCAGGTTCAAGGGCATCTTCCTACATCGAAAACATGCATGAGAAACCCAGAAGATGGTGCACCGTGTGATTTTGAAAGGTTTCTAAAACGCACCCAATTTCTCATCTCCTTGTGCTCGGGTTCGCCTTTCCAGCTACTTTACTAGCAATCTCCCTACTTGGAGAATCAGCACCTTTAAGCTCCTGTTCCCTACAGGTTGCAGTTTGTCCTGAGGATGAACAGGAAGAGGGGCAACCAATGAGAGACTAGATCTAGGTGTTGGTAGAGGCACAGGTCACTCTATTTTCCCATCAGGAAGAAGAATTAACCACAGGCTCAGCCTGCCGCCAGGAACCAGAATAAGGCCTGAGGCAATCTCGCGCTTTTGTGGCCAGCTCCCAAAAAAGCGAGTTGAAAAATGGAGCTCAGGGACACTGCAATTCACAAACCCGCAGAGTTATAAATGATAACTCTCATCCACAGATATATTGAGGGAAGGCAACGAAGAGGATTTGAAAGCAAGGCAGATTTGCAGGAAGCAGATTTCAGGAGGTAGATTCGAATCGCCTTTAAAGCACATGAAAAGCGGCAAAACGTCGACAATGATGCCCTTGGCCAAAAAGGGCGTATGCGTTTTTTCCTGAATATATTCAGGAAAAAACGCATACGCCCTTTTTGGCCAACCAAGCAACCTGGAAAGGCAAATCAGCGCTACAAAGAGGTCTCGCTTCCCATCGGTCAAAAGGGCCATGCTGCAAAAAGTGTCAAAACCAGAAATGCAGGACAGGCCATGGAGAAATGGCAGCCTTGCTACGGTGATGGGCGGGATGTAAATTGCCAACAGCCACTCTAGAGAAGTGTACGGTGTGTCCTGAAACATCGAAAAAACACAGCTTAGGGAGCATAGGGCACGTCCACTCATGGGCGTATAAATTGGGAAAACTAAAAATCAGCAAGACACAGGCACCCCAATGTTTAGGGCTGCTATGTTGACAAGAACCTCCACTTCATGACACCTTAAATATCCCAGGAAAGAGAAACATGGATAAAGAAGTTGTGGTCCTTATGTACAAAGGAATATCACTCAGACATGAAATCAATGTCATAAGGCTAGTAGAAGCAAGATGAGTGGATTTAGGTATGACGATTCTAAGTGAAATAAGTCACACAGAAAAAGACACTTATCATAAGATATCACTTATAGAGGGAATGTAAAAACCGCTACACTTGAACTGAATTACAAAACAGAACAGAGTCACACGTTTAGAAAACACACTATGGCTGCTTAACGGGAAAGGTGAGGTGGGGTGATGCATAAAACAAGGGTTTCAAATTCGCTCAGATACTGTTCCATACACCCAATATGTAATAGACAAGACCTACTCCTTGCTCAGTGAACTGGACTCAACAACCCCTATTCACCGCACAAGAATATATGTGACTAGTAAGAATCTTAAAACCTATATATTGATATCTGTCTGGAAGTGAGTCAAGTGGGTGTAAAGCCGCATAAACACAGCCGTGAAAAGCAGCTAAACCCCATTATAAAAATAAATTACTTTTAAAAACCCGTAAAACAAAGACAGTGAAAGAGAGAGAAATTCTTACAAAATTCGTTCAGAGGCTGTGATGCAACCTGGATTGACCATATCTAGACCCACAGCTGGATGAGACATAAGGGTGGACACTCTTGGGGCTTAGAGGTTGGGTGAGGTTGGGTGAGCAAACGCAGATCCTTTAAAGTAATACTGTGTGGTACCCATCCCATGGGTCCCAAATCTCCAGGTTCAAGGGCATCTTCCTACATCGAAAACATGCATGAGAAACCCAGAAGATGGTACACCGTGTGATTTTGAAAGGTTTCTAAAACGCACCCCATTTCTCATCTCCTTGTGCTAGGGTTCGCCTTTCCAGCTACTTTACTAGCAATCTCCCTACTTGGAGAATCAGCACCTTTAAGCTCCTGTTCCCTACAGGTTGCAATTTGTCCTGAGGATGAACGGGAAGAGGGGCAACCAATGAGAGACTAGATCTAGGTGTTGGTAGAGGCACAGGTCACTCTATTTTCCCATCAGGAAGAAGAATTAACCACAGGCTCAGCCTGCCGCCAGGAACCAGAATAAGGCCTGAGGCAATCTCGCGCTTTTGTGGCCAGCTCCCAAAAAAGCGAGTTTAAAAATGGAGCTCAGGGACACTGCAATTCACAAACCCACAGAGTTATAAATGATAACTCTCATCCACAGATATATTGAGGGAAGGCAACGAAGAGGATTTGAAAGCAAGGCAGAATTGCAGGAAGCAGATTTCAGGAGGTAGATTCGAATCGCCTTTAAAGCACATGAAAAGCGGCAAAACGTCGACAATGATGCCCTTGGCCAAAAAGGGCGTATGCGTTTTTTCCTGAATATATTCAGGAAAAAACGCATACGCCCTTTTTGGCCAACCAAGCAAACTGGAAAGGCAAATCAGCGCTACAAAGAGGTCTCGCTTCCCATCGGTCAAAAGGGCCATGCTGCAAAAAGTGTCAAAACCAGAAATGCAGGACAGGCCATGGAGAAATGGCAGCCTTGCTACGCTGATGGGCGGGATGTAAATTGCCAACAGCCACTCTAGAGAAGTGTACGGTGTGTCCTGAAACATCGAAAAAACACAGCTTAGGGAGCATAGGGCACGTCCACTCATGGGCGTATAAATTGGGAAAACTAAAAATCAGCAAGACACAGGCACCCCAATGTTTAGGGCTGCTATGTTGACAAGAACCTCCACTTCATGACACCTTAAATATCCCAGGAAAGAGATAAATGGATAAAGAAGTTGTGGTCCTTATGTACAAAGGAATATCACTCAGACATGAAATCAATGTCATAAGGCTAGTAGAAGCAAGATGAGTGGATTTAGGTATGACGATTCTAAGTGAAATAAGTCACACAGAAAAAGACACTTATCATAAGATATCACTTATAGAGGGAATGTAAAAACCGCTACACTTGAACTGAATTACAAAACAGAACAGAGTCACACGTTTAGAAAACACACTATGGCTGCTTAACGGGAAAGGTGAGGTGGGGTGATGCATAAAACAAGGGTTTCAAATTCGCTCAGATACCGTTCCATACACCCAATATGTAATAGACAAGACCTACTCCTTGCTCAGTGAACTGGACTCAACACCCCCTATTCACCGCACAAGAATATATGTGACTAGTAAGAATCTTAAAACCTATATATTGATATCTGTCTGGAAGTGAGTCAAGTGGGTGTAAAGCCGCATAAACACAGCCGTGAAAAGCAGCTAAACCCCATTATAAAAATAAATTACTTTTAAAAACCCGTAAAACAAAGACAGTGAAAGAGAGAGAAATTCTTACAAAATTCGTTCAGAGGCTGTGATGCAACCTGGATTGACCATATCTAGACCCACAGCTGGATGAGACATAAGGGTGGACACTCTTGGGGCTTAGAGGTTGGGTGAGGTTGGGTGAGCAAACGCAGATCCTTTAAAGTAATACTGTGTGGTACCCATCCCATGGGTCCCAAATCTCCAGGTTCAAGGGCATCTTCCTACATCGAAAACATGCATGAGAAACCCAGAAGATGGTACACCGTGTGATTTTGAAAGGTTTCTAAAACGCACCCAATTTCTCATCTCCTTGTGCTCGGGTTCGCCTTTCCAGCTACTTTACTAGCAATCTCCCTACTTGGAGAATCAGCACCTTTAAGCTCCTGTTCCCTACAGGTTGCAATTTGTCCTGAGGATGAACGGGAAGAGGGGCAACCAATGAGAGACTAGATCTAGGTGTTGGGACAGGCACAGGTCACTCTAATTTCCCATCAGGAAGAAGAATTAAACACAGGCTCAGCCTGCCGCCGGGAACCAGAATAGGGCCTGAGGCAATCCCGTGCTTTTGCGGCCAGCTCCCAAAAAAGCGAGTTGAAAAATGGAGCTCAGGGGCACTGCAATTCACAAACCTGCAGAGTTATAAATGATAACTCTCATCCACAGATATATTGAGGGAAGGCAACGAAGAGGATTTGAAAGCAAGGCAGAATTGCAGGAAACAGGTTTCAGGAGGTAGATTCGAATCGCCTTTAAAGCACATGAAAAGTGGCAAAACGTCGACAGTGATGCCCTTGGCCAAAAAGGGCGTATGCGTTTTTTCCTGAATATATTCAGGAAAAAACGCATACGCCCTTTTTGGCCAACCAAGCAACCTGGAAAGGCAAATCAGCGCTACAAAGAAGTCTCGCTTCCCATCGGTCAAAAGGGCCATGCTGCAAAAAGTGACAAAACCAGAAATGCTGTACAGGCCATGGAGAAATGGCAGCCTTGCTACGCTAATGGGCGGGATGCAAATTGCCAAAAGCCACTCTGGAGAAGTGTACGGTGTGTCCTGAAACATCGAAAAAACACAGCTTAGGGAGCATAGGGCACATCCACTCATGGGCGTATAAATTGGGAAAACTAAAAATCAGCAAGACACAGGCACCCCAATGTTTAGGGCTGCTATGTTGACAAGAACCTCCACTTCATGACACCTTAAATATCCCAGGAAAGAGATAAATGGATAAAGAAGTTGTGGTCCTTATGTACAAAGGAATATCCCTCAGACATGAAATCAATATCATAAGGCTAGTAGAAGCAAGATGAGTGGATTTAGGTATGACGATTCTAAGTGAAATAAGTCACACAGAAAAAGACACTTATCATAAGCTATCACTTATAGAGGGAATGTAAAAACCGCTACACTTGAACTGAATTACAAAACAGAACAGAGTCACACGTTTAGAAAACACACTATGGCTGCTTAACGGGAAAGGTGAGGTGGGGTGATGCATAAAACAAGGGTTTCAAATTCGCTCAGATACCGTTCCATACACCCAATATGTAATAGACAAGACCTACTCCTTGCTCAGTGAACTGGACTCAACACCCCCTATTCACCGCACAAGAATATATCTGACTAGTAAGAATCGTAAAACCTATGTATTGATATCTCTCTGGAAGTGAGCCAAGTGGGTGTAAAGCCGCATAAACACAGCCGTGAAAAGCAGCTAAACCCCATTATAAAAATAAATTACTTTTAAAAACCCGTAAAACAAAGACAGTGAAAGAGAGAGAAATTCTTACAAAATTCGTTCAGGGCCTGTGATGCAACCTGGATTGACCATATCTAGACCCACACCTGGATGAGACATAAGGGTGGACACTCTTGGGGCTGAGAGGTTGGGTGAGGTTGGGAGAGCAAACTCAGACCCTTTAAAGTAATACTGCGTGGTACCCATCCCATGGGTCCCAAATCTCCAGGTTCAAGGGCATCTTCCTACATCGAAAACATGCATGAGAAACCCAGAAGATGGTACACCGTGTGATTTTGAAAGGTTTCTAAAACGCACCCCATTTCTCATCTCCTTGTGCTAGGGTTCGCCTTTCCAGCTACTTTACTAGCAATCTCCCTACTTGGAGAATCAGCACCTTTAAGCTCCTGTTCCCTACAGGTTGCAATTTGTCCTGAGGATGAACGGGAAGAGGGGCAACCAATGAGAGACTAGATCTAGGTGTTGGTAGAGGCACAGGTCACTCTATTTTCCCATCAGGAAGAAGAATTAACCACAGGCTCAGCCTGCCGCCAGGAACCAGAATAAGGCCTGAGGCAATCTCGCGCTTTTGTGGCCAGCTCCCAAAAAAGCGAGTTGAAAAATGGAGCTCAGGAACACTGCAATTCACAAACCCGCAGAGTTATAAATGATAACTCTCATCCACAGATATATTGAGGGAAGGCAACGAAGAGGATTTGAAAGCAAGGCAGAATTGCAGGAAGCAGATTTCAGGAGGTAGATTCGAATCGCCTTTAAAGCACATGAAAAGCGGCAAAACGTCGACAATGATGCCCTTGGCCAAAAAGGGCGTATGCGTTTTTTCCTGAATATATTCAGGAAAAAACGCATACGCCCTTTTTGGCCAACCAAGCAACCTGGAAAGGCAAATCAGCGCTACAAAGAGGTCTCGCTTCCCATCGGTCAAAAGGGCCATGCTGCAAAAAGTGTCAAAACCAGAAATGCAGGACAGGCCATGGAGAAATGGCAGCCTTGCTACGCTGATGGGCGGGATGTAAATTGCCAACAGCCACTCTAGAGAAGTGTACGGTGTGTCCTGAAACATCGAAAAAACACAGCTTAGGGAGCATAGGGCACGTCCACTCATGGGCGTATAAATTGGGAAAACTAAAAATCAGCAAGACACAGGCACCCCAATGTTTAGGGCTGCTATGTTGACAAGAACCTCCACTTCATGACACCTTAAATATCCCAGGAAAGAGAAAAATGGATAAAGAAGTTGTGGTCCTTATGTACAAAGGAATATCACTCAGACATGAAATCAATGTCATAAGGCTAGTAGAAGCAAGATGAGTGGATTTAGGTATGACGATTCTAAGTGAAATAAGTCACACAGAAAAAGACACTTATCATAAGATATCACTTATAGAGGGAATGTAAAAACCGCTACACTTGAACTGAATTACAAAACAGAACAGAGTCACACGTTTAGAAAACACACTATGGCTGCTTAACGGGAAAGGTGAGGTGGGGTGATGCATAAAACAAGGGTTTCAAATTCGCTCAGATACTGTTCCATACACCCAATATGTAATAGACAAGACCTACTCCTTGCTCAGTGAACTGGACTCAACAACCCCTATTCACCGCACAAGAATATATGTGACTAGTAAGAATCGTAAAACCTATGTATTGATATCTCTCTGGAAGTGTGTCAAGTGGGTGTAAAGCTGCATAAACACAGCCGTGAAAAGCAGCTAAACCCCATTATAAAAATAAATTACTTTTAAAAACCCGTAAAACAAAGACAGTGAAAGAGAGAGAAATTCTTACAAAATTCGTTCAGAGGCTGTGATGCAACCTGGATTGACCATATCTAGACCCACAGCTGGATGAGACATAAGGGTGGACACTCTTGGGGCTTAGAGGTTGGGTGAGGTTGGGTGAGCAAACGCAGACCCTTTAAAGTAATACTGTGTGGTACCCATCCCATGGGTCCCAAATCTCCAGGTTCAAGGGCATCTTCCTACATCGAAAACATGCATGAGAAACCCAGAAGATGGTGCACCGTGTGATTTTGAAAGGTTTCTAAAACGCACCCAATTTCTCATCTCCTTGTGCTCGGGTTCGCCTTTCCAGCTACTTTACTAGCAATCTCCCTACTTGGAGAATCAGCACCTTTAAGCTCCTGTTCCCTACAGGTTGCAATTTGTCCTGAGGATGAACGGGAAGAGGGGCAACCAATGAGAGACTAGATCTAGGTGTTGGGACAGGCACAGGTCACTCTATTTTCCCATCAGGAAGAAGAATTAACCACAGGCTCTGCCTGCCTCCAGGAACCAGAATAGGGCCTGAGGCAATCCCGCGCTTTTGCGGCCAGCTCCCAAAAAAGCGAGTTGAAAAATGGAGCTCAGGGACACTGCAATTCACAAACCCGCAGAGTTATAAATGATAACTCTCATCCACAGATATATTGAGGGAAGGCAACGAAGAGGATTTGAAAGCAAGGCAGAATTGCAGGAAAGAGATTTCAGGAGGTAGATTCGAATGGCCTTTAAAGCACATGAAAAGCGGCAAAACGTCGACAGTGATGCCCTTGGCCAAAAAGGGCGTATGCGTTTTTTCCTGAATATATTCAGGAAAAAACGCATACGCCCTTTTTGGCCAACCAAGCAACCTGGAAAGGCAAATCAGCGCTACAAAGAAGTCTCGCTTCCCATCGGTCAAAGGGGCCATGCTGCAAAAAGTGTCAAAACCAGAAATGCAGTACAGGCCATGGAGAAATGGCAGCCTTGCTACGCTGATGGGCGGGATGTAAATTGCCAAAAGCCACTCTGGAGAAGTGTACGGTGTGTCCTGAAACATCGAAAAAACACAGCTTAGGGAGCATAGGGCACGTCCACTCATGGGCGTATAAATTGGGAAAACTAAAAATCAGCAAGACACAGGCACCCCAATGTTTAGGGCTGCTATGTTGACAAGAACCTCCACTTCATGACACCTTAAATATCCCAGGAAAGAGAAAAATGGATAAAGAAGTTGTGGTCCTTATGTACAAAGGAATATCACTCAGACATGAAATCAATATCATAAGGCTAGTAGAAGCAAGATGAGTGGATTTAGGTATGACGATTCTAAGTGAAATAAGTTACACAGAAAAAGACACTTATCATAAGATATCACTTATAGAGGGAATGTAAAAACCGCTACACTTGAACTGAATTACAAAACAGAACAGAGTCACACGTTTAGAAAACACACTATGGCTGCTTAACGGGAAAGGTGAGGTGGGGTGATGCATAAAACAAGGGTTTCAAATTCGCTCAGATACTGTTCCATACACCCAATATGTAATAGACAAGACCTACTCCTTGCTCAGTGAACTGGACTCAACACCCCCTATTCACCGCACAAGAATATATGTGACTAGTAAGAATCGTAAAACCTATGTATTGATATCTCTCTGGAAGTGAGTCAAGTGGGTGTAAAGCCGCATAAACACAGCCGTGAAAAGCAGCTAAACCCCATTATAAAAATAAATTACTTTTAAAAACCCGTAAAACAAAGACAGTGAAAGAGAGAGAAATTCTTACAAAATTCGTTCAGGGGCTGTGATGCAACCTGGATTGACCATATCTAGACCCACACCTGGATGAGACATAAGGGTGGACACTCTTGGGGCTGAGAGGTTGGGTGAGGTTGGGAGAGCAAACTCAGACCCTTTAAAGTAATACTGCGTGGTACCCATCTCATGGGTCCCAAATCTCCAGGTTCAAGGGCATCTTCCTACATCGAAAACATGCATGAGAAACCCAGAAGATGGTACACCGTGTGATTTTGAAAGGTTTCTAAAACGCACCCCATTTCTCATCTCCTTGTGCTAGGGTTCGCCTTTCCAGCTACTTTACTAGCAATCTCCCTACTTGGAGAATCAGCACCTTTAAGCTTCTGTTCCCTACAGGTTGCAATTTGTCCTGAGGATGAACGGGAAGAGGGGCAACCAATGAGAGACTAGATCTAGGTGTTGGTAGAGGCACAGGTCACTCTATTTTCCCATCAGGAAGAAGAATTAACCACAGGCTCAGCCTGCCGCCGGGAACCAGAATAGGGCCTGAGGCAATCCCGTGCTTTTGCGGCCAGCTCCCAAAAAAGACAGTTGAAAAATGGAGCTCAGGGGCACTGCAATTCACAAACCTGCAGAGTTATAAATGATAACTCTCATCCACAGATATATTGAGGGAAGGCAACGAAGAGGATTTGAAAGCAAGGCAGAATTGCAGGAAACAGGTTTCAGGAGGTAGATTCGAATCGCCTTTAAAGCACATGAAAAGTGGCAAAACGTCGACAGTGATGCCCTTGGCCAAAAAGGGCGTAAGCGTTTTTTCCTGAATATATTCAGGAAAAAACGCATACGCCCTTTTTGGCCAACCAAGCAACCTGGAAAGGCAAATCAGCGCTACAAAGAAGTCTCGCTTCCCATCGGTCAAAAGGGCCATGCTGCAAAAAGTGACAAAACCAGAAATGCAGTACAGGCCATGGAGAAATGGCAGCCTTGCTACGCTAATGGGCGGGATGTAAATTGCCAAAAGCCACTCTGGAGAAGTGTACGGTGTGTCCTGAAACATCGAAAAAACACAGCTTAGGGAGCATAGGGCACATCCACTCATGGGCGTATAAATTGGGAAAACTAAAAATCAGCAAGACACAGGCACCCCAATGTTTAGGGCTGCTATGTTGACAAGAACCTCCACTTCATGACACCTTAAATATCCCAGGAAAGAGATAAATGGATAAAGAAGTTGTGGTCCTTATGTACAAAGGAATATCCCTCAGACATGAAATCAATGTCATAAGGCTAGTAGAAGCAAGATGAGTGGATTTAGGTATGACGATTCTAAGTGAAATAAGTCACACAGAAAAAGACACTTATCATAAGCTATCACTTATAGAGGGAATGTAAAAACCGCTACACTTGAACTGAATTACAAAACAGAACAGAGTCACACGTTTAGAAAACACACTATGGCTGCTTAACGGGAAAGGTGAGGTGGGGTGATGCATAAAACAAGGGTTTCAAATTCGCTCAGATACCGTTCCATACACCCAATATGTAATAGACAAGACCTACTCCTTGCTCAGTGAACTGGACTCAACACCCCCTATTCACCGCACAAGAATATATCTGACTAGTAAGAATCGTAAAACCTATGTATTGATATCTCTCTGGAAGTGAGCCAAGTGGGTGTAAAGCCGCATAAACACAGCCGTGAAAAGCAGCTAAACCCCATTATAAAAATAAATTACTTTTAAAAACCCGTAAAACAAAGACAGTGAAAGAGAGAGAAATTCTTACAAAATTCGTTCAGGGGCTGTGATGCAACCTGGATTGACCATATCTAGACCCACACCTGGATGAGACATAAGGGTGGACACTCTTGGGGCTGAGAGGTTGGGTGAGGTTGGGAGAGCAAACTCAGACCCTTTAAAGTAATACTGTGTGGTACCCATCCCATGGGTCCCAAATCTCCAGGTTCAAGGGCATCTTCCTACATCGAAAACATGCATGAGAAACCCAGAAGATGGTACACCGTGTGATTTTGAAAGGTTTCTAAAACGCACCCCATTTCTCATCTCCTTGTGCTAGGGTTCGCCTTTCCAGCTACTTTACTAGCAATCTCCCTACTTGGAGAATCAGCACCTTTAAGCTTCTGTTCCCTACAGGTTGCAATTTGTCCTGAGGATGAACGGGAAGAGGGGCAACCAATGAGAGACTAGATCTAGGTGTTGGTAGAGGCACAGGTCACTCTATTTTCCCATCAGGAAGAAGAATTAACCACAGGCTCAGCCTGCCGCCAGGAACCAGAATAAGGCCTGAGGCAATCTCGGGCTTTTGTGGCCAGCTCCCAAAAAAGCGAGTTGAAAAATGGAGCTCAGGGACACTGCAATTCACAAACCCGCAGAGTTATAAATGATAACTCTCATCCACAGATATATTGAGGGAAGGCAACGAAGAGGATTTGAAAGCAAGGCAGAATTGCAGGAAGCAGATTTCAGGAGGTAGATTCGAATCGCCTTTAAAGCACATGAAAAGCGGCAAAACGTCGACAATGATGCCCTTGGCCAAAAAGGGCGTATGCGTTTTTTCCTGAATATATTCAGGAAAAAACGCATACGCCCTTTTTGGCCAACCAAGCAACCTGGAAAGGCAAATCAGCGCTACAAAGAGGTCTCGCTTCCCATCGGTCAAAAGGGCCATGCTGCAAAAAGTGTCAAAACCAGAAATGCAGGACAGGCCATGGAGAAATGGCAGCCTTGCTACGCTGATGGGCGGGATGTAAATTGCCAACAGCCACTCTAGAGAAGTGTACGGTGTGTCCTGAAACATCGAAAAAACACAGCTTAGGGAGCATAGGGCACGTCCACTCATGGGCGTATAAATTGGGAAAACTAAAAATCAGCAAGACACAGGCACCCCAATGTTTAGGGCTGCTATGTTGACAAGAACCTCCACTTCATGACACCTTAAATATCCCAGGAAAGAGAAAAATGGATAAAGAAGTTGTGGTCCTTATGTACAAAGGAATATCACTCAGACATGAAATCAATGTCATAAGGCTAGTAGAAGCAAGATGAGTGGATTTAGGTATGACAATTCTAAGTGAAATAAGTCACACAGAAAAAGACACTTATCATAAGGTATCACTTATAGAGGGAATGTAAAAACCGCTACACTTGAACTGAATTACAAAACAGAACAGAGTCACACGTTTAGAAAACACACTATGGCTGCTTAACGGGAAAGGTGAGGTGGGGTGATGCATAAAACAAGGGTTTCAAATTCGCTCAGATACCGTTCCATACACCCAATATGTAATAGACAAGACCTACTCCTTGCTCAGTGAACTGGACTCAACACCCCCTATTCACCGCACAAGAATATATCTGACTAGTAAGAATCTTAAAACCTATATATTGATATCTGTCTGGAAGTGAGTCAAGTGGGTGTAAAGCCGCATAAACACAGCCGTGAAAAGCAGCTAAACCCCATTATAAAAATAAATTACTTTTAAAAACCCGTAAAACAAAGACAGTGAAAGAGAGAGAAATTCTTACAAAATTCGTTCAGAGGCTGTGATGCAACCTGGATTGACCATATCTAGACCCACAGCTGGATGAGACATAAGGGTGGACACTCTTGGGGCTTAGAGGTTGGGTGAGGTTGGGTGAGCAAACGCAGATCCTTTAAAGTAATACTGTGTGGTACCCATCCCATGGGTCCCAAATCTCCAGGTTCAAGGGCATCTTCCTACATCGAAAACATGCATGAGAAACCCAGAAGATGGTACACCGTGTGATTTTGAAAGGTTTCTAAAACGCACCCAATTTCTCATCTCCTTGTGCTCGGGTTCGCCTTTCCAGCTACTTTACTAGCAATCTCCCTACTTGGAGAATCAGCACCTTTAAGCTCCTGTTCCCTACAGGTTGCAATTTGTCCTGAGGATGAACGGGAAGAGGGGCAACCAATGAGAGACTAGATCTAGGTGTTGGGACAGGCACAGGTCACTCTAATTTCCCATCAGGAAGAAGAATTAAACACAGGCTCAGCCTGCCGCCGGGAACCAGAATAGGGCCTGAGGCAATCCCGTGCTTTTGCGGCCAGCTCCCAAAAAAGACAGTTGAAAAATGGAGCTCAGGGGCACTGCAATTCACAAACCTGGAGAGTTATAAATGATAACTCTCATCCACAGATATATTGAGGGAAGGCAACGAAGAGGATTTGAAAGCAAGGCAGAATTGCAGGAAACAGGTTTCAGGAGGTAGATTCGAATCGCCTTTAAAGCACATGAAAAGTGGCAAAACGTCGACAGTGATGCCCTTGGCCAAAAAGGGCGTAAGCGTTTTTTCGTGAATATATTCAGGAAAAAACGCATACGCCCTTTTTGGCCAACCAAGCAACCTGGAAAGGCAAATCAGCGCTACAAAGAAGTCTCGCTTCCCATCGGTCAAAAGGGCCATGCTGCAAAAAGTGACAAAACCAGAAATGCAGTACAGGCCATGGAGAAATGGCAGCCTTGCTACGCTAATGGGCGGGATGTAAATTGCCAAAAGCCACTCTGGAGAAGTGTACGGTGTGTCCTGAAACATCGAAAAAACACAGCTTAGGGAGCATAGGGCACATCCACTCATGGGCGTATAAATTGGGAAAACTAAAAATCAGCAAGACACAGGCACCCCAATGTTTAGGGCTGCTATGTTGACAAGAACCTCCACTTCATGACACCTTAAATATCCCAGGAAAGAGATAAATGGATAAAGAAGTTGTGGTCTTTATGTACAAAGGGATATCCCTCAGACATGAAATCAATGTCATAAGGCTAGTAGAAGCAAGATGAGTGGATTTAGGTATGACGATTCTAAGTGAAATAAGTCACACAGAAAAAGACACTTATCATAAGCTATCACTTATAGAGGGAATGTAAAAACCGCTACACTTGAACTGAATTACAAAACAGAACAGAGTCACACGTTTAGAAAACACACTATGGCTGCTTAACGGGAAAGGTGAGGTGGGGTGATGCATAAAACAAGGGTTTCAAATTCGCTCAGATACCGTTCCATACACCCAATATGTAATAGACAAGACCTACTCCTTGCTCAGTGAACTGGACTCAACACCCCCTATTCACCGCACAAGAATATATCTGACTAGTAAGAATCGTAAAACCTATGTATTGATATCTCTCTGGAAGTGAGCCAAGTGGGTGTAAAGCCGCATAAACACAGCCGTGAAAAGCAGCTAAACCCCATTATAAAAATAAATTACTTTTAAAAACCCGTAAAACAAAGACAGTGAAAGAGAGAGAAATTCTTACAAAATTTGTTCAGGGGCTGTGATGCAACCTGGATTGACCATATCTAGACCCACACCTGGATGAGACATAAGGGTGGACACTCTTGGGGCTGAGAGGTTGGGTGAGGTTGGGAGAGCAAACTCAGACCCTTTAAAGTAATACTGCGTGGTACCCAATCCATGGGTCCCAAATCTCCAGGTTCAAGGGCATCTTCCTACATCGAAAACATGCATGAGAAACCCAGAAGATGGTACACCGTGTGATTTTGAAAGGTTTCTAAAACGCACCCCATTTCTCATCTCCTTGTGCTAGGGTTCGCCTTTCCAGCTACTTTACTAGCAATCTCCCTACTTGGAGAATCAGCACCTTTAAGCTTCTGTTCCCTACAGGTTGCAATTTGTCCTGAGGATGAACGGGAAGAGGGGCAACCAATGAGAGACTAGATCTAGGTGTTGGTAGAGGCACAGGTCACTCTATTTTCCCATCAGGAAGAAGAATTAACCACAGGCTCAGCCTGCTGCCAGGAACCAGAATAAGGCCTGAGGCAATCTCGGGCTTTTGTGGCCAGCTCCCAAAAAAGCGAGTTGAAAAATGGAGCTCAGGGACACTGCAATTCACAAACCCGCAGAGTT
Source organism: Eschrichtius robustus (assembly GCF_028021215.1). NCBI lineage: Eukaryota > Metazoa > Chordata > Mammalia > Artiodactyla > Eschrichtiidae > Eschrichtius > Eschrichtius robustus. The sequence continues at coordinate 1,094,846 of NW_027175818.1, read as the reverse complement.
ATAAATGATAACTCTCATCCACAGATATATTGAGGGAAGGCAACGAAGAGGATTTGAAAGCAAGGCAGAATTGCAGGAAGCAGATTTCAGGAGGTAGATTCGAATCGCCTTTAAAGCACATGAAAAGCGGCAAAACGTCGACAATGATGCCCTTGGCCAAAAAGGGCGTATGCGTTTTTTCCTGAATATATTCAGGAAAAAACGCATACGCCCTTTTTGGCCAACCAAGCAACCTGGAAAGGCAAATCAGCGCTACAAAGAGGTCTCGCTTCCCATCGGTCAAAAGGGCCATGCTGCAAAAAGTGTCAAAACCAGAAATGCAGGACAGGCCATGGAGAAATGGCAGCCTTGCTACGCTGATGGGCGGGATGTAAATTGCCAACAGCCACTCTAGAGAAGTGTACGGTGTGTCCTGAAACATCGAAAAAACACAGCTTAGGGAGCATAGGGCACGTCCACTCATGGGCGTATAAATTGGGAAAACTAAAAATCAGCAAGACACAGGCACCCCAATGTTTAGGGCTGCTATGTTGACAAGAACCTCCACTTCATGACACCTTAAATATCCCAGGAAAGAGAAAAATGGATAAAGAAGTTGTGGTCCTTATGTACAAAGGAATATCACTCAGACATGAAATCAATGTCATAAGGCTAGTAGAAGCAAGATGAGTGGATTTAGGTATGACGATTCTAAGTGAAATAAGTCACACAGAAAAAGACACTTATCATAAGATATCACTTATAGAGGGAATGTAAAAACCGCTACACTTGAACTGAATTACAAAACAGAACAGAGTCACACGTTTAGAAAACACACTATGGCTGCTTAACGGGAAAGGTGAGGTGGGGTGATGCATAAAACAAGGGGTTCAAATTCGCTCAGATACCGTTCCATACACCCAATATGTAATAGACAAGACCTACTCCTTGCTCAGTGAACTGGACTCAACACCCCCTATTCACCGCACAAGAATATATGTGACTAGTAAGAATCTTAAAACCTATATATTGATATCTGTCTGGAAGTGAGTCAAGTGGGTGTAAAGCCGCATAAACACAGCCGTGAAAAGCAGCTAAACCCCATTATAAAAATAAATTACTTTTAAAAACCCGTAAAACAAAGACAGTGAAAGAGAGAGAAATTCTTACAAAATTCGTTCAGAGGCTGTGATGCAACCTGGATTGACCATATCTAGACCCACACCTGGATGAGACATAAGGGTGGACACTCTTGGGGCTGAGAGGTTGGGTGAGGTTGGGAGAGCAAACTCAGACCCTTTAAAGTAATACTGCGTGGTACCCATCCCATGGGTCCCAAATCTCCAGGTTCAAGGGCATCTTCCTACATCGAAAACATGCATGAGAAACCCAGAAGATGGTACACCGTGTGATTTTGAAAGGTTTCTAAAACGCACCCCATTTCTCATCTCCTTGTGCTAGGGTTCGCCTTTCCAGCTACTTTACTAGCAATCTCCCTACTTGGAGAATCAGCACCTTTAAGCTCCTGTTCCCTACAGGTTGCAATTTGTCCTGAGGATGAACGGGAAGAGGGGCAACCAATGAGAGACTAGATCTAGGTGTTGGTAGAGGCACAGGTCACTCTATTTTCCCATCAGGAAGAAGAATTAACCACAGGCTCAGCCTGCCGCCAGGAACCAGAATAAGGCCTGAGGCAATCTCGCGCTTTTGTGGCCAGCTCCCAAAAAAGCGAGTTGAAAAATGGAGCTCAGGGACACTGCAATTCACAAACCCGCAGAGTTATAAATGATAACTCTCATCCACAGATATATTGAGGGAAGGCAACGAAGAGGATTTGAAAGCAAGGCAGAATTGCAGGAAGCAGATTTCAGGAGGTAGATTCGAATCGCCTTTAAAGCACATGAAAAGCGGCAAAACGTCGACAATGATGCCCTTGGCCAAAAAGGGCGTATGCGTTTTTTCCTGAATATATTCAGGAAAAAACGCATACGCCCTTTTTGGCCAACCAAGCAACCTGGAAAGGCAAATCAGCGCTACAAAGAGGTCTCGCTTCCCATCGGTCAAAAGGGCCATGCTGCAAAAAGTGTCAAAACCAGAAATGCAGGACAGGCCATGGAGAAATGGCAGCCTTGCTACGCTGATGGGCGGGATGTAAATTGCCAACAGCCACTCTAGAGAAGTGTACGGTGTGTCCTGAAACATCGAAAAAACACAGCTTAGGGAGCATAGGGCACGTCCACTCATGGGCGTATAAATTGGGAAAACTAAAAATCAGCAAGACACAGGCACCCCAATGTTTAGGGCTGCTATGTTGACAAGAACCTCCACTTCATGACACCTTAAATATCCCAGGAAAGAGAAAAATGGATAAAGAAGTTGTGGTCCTTATGTACAAAGGAATATCACTCAGACATGAAATCAATGTCATAAGGCTAGTAGAAGCAAGATGAGTGGATTTAGGTATGACGATTCTAAGTGAAATAAGTCACACAGAAAAAGACACTTATCATAAGATATCACTTATAGAGGGAATGTAAAAACCGCTACACTTGAACTGAATTACAAAACAGAACAGAGTCACACGTTTAGAAAACACACTATGGCTGCTTAACGGGAAAGGTGAGGTGGGGTGATGCATAAAACAAGGGGTTCAAATTCGCTCAGATACCGTTCCATACACCCAATATGTAATAGACAAGACCTACTCCTTGCTCAGTGAACTGGACTCAACACCCCCTATTCACCGCACAAGAATATATCTGACTAGTAAGAATCGTAAAACCTATGTATTGATATCTCTCTGGAAGTGAGCCAAGTGGGTGTAAAGCCGCATAAACACAGCCGTGAAAAGCAGCTAAACCCCATTATAAAAATAAATTACTTTTAAAAACCCGTAAAACAAAGACAGTGAAAGAGAGAGAAATTCTTACAAAATTTGTTCAGGGGCTGTGATGCAACCTGGATTGACCATATCTAGACCCACACCTGGATGAGACATAAGGGTGGACACTCTTGGGGCTGAGAGGTTGGGTGAGGTTGGGAGAGCAAACTCAGACCCTTTAAAGTAATACTGCGTGGTACCCATCCCATGGGTCCCAAATCTCCAGGTTCAAGGGCATCTTCCTACATCGAAAACATGCATGAGAAACCCAGAAGATGGTACACCGTGTGATTTTGAAAGGTTTCTAAAACGCACCCCATTTCTCATCTCCTTGTGCTAGGGTTCGCCTTTCCAGCTACTTTACTAGCAATCTCCCTACTTGGAGAATCAGCACCTTTAAGCTCCTGTTCCCTACAGGTTGCAATTTGTCCTGAGGATGAACGGGAAGAGGGGCAACCAATGAGAGACTAGATCTAGGTGTTGGTAGAGGCACAGGTCACTCTATTTTCCCATCAGGAAGAAGAATTAACCACAGGCTCAGCCTGCCGCCAGGAACCAGAATAAGGCCTGAGGCAATCTCGCGCTTTTGTGGCCAGCTCCCAAAAAAGCGAGTTGAAAAATGGAGCTCAGGGACACTGCAATTCACAAACCCGCAGAGTTATAAATGATAACTCTCATCCACAGATATATTGAGGGAAGGCAACGAAGAGGATTTGAAAGCAAGGCAGAATTGCAGGAAGCAGATTTCAGGAGGTAGATTCGAATCGCCTTTAAAGCACATGAAAAGCGGCAAAACGTCGACAATGATGCCCTTGGCCAAAAAGGGCGTATGCGTTTTTTCCTGAATATATTCAGGAAAAAACGCATACGCCCTTTTTGGCCAACCAAGCAACCTGGAAAGGCAAATCAGCGCTACAAAGAGGTCTCGCTTCCCATCGGTCAAAAGGGCCATGCTGCAAAAAGTGTCAAAACCAGAAATGCAGGACAGGCCATGGAGAAATGGCAGCCTTGCTACGCTGATGGGCGGGATGTAAATTGCCAACAGCCACTCTAGAGAAGTGTACGGTGTGTCCTGAAACATCGAAAAAACACAGCTTAGGGAGCATAGGGCACGTCCACTCATGGGCGTATAAATTGGGAAAACTAAAAATCAGCAAGACACAGGCACCCCAATGTTTAGGGCTGCTATGTTGACAAGAACCTCCACTTCATGACACCTTAAATATCCCAGGAAAGAGAAAAATGGATAAAGAAGTTGTGGTCCTTATGTACAAAGGAATATCACTCAGACATGAAATCAATGTCATAAGGCTAGTAGAAGCAAGATGAGTGGATTTAGGTATGACGATTCTAAGTGAAATAAGTCACACAGAAAAAGACACTTATCATAAGATATCACTTATAGAGGGAATGTAAAAACCGCTACACTTGAACTGAATTACAAAACAGAACAGAGTCACACGTTTAGAAAACACACTATGGCTGCTTAACGGGAAAGGTGAGGTGGGGTGATGCATAAAACAAGGGGTTCAAATTCGCTCAGATACCGTTCCATACACCCAATATGTAATAGACAAGACCTACTCCTTGCTCAGTGAACTGGACTCAACACCCCCTATTCACCGCACAAGAATATATCTGACTAGTAAGAATCGTAAAACCTATGTATTGATATCTCTCTGGAAGTGAGCCAAGTGGGTGTAAAGCCGCATAAACACAGCCGTGAAAAGCAGCTAAACCCCATTATAAAAATAAATTACTTTTAAAAACCCGTAAAACAAAGACAGTGAAAGAGAGAGAAATTCTTACAAAATTTGTTCAGGGGCTGTGATGCAACCTGGATTGACCATATCTAGACCCACACCTGGATGAGACATAAGGGTGGACACTCTTGGGGCTGAGAGGTTGGGTGAGGTTGGGAGAGCAAACTCAGACCCTTTAAAGTAATACTGCGTGGTACCCAATCCATGGGTCCCAAATCTCCAGGTTCAAGGGCATCTTCCTACATCGAAAACATGCATGAGAAACCCAGAAGATGGTACACCGTGTGATTTTGAAAGGTTTCTAAAACGCACCCCATTTCTCATCTCCTTGTGCTAGGGTTCGCCTTTCCAGCTACTTTACTAGCAATCTCCCTACTTGGAGAATCAGCACCTTTAAGCTTCTGTTCCCTACAGGTTGCAATTTGTCCTGAGGATGAACGGGAAGAGGGGCAACCAATGAGAGACTAGATCTAGGTGTTGGTAGAGGCACAGGTCACTCTATTTTCCCATCAGGAAGAAGAATTAACCACAGGCTCAGCCTGCCGCCAGGAACCAGAATAAGGCCTGAGGCAATCTCGGGCTTTTGTGGCCAGCTCCCAAAAAAGCGAGTTGAAAAATGGAGCTCAGGGACACTGCAATTCACAAACCCGCAGAGTTATAAATGATAACTCTCATCCACAGATATATTGAGGGAAGGCAACGAAGAGGATTTGAAAGCAAGGCAGAATTGCAGGAAGCAGATTTCAGGAGGTAGATTCGAATCGCCTTTAAAGCACATGAAAAGCGGCAAAACGTCGACAATGATGCCCTTGGCCAAAAAGGGCGTATGCGTTTTTTCCTGAATATATTCAGGAAAAAACGCATACGCCCTTTTTGGCCAACCAAGCAACCTGGAAAGGCAAATCAGCGCTACAAAGAGGTCTCGCTTCCCATCGGTCAAAAGGGCCATGCTGCAAAAAGTGTCAAAACCAGAAATGCAGGACAGGCCATGGAGAAATGGCAGCCTTGCTACGCTGATGGGCGGGATGTAAATTGCCAACAGCCACTCTAGAGAAGTGTACGGTGTGTCCTGAAACATCGAAAAAACACAGCTTAGGGAGCATAGGGCACGTCCACTCATGGGCGTATAAATTGGGAAAACTAAAAATCAGCAAGACACAGGCACCCCAATGTTTAGGGCTGCTATGTTGACAAGAACCTCCACTTCATGACACCTTAAATATCCCAGGAAAGAGAAAAATGGATAAAGAAGTTGTGGTCCTTATGTACAAAGGAATATCACTCAGACATGAAATCAATGTCATAAGGCTAGTAGAAGCAAGATGAGTGGATTTAGGTATGACGATTCTAAGTGAAATAAGTCACACAGAAAAAGACACTTATCATAAGATATCACTTATAGAGGGAATGTAAAAACCGCTACACTTGAACTGAATTACAAAACAGAACAGAGTCACACGTTTAGAAAACACACTATGGCTGCTTAACGGGAAAGGTGAGGTGGGGTGATGCATAAAACAAGGGGTTCAAATTCGCTCAGATACCGTTCCATACACCCAATATGTAATAGACAAGACCTACTCCTTGCTCAGTGAACTGGACTCAACACCCCCTATTCACCGCACAAGAATATATGTGACTAGTAAGAATCTTAAAACTTATATATTGATATCTGTCTGGAAGTGAGTCAAGTGGGTGTAAAGCCGCATAAACACAGCCGTGAAAAGCAGCTAAACCCCATTATGAAAATAAATTACTTTTAAAAACCCGTAAAACAAAGACAGTGAAAGAGAGAGAAATTCTTACAAAATTCGTTCAGAGGCTGTGATGCAACCTGGATTGACCATATCTAGACCCACAGCTGGATGAGACATAAGGGTGGACACTCTTGGGGCTTAGAGGTTGGGTGAGGTTGGGTGAGCAAACGCAGATCCTTTAAAGTAATACTGTGTGGTACCCATCCCATGGGTCCCAAATCTCCAGGTTCAAGGGCATCTTCCTACATCGAAAACATGCATGAGAAACCCAGAAGATGGTACACCGTGTGATTTTGAAAGGTTTCTAAAACGCACCCAATTTCTCATCTCCTTGTGCTCGGGTTCGCCTTTCCAGCTACTTTACTAGCAATCTCCCTACTTGGAGAATCAGCACCTTTAAGCTCCTGTTCCCTACAGGTTGCAATTTGTCCTGAGGATGAACGGGAAGAGGGGCAACAAATGAGAGACTAGATCTAGGTGTTGGGACAGGCACAGGTCACTCTAATTTCCCATCAGGAAGAAGAATTAAACACAGGCTCAGCCTGCCGCCGGGAACCAGAATAGGGCCTGAGGCAATCCCGTGCTTTTGCGGCCAGCTCCCAAAAAAGCGAGTTGAAAAATGGAGCTCAGGGGCACTGCAATTCACAAACCTGCAGAGTTATAAATGATAACTCTCATCCACAGATATATTGAGGGAAGGCAACGAAGAGGATTTGAAAGCAAGGCAGAATTGCAGGAAACAGGTTTCAGGAGGTAGATTCGAATGGCCTTTAAAGCACATGAAAAGTGGGAAACCGTCGACAGTGATGCCCTTGGCTAAAAAGGGCGTATGCGTTTTTTCCTGAATATATTCAGGAAAAAACGCATACGCCCGTTTTGGCCAACCAAGCAACCTGGAAAGGCAAATCAGCGCTACAAAGAGGTCTCGCTTCCCATCGGTCAAAAGGGCCATGCTGCAAAAAGTGTCAAAACCAGAAATGCAGGACAGGCCATGGAGAAATGGCAGCCTTGCTACGCTGATGGGCGGGATGTAAATTGCCAACAGCCACTCTAGAGAAGTGTACGGTGTGTCCTGAAACATCGAAAAAACACAGCTTAGGGAGCATAGGGCACGTCCACTCATGGGCGTATAAATTGGGAAAACTAAAAATCAGCAAGACACAGGCACCCCAATGTTTAGGGCTGCTATGTTGACAAGAACCTCCACTTCATGACACCTTAAATATCCCAGGAAAGAGAAAAATGGATAAAGAAGTTGTGGTCCTTATGTACAAAGGAATATCACTCAGACATGAAATCAATGTCATAAGGCTAGTAGAAGCAAGATGAGTGGATTTAGGTATGACGATTCTAAGTGAAATAAGTCACACAGAAAAAGACACTTATCATAAGATATCACTTATAGAGGGAATGTAAAAACCGCTACACTTGAACTGAATTACAAAACAGAACAGAGTCACACGTTTAGAAAACACACTATGGCTGCTTAACGGGAAAGGTGAGGTGGGGTGATGCATAAAACAAGGGTTTCAAATTCGCTCAGATACTGTTCCATACACCCAATATGTAATAGACAAGACCTACTCCTTGCTCAGTGAACTGGACTCAACAACCCCTATTCACCGCACAAGAATATATGTGACTAGTAAGAATCGTAAAACCTATGTATTGATATCTCTCTGGAAGTGTGTCAAGTGGGTGTAAAGCTGCATAAACACAGCCGTGAAAAGCAGCTAAACCCCATTATAAAAATAAATTACTTTTAAAAACCCGTAAAACAAAGACAGTGAAAGAGAGAGAAATTCTTACAAAATTCGTTCAGAGGCTGTGATGCAACCTGGATTGACCATATCTAGACCCACAGCTGGATGAGACATAAGGGTGGACACTCTTGGGGCTTAGAGGTTGGGTGAGGTTGGGTGAGCAAACGCAGACCCTTTAAAGTAATACTGTGTGGTACCCATCCCATGGGTCCCAAATCTCCAGGTTCAAGGGCATCTTCCTACATCGAAAACATGCATGAGAAACCCAGAAGATGGTGCACCGTGTGATTTTGAAAGGTTTCTAAAACGCACCCAATTTCTCATCTCCTTGTGCTCGGGTTCGCCTTTCCAGCTACTTTACTAGCAATCTCCCTACTTGGAGAATCAGCACCTTTAAGCTCCTGTTCCCTACAGGTTGCAATTTGTCCTGAGGATGAACGGGAAGAGGGGCAACCAATGAGAGACTAGATCTAGGTGTTGGGACAGGCACAGGTCACTCTATTTTCCCATCAGGAAGAAGAATTAACCACAGGCTCTGCCTGCCTCCAGGAACCAGAATAGGGCCTGAGGCAATCCCGCGCTTTTGCGGCCAGCTCCCAAAAAAGCGAGTTGAAAAATGGAGCTCAGGGACACTGCAATTCACAAACCCGCAGAGTTATAAATGATAACTCTCATCCACAGATATATTGAGGGAAGGCAACGAAGAGGATTTGAAAGCAAGGCAGAATTGCAGGAAAGAGATTTCAGGAGGTAGATTCGAATGGCCTTTAAAGCACATGAAAAGCGGCAAAACGTCGACAATGATGCCCTTGGCCAAAAAGGGCGTATGCGTTTTTTCCTGAATATATTCAGGAAAAAACGCATACGCCCTTTTTGGCCAACCAAGCAACCTGGAAAGGCAAATCAGCGCTACAAAGAAGTCTCGCTTCCCATCGGTCAAAAGGGCCATGCTGCAAAAAGTGTCAAAACCAGAAATGCAGTACAGGCCATGGAGAAATGGCAGCCTTGCTACGCTGATGGGCGGGATGTAAATTGCCAAAAGCCACTCTGGAGAAGTGTACGGTGTGTCCAGAAACATCGAAAAAACACAGCTTAGGGAGCATAGGGCACGTCCACTCATGGGCGTATAAATTGGGAAAACTAAAAATCAGCAAGACACAGGCACCCCAATGTTTAGGGCTGCTATGTTGACAAGAACCTCCACTTCATGACACCTTAAATATCCCAGGAAAGAGAAAAATGGATAAAGAAGTTGTGGTCCTTATGTACAATGGAATATCACTCAGACATGAAATCAATGTCATAAGGCTAGTAGAAGCAAGATGAGTGGATTTAGGTATGACGATTCTAAGTGAAATAAGTCACACAGAAAAAGACACTTATCATAAGATATCACTTATAGAGGGAATGTAAAAACCGCTACACTTGAACTGAATTACAAAACAGAACAGAGTCACACGTTTAGAAAACACACTATGGCTGCTTAACGGGAAAGGTGTGGTGGGGTGATGCATAAAACAAGGGTTTCAAATTCGCTCAGATACTGTTCCATACACCCAATATGTAATAGACAAGACCTACTCCTTGCTCAGTGAACTGGACTCAACACCCCCTATTCACCGCACAAGAATATATGTGACTAGTAAGAATCGTAAAACCTATGTATTGATATCTCTCTGGAAGTGAGTCAAGTGGGTGTAAAGCCGCATAAACACAGCCGTGAAAAGCAGCTAAACCCCATTATAAAAATAAATTACTTTTAAAAACCCGTAAAACAAAGACAGTGAAAGAGAGAGAAATTCTTACAAAATTCGTTCAGGGGCTGTGATGCAACCTGGATTGACCATATCTAGACCCACACCTGGATGAGACATAAGGGTGGACACTCTTGGGGCTGAGAGGTTGGGTGAGGTTGGGAGAGCAAACTCAGACCCTTTAAAGTAATACTGCGTGGTACCCATCCCATGGGTCCCAAATCTCCAGGTTCAAGGGCATCTTCCTACATCGAAAACATGCATGAGAAACCCAGAAGATGGTACACCGTGTGATTTTGAAAGGTTTCTAAAACGCACCCCATTTCTCATCTCCTTGTGCTAGGGTTCGCCTTTCCAGCTACTTTACTAGCAATCTCCCTACTTGGAGAATCAGCACCTTTAAGCTCCTGTTCCCTACAGGTTGCAATTTGTCCTGAGGATGAACGGGAAGAGGGGCAACCAATGAGAGACTAGATCTAGGTGTTGGTAGAGGCACAGGTCACTCTATTTTCCCATCAGGAAGAAGAATTAACCACAGGCTCAGCCTGCCGCCAGGAACCAGAATAAGGCCTGAGGCAATCTCGCGCTTTTGTGGCCAGCTCCCAAAAAAGCGAGTTGAAAAATGGAGCTCAGGGACACTGCAATTCACAAACCCGCAGAGTTATAAATGATAACTCTCATCCACAGATATATTGAGGGAAGGCAACGAAGAGGATTTGAAAGCAAGGCAGAATTGCAGGAAGCAGATTTCAGGAGGTAGATTCGAATCGCCTTTAAAGCACATGAAAAGCGGCAAAACGTCGACAATGATGCCCTTGGCCAAAAAGGGCGTATGCGTTTTTTCCTGAATATATTCAGGAAAAAACGCATACGCCCTTTTTGGCCAACCAAGCAACCTGGAAAGGCAAATCAGCGCTACAAAGAGGTCTCGCTTCCCATCGGTCAAAAGGGCCATGCTGCAAAAAGTGTCAAAACCAGAAATGCAGGACAGGCCATGGAGAAATGGCAGCCTTGCTACGCTGATGGGCGGGATGTAAATTGCCAACAGCCACTCTAGAGAAGTGTACGGTGTGTCCTGAAACATCGAAAAAACACAGCTTAGGGAGCATAGGGCACGTCCACTCATGGGCGTATAAATTGGGAAAACTAAAAATCAGCAAGACACAGGCACCCCAATGTTTAGGGCTGCTATGTTGACAAGAACCTCCACTTCATGACACCTTAAATATCCCAGGAAAGAGAAAAATGGATAAAGAAGTTGTGGTCCTTATGTACAAAGGAATATCACTCAGACATGAAATCAATGTCATAAGGCTAGTAGAAGCAAGATGAGTGGATTTAGGTATGACGATTCTAAGTGAAATAAGTCACACAGAAAAAGACACTTATCATAAGATATCACTTATAGAGGGAATGTAAAAACCGCTACACTTGAACTGAATTACAAAACAGAACAGAGTCACACGTTTAGAAAACACACTATGGCTGCTTAACGGGAAAGGTGAGGTGGGGTGATGCATAAAACAAGGGTTTCAAATTCGCTCAGATACCGTTCCATACACCCAATATGTAATAGACAAGACCTACTCCTTGCTCAGTGAACTGGACTCAACACCCCCTATTCACCGCACAAGAATATATGTGACTAGTAAGAATCGTAAAACCTATGTATTGATATCTCTCTGGAAGTGAGTCAAGTGGGTGTAAAGCCGCATAAACACAGCCGTGAAAAGCAGCTAAACCCCATTATAAAAATAAATTACTTTTAAAAACCCGTAAAACAAAGACAGTGAAAGAGAGAGAAATTCTTACAAAATTCGTTCAGGGGCTGTGATGCAACCTGGATTGACCATATCTAGACCCACACCTGGATGAGACATAAGGGTGGACACTCTTGGGGCTGAGAGGTTGGGTGAGGTTGGGAGAGCAAACTCAGACCCTTTAAAGTAATACTGCGTGGTACCCATCCCATGGGTCCCAAATCTCCAGGTTCAAGGGCATCTTCCTACATCGAAAACATGCATGAGAAACCCAGAAGATGGTACACCGTGTGATTTTGAAAGGTTTCTAAAACGCACCCCATTTCTCATCTCCTTGTGCTAGGGTTCGCCTTTCCAGCTACTTTACTAGCAATCTCCCTACTTGGAGAATCAGCACCTTTAAGCTTCTGTTCCCTACAGGTTGCAATTTGTCCTGAGGATGAACGGGAAGAGGGGCAACCAATGAGAGACTAGATCTAGGTGTTGGTAGAGGCACAGGTCACTCTATTTTCCCATCAGGAAGAAGAATTAACCACAGGCTCAGCCTGCCGCCAGGAACCAGAATAAGGCCTGAGGCAATCTCGCGCTTTTGCGGCCAGCTCCCAAAAAAGCGAGTTGAAAAATGGAGCTCAGGGACACTGCAATTCACAAACCCGCAGAGTTATAAATGATAACTCTCATCCACAGATATATTGAGGGAAGGCAACGAAGAGGATTTGAAAGCAAGGCAGAATTGCAGGAAGCAGATTTCAGGAGGTAGATTCGAATCGCCTTTAAAGCACATGAAAAGCGGCAAAACGTCGACAATGATGCCCTTGGCCAAAAAGGGCGTATGCGTTTTTTCCTGAATATATTCAGGAAAAAACGCATACGCCCTTTTTGGCCAACCAAGCAACCTGGAAAGTCAGATCAGCGCTACAAAGAGGTCTCGCTTCCCATCGGTCAAAAGGGCCATGCTGCAAAAAGTGTCAAAACCAGAAATGCAGGACAGGCCATGGAGAAATGGCAGCCTTGCTACGCTGATGGGCGGGATGTAAATTGCCAACAGCCACTCTAGAGAAGTGTACGGTGTGTCCTGAAACATCGAAAAAACACAGCTTAGGGAGCATAGGGCACGTCCACTCATGGGCGTATAAATTGGGAAAACTAAAAATCAGCAAGACACAGGCACCCCAATGTTTAGGGCTGCTATGTTGACAAGAACCTCCACTTCATGACACCTTAAATATCCCAGGAAAGAGAAAAATGGATAAAGAAGTTGTGGTCCTTATGTACAAAGGAATATCACTCAGACATGAAATCAATGTCATAAGGCTAGTAGAAGCAAGATGAGTGGATTTAGGTATGACGATTCTAAGTGAAATAAGTCACACAGAAAAAGACACTTATCATAAGATATCACTTATAGAGGGAATGTAAAAACCACTACACTTGAACTGAATTACAAAACAGAACAGAGTCACACGTTTAGAAAACACACTATGGCTGCTTAACGGGAAAGGTGAGGTGGGGTGATGCATAAAACAAGGGTTTCAAATTCGCTCAGATACCGTTCCATACACCCAATATGTAATAGACAAGACCTACTCCTTGCTCAGTGAACTGGACTCAACACCCCCTATTCACCGCACAAGAATATATGTGACTAGTAAGAATCTTAAAACCTATATATTGATATCTGTCTGGAAGTGAGTCAAGTGGGTGTAAAGCCGCATAAACACAGCCGTGAAAAGCAGCTAAACCCCATTATAAAAATAAATTACTTTTAAAAACCCGTAAAACAAAGACAGTGAAAGAGAGAGAAATTCTTACAAAATTCGTTCAGAGGCTGTGATGCAACCTGGATTGACCATATCTAGACCCACACCTGGATGAGACATAAGGGTGGACACTCTTGGGGCTGAGAGGTTGGGTGAGGTTGGGAGAGCAAACTCAGACCCTTTAAAGTAATACTGCGTGGTACCCATCCCATGGGTCCCAAATCTCCAGGTTCAAGGGCATCTTCCTACATCGAAAACATGCATGAGAAACCCAGAAGATGGTACACCGTGTGATTTTGAAAGGTTTCTAAAACGCACCCCATTTCTCATCTCCTTGTGCTCGGGTTCGCCTTTCCAGCTACTTTACTAGCAATCTCCCTACTTGGAGAATCAGCACCTTTAAGCTCCTGTTCCCTACAGGTTGCAATTTGTCCTGAGGATGAACGGGAAGAGGGGCAACCAATGAGAGACTAGATCTAGGTGTTGGTAGAGGCACAGGTCACTCTATTTTCCCATCAGGAAGAAGAATTAACCACAGGCTCAGCCTGCCGCCAGGAACCAGAATAAGGCCTGAGGCAATCTCGCGCTTTTGTGGCCAGCTCCCAAAAAAGCGAGTTGAAAAATGGAGCTCAGGGACACTGCAATTCACAAACCCGCAGAGTTATAAATGATAACTCTCATCCACAGATATATTGAGGGAAGGCAACGAAGAGGATTTGAAAGCAAGGCAGAATTGCAGGAAGCAGATTTCAGGAGGTAGATTCGAATCGCCTTTAAAGCACATGAAAAGCGGCAAAACGTCGACAATGATGCCCTTGGCCAAAAAGGGCGTATGCGTTTTTTCCTGAATATATTCAGGAAAAAACGCATACGCCCTTTTTGGCCAACCAAGCAACCTGGAAAGTCAGATCAGCGCTACAAAGAGGTCTCGCTTCCCATCGGTCAAAAGGGCCATGCTGCAAAAAGTGTCAAAACCAGAAATGCAGGACAGGCCATGGAGAAATGGCAGCCTTGCTACGCTGATGGGCGGGATGTAAATTGCCAACAGCCACTCTAGAGAAGTGTACGGTGTGTCCTGAAACATCGAAAAAACACAGCTTAGGGAGCATAGGGCACGTCCACTCATGGGCGTATAAATTGGGAAAACTAAAAATCAGCAAGACACAGGCACCCCAATGTTTAGGGCTGCTATGTTGACAAGAACCTCCACTTCATGACACCTTAAATATCCCAGGAAAGAGAAAAATGGATAAAGAAGTTGTGGTCCTTATGTACAAAGGAATATCACTCAGACATGAAATCAATGTCATAAGGCTAGTAGAAGCAAGATGAGTGGATTTAGGTATGACGATTCTAAGTGAAATAAGTCACACAGAAAAAGACACTTATCATAAGATATCACTTATAGAGGGAATGTAAAAACCGCTACACTTGAACTGAATTACAAAACAGAACAGAGTCACACGTTTAGAAAACACACTATGGCTGCTTAACGGGAAAGGTGAGGTGGGGTGATGCATAAAACAAGGGGTTCAAATTCGCTCAGATACCGTTCCATACACCCAATATGTAATAGACAAGACCTACTCCTTGCTCAGTGAACTGGACTCAACACCCCCTATTCACCGCACAAGAATATATCTGACTAGTAAGAATCGTAAAACCTATGTATTGATATCTCTCTGGAAGTGAGCCAAGTGGGTGTAAAGCCGCATAAACACAGCCGTGAAAAGCAGCTAAACCCCATTATAAAAATAAATTACTTTTAAAAACCCGTAAAACAAAGACAGTGAAAGAGAGAGAAATTCTTACAAAATTTGTTCAGGGGCTGTGATGCAACCTGGATTGACCATATCTAGACCCACACCTGGATGAGACATAAGGGTGGACACTCTTGGGGCTGAGAGGTTGGGTGAGGTTGGGAGAGCAAACTCAGACCCTTTAAAGTAATACTGCGTGGTACCCATCCCATGGGTCCCAAATCTCCAGGTTCAAGGGCATCTTCCTACATCGAAAACATGCATGAGAAACCCAGAAGATGGTACACCGTGTGATTTTGAAAGGTTTCTAAAACGCACCCCATTTCTCATCTCCTTGTGCTAGGGTTCGCCTTTCCAGCTACTTTACTAGCAATCTCCCTACTTGGAGAATCAGCACCTTTAAGCTCCTGTTCCCTACAGGTTGCAATTTGTCCTGAGGATGAACGGGAAGAGGGGCAACCAATGAGAGACTAGATCTAGGTGTTGGTAGAGGCACAGGTCACTCTATTTTCCCATCAGGAAGAAGAATTAACCACAGGCTCAGCCTGCCGCCAGGAACCAGAATAAGGCCTGAGGCAATCTCGCGCTTTTGTGGCCAGCTCCCAAAAAAGCGAGTTGAAAAATCCAGCTCAGGGACACTGCAATTCACAAACCCGCAGAGTTATAAATGATAACTCTCATCCACAGATATATTGAGGGAAGGCAACGAAGAGGATTTGAAAGCAAGGCAGAATTGCAGGAAGCAGATTTCAGGAGGTAGATTCGAATCGCCTTTAAAGCACATGAAAAGCGGCAAAACGTCGACAATGATGCCCTTGGCCAAAAAGGGCGTATGCGTTTTTTCCTGAATATATTCAGGAAAAAACGCATACGCCCTTTTTGGCCAACCAAGCAACCTGGAAAGGCAAATCAGCGCTACAAAGAGGTCTCGCTTCCCATCGGTCAAAAGGGCCATGCTGCAAAAAGTGTCAAAACCAGAAATGCAGGACAGGCCATGGAGAAATGGCAGCCTTGCTACGCTGATGGGCGGGATGTAAATTGCCAACAGCCACTCTAGAGAAGTGTACGGTGTGTCCTGAAACATCGAAAAAACACAGCTTAGGGAGCATAGGGCACGTCCACTCATGGGCGTATAAATTGGGAAAACTAAAAATCAGCAAGACACAGGCACCCCAATGTTTAGGGCTGCTATGTTGACAAGAACCTCCACTTCATGACACCTTAAATATCCCAGGAAAGAGAAAAATGGATAAAGAAGTTGTGGTCCTTATGTACAAAGGAATATCACTCAGACATGAAATCAATGTCATAAGGCTAGTAGAAGCAAGATGAGTGGATTTAGGTATGACGATTCTAAGTGAAATAAGTCACACAGAAAAAGACACTTATCATAAGATATCACTTATAGAGGGAATGTAAAAACCGCTACACTTGAACTGAATTACAAAACAGAACAGAGTCACACGTTTAGAAAACACACTATGGCTGCTTAACGGGAAAGGTGAGGTGGGGTGATGCATAAAACAAGGGGTTCAAATTCGCTCAGATACCGTTCCATACACCCAATATGTAATAGACAAGACCTACTCCTTGCTCAGTGAACTGGACTCAACACCCCCTATTCACCGCACAAGAATATATCTGACTAGTAAGAATCGTAAAACCTATGTATTGATATCTCTCTGGAAGTGAGCCAAGTGGGTGTAAAGCCGCATAAACACAGCCGTGAAAAGCAGCTAAACCCCATTATAAAAATAAATTACTTTTAAAAACCCGTAAAACAAAGACAGTGAAAGAGAGAGAAATTCTTACAAAATTTGTTCAGGGGCTGTGATGCAACCTGGATTGACCATATCTAGACCCACACCTGGATGAGACATAAGGGTGGACACTCTTGGGGCTGAGAGGTTGGGTGAGGTTGGGAGAGCAAACTCAGACCCTTTAAAGTAATACTGCGTGGTACCCAATCCATGGGTCCCAAATCTCCAGGTTCAAGGGCATCTTCCTACATCGAAAACATGCATGAGAAACCCAGAAGATGGTACACCGTGTGATTTTGAAAGGTTTCTAAAACGCACCCCATTTCTCATCTCCTTGTGCTAGGGTTCGCCTTTCCAGCTACTTTACTAGCAATCTCCCTACTTGGAGAATCAGCACCTTTAAGCTTCTGTTCCCTACAGGTTGCAATTTGTCCTGAGGATGAACGGGAAGAGGGGCAACCAATGAGAGACTAGATCTAGGTGTTGGTAGAGGCACAGGTCACTCTATTTTCCCATCAGGAAGAAGAATTAACCACAGGCTCAGCCTGCCGCCAGGAACCAGAATAAGGCCTGAGGCAATCTCGCGCTTTTGTGGCCAGCTCCCAAAAAAGCGAGTTGAAAAATGGAGCTCAGGGACACTGCAATTCACAAACCCGCAGAGTTATAAATGATAACTCTCATCCACAGATATATTGAGGGAAGGCAACGAAGAGGATTTGAAAGCAAGGCAGAATTGCAGGAAGCAGATTTCAGGAGGTAGATTCGAATCGCCTTTAAAGCACATGAAAAGCGGCAAAACGTCGACAATGATGCCCTTGGCCAAAAAGGGCGTATGCGTTTTTTCCTGAATATATTCAGGAAAAAACGCATACGCCCTTTTTGGCCAACCAAGCAACCTGGAAAGTCAGATCAGCGCTACAAAGAGGTCTCGCTTCCCATCGGTCAAAAGGGCCATGCTGCAAAAAGTGTCAAAACCAGAAATGCAGGACAGGCCATGGAGAAATGGCAGCCTTGCTACGCTGATGGGCGGGATGTAAATTGCCAACAGCCACTCTAGAGAAGTGTACGGTGTGTCCTGAAACATCGAAAAAACACAGCTTAGGGAGCATAGGGCACGTCCACTCATGGGCGTATAAATTGGGAAAACTAAAAATCAGCAAGACACAGGCACCCCAATGTTTAGGGCTGCTATGTTGACAAGAACCTCCACTTCATGACACCTTAAATATCCCAGGAAAGAGAAAAATGGATAAAGAAGTTGTGGTCCTTATGTACAAAGGAATATCACTCAGACATGAAATCAATGTCATAAGGCTAGTAGAAGCAAGATGAGTGGATTTAGGTATGACGATTCTAAGTGAAATAAGTCACACAGAAAAAGACACTTATCATAAGATATCACTTATAGAGGGAATGTAAAAACCGCTACACTTGAACTGAATTACAAAACAGAACAGAGTCACACGTTTAGAAAACACACTATGGCTGCTTAACGGGAAAGGTGAGGTGGGGTGATGCATAAAACAAGGGGTTCAAATTCGCTCAGATACCGTTCCATACACCCAATATGTAATAGACAAGACCTACTCCTTGCTCAGTGAACTGGACTCAACACCCCCTATTCACCGCACAAGAATATATGTGACTAGTAAGAATCTTAAAACCTATATATTGATATCTGTCTGGAAGTGAGTCAAGTGGGTGTAAAGCCGCATAAACACAGCCGTGAAAAGCAGCTAAACCCCATTATGAAAATAAGTTACTTTTAAAAACCCGTAAAACAAAGACAGTGAAAGAGAGAGAAATTCTTACAAAATTCGTTCAGAGGCTGTGATGCAACCTGGATTGACCATATCTAGACCCACAGCTGGATGAGACATAAGGGTGGACACTCTTGGGGCTTAGAGGTTGGGTGAGGTTGGGTGAGCAAACGCAGATCCTTTAAAGTAATACTGTGTGGTACCCATCCCATGGGTCCCAAATCTCCAGGTTCAAGGGCATCTTCCTACATCGAAAACATGCATGAGAAACCCAGAAGATGGTACACCGTGTGATTTTGAAAGGTTTCTAAAACGCACCCAATTTCTCATCTCCTTGTGCTCGGGTTCGCCTTTCCAGCTACTTTACTAGCAATCTCCCTACTTGGAGAATCAGCACCTTTAAGCTCCTGTTCCCTACAGGTTGCAATTTGTCCTGAGGATGAACGGGAAGAGGGGCAACAAATGAGAGACTAGATCTAGGTGTTGGGACAGGCACAGGTCACTCTAATTTCCCATCAGGAAGAAGAATTAAACACAGGCTCAGCCTGCCGCCGGGAACCAGAATAGGGCCTGAGGCAATCCCGTGCTTTTGCGGCCAGCTCCCAAAAAAGCGAGTTGAAAAATGGAGCTCAGGGGCACTGCAATTCACAAACCTGCAGAGTTATAAATGATAACTCTCATCCACAGATATATTGAGGGAAGGCAACGAAGAGGATTTGAAAGCAAGGCAGAATTGCAGGAAACAGGTTTCAGGAGGTAGATTCGAATGGCCTTTAAAGCATATGAAAAGTGGGAAACCGTCGACAGTGATGCCCTTGGCTAAAAAGGGCGTATGCGTTTTTTCCTGAATATATTCAGGAAAAAACGCATACGCCCTTTTTGGCCAACCAAGCAACCTGGAAAGGCAAATCAGCGCTACAAAGAGGTCTCGCTTCCCATCGGTCAAAAGGGCCATGCTGCAAAAAGTGTCAAAACCAGAAATGCAGGACAGGCCATGGAGAAATGGCAGCCTTGCTACGCTGATGGGCGGGATGTAAATTGCCAACAGCCACTCTAGAGAAGTGTACGGTGTGTCCTGAAACATCGAAAAAACACAGCTTAGGGAGCATAGGGCACGTCCACTCATGGGCGTATAAATTGGGAAAACTAAAAATCAGCAAGACACAGGCACCCCAATGTTTAGGGCTGCTATGTTGACAAGAACCTCCACTTCATGACACCTTAAATATCCCAGGAAAGAGAAAAATGGATAAAGAAGTTGTGGTCCTTATGTACAAAGGAATATCACTCAGACATGAAATCAATGTCATAAGGCTAGTAGAAGCAAGATGAGTGGATTTAGGTATGACGATTCTAAGTGAAATAAGTCACACAGAAAAAGACACTTATCATAAGATATCACTTATAGAGGGAATGTAAAAACCGCTACACTTGAACTGAATTACAAAACAGAACAGAGTCACACGTTTAGAAAACACACTATGGCTGCTTAACGGGAAAGGTGAGGTGGGGTGATGCATAAAACAAGGGTTTCAAATTCGCTCAGATACTGTTCCATACACCCAATATGTAATAGACAAGACCTACTCCTTGCTCAGTGAACTGGACTCAACAACCCCTATTCACCGCACAAGAATATATGTGACTAGTAAGAATCGTAAAACCTATGTATTGATATCTCTCTGGAAGTGTGTCAAGTGGGTGTAAAGCTGCATAAACACAGCCGTGAAAAGCAGCTAAACCCCATTATAAAAATAAATTACTTTTAAAAACCCGTAAAACAAAGACAGTGAAAGAGAGAGAAATTCTTACAAAATTCGTTCAGAGGCTGTGATGCAACCTGGATTGACCATATCTAGACCCACAGCTGGATGAGACATAAGGGTGGACACTCTTGGGGCTTAGAGGTTGGGTGAGGTTGGGTGAGCAAACGCAGACCCTTTAAAGTAATACTGTGTGGTACCCATCCCATGGGTCCCAAATCTCCAGGTTCAAGGGCATCTTCCTACATCGAAAACATGCATGAGAAACCCAGAAGATGGTGCACCGTGTGATTTTGAAAGGTTTCTAAAACGCACCCAATTTCTCATCTCCTTGTGCTCGGGTTCGCCTTTCCAGCTACTTTACTAGCAATCTCCCTACTTGGAGAATCAGCACCTTTAAGCTCCTGTTCCCTACAGGTTGCAATTTGTCCTGAGGATGAACGGGAAGAGGGGCAACCAATGAGAGACTAGATCTAGGTGTTGGGACAGGCACAGGTCACTCTATTTTCCCATCAGGAAGAAGAATTAACCACAGGCTCTGCCTGCCTCCAGGAACCAGAATAGGGCCTGAGGCAATCCCGCGCTTTTGCGGCCAGCTCCCAAAAAAGCGAGTTGAAAAATGGAGCTCAGGGACACTGCAATTCACAAACCCGCAGAGTTATAAATGATAACTCTCATCCACAGATATATTGAGGGAAGGCAACGAAGAGGATTTGAAAGCAAGGCAGAATTGCAGGAAAGAGATTTCAGGAGGTAGATTCGAATGGCCTTTAAAGCACATGAAAAGCGGCAAAACGTCGACAATGATGCCCTTGGCCAAAAAGGGCGTATGCGTTTTTTCCTGAATATATTCAGGAAAAAACGCATACGCCCTTTTTGGCCAACCAAGCAACCTGGAAAGGCAAATCAGCGCTACAAAGAAGTCTCGCTTCCCATCGGTCAAAAGGGCCATGCTGCAAAAAGTGTCAAAACCAGAAATGCAGTACAGGCCATGGAGAAATGGCAGCCTTGCTACGCTGATGGGCGGGATGTAAATTGCCAAAAGCCACTCTGGAGAAGTGTACGGTGTGTCCTGAAACATCGAAAAAACACAGCGTAGGGAGCATAGGGCACGTCCACTCATGGGCGTATAAATTGGGAAAACTAAAAATCAGCAAGACACAGGCACCCCAATGTTTAGGGCTGCTATGTTGACAAGAACCTCCACTTCATGACACCTTAAATATCCCAGGAAAGAGAAAAATGGATAAAGAAGTTGTGGTCCTTATGTACAATGGAATATCACTCAGACATGAAATCAATGTCATAAGGCTAGTAGAAGCAAGATGAGTGGATTTAGGTATGACGATTCTAAGTGAAATAAGTCACACAGAAAAAGACACTTATCATAAGATATCACTTATAGAGGGAATGTAAAAACCGCTACACTTGAACTGAATTACAAAACAGAACAGAGTCACACGTTTAGAAAACACACTATGGCTGCTTAACGGGAAAGGTGAGGTGGGGTGATGCATAAAACAAGGGTTTCAAATTCGCTCAGATACCGTTCCATACACCCTATATGTAATAGACAAGACCTACTCCTTGCTCAGTGAACTGGACTCAACACCCCCTATTCACCGCACAAGAATATATGTGACTAGTAAGAATCGTAAAACCTATGTATTGATATCTCTCTGGAAGTGAGTCAAGTGGGTGTAAAGCCGCATAAACACAGCCGTGAAAAGCAGCTAAACCCCATTATAAAAATAAATTACTTTTAAAAACCCGTAAAACAAAGACAGTGAAAGAGAGAGAAATTCTTACAAAATTCGTTCAGGGGCTGTGATGCAACCTGGATTGACCATATCTAGACCCACACCTGGATGAGACATAAGGGTGGACACTCTTGGGGCTGAGAGGTTGGGTGAGGTTGGGAGAGCAAACTCAGACCCTTTAAAGTAATACTGCGTGGTACCCATCCCATGGGTCCCAAATCTCCAGGTTCAAGGGCATCTTCCTACATCGAAAACATGCATGAGAAACCCAGAAGATGGTACACCGTGTGATTTTGAAAGGTTTCTAAAACGCACCCCATTTCTCATCTCCTTGTGCTAGGGTTCGCCTTTCCAGCTACTTTACTAGCAATCTCCCTACTTGGAGAATCAGCACCTTTAAGCTCCTGTTCCCTACAGGTTGCAATTTGTCCTGAGGATGAACGGGAAGAGGGGCAACCAATGAGAGACTAGATCTAGGTGTTGGGACAGGCACAGGTCACTCTATTTTCCCATCAGGAAGAAGAATTAACCACAGGCTCAGCCTGCCGCCAGGAACCAGAATAAGGCCTGAGGCAATCTCGCGCTTTTGTGGCCAGCTCCCAAAAAAGCGAGTTGAAAAATGGAGCTCAGGGACACTGTAATTCACAAACCCGCAGAGTTATAAATGATAACTCTCATCCACAGATATATTGAGGGAAGGCAACGAAGAGGATTTGAAAGCAAGGCAGAATTGCAGGAAGCAGATTTCAGGAGGTAGATTCGAATCGCCTTTAAAGCACATGAAAAGCGGCAAAACGTCGACAATGATGCCCTTGGCCAAAAAGGGCGTATGCGTTTTTTCCTGAATATATTCAGGAAAAAACGCATACGCCCTTTTTGGCCAACCAAGCAACCTGGAAAGGCAAATCAGCGCTACAAAGAGGTCTCGCTTCCCATCGGTCAAAAGGGCCATGCTGCAAAAAGTGTCAAAACCAGAAATGCAGGACAGGCCATGGAGAAATGGCAGCCTTGCTACGCTGATGGGCGGGATGTAAATTGCCAACAGCCACTCTAGAGAAGTGTACGGTGTGTCCTGAAACATCGAAAAAACACAGCTTAGGGAGCATAGGGCACGTCCACTCATGGGCGTATAAATTGGGAAAACTAAAAATCAGCAAGACACAGGCACCCCAATGTTTAGGGCTGCTATGTTGACAAGAACCTCCACTTCATGACACCTTAAATATCCCAGGAAAGAGAAAAATGGATAAAGAAGTTGTGGTCCTTATGTACAAAGGAATATCACTCAGACATGAAATCAATGTCATAAGGCTAGTAGAAGCAAGATGAGTGGATTTAGGTATGACGATTCTAAGTGAAATAAGTCACACAGAAAAAGACACTTATCATAAGATATCACTTATAGAGGGAATGTAAAAACCGCTACACTTGAACTGAATTACAAAACAGAACATAGTCACACGTTTAGAAAACACACTATGGCTGCTTAACGGGAAAGGTGAGGTGGGGTGATGCATAAAACAAGGGTTTCAAATTCGCTCAGATACCGTTCCATACACCCAATATGTAATAGACAAGACCTACTCCTTGCTCAGTGAAGTGGACTCAACACCCCCTATTCACCGCACAAGAATATATGTGACTAGTAAGAATCTTAAAACCTATATATTGATATCTGTCTGGAAGTGAGTCAAGTGGGTGTAAAGCCGCATAAACACAGCCGTGAAAAGCAGCTAAACCCCATTATAAAAATAAATTACTTTTAAAAACCCGTAAAACAAAGACAGTGAAAGAGAGAGAAATTCTTACAAAATTCGTTCAGAGGCTGTGATGCAACCTGGATTGACCATATCTAGACCCACAGCTGGATGAGACATAAGGGTGGACACTCTTGGGGCTTAGAGGTTGGGTGAGGTTGGGTGAGCAAACGCAGATCCTTTAAAGTAATACTGTGTGGTACCCATCCCATGGGTCCCAAATCTCCAGGTTCAAGGGCATCTTCCTACATCGAAAACATGCATGAGAAACCCAGAAGATGGTACACCGTGTGATTTTGAAAGGTTTCTAAAACGCACCCAATTTCTCATCTCCTTGTGCTCGGGTTCGCCTTTCCAGCTACTTTACTAGCAATCTCCCTACTTGGAGAATCAGCACCTTTAAGCTCCTGTTCCCTACAGGTTGCAATTTGTCCTGAGGATGAACGGGAAGAGGGGCAACCAATGAGAGACTAGATCTAGGTGTTGGGACAGGCACAGGTCACTCTAATTTCCCATCAGGAAGAAGAATTAAACACAGGCTCAGCCTGCCGCCGGGAACCAGAATAGGGCCTGAGGCAATCCCGTGCTTTTGCGGCCAGCTCCCAAAAAAGACAGTTGTAAAATGGAGCTCAGGGGCACTGCAATTCACAAACCTGCAGAGTTATAAATGATAACTCTCATCCACAGATATATTGAGGGAAGGCAACGAAGAGGATTTGA
Organism: Eschrichtius robustus; assembly: GCF_028021215.1. NCBI lineage: Eukaryota > Metazoa > Chordata > Mammalia > Artiodactyla > Eschrichtiidae > Eschrichtius > Eschrichtius robustus. The sequence goes on along the minus strand of NW_027175818.1, from coordinate 1,070,149 downwards.
AAGCAAGGCAGAATTGCAGGAAACAGGTTTCAGGAGGTAGATTCGAATCGCCTTTAAAGCACATGAAAAGTGGCAAAACGTCGACAGTGATGCCCTTGGCCAAAAAGGGCGTAAGCGTTTTTTCCTGAATATATTCAGGAAAAAACGCATACGCCCTTTTTGGCCAACCAAGCAACCTGGAAAGGCAAATCAGCGCTACAAAGAAGTCTCGCTTCCCATCGGTCAAAAGGGCCATGCTGCAAAAAGTGACAAAACCAGAAATGCAGTACAGGCCATGGAGAAATGGCAGCCTTGCTACGCTAATGGGCGGGATGTAAATTGCCAAAAGCCACTCTGGAGAAGTGTACGGTGTGTCCTGAAACATCGAAAAAACACAGCTTAGGGAGCATAGGGCACATCCACTCATGGGCGTATAAATTGGGAAAACTAAAAATCAGCAAGACACAGGCACCCCAATGTTTAGGGCTGCTATGTTGACAAGAACCTCCACTTCATGACACCTTAAATATCCCAGGAAAGAGAAAAATGGATAAAGAAGTTGTGGTCCTTATGTACAAAGGAATATCACTCAGACATGAAATCAATGTCATAAGGCTAGTAGAAGCAAGATGAGTGGATTTAGGTATGACGATTCTAAGTGAAATAAGTCACACAGAAAAAGACACTTATCATAAGATATCACTTATAGAGGGAATGTAAAAACCGCTACACTTGAACTGAATTACAAAACAGAACAGAGTCACACGTTTAGAAAACACACTATGGCTGCTTAACGGGAAAGGTGAGGTGGGGTGATGCATAAAACAAGGGTTTCAAATTCGCTCAGATACTGTTCCATACACCCAATATGTAATAGACAAGACCTACTCCTTGCTCAGTGAACTGGACTCAACACACCCTATTCACCGCACAAGAATATATGTGACTAGTAAGAATCGTAAAACCTATGTATTGATATCTCTCTGGAAGTGAGTCAAGTGGGTGTAAAGCCGCATAAACACAGCCGTGAAAAGCAGCTAAACCCCATTATAAAAATAAATTACTTTTAAAAACCCGTAAAACAAAGACAGTGAAAGAGAGAGAAATTCTTACAAAATTCGTTCAGGGGCTGTGATGCAACCTGGATTGACCATATCTAGACCCACACCTGGATGAGACATAAGGGTGGACACTCTTGGGGCTGAGAGGTTGGGTGAGGTTGGGAGAGCAAACTCAGACCCTTTAAAGTAATACTGCGTGGTACCCATCCCATGGGTCCCAAATCTCCAGGTTCAAGGGCATCTTCCTACATCGAAATCATGCATGAGAAACCCAGAAGATGGTACACCGTGTGATTTTGAAAGGTTTCTAAAACGCACCCCATTTCTCATCTCCTTGTGCTAGGGTTCGCCTTTCCAGCTACTTTACTAGCAATCTCCCTACTTGGAGAATCAGCACCTTTAAGCTTCTGTTCCCTACAGGTTGCAATTTGTCCTGAGGATGAACGGGAAGAGGGGCAACCAATGAGAGACTAGATCTAGGTGTTGGTAGAGGCACAGGTCACTCTATTTTCCCATCAGGAAGAAGAATTAACCACAGGCTCAGCCTGCCGCCAGGAACCAGAATAAGGCCTGAGGCAATCTCGCGCTTTTGTGGCCAGCTCCCAAAAAAGCGAGTTGAAAAATGGAGCTCAGGGACACTGCAATTCACAAACCCGCAGAGTTATAAATGATAACTCTCATCCACAGATATATTGAGGGAAGGCAACGAAGAGGATTTGAAAGCAAGGCAGAATTGCAGGAAGCAGATTTCAGGAGGTAGATTCGAATCGCCTTTAAAGCACATGAAAAGCGGCAAAACGTCGACAATGATGCCCTTGGCCAAAAAGGGCGTATGCGTTTTTTCCTGAATATATTCAGGAAAAAACGCATACGCCCTTTTTGGCCAACCAAGCAACCTGGAAAGGCAAATCAGCGCTACAAAGAGGTCTCGCTTCCCATCGGTCAAAAGGGCCATGCTGCAAAAAGTGTCAAAACCAGAAATGCAGGACAGGCCATGGAGAAATGGCAGCCTTGCTACGCTGATGGGCGGGATGTAAATTGCCAACAGCCACTCTAGAGAAGTGTACTGTGTGTCCTGAAACATCGAAAAAACACAGCTTAGGGAGCATAGGGCACGTCCACTCATGGGCGTATAAATTGGGAAAACTAAAAATCAGCAAGACACAGGCACCCCAATGTTTAGGGCTGCTATGTTGACAAGAACCTCCACTTCATGACACCTTAAATATCCCAGGAAAGAGAAAAATGGATAAAGAAGTTGTGGTCCTTATGTACAAAGGAATATCACTCAGACATGAAATAAATGTCATAAGGCTAGTAGAAGCAAGATGAGTGGATTTAGGTATGACGATTCTAAGTGAAATAAGTCACACAGAAAAAGACACTTATCATAAGCTATCACTTATAGAGGGAATGTAAAAACCGCTACACTTGAACTGAATTACAAAACAGAACAGAGTCACACGTTTAGAAAACACACTATGGCTGCTTAACGGGAAAGCTGAGGTGGGGTGATGCATAAAACAAGGGTTTCAAATTCGCTCAGATACCGTTCCATACACCCAATATGTAATAGACAAGACGTACTCCTTGCTCAGTGAACTGGACTCAACAACCCCTATTCACCGCACAAGAATATATGTGACTAGTAAGAATCGTAAAACCTATGTATTGATATCTCTCTGGAAGTGTGTCAAGTGGGTGTAAAGCTGCATAAACACAGCCGTGAAAAGCAGCTAAACCCCATTATAAAAATAAATTACTTTTAAAAACCTGTAAAACAAAGACAGTGAAAGAGAGAGAAATTCTTAAAAAATTCGTTCAGGAGCTGTGATGCAACCTGGATTGACCATATCTAGACCCACACCTGGATGAGACATAAGGGTGGACACTCTTGGGGCTGAGAGGTTGGGTGAGGTTGGGTGAGCAAACTCAGACCCTTTAAAGTAGTACTGCGTGGTACCCATCCCATGGGTCCCAAATCTCCAGGTTCAAGGGCATCTTCCTACATCGAAAACATGCATGAGAAACCCAGAAGATGGTACACCGTGTGATTTTGAAAGGTTTCTAAAACGCACCCAATTTCTCATCTCCTTGTGCTCGGGTTCGCCTTTCCAGCTACTTTACTAGAAATCTCCCTACTTGGAGAATCAGCACCTTTAAGCTCCTGTTCCCTACAGGTTGCAATTTGTCCTGAGGATGAACGGGAAGAGGGGCAACCAATGAGAGACTAGATCTAGGTGTTGGGACAGGCACAGGTCACTCTATTTTCCCATCAGGAAGAAGAATTAACCACAGGCTCAGCCTGCCGCCAGGAACCAGAATAGGGCCTGAGGCAATCCCGCGCTTTTGCGGCCAGCTCCCAAAAAAGCGAGTTGAAAAATGGAGCTCAGGGACACTGCAATTCACAAACCCGCAGAGTTATAAATGATAACTCTCATCCACAGATATATTGAGGGAAGGCAACGAACAGGATTTGAAAGCAAGGCAGAATTGCAGGAAACAGATTTCAGGAGGTAGATTCGAATCGCCTTTAAAGCACATGAAAAGCGGCAAAACGTCGACAATGATGCCCTTGGCCAAAAAGGGCGTATGCGTTTTTTCCTGAATATATTCAGGAAAAAACGCATACGCCCTTTTTGGCCAACCAAGCAACCTGGAAAGGCAAATCAGCGCTACAAAGAGGTCTCGCTTCCCATCGGTCAAAAGGGCCATGCTGCAAAAAGTGTCAAAACCAGAAATGCAGGACAGGCCATGGAGAAATGGCAGCCTTGCTACGCTGATGGGCGGGATGTAAATTGCCAACAGCCACTCTGGAGAAGTGTACGGTGTGTCCTGAAACATCGAAAAAACACAGCTTAGGGAGCATAGGGCACGTCCACTCATGGGCGTATAAATTGGGAAAACTAAAAATCAGCAAGACACAGGCACCCCAATGTTTAGGGCTGCTATGTTGACAAGAACCTCCACTTCATTACACCTTAAATATCCCAGGAAAGAGAAAAATGGATAAAGAAGTTGTGGTCCTTATGTACAAAGGAATATCACTCAGACATGAAATCAATGTCATAAGGCTAGTAGAAGCAAGATGAGTGGATTTAGGTATGACGATTCTAAGTGAAATAAGTGACACAGAAAAAGACACTTATCATAAGCTATCACTTATAGAGGGAATGTAAAAACCGCTACACTTGAACTGAATTACAAAACAGAACAGAGTCACACGTTTAGAAAACACACTATGGCTGCTTAACGGGAAAGGTGAGGTGGGGTGATGCATAAAACAAGGGTTTCAAATTCGCTCAGATACCGTTCCATACACCCAATATGTAATAGACAAGACCTACTCCTTGCTCAGTGAACTGGACTCAACACCCCCTATTCACCGCACAAGAATATATGTGACTAGTAAGAATCTTAAAACCTATATATTGATATCTGTCTGGAAGTGAGTCAAGTGGGTGTAAAGCCGCATAAACACAGCCGTGAAAAGCAGCTAAACCCCATTATAAAAATAAATTACTTTTAAAAACCCGTAAAACAAAGACAGTGAAAGAGAGAGAAATTTTTACAAAATTCGTTCAGAGGCTGTGATGCAACCTGGATTGACCATATCTAGACCCACAGCTGGATGAGACATAAGGGTGGACACTCTTGGGGCTTAGAGGTTGGGTGAGGTTGGGTGAGCAAACGCAGATCCTTTAAAGTAATACTGTGTGGTACCCATCCCATGGGTCCCAAATCTCCAGGTTCAAGGGCATCTTCCTACATCGAAAACATGCATGAGAAACCCAGAAGATGGTACACCGTGTGATTTTGAAAGGTTTCTAAAACGCACCCAATTTCTCATCTCCTTGTGCTCGGGTTCGCCTTTCCAGCTACTTTACTAGCAATCTCCCTACTTGGAGAATCAGCACCTTTAAGCTCCTGTTCCCTACAGGTTGCAATTTGTCCTGAGGATGAACGGGAAGAGGGGCAACCAATGAGAGACTAGATCTAGGTGTTGGGACAGGCACAGGTCTCTCTAATTTCCAATCAGGAAGAAGAATTAAACACAGGCTCAGCCTGCCACCGGGAACCAGAATAGGGCCTGAGGCAATCCCGTGCTTTTGCGGCCAGCTCCCAAAAAAGACAGTTGAAAAATGGAGCTCAGGGGCACTGCAATTCACAAACCTGCAGAGTTATAAATGATAACTCTCATCCACAGATATATTGAGGGAAGGCAACGAAGAGGATTTGAAAGCAAGGCAGAATTGCAGGAAACAGGTTTCAGGAGGTAGATTCGAATCGCCTTTAAAGCACATGAAAAGTGGCAAAACGTCGACAGTGATGCCCTTGGCCAAAAAGGGCGTAAGCGTTTTTTCCTGAATATATTCAGGAAAAAACGCATACGCCCTTTTTGGCCAACCAAGCAACCTGGAAAGGCAAATCAGCGCTACAAAGAAGTCTCGCTTCCCATCGGTCAAAAGGGCCATGCTGCAAAAAGTGACAAAACCAGAAATGCAGTACAGGCCATGGAGAAATGGCAGCCTTGCTACGCTAATGGGCGGGATGTAAATTGACAAAAGCCACTCTGGAGAAGTGTACGGTGTGTCCTGAAACATCGAAAAAACACAGCTTAGGGAGCATAGGGCACATCCACTCATGGGCGTATAAATTGGGAAAACTAAAAATCAGCACGACACAGGCACCCCAATGTTTAGGGCTGCTATGTTGACAAGAACCTCCACTTCATGACACCTTAAATATCCCAGGAAAGAGATAAATGGATAAAGAAGTTTTTGTCCTTATGTACAAAGGAATATCCCTCAGACATGAAATCAATGTCATAAGGCTAGTAGAAGCAAGATGAGTGGATTTAGGTATGACGATTCTAAGTGAAATAAGTCACACAGAAAAAGACACTTATCATAAGCTATCACTTATAGAGGGAATGTAAAAACCGCTACACTTGAACTGAATTACAAAACAGAACAGAGTCACACGTTTAGAAAACACACTATGGCTGCTTAACGGGAAAGGTGAGGTGGGGTGATGCATAAAACAAGGGTTTCAAATTCGCTCAGATACCGTTCCATACACCCAATATGTAATAGACAAGACCTACTCCTTGCTCAGTGAACTGGACTCAACAACCCCTATTCACCGCACAAGAATATATGTGACTACTAAGAATCGTAAAACCTATGTATTGATATCTCTCTGGAAGTGTGTCAAGTGGGTGTAAAGCTGCATAAACACAGCCGTGAAAAGCAGCTAAACCCCATTATAAAAATAAATTACTTTTAAAAACCCGTAAAACAAAGACAGTGAAAGAGAGAGAAATTCTTACAAAATTCGTTCAGAGGCTGTGATGCAACCTGGATTGACCATATCTAGACCCACAGCTGGATGAGATATAAGGGTGGACACTCTTGGGCCTTAGAGGTTGGGTGAGGTTGCGTGAGCAAACGCAGACCCTTTAAAGTAATACTGTGTGGTACCCATCCCATGGGTCCCAAATCTCCAGGTTCAAGGGCATCTTCCTACATCGAAAACATGCATGAGAAACCCAGAAGATGGTGCACCGTGTGATTTTGAAAGGTTTCTAAAACGCACCCAATTTCTCATCTCCTTGTGCTCGGGTTCGCCTTTCCAGCTACTTTACTAGCAATCTCCCTACTTGGAGAATCAGCACCTTTAAGCTCCTGTTCCCTACAGGTTGCAATTTGTCCTGAGGATGAACGGGAAGAGGGGCAACCAATGAGAGACTAGATCTAGGTGTTGGGACAGGCACAGGTCACTCTATTTTCCCATCAGGAAGAAGAATTAACCACAGGCTCTGCCTGCCTCCAGGAACCAGAATAGGGCCTGAGGCAATCCCGCGCTTTTGCGGCCAGCTCCCAAAAAAGCGAGTTGAAAAATGGAGCTCAGGGACACTGCAATTCACAAACCCGCAGAGTTATAAATGATAACTCTCATCCACAGATATATTGAGGGAAGGCAACGAACAGGATTTGAAAGCAAGGCAGAATTGCAGGAAACAGATTTCAGGAGGTAGATTCGAATCGCCTTTAAAGCACATGAAAAGCGGCAAAACGTCGACAATGATGCCCTTGGCCAAAAAGGGCGTATGCGTTTTTTCCTGAATATATTCAGGAAAAAACGCATACACCCTTTTTGGCCAACCAAGCAACCTGGAAAGGCAAATCAGCGCTACAAAGAGGTCTCGCTTCCCATCGGTCAAAAGGGCCATGCTGCAAAAAGTGTCAAAACCAGAAATGCAGGACAGGCCATGGAGAAATGGCAGCCTTGCTACGCTGATGGGCGGGATGTAAATTGCCAACAGCCACTCTGGAGAAGTGTACGGTGTGTCCTGAAACATCGAAAAAACACAGCTTAGGGAGCATAGGGCACGTCCACTCATGGGCGTATAAATTGGGAAAACTAAAAATCAGCAAGACACAGGCACCCCAATGTTTAGGGCTGCTATGTTGACAAGAACCTCCACTTCATTACACCTTAAATATCCCAGGAAAGAGAAAAATGGATAAAGAAGTTGTGGTCCTTATGTACAAAGGAATATCACTCAGACATGAAATCAATGTCATAAGGCTAGTAGAAGCAAGATGAGTGGATTTAGGTATGACGATTCTAAGTGAAATAAGTGACACAGAAAAAGACACTTATCATAAGCTATCACTTATAGAGGGAATGTAAAAACCGCTACACTTGAACTGAATTACAAAACAGAACAGAGTCACACGTTTAGAAAACACACTATGGCTGCTTAACGGGAAAGGTGAGGTGGGGTGATGCATAAAACAAGGGTTTCAAATTCGCTCAGATACCGTTCCATACACCCAATATGTAATAGACAAGACCTACTCCTTGCTCAGTGAACTGGACTCAACACCCCCTATTCACCGCACAAGAATATATGTGACTAGTAAGAATCTTAAAACCTATATATTGATATCTGTCTGGAAGTGAGTCAAGTGGGTGTAAAGCCGCATAAACACAGCCGTGAAAAGCAGCTAAACCCCATTATAAAAATAAATTACTTTTAAAAACCCGTAAAACAAAGACAGTGAAAGAGAGAGAAATTTTTACAAAATTCGTTCAGAGGCTGTGATGCAACCTGGATTGACCATATCTAGACCCACAGCTGGATGAGACATAAGGGTGGACACTCTTGGGGCTTAGAGGTTGGGTGAGGTTGGGTGAGCAAACGCAGATCCTTTAAAGTAATACTGTGTGGTACCCATCCCATGGGTCCCAAATCTCCAGGTTCAAGGGCATCTTCCTACATCGAAAACATGCATGAGAAACCCAGAAGATGGTACACCGTGTGATTTTGAAAGGTTTCTAAAACGCACCCAATTTCTCATCTCCTTGTGCTCGGGTTCGCCTTTCCAGCTACTTTACTAGCAATCTCCCTACTTGGAGAATCAGCACCTTTAAGCTCCTGTTCCCTACAGGTTGCAATTTGTCCTGAGGATGAACGGGAAGAGGGGCAACCAATGAGAGACTAGATCTAGGTGTTGGGACAGGCACAGGTCTCTCTAATTTCCAATCAGGAAGAAGAATTAAACACAGGCTCAGCCTGCCACCGGGAACCAGAATAGGGCCTGAGGCAATCCCGTGCTTTTGCGGCCAGCTCCCAAAAAAGACAGTTGAAAAATGGAGCTCAGGGGCACTGCAATTCACAAACCTGCAGAGTTATAAATGATAACTCTCATCCACAGATATATTGAGGGAAGGCAACGAAGAGGATTTGAAAGCAAGGCAGAATTGCAGGAAACAGGTTTCAGGAGGTAGATTCGAATCGCCTTTAAAGCACATGAAAAGTGGCAAAACGTCGACAGTGATGCCCTTGGCCAAAAAGGGCGTAAGCGTTTTTTCCTGAATATATTCAGGAAAAAACGCATACGCCCTTTTTGGCCAACCAAGCAACCTGGAAAGGCAAATCAGCGCTACAAAGAAGTCTCGCTTCCCATCGGTCAAAAGGGCCATGCTGCAAAAAGTGACAAAACCAGAAATGCAGTACAGGCCATGGAGAAATGGCAGCCTTGCTACGCTAATGGGCGGGATGTAAATTGACAAAAGCCACTCTGGAGAAGTGTACGGTGTGTCCTGAAACATCGAAAAAACACAGCTTAGGGAGCATAGGGCACATCCACTCATGGGCGTATAAATTGGGAAAACTAAAAATCAGCACGACACAGGCACCCCAATGTTTAGGGCTGCTATGTTGACAAGAACCTCCACTTCATGACACCTTAAATATCCCAGGAAAGAGATAAATGGATAAAGAAGTTTTTGTCCTTATGTACAAAGGAATATCCCTCAGACATGAAATCAATGTCATAAGGCTAGTAGAAGCAAGATGAGTGGATTTAGGTATGACGATTCTAAGTGAAATAAGTCACACAGAAAAAGACACTTATCATAAGCTATCACTTATAGAGGGAATGTAAAAACCGCTACACTTGAACTGAATTACAAAACAGAACAGAGTCACACGTTTAGAAAACACACTATGGCTGCTTAACGGGAAAGGTGAGGTGGGGTGATGCATAAAACAAGGGTTTCAAATTCGCTCAGATACCGTTCCATACACCCAATATGTAATAGACAAGACCTACTCCTTGCTCAGTGAACTGGACTCAACAACCCCTATTCACCGCACAAGAATATATGTGACTACTAAGAATCGTAAAACCTATGTATTGATATCTCTCTGGAAGTGTGTCAAGTGGGTGTAAAGCTGCATAAACACAGCCGTGAAAAGCAGCTAAACCCCATTATAAAAATAAATTACTTTTAAAAACCCGTAAAACAAAGACAGTGAAAGAGAGAGAAATTCTTACAAAATTCGTTCAGAGGCTGTGATGCAACCTGGATTGACCATATCTAGACCCACAGCTGGATGAGATATAAGGGTGGACACTCTTGGGCCTTAGAGGTTGGGTGAGGTTGCGTGAGCAAACGCAGACCCTTTAAAGTAATACTGTGTGGTACCCATCCCATGGGTCCCAAATCTCCAGGTTCAAGGGCATCTTCCTACATCGAAAACATGCATGAGAAACCCAGAAGATGGTGCACCGTGTGATTTTGAAAGGTTTCTAAAACGCACCCAATTTCTCATCTCCTTGTGCTCGGGTTCGCCTTTCCAGCTACTTTACTAGCAATCTCCCTACTTGGAGAATCAGCACCTTTAAGCTCCTGTTCCCTACAGGTTGCAATTTGTCCTGAGGATGAACGGGAAGAGGGGCAACCAATGAGAGACTAGATCTAGGTGTTGGGACAGGCACAGGTCACTCTATTTTCCCATCAGGAAGAAGAATTAACCACAGGCTCTGCCTGCCTCCAGGAACCAGAATAGGGCCTGAGGCAATCCCGCGCTTTTGCGGCCAGCTCCCAAAAAAGCGAGTTGAAAAATGGAGCTCAGGGACACTGCAATTCACAAACCCGCAGAGTTATAAATGATAACTCTCATCCACAGATATATTGAGGGAAGGCAACGAAGAGGATTTGAAAGCAAGGCAGAATTGCAGGAAACAGATTTCAGGAGGTAGATTCGAATGGCCTTTAAAGCACATGAAAAGCGGCAAAACGTCGACAATGATGCCCTTGGCCAAAAAGGGCGTATGCGTTTTTTCCTGAATATATTCAGGAAAAAACGCATACGCCCTTTTTGGCCAACCAAGCAACCTGGAAAGGCAAATCAGCGCTACAAAGAGGTCTCGCTTCCCATCGGTCAAAAGGGCCATGCTGCAAAAAGTGTCAAAACCAGAAATGCAGGACAGGCCATGGAGAAATGGCAGCCTTGCTACGCTGATGGGCGGGATGTAAATTGCCAACAGCCACTCTGGAGAAGTGTACGGTGTGTCCTGAAACATCGAAAAAACACAGCTTAGGGAGCATAGGGCACGTCCACTCATGGGCGTATAAATTGGGAAAACTAAAAATCAGCAAGACACAGGCACCCCAATGTTTAGGGCTGCTATGTTGACAAGAACCTCCACTTCATGACACCTTAAATATCCCAGGAAAGAGAAAAATGGATAAAGAAGTTGTGGTCCTTATGTACAAAGGAATATCACTCAGACATGAAATCAATGTCATAAGGCTAGTAGAAGCAAGATGAGTGGATTTAGGTATGACGATTTTAAGTGAAATAAGTGACACAGAAAAAGACACTTATCATAAGCTATCACTTATAGAGGGAATGTAAAAACCGCTACACCTGAACTGAATTACAAAACAGAACAGAGTCACACGTTTAGAAAACACACTTTGGCTGCTTAACGGGAAAGGTGAGGTGGGGTGATGCATAAAAGAAGGGTTTCAAATTCGCTCAGATACCGTTCCATACACCCAATATGTAATAGACAAGACCTACTCCTTGCTCAGTGAACTGGACTCAACACCCCCTATTCACCGCACAAGAATATATGTGACTAGTAAGAATCTTAAAACCTATGTATTGATATCTCTCTGGAAGTGTGTCAAGTGGGTGTAAAGCTGCATAAACACAGCCGTGAAAAGCAGCTAAACCCCATTATAAAAATAAATTACTTTTAAAAACCTGTAAAACAAAGACAGTGAAAGAGAGAGAAATTCTTAAAAAATTCGTTCAGGAGCTGTGATGCAACCTGGATTGACCATATCTAGACCCACACCTGGATGAGACATAAGGGTGGACACTCTTGGGGCTGAGAGGTTGGGTGAGGTTGGGTGAGCAAACTCAGACCCTTTAAAGTAGTACTGCGTGGTACCCATCCCATGGGTCCCAAATCTCCAGGTTCAAGGGCATCTTCCTACATCGAAAACATGCATGAGAAACCCAGAAGATGGTACACCGTGTGATTTTGAAAGGTTTCTAAAACGCACCCAATTTCTCATCTCCTTGTGCTCGGGTTCGCCTTTCCAGCTAATTTACTAGAAATCTCCCTACTTGGAGAATCAGAACCTTTAAGCTCCTGTTCCCTACAGGTTGCAATTTGTCCTGAGGATGAACGGGAAGAGGGGCAACCAATGAGAGACTAGATCTAGGTGTTGGGACAGGCACAGGTCACTCTATTTTCCCATCAGGAAGAAGAATTAACCACAGGCTCAGCCTGCCGCCAGGAACCAGAATAGGGCCTGAGGCAATCCCGCGCTTTTGCGGCCAGCTCCCAAAAAAGCGAGTTGAAAAATGGAGCTCAGGGACACTGCAATTCACAAACCCGCAGAGTTATAAATGATAACTCTCATCCACAGATATATTGAGGGAAGGCAACGAAGAGGATTTGAAAGCAAGGCAGAATTGCAGGAAACAGATTTCAGGAGGTAGATTCGAATCGCCTTTAAAGCACATGAAAAGCGGCAAAACGTCGACAATGATGCCCTTGGCCAAAAAGGGCGTATGCGTTTTTTCCTGAATATATTCAGGAAAAAACGCATACGCCCTTTTTGGCCAACCAAGCAACCTGGAAAGGCAAATCAGCGCTACAAAGAGGTCTCGCTTCCCATCGGTCAAAAGGGCCATGCTGCAAAAAGTGTCAAAACCAGAAATGCAGGACAGGCCATGGAGAAATGGCAGCCTTGCTACGCTGATGGGCGGGATGTAAATTGCCAACAGCCACTCTGGAGAAGTGTACGGTGTGTCCTGAAACATCGAAAAAACACAGCTTAGGGAGCATAGGGCACGTCCACTCATGGGCGTATAAATTGGGAAAACTAAAAATCAGCAAGACACAGGCACCCCAATGTTTAGGGCTGCTATGTTGACAAGAACCTCCACTTCATGACACCTTAAATATCCCAGGAAAGAGAAAAATGGATAAAGAAGTTGTGGTCCTTATGTACAAAGGAATATCACTCAGACATGAAATCAATGTCATAAGGCTAGTAGAAGCAAGATGAGTGGATTTAGGTATGACAATTCTAAGTGAAATAAGTCACACAGAAAAAGACACTTATCATAAGATATCACTTATAGAGGGAATGTAAAAACCGCTACACTTGAACTGAATTACAAAACAGAACAGAGTCACACGTTTAGAAAACACACTATGGCTGCTTAACGGGAAAGGTGAGGTGGGGTGATGCATAAAACAAGGGTTTCAAATTCGCTCAGATACCGTTCCATACACCCAATATGTAATAGACAAGACCTACTCCTTGCTCAGTGAACTGGACTCAACACCCCCTATTCACCGCACAAGAATATATGTGACTAGTAAGAATCTTAAAACCTATATATTGATATCTGTCTGGAAGTGAGTCAAGTGGGTGTAAAGCCGCATAAACACAGCCGTGAAAAGCAGCTAAACCCCATTATAAAAATAAATTACTTTTAAAAACCCGTAAAACAAAGACAGTGAAAGAGAGAGAAATTCTTACAAAATTCGTTCAGAGGCTGTGATGCAACCTGGATTGACCATATCTAGACCCACAGCTGGATGAGACATAAGGGTGGACACTCTTGGGGCTTAGAGGTTGGGTGAGGTTGGGTGAGCAAACGCAGATCCTTTAAAGTAATACTGTGTGGTACCCATCCCATGGGTCCCAAATCTCCAGGTTCAAGGGCATCTTCCTACATCGAAAACATGCATGAGAAACCCAGAAGATGGTACACCGTGTGATTTTGAAAGGTTTCTAAAACGCACCCAATTTCTCATCTCCTTGTGCTCGGGTTCGCCTTTCCAGCTACTTTACTAGCAATCTCCCTACTTGGAGAATCAGCACCTTTAACCTCCTGTTCCCTACAGGTTGCAATTTGTCCTGAGGATGAACGGGAAGAGGGGCAACCAATGAGAGACTAGATCTAGGTGTTGGGACAGGCACAGGTCACTCTAATTTCCCATCAGGAAGAAGAATTAAACACAGGCTCAGCCTGCCGCTGGGAACCAGAATAGGGCCTGAGGCAATCCAGTGCTTTTGCGGCCAGCTCCCAAAAAAGACAGTTGAAAAATGGAGCTCAGGGGCACTGCAATTCACAAACCTGCAGAGTTATAAATGATAACTCTCATCCACAGATATATTGAGGGAAGGCAACGAAGAGGATTTGAAAGCAAGGCAGAATTGCAGGAAACAGGTTTCAGGAGGTAGATTCGAATCGCCTTTAAAGCACATGAAAAGTGGCAAAACGTCGACAGTGATGCCCTTGGCCAAAAAGGGCGTAAGCGTTTTTTCCTGAATATATTCAGGAAAAAACGCATACGCCCTTTTTGGCCAACCAAGCAACCTGGAAAGGCAAATCAGCGCTACAAAGAAGTCTCGCTTCCCATCGGTCAAAAGGGCCATGCTGCAAAAAGTGACAAAACCAGAAATGCAGTACAGGCCATGGAGAAATGGCAGCCTTGCTACGCTAATGGGCGGGATGTAAATTGCCAAAAGCCACTCTGGAGAAGTGTACGGTGTGTCCTGAAACATCGAAAAAACACAGCTTAGGGAGCATAGGGCACATCCACTCATGGGCGTATAAATTGGGAAAACTAAAAATCAGCAAGACACAGGCACCCCAATGTTTAGGGCTGCTATGTTGACAAGAACCTCCACTTCATGACACCTTAAATATCCCAGGAAAGAGATAAATGGATAAAGAAGTTGTGGTCCTTATGTACAAAGGAATATCACTCAGACATGAAATCAATGTCATAAGGCTAGTAGAAGCAAGATGAGTGGATTTAGGTATGACGATTCTAAGTGAAATAAGTCACACAGAAAAAGACACTTATCATAAGCTATCACTTATAGAGGGAATGTAAAAACCGCTACACTTGAACTGAATTACAAAACAGAACAGAGTCACACGTTTAGAAAACACACTATGGCTGCTTAACGGGAAAGCTGAGGTGGGGTGATGCATAAAACAAGGGTTTCAAATTCGCTCAGATACCGTTCCATACACCCAATATGTAATAGACAAGACGTACTCCTTGCTCAGTGAACTGGACTCAACAACCCCTATTCACCGCACAAGAATATATGTGACTAGTAAGAATCGTAAAACCTATGTATTGATATCTCTCTGGAAGTGTGTCAAGTGGGTGTAAAGCTGCATAAACACAGCCGTGAAAAGCAGCTAAACCCCATTATAAAAATAAATTACTTTTAAAAACCTGTAAAACAAAGACAGTGAAAGACAGAGAAATTCTTAAAAAATTCGTTCAGGAGCTGTGATGCAACCTGGATTGACCATATCTAGACCCACACCTGGATGAGACATAAGGGTGGACACTCTTGGGGCTGAGAGGTTGGGTGAGGTTGGGTGAGCAAACTCAGACCCTTTAAAGTAGTACTGCGTGGTACCCATCCCATGGGTCCCAAATCTCCAGGTTCAAGGGCATCTTCCTACATCGAAAACATGCATGAGAAACCCAGAAGATGGTACACCGTGTGATTTTGAAAGGTTTCTAAAACGCACCCAATTTCTCATCTCCTTGTGCTCGGGTTCGCCTTTCCAGCTACTTTACTAGAAATCTCCCTACTTGGAGAATCAGCACCTTTAAGCTCCTGTTCCCTACAGGTTGCAATTTGTCCTGAGGATGAACGGGAAGAGGGGCAACCAATGAGAGACTAGATCTAGGTGTTGGGACAGGCACAGGTCACTCTATTTTCCCATCAGGAAGAAGAATTAACCACAGGCTCAGCCTGCCGCCAGGAACCAGAATAGGGCCTGAGGCAATCCCACGCTTTTGCGGCCAGCTCCCAACAAAGCGAGTTGAAAAATGGAGCTCAGGGACACTGCAATTCACAAACCCGCAGAGTTATAAATGATAACTCTCATCCACAGATATATTGAGGGAAGGCAACGAAGAGGATTTGAAAGCAAGGCAGAATTGCAGGAAACAGATTTCAGGAGGTAGATTCGAATCGCCTTTAAAGCACATGAAAAGCGGCAAAACGTCGACAATGATGCCCTTGGCCAAAAAGGGCGTATGCGTTTTTTCCTGAATATATTCAGGAAAAAACGCATACGCCCTTTTTGGCCAACCAAGCAACCTGGAAAGGCAAATCAGCGCTACAAAGAGGTCTCGCTTCCCATCGGTCAAAAGGGCCATGCTGCAAAAAGTGTCAAAACCAGAAATGCAGGACAGGCCATGGAGAAATGGCAGCCTTGCTACGCTGATGGGCGGGATGTAAATTGCCAACAGCCACTCTGGAGAAGTGTACGGTGTGTCCTGAAACATCGAAAAAACACAGCTTAGGGAGCATAGGGCACGTCCACTCATGGGCGTATAAATTGGGAAAACTAAAAATCAGCAAGACACAGGCACCCCAATGTTTAGGGCTGCTATGTTGACAAGAACCTCCACTTCATGACACCTTAAATATCCCAGGAAAGAGAAAAATGGATAAAGAAGTTGTGGTCCTTATGTACAAAGGAATATCACTCAGACATGAAATCAATGTCATAAGGCTAGTAGAAGCAAGATGAGTGGATTTAGGTATGACGATTCTAAGTGAAATAAGTCACACAGAAAAAGACACTTATCATAAGATATCACTTATAGAGGGAATGTAAAAACCGCTACACTTGAACTGAATTACAAAACAGAACAGAGTCACACGTTTAGAAAACACACTATGGCTGCTTAACGGGAAAGGTGAGGTGGGGTGATGCATAAAACAAGGGTTTCAAATTCGCTCAGATACCGTTCCATACACCCAATATGTAATAGACAAGACCTACTCCTTGCTCAGTGAACTGGACTCAACACCCCCTATTCACCGCACAAGAATATATGTGACTAGTAAGAATCTTAAAACCTATATATTGATATCTGTCTGGAAGTGAGTCAAGTGGGTGTAAAGCCGCATAAACACAGCCGTGAAAAGCAGCTAAACCCCATTATAAAAATAAATTACTTTTAAAAACCCGTAAAACAAAGACAGTGAAAGAGAGAGAAATTCTTACAAAATTCGTTCAGAGGCTGTGATGCAACCTGGATTGACCATATCTAGACCCACAGCTGGATGAGACATAAGGGTGGACACTCTTGGGGCTTAGAGGTTGGGTGAGGTTGGGTGAGCAAACGCAGATCCTTTAAAGTAATACTGTGTGGTACCCATCCCATGGGTCCCAAATCTCCAGGTTCAAGGGCATCTTCCTACATCGAAAACATGCATGAGAAACCCAGAAGATGGTACACCGTGTGATTTTGAAAGGTTTCTAAAACGCACCCAATTTCTCATCTCCTTGTGCTCGGGTTCGCCTTTCCAGCTACTTTACTAGCAATCTCCCTACTTGGAGAATCAGCACCTTTAAGCTCCTGTTCCCTACAGGTTGCAATTTGTCCTGAGGATGAACGGGAAGAGGGGCAACCAATGAGAGACTAGATCTAGGTGTTGGGACAGGCACAGGTCACTCTAATTTCCAATCAGGAAGAAGAATTAAACACAGGCTCAGCCTGCCGCCGGGAACCAGAATAGGGCCTGAGGCAATCCCGTGCTTTTGCGGCCAGCTCCCAAAAAAGACAGTTGAAAAATGGAGCTCAGGGGCACTGCAATTCACAAACCTGCAGAGTTATAAATGATAACTCTCATCCACAGATATATTGAGGGAAGGCAACGAAGAGGATTTGAAAGCAAGGCAGAATTGCAGGAAACAGGTTTCAGGAGGTAGATTCGAATCGCCTTTAAAGCACATGAAAAGTGGCAAAACGTCGACAGTGATGCCCTTGGCCAAAAAGGGCGTAAGTGTTTTTTCCTGAATATATTCAGGAAAAAACGCATACGCCCTTTTTGGCCAACCAAGCAACCTGGAAAGGCAAATCAGCGCTACAAAGAGGTCTCGCTTCCCATCGGTCAAAAGGGCCATGCTGCAAAAAGTGTCAAAACCAGAAATGCAGGACAGGCCATGGAGAAATGGCAGCCTTGCTACGCTGATGGGCGGGATGTAAATTGCCAACAGCCACTCTGGAGAAGTGTACGGTGTGTCCTGAAACATCGAAAAAACACAGCTTAGGGAGCATAGGGCACGTCCACTCATGGGCGTATAAATTGGGAAAACTAAAAATCAGCAAGACACAGGCACCCCAATGTTTAGGGCTGCTATGTTGACAAGAACCTCCACTTCATTACACCTTAAATATCCCAGGAAAGAGAAAAATGGATAAAGAAGTTGTGGTCCTTATGTACAAAGGAATATCACTCAGACATGAAATCAATGTCATAAGGCTAGTAGAAGCAAGATGAGTGGATTTAGGTATGACGATTCTAAGTGAAATAAGTGACACAGAAAAAGACACTTATCATAAGCTATCACTTATAGAGGGAATGTAAAAACCGCTACACTTGAACTGAATTACAAAACAGAACAGAGTCACACGTTTAGAAAACACACTATGGCTGCTTAACGGGAAAGGTGAGGTGGGGTGATGCATAAAACAAGGGTTTCAAATTCGCTCAGATACCGTTCCATACACCCAATATGTAATAGACAAGACCTACTCCTTGCTCAGTGAACTGGACTCAACACCCCCTATTCACCGCACAAGAATATATGTGACTAGTAAGAATCTTAAAACCTATATATTGATATCTGTCTGGAAGTGAGTCAAGTGGGTGTAAAGCCGCATAAACACAGCCGTGAAAAGCAGCTAAACCCCATTATAAAAATAAATTACTTTTAAAAACCCGTAAAACAAAGACAGTGAAAGAGAGAGAAATTTTTACAAAATTCGTTCAGAGGCTGTGATGCAACCTGGATTGACCATATCTAGACCCACAGCTGGATGAGACATAAGGGTGGACACTCTTGGGGCTTAGAGGTTGGGTGAGGTTGGGTGAGCAAACGCAGATCCTTTAAAGTAATACTGTGTGGTACCCATCCCATGGGTCCCAAATCTCCAGGTTCAAGGGCATCTTCCTACATCGAAAACATGCATGAGAAACCCAGAAGATGGTACACCGTGTGATTTTGAAAGGTTTCTAAAACGCACCCAATTTCTCATCTCCTTGTGCTCGGGTTCGCCTTTCCAGCTACTTTACTAGCAATCTCCCTACTTGGAGAATCAGCACCTTTAAGCTCCTGTTCCCTACAGGTTGCAATTTGTCCTGAGGATGAACGGGAAGAGGGGCAACCAATGAGAGACTAGATCTAGGTGTTGGGACAGGCACAGGTCTCTCTAATTTCCAATCAGGAAGAAGAATTAAACACAGGCTCAGCCTGCCACCGGGAACCAGAATAGGGCCTGAGGCAATCCCGTGCTTTTGCGGCCAGCTCCCAAAAAAGACAGTTGAAAAATGGAGCTCAGGGGCACTGCAATTCACAAACCTGCAGAGTTATAAATGATAACTCTCATCCACAGATATATTGAGGGAAGGCAACGAAGAGGATTTGAAAGCAAGGCAGAATTGCAGGAAACAGGTTTCAGGAGGTAGATTCGAATCGCCTTTAAAGCACATGAAAAGTGGCAAAACGTCGACAGTGATGCCCTTGGCCAAAAAGGGCGTAAGCGTTTTTTCCTGAATATATTCAGGAAAAAACGCATACGCCCTTTTTGGCCAACCAAGCAACCTGGAAAGGCAAATCAGCGCTACAAAGAAGTCTCGCTTCCCATCGGTCAAAAGGGCCATGCTGCAAAAAGTGACAAAACCAGAAATGCAGTACAGGCCATGGAGAAATGGCAGCCTTGCTACGCTAATGGGCGGGATGTAAATTGACAAAAGCCACTCTGGAGAAGTGTACGGTGTGTCCTGAAACATCGAAAAAACACAGCTTAGGGAGCATAGGGCACATCCACTCATGGGCGTATAAATTGGGAAAACTAAAAATCAGCACGACACAGGCACCCCAATGTTTAGGGCTGCTATGTTGACAAGAACCTCCACTTCATGACACCTTAAATATCCCAGGAAAGAGATAAATGGATAAAGAAGTTGTGGTCCTTATGTACAAAGGAATATCCCTCAGACATGAAATCAATGTCATAAGGCTAGTAGAAGCAAGATGAGTGGATTTAGGTATGACGATTCTAAGTGAAATAAGTCACACAGAAAAAGACACTTATCATAAGCTATCACTTATAGAGGGAATGTAAAAACCGCTACACTTGAACTGAATTACAAAACAGAACAGAGTCACACGTTTAGAAAACACACTATGGCTGCTTAACGGGAAAGGTGAGGTGGGGTGATGCATAAAACAAGGGTTTCAAATTCGCTCAGATACCGTTCCATACACCCAATATGTAATAGACAAGACCTACTCCTTGCTCAGTGAACTGGACTCAACAACCCCTATTCACCGCACAAGAATATATGTGACTACTAAGAATCGTAAAACCTATGTATTGATATCTCTCTGGAAGTGTGTCAAGTGGGTGTAAAGCTGCATAAACACAGCCGTGAAAAGCAGCTAAACCCCATTATAAAAATAAATTACTTTTAAAAACCCGTAAAACAAAGACAGTGAAAGAGAGAGAAATTCTTACAAAATTCGTTCAGAGGCTGTGATGCAACCTGGATTGACCATATCTAGACCCACAGCTGGATGAGACATAAGGGTGGACACTCTTGGGCCTTAGAGGTTGGGTGAGGTTGCGTGAGCAAACGCAGACCCTTTAAAGTAATACTGTGTGGTACCCATCCCATGGGTCCCAAATCTCCAGGTTCAAGGGCATCTTCCTACATCGAAAACATGCATGAGAAACCCAGAAGATGGTGCACCGTGTGATTTTGAAAGGTTTCTAAAACGCACCCAATTTCTCATCTCCTTGTGCTCGGGTTCGCCTTTCCAGCTACTTTACTAGCAATCTCCCTACTTGGAGAATCAGCACCTTTAAGCTCCTGTTCCCTACAGGTTGCAATTTGTCCTGAGGATGAACGGGAAGAGGGGCAACCAATGAGAGACTAGATCTAGGTGTTGGGACAGGCACAGGTCACTCTATTTTCCCATCAGGAAGAAGAATTAACCACAGGCTCTGCCTGCCTCCAGGAACCAGAATAGGGCCTGAGGCAATCCCGCGCTTTTGCGGCCAGCTCCCAAAAAAGCGAGTTGAAAAATGGAGCTCAGGGACACTGCAATTCACAAACCCGCAGAGTTATAAATGATAACTCTCATCCACAGATATATTGAGGGAAGGCAACGAAGAGGATTTGAAAGCAAGGCAGAATTGCAGGAAAGAGATTTCAGGAGGTAGATTCGAATGGCCTTTAAAGCACATGAAAAGCGGCAAAACGTCGACAATGATGCCCTTGGCCAAAAAGGGCGTATGCGTTTTTTCCTGAATATATTCAGGAAAAAACGCATACGCCCTTTTTGGCCAACCAAGCAACCTGGAAAGGCAAATCAGCGCTACAAAGAGGTCTCGCTTCCCATCGGTCAAAAGGGCCATGCTGCAAAAAGTGTCAAAACCAGAAATGCAGGACAGGCCATGGAGAAATGGCAGCCTTGCTACGCTGATGGGCGGGATGTAAATTGCCAACAGCCACTCTGGAGAAGTGTACGGTGTGTCCTGAAACATCGAAAAAACACAGCTTAGGGAGCATAGGGCACGTCCACTCATGGGCGTATAAATTGGGAAAACTAAAAATCAGCAAGACACAGGCACCCCAATGTTTAGGGCTGCTATGTTGACAAGAACCTCCACTTCATGACACCTTAAATATCCCAGGAAAGAGAAAAATGGATAAAGAAGTTGTGGTCCTTATGTACAAAGGAATATCACTCAGACATGAAATCAATGTCATAAGGCTAGTAGAAGCAAGATGAGTGGATTTAGGTATGACGATTTTAAGTGAAATAAGTGACACAGAAAAAGACACTTATCATAAGCTATCACTTATAGAGGGAATGTAAAAACCGCTACACCTGAACTGAATTACAAAACAGAACAGAGTCACACGTTTAGAAAACACACTTTGGCTGCTTAACGGGAAAGGTGAGGTGGGGTGATGCATAAAAGAAGGGTTTCAAATTCGCTCAGATACCGTTCCATACACCCAATATGTAATAGACAAGACCTACTCCTTGCTCAGTGAACTGGACTCAACACCCCCTATTCACCGCACAAGAATATATGTGACTAGTAAGAATCTTAAAACCTATGTATTGATATCTCTCTGGAAGTGTGTCAAGTGGGTGTAAAGCTGCATAAACACAGCCGTGAAAAGCAGCTAAACCCCATTATAAAAATAAATTACTTTTAAAAACCTGTAAAACAAAGACAGTGAAAGAGAGAGAAATTCTTAAAAAATTCGTTCAGGAGCTGTGATGCAACCTGGATTGACCATATCTAGACCCACACCTGGATGAGACATAAGGGTGGACACTCTTGGGGCTGAGAGGTTGGGTGAGGTTGGGTGAGCAAACTCAGACCCTTTAAAGTAGTACTGCGTGGTACCCATCCCATGGGTCCCAAATCTCCAGGTTCAAGGGCATCTTCCTACATCGAAAACATGCATGAGAAACCCAGAAGATGGTACACCGTGTGATTTTGAAAGGTTTCTAAAACGCACCCAATTTCTCATCTCCTTGTGCTCGGGTTCGCCTTTCCAGCTAATTTACTAGAAATCTCCCTACTTGGAGAATCAGAACCTTTAAGCTCCTGTTCCCTACAGGTTGCAATTTGTCCTGAGGATGAACGGGAAGAGGGGCAACCAATGAGAGACTAGATCTAGGTGTTGGGACAGGCACAGGTCACTCTATTTTCCCATCAGGAAGAAGAATTAACCACAGGCTCAGCCTGCCGCCAGGAACCAGAATAGGGCCTGAGGCAATCCCGCGCTTTTGCGGCCAGCTCCCAAAAAAGCGAGTTGAAAAATGGAGCTCAGGGACACTGCAATTCACAAACCCGCAGAGTTATAAATGATAACTCTCATCCACAGATATATTGAGGGAAGGCAACGAAGAGGATTTGAAAGCAAGGCAGAATTGCAGGAAACAGATTTCAGGAGGTAGATTCGAATCGCCTTTAAAGCACATGAAAAGCGGCAAAACGTCGACAATGATGCCCTTGGCCAAAAAGGGCGTATGCGTTTTTTCCTGAATATATTCAGGAAAAAACGCATACGCCCTTTTTGGCCAACCAAGCAACCTGGAAAGGCAAATCAGCGCTACAAAGAGGTCTCGCTTCCCATCGGTCAAAAGGGCCATGCTGCAAAAAGTGTCAAAACCAGAAATGCAGGACAGGCCATGGAGAAATGGCAGCCTTGCTACGCTGATGGGCGGGATGTAAATTGCCAACAGCCACTCTGGAGAAGTGTACGGTGTGTCCTGAAACATCGAAAAAACACAGCTTAGGGAGCATAGGGCACGTCCACTCATGGGCGTATAAATTGGGAAAACTAAAAATCAGCAAGACACAGGCACCCCAATGTTTAGGGCTGCTATGTTGACAAGAACCTCCACTTCATGACACCTTAAATATCCCAGGAAAGAGAAAAATGGATAAAGAAGTTGTGGTCCTTATGTACAAAGGAATATCACTCAGACATGAAATCAATGTCATAAGGCTAGTAGAAGCAAGATGAGTGGATTTAGGTATGACAATTCTAAGTGAAATAAGTCACACAGAAAAAGACACTTATCATAAGATATCACTTATAGAGGGAATGTAAAAACCGCTACACTTGAACTGAATTACAAAACAGAACAGAGTCACACGTTTAGAAAACACACTATGGCTGCTTAACGGGAAAGGTGAGGTGGGGTGATGCATAAAACAAGGGTTTCAAATTCGCTCAGATACCGTTCCATACACCCAATATGTAATAGACAAGACCTACTCCTTGCTCAGTGAACTGGACTCAACACCCCCTATTCACCGCACAAGAATATATGTGACTAGTAAGAATCTTAAAACCTATATATTGATATCTGTCTGGAAGTGAGTCAAGTGGGTGTAAAGCCGCATAAACACAGCCGTGAAAAGCAGCTAAACCCCATTATAAAAATAAATTACTTTTAAAAACCCGTAAAACAAAGACAGTGAAAGAGAGAGAAATTCTTACAAAATTCGTTCAGAGGCTGTGATGCAACCTGGATTGACCATATCTAGACCCACAGCTGGATGAGACATAAGGGTGGACACTCTTGGGGCTTAGAGGTTGGGTGAGGTTGGGTGAGCAAACGCAGATCCTTTAAAGTAATACTGTGTGGTACCCATCCCATGGGTCCCAAATCTCCAGGTTCAAGGGCATCTTCCTACATCGAAAACATGCATGAGAAACCCAGAAGATGGTACACCGTGTGATTTTGAAAGGTTTCTAAAACGCACCCAATTTCTCATCTCCTTGTGCTCGGGTTCGCCTTTCCAGCTACTTTACTAGCAATCTCCCTACTTGGAGAATCAGCACCTTTAACCTCCTGTTCCCTACAGGTTGCAATTTGTCCTGAGGATGAACGGGAAGAGGGGCAACCAATGAGAGACTAGATCTAGGTGTTGGGACAGGCACAGGTCACTCTAATTTCCCATCAGGAAGAAGAATTAAACACAGGCTCAGCCTGCCGCTGGGAACCAGAATAGGGCCTGAGGCAATCCAGTGCTTTTGCGGCCAGCTCCCAAAAAAGACAGTTGAAAAATGGAGCTCAGGGGCACTGCAATTCACAAACCTGCAGAGTTATAAATGATAACTCTCATCCACAGATATATTGAGGGAAGGCAACGAAGAGGATTTGAAAGCAAGGCAGAATTGCAGGAAACAGGTTTCAGGAGGTAGATTCGAATCGCCTTTAAAGCACATGAAAAGTGGCAAAACGTCGACAGTGATGCCCTTGGCCAAAAAGGGCGTAAGCGTTTTTTCCTGAATATATTCAGGAAAAAACGCATACGCCCTTTTTGGCCAACCAAGCAACCTGGAAAGGCAAATCAGCGCTACAAAGAAGTCTCGCTTCCCATCGGTCAAAAGGGCCATGCTGCAAAAAGTGACAAAACCAGAAATGCAGTACAGGCCATGGAGAAATGGCAGCCTTGCTACGCTAATGGGCGGGATGTAAATTGCCAAAAGCCACTCTGGAGAAGTGTACGGTGTGTCCTGAAACATCGAAAAAACACAGCTTAGGGAGCATAGGGCACATCCACTCATGGGCGTATAAATTGGGAAAACTAAAAATCAGCAAGACACAGGCACCCCAATGTTTAGGGCTGCTATGTTGACAAGAACCTCCACTTCATGACACCTTAAATATCCCAGGAAAGAGATAAATGGATAAAGAAGTTGTGGTCCTTATGTACAAAGGAATATCACTCAGACATGAAATCAATGTCATAAGGCTAGTAGAAGCAAGATGAGTGGATTTAGGTATGACGATTCTAAGTGAAATAAGTCACACAGAAAAAGACACTTATCATAAGCTATCACTTATAGAGGGAATGTAAAAACCGCTACACTTGAACTGAATTACAAAACAGAACAGAGTCACACGTTTAGAAAACACACTATGGCTGCTTAACGGGAAAGCTGAGGTGGGGTGATGCATAAAACAAGGGTTTCAAATTCGCTCAGATACCGTTCCATACACCCAATATGTAATAGACAAGACGTACTCCTTGCTCAGTGAACTGGACTCAACAACCCCTATTCACCGCACAAGAATATATGTGACTAGTAAGAATCGTAAAACCTATGTATTTATATCTCTCTGGAAGTGTGTCAAGTGGGTGTAAAGCTGCATAAACACAGCCGTGAAAAGCAGCTAAACCCCATTATAAAAATAAATTACTTTTAAAAACCTGTAAAACAAAGACAGTGAAAGACAGAGAAATTCTTAAAAAATTCGTTCAGGAGCTGTGATGCAACCTGGATTGACCATATCTAGACCCACACCTGGATGAGACATAAGGGTGGACACTCTTGGGGCTGAGAGGTTGGGTGAGGTTGGGTGAGCAAACTCAGACCCTTTAAAGTAGTACTGCGTGGTACCCATCCCATGGGTCCCAAATCTCCAGGTTCAAGGGCATCTTCCTACATCGAAAACATGCATGAGAAACCCAGAAGATGGTACACCGTGTGATTTTGAAAGGTTTCTAAAACGCACCCAATTTCTCATCTCCTTGTGCTCGGGTTCGCCTTTCCAGCTACTTTACTAGAAATCTCCCTACTTGGAGAATCAGCACCTTTAAGCTCCTGTTCCCTACAGGTTGCAATTTGTCCTGAGGATGAACGGGAAGAGGGGCAACCAATGAGAGACTAGATCTAGGTGTTGGGACAGGCACAGGTCACTCTATTTTCCCATCAGGAAGAAGAATTAACCACAGGCTCAGCCTGCCGCCAGGAACCAGAATAGGGCCTGAGGCAATCCCACGCTTTTGCGGCCAGCTCCCAACAAAGCGAGTTGAAAAATGGAGCTCAGGGACACTGCAATTCACAAACCCGCAGAGTTATAAATGATAACTCTCATCCACAGATATATTGAGGGAAGGCAACGAAGAGGATTTGAAAGCAAGGCAGAATTGCAGGAAACAGATTTCAGGAGGTAGATTCGAATCGCCTTTAAAGCACATGAAAAGCGGCAAAACGTCGACAATGATGCCCTTGGCCAAAAAGGGCGTATGCGTTTTTTCCTGAATATATTCAGGAAAAAACGCATACGCCCTTTTTGGCCAACCAAGCAACCTGGAAAGGCAAATCAGCGCTACAAAGAGGTCTCGCTTCCCATCGGTCAAAAGGGCCATGCTGCAAAAAGTGTCAAAACCAGAAATGCAGGACAGGCCATGGAGAAATGGCAGCCTTGCTACGCTGATGGGCGGGATGTAAATTGCCAACAGCCACTCTGGAGAAGTGTACGGTGTGTCCTGAAACATCGAAAAAACACAGCTTAGGGAGCATAGGGCACGTCCACTCATGGGCGTATAAATTGGGAAAACTAAAAATCAGCAAGACACAGGCACCCCAATGTTTAGGGCTGCTATGTTGACAAGAACCTCCACTTCATGACACCTTAAATATCCCAGGAAAGAGAAAAATGGATAAAGAAGTTGTGGTCCTTATGTACAAAGGAATATCACTCAGACATGAAATCAATGTCATAAGGCTAGTAGAAGCAAGATGAGTGGATTTACGTATGACGATTCTAAGTGAAATAAGTCACACAGAAAAAGACACTTATCATAAGATATCACTTATAGAGGGAATGTAAAAACCGCTACACTTGAACTGAATTACAAAACAGAACAGAGTCACACGTTTAGAAAACACACTATGGCTGCTTAACGGGAAAGGTGAGGTGGGGTGATGCATAAAACAAGGGTTTCAAATTCGCTCAGATACCGTTCCATACACCCAATATGTAATAGACAAGACCTACTCCTTGCTCAGTGAACTGGACTCAACACCCCCTATTCACCGCACAAGAATATATGTGACTAGTAAGAATCTTAAAACCTATATATTGATATCTGTCTGGAAGTGAGTCAAGTGGGTGTAAAGCCGCATAAACACAGCCGTGAAAAGCAGCTAAACCCCATTATAAAAATAAATTACTTTTAAAAACCCGTAAAACAAAGACAGTGAAAGAGAGAGAAATTCTTACAAAATTCGTTCAGAGGCTGTGATGCAACCTGGATTGACCATATCTAGACCCACAGCTGGATGAGACATAAGGGTGGACACTCTTGGGGCTTAGAGGTTGGGTGAGGTTGGGTGAGCAAACGCAGATCCTTTAAAGTAATACTGTGTGGTACCCATCCCATGGGTCCCAAATCTCCAGGTTCAAGGGCATCTTCCTACATCGAAAACATGCATGAGAAACCCAGAAGATGGTACACCGTGTGATTTTGAAAGGTTTCTAAAACGCACCCAATTTCTCATCTCCTTGTGCTCGGGTTCGCCTTTCCAGCTACTTTACTAGCAATCTCCCTACTTGGAGAATCAGCACCTTTAAGCTCCTGTTCCCTACAGGTTGCAATTTGTCCTGAGGATGAACGGGAAGAGGGGCAACCAATGAGAGACTAGATCTAGGTGTTGGGACAGGCACAGGTCACTCTAATTTCCAATCAGGAAGAAGAATTAAACACAGGCTCAGCCTGCCGCCGGGAACCAGAATAGGGCCTGAGGCAATCCCGTGCTTTTGCGGCCAGCTCCCAAAAAAGACAGTTGAAAAATGGAGCTCAGGGGCACTGCAATTCACAAACCTGCAGAGTTATAAATGATAACTCTCATCCACAGATATATTGAGGGAAGGCAACGAAGAGGATTTGAAAGCAAGGCAGAATTGCAGGAAACAGGTTTCAGGAGGTAGATTCGAATCGCCTTTAAAGCACATGAAAAGTGGCAAAACGTCGACAGTGATGCCCTTGGCCAAAAAGGGCGTAAGTGTTTTTTCCTGAATATATTCAGGAAAAAACGCATACGCCCTTTTTGGCCAACCAAGCAACCTGGAAAGGCAAATCAGCCCTACAAAGAAGTCTCGCTTCCCATCGGTCAAAAGGGCCATGCTGCAAAAAGTGACAAAACCAGAAATGCAGTACAGGCCATGGAGAAATGGCAGCCTTGCTACGCTAATGGGCGGGATGTAAATTGACAAAAGCCACTCTGGAGAAGTGTACGGTGTGTCCTGAAACATCGAAAAAACACAGCTTAGGGAGCATAGGGCACATCCACTCATGGGCGTATAAATTGGGAAAACTAAAAATCAGCACGACACAGGCACCCCAATGTTTAGGGCTGCTATGTTGACAAGAACCTCCACTTCATGACACCTTAAATATCCCAGGAAAGAGATAAATGGATAAAGAAGTTGTGGTCCTTATGTACAAAGGAATATCCCTCAGACATGAAATCAATGTCATAAGGCTAGTAGAAGCAAGATGAGTGGATTTAGGTATGACGATTCTAAGTGAAATAAGTCACACAGAAAAAGACACTTATCATAAGCTATCACTTATAGAGGGAATGTAAAAACCGCTACACTTGAACTGAATTACAAAACAGAACAGAGTCACACGTTTAGAAAACACACTATGGCTGCTTAACGGGAAAGGTGAGGTGGGGTGATGCATAAAACAAGGGTTTCAAATTCGCTCAGATACCGTTCCATACACCCAATATGTAATAGACAAGACCTACTCCTTGCTCAGTGAACTGGACTCAACAACCCCTATTCACCGCACAAGAATATATGTGACTACTAAGAATCGTAAAACCTATGTATTGATATCTCTCTGGAAGTGTGTCAAGTGGGTGTAAAGCTGCATAAACACAGCCGTGAAAAGCAGCTAAACCCCATTATAAAAATAAATTACTTTTAAAAACCCGTAAAACAAAGACAGTGAAAGAGAGAGAAATTCTTACAAAATTCGTTCAGAGGCTGTGATGCAACCTGGATTGACCATATCTAGACCCACAGCTGGATGAGACATAAGGGTGGACACTCTTGGGCCTTAGAGGTTGGGTGAGGTTGCGTGAGCAAACGCAGACCCTTTAAAGTAATACTGTGTGGTACCCATCCCATGGGTCCCAAATCTCCAGGTTCAAGGGCATCTTCCTACATCGAAAACATGCATGAGAAACCCAGAAGATGGTGCACCGTGTGATTTTGAAAGGTTTCTAAAACGCACCCAATTTCTCATCTCCTTGTGCTCGGGTTCGCCTTTCCAGCTAATTTACTAGAAATCTCCCTACTTGGAGAATCAGCACCTTTAAGCTCCTGTTCCCTACAGGTTGCAATTTGTCCTGAGGATGAACGGGAAGAGGGGCAACCAATGAGAGACTAGATCTAGGTGTTGGGACAGGCACAGGTCACTCTATTTTCCCATCAGGAAGAAGAATTAACCACAGGCTCAGCCTGCCGCCAGGAACCAGAATAGGGCCTGAGGCAATCCCGCGCTTTTGCGGCCAGCTCCCAAAAAAGCGAGTTGAAAAATGGAGCTCAGGGACACTGCAATTCACAAACCCGCAGAGTTATAAATGATAACTCTCATCCACAGATATATTGAGGGAAGGCAACGAAGAGGATTTGAAAGCAAGGCAGAATTGCAGGAAACAGATTTCAGGAGGTAGATTCGAATCGCCTTTAAAGCACATGAAAAGCGGCAAAACGTCGACAATGATGCCCTTGGCCAAAAAGGGCGTATGCGTTTTTTCCTGAATATATTCAGGAAAAAACGCATACGCCCTTTTTGGCCAACCAAGCAACCTGGAAAGGCAAATCAGCGCTACAAAGAGGTCTCGCTTCCCATCGGTCAAAAGGGCCATGCTGCAAAAAGTGTCAAAACCAGAAATGCAGGACAGGCCATGGAGAAATGGCAGCCTTGCTACGCTGATGGGCGGGATGTAAATTGCCAACAGCCACTCTGGAGAAGTGTACGGTGTGTCCTGAAACATCGAAAAAACACAGCTTAGGGAGCATAGGGCACGTCCACTCATGGGCGTATAAATTGGGAAAACTAAAAATCAGCAAGACACAGGCACCCCAATGTTTAGGGCTGCTATGTTGACAAGAACCTCCACTTCATGACACCTTAAATATCCCAGGAAAGAGAAAAATGGATAAAGAAGTTGTGGTCCTTATGTACAAAGGAATATCCCTCAGACATGAAATCAATGTCATAAGGCTAGTAGAAGCAAGATGAGTGGATTTAGGTATGACAATTCTAAGTGAAATAAGTCACACAGAAAAAGACACTTATCATAAGATATCACTTATAGAGGGAATGTAAAAACCGCTACACTTGAACTGAATTACAAAACCGAACAGAGTCACACGTTTAGAAAACACACTATGGCTGCTTAACGGGAAAGGTGAGGTGGGGTGATGCATAAAACAAGGGTTTCAAATTCGCTCAGATACCGTTCCATACACCCAATATGTAATAGACAAGACCTACTCCTTGCTCAGTGAACTGGACTCAACACCCCCTATTCACCGCACAAGAATATATGTGACTAGTAAGAATCTTAAAACCTATATATTGATATCTGTCTGGAAGTGAGTCAAGTGGGTGTAAAGCCGCATAAACACAGCCGTGAAAAGCAGCTAAACCCCATTATAAAAATAAATTACTTTTAAAAACCCGTAAAACAAAGACAGTGAAAGAGAGAGAAATTCTTACAAAATTCGTTCAGAGGCTGTGATGCAACCTGGATTGACCATATCTAGACCCACAGCTGGATGAGACATAAGGGTGGACACTCTTGGGGCTTAGAGGTTGGGTGAGGTTGGGTGAGCAAACGCAGATCCTTTAAAGTAATACTGTGTGGTACCCATCCCATGGGTCCCAAATCTCCAGGTTCAAGGGCATCTTCCTACATCGAAAACATGCATGAGAAACCCAGAAGATGGTACACCGTGTGATTTTGAAAGGTTTCTAAAACGCACCCAATTTCTCATCTCCTTGTGCTCGGGTTCGCCTTTCCAGCTACTTTACTAGCAATCTCCCTAATTGGAGAATCAGCACCTTTAACCTCCTGTTCCCTACAGGTTGCAATTTGTCCTGAGGATGAACGGGAAGAGGGGCAACCAATGAGAGACTAGATCTAGGTGTTGGGACAGGCACAGGTCACTCTAATTTCCCATCAGGAAGAAGAATTAAACACAGGCTCAGCCTGCCGCAGGGAACCAGAATAGGGCCTGAGGCAATCCCGTGCTTTTGCGGCCAGCTCCCAAAAAAGACAGTTGAAAAATGGAGCTCAGGGGCACTGCAATTCACAAACCTGCAGAGTTATAAATGATAACTCTCATCCACAGATATATTGAGGGAAGGCAACGAAGAGGATTTGAAAGCAAGGCAGAATTGCAGGAAACAGGTTTCAGGAGGTAGATTCGAATCGCCTTTAAAGCACATGAAAAGTGGCAAAACGTCGACAGTGATGCCCTTGGCCAAAAAGGGCGTAAGCGTTTTTTCCTGAATATATTCAGGAAAAAACGCATACGCCCTTTTTGGCCAACCAAGCAACCTGGAAAGGCAAATCAGCGCTACAAAGAAGTCTCGCTTCCCATCGGTCAAAAGGGCCATGCTGCAAAAAGTGTCAAAACCAGAAATGCAGTACAGGCCATGGAGAAATGGCAGCCTTGCTACGCTAATGGGCGGGATGTAAATTGACAAAAGCCACTCTGGAGAAGTGTACGGTGTGTCCTGAAACATCGAAAAAACACAGCTTAGGGAGCATAGGGCACATCCACTCATGGGCGTATAAATTGGGAAAACTAAAAATCAGCAAGACACAGGCACCCCAATGTTTAGGGCTGCTATGTTGACAAGAACCTCCACTTCATGACACCTTAAATATCCCAGGAAAGAGATAAATGGATAAAGAAGTTGTGGTCCTTATGTACAAAGGAATATCCCTCAGACATGAAATCAATGTCATAAGGCTAGTAGAAGCAAGATGAGTGGATTTAGGTATGACGATTCTAAGTGAAATAAGTCACACAGAAAAAGACACTTATCATAAGCTATCACTTATAGAGGGAATGTAAAAACCGCTACACTTGAACTGAATTACAAAACAGAACAGAGTCACACGTTTAGAAAACACACTATGGCTGCTTAACGGGAAAGGTGAGGTGGGGTGATGCATAAAACAAGGGTTTCAAATTCGCTCAGATACCGTTCCATACACCCAATATGTAATAGACAAGACCTACTCCTTGCTCAGTGAACTGGACTCAACAACCCCTATTCACCGCACAAGAATATATGTGACTACTAAGAATCGTAAAACCTATGTATTGATATCTCTCTGGAAGTGTGTCAAGTGGGTGTAAAGCTGCATAAACACAGCCGTGAAAAGCAGCTAAACCCCATTATAAAAATAAATTACTTTTAAAAACCCGTAAAACAAAGACAGTGAAAGAGAGAGAAATTCTTACAAAATTCGTTCAGAGGCTGTGATGCAACCTGGATTGACCATATCTAGACCCACAGCTGGATGAGACATAAGGGTGGACACTCTTGGGCCTTAGAGGTTGGGTGAGGTTGCGTGAGCAAACGCAGACCCTTTAAAGTAATACTGTGTGGTACCCATCCCATGGGTCCCAAATCTCCAGGTTCAAGGGCATCTTCCTACATCGAAAACATGCATGAGAAACCCAGAAGATTGTGCACCGTGTGATTTTGAAAGGTTTCTAAAACGCACCCAATTTCTCATCTCCTTGTGCTCGGGTTCGCCTTTCCAGCTACTTTACTAGCAATCTCCCTACTTGGAGAATCAGCACCTTTAAGCTCCTGTTCCCTACAGGTTGCAATTTGTCCTGAGGATGAACGGGAAGAGGGGCAACCAATGAGAGACTAGATCTAGGTGTTGGGACAGGCACAGGTCACTCTATTTTCCCATCAGGAAGAAGAATTAACCACAGGCTCTGCCTGCCTCCAGGAACCAGAATAGGGCCTGAGGCAATCCCGCGCTTTTGCGGCCAGCTCCCAAAAAAGCGAGTTGAAAAATGGAGCTCAGGGACACTGCAATTCACAAACCCGCAGAGTTATAAATGATAACTCTCATCCACAGATATATTGAGGGAAGGCAACGAAGAGGATTTGAAAGCAAGGCAGAATTGCAGGAAAGAGATTTCAGGAGGTAGATTCGAATGGCCTTTAAAGCACATGAAAAGCGGCAAAACGTCGACAATGATGCCCTTGGCCAAAAAGGGCGTATGCGTTTTTTCCTGAATATATTCAGGAAAAAACGCATACGCCCTTTTTGGCCAACCAAGCAACCTGGAAAGGCAAATCAGCGCTACAAAGAAGTCTCGCTTCCCATCGGTCAAAAGGGCCATGCTGCAAAAAGTGTCAAAATCAGAAATGCAGTACAGGCCATGGAGAAATGGCAGCCTTGCTACGCTGATGGGCGGGATGTAAATTGCCAAAAGCCACTCTGGAGAAGTGTACGGTGTGTCCTGAAACATCGAAAAAACACAGCTTAGGGAGCATAGGGCACGTCCACTCATGGGCGTATAAATTGGGAAAACTAAAAATCAGCAAGACACAGGCACCCCAATGTTTAGGGCTGCTATGTTGACAAGAACCTCCACTTCATGACACCTTAAATATCCCAGGAAAGAGAAAAATGGATAAAGAAGTTGTGGTCCTTATGTACAATGGAATATCACTCAGACATGAAATCAATGTCATAAGGCTAGTAGAAGCAAGATGAGTGGATTTAGGTATGACGATTCTAAGTGAAATAAGTCACACAGAAAAAGACACTTATCATAAGATATCACTTATAGAGGGAATGTAAAAACCGCTACACTTGAACTGAATTACAAAACAGAACAGAGTCACACGTTTAGAAAACACACTATGGCTGCTTAACGGGAAAGGTGAGGTGGGGTGATGCATAAAACAAGGGTTTCAAATTCGCTCAGATACTGTTCCATACACCCAATATGTAATAGACAAGACCTACTCCTTGCTCAGTGAACTGGACTCAACACCCCCTATTCACCGCACAAGAATATATGTGACTAGTAAGAATCGTAAAACCTATGTATTGATATCTCTCTGGAAGTGAGTCAAGTGGGTGTAAAGCCGCATAAACACAGCCGTGAAAAGCAGCTAAACCCCATTATAAAAATAAATTACTTTTAAAAACCCGTAAAACAAAGACAGTGAAAGAGAGAGAAATTCTTACAAAATTCGTTCAGGGGCTGTGATGCAACCTGGATTGACCATATCTAGACCCACACCTGGATGAGACATAAGGGTGGACACTCTTGGGGCTGAGAGGTTGGGTGAGGTTGGGAGAGCAAACTCAGACCCTTTAAAGTAATACTGCGTGGTACCCATCCCATGGGTCCCAAATCTCCAGGTTCAAGGGCATCTTCCTACATCGAAAACATGCATGAGAAACCCAGAAGATGGTACACCGTGTGATTTTGAAAGGTTTCTAAAACGCACCCCATTTCTCATCTCCTTGTGCTAGGGTTCGCCTTTCCAGCTACTTTACTAGCAATCTCCCTACTTGGAGAATCAGCACCTTTAAGCTCCTGTTCCCTACAGGTTGCAATTTGTCCTGAGGATGAACGGGAAGAGGGGCAACCAATGAGAGACTAGATCTAGGTGTTGGTAGAGGCACAGGTCACTCTATTTTCCCATCAGGAAGAAGAATTAACCACAGGCTCAGCCTGCCGCCAGGAACCAGAATAAGGCCTGAGGCAATCTCGCGCTTTTGTGGCCAGCTCCCAAAAAAGCGAGTTGAAAAATGGAGCTCAGGGACACTGCAATTCACAAACCCGCAGAGTTATAAATGATAACTCTCATCCACAGATATATTGAGGGAAGGCAACGAAGAGGATTTGAAAGCAAGGCAGAATTGCAGGAAGCAGATTTCAGGAGGTAGATTCGAATCGCCTTTAAAGCACATGAAAAGCGGCAAAACGTCGACAATGATGCCCTTGGCCAAAAAGGGCGTATGCGTTTTTTCCTGAATATATTCAGGAAAAAACGCATACGCCCTTTTTGGCCAACCAAGCAACCTGGAAAGGCAAATCAGCGCTACAAAGAGGTCTCGCTTCCCATCGGTCAAAAGGGCCATGCTGCAAAAAGTGTCAAAACCAGAAATGCAGGACAGGCCATGGAGAAATGGCAGCCTTGCTACGCTGATGGGCGGGATGTAAATTGCCAACAGCCACTCTAGAGAAGTGTACGGTGTGTCCTGAAACATCGAAAAAACACAGCTTAGGGAGCATAGGGCACGTCCACTCATGGGCGTATAAATTGGGAAAACTAAAAATCAGCAAGACACAGGCACCCCAATGTTTAGGGCTGCTATGTTGACAAGAACCTCCACTTCATGACACCTTAAATATCCCAGGAAAGAGAAAAATGGATAAAGAAGTTGTGGTCCTTATGTACAAAGGAATATCACTCAGACATGAAATCAATGTCATAAGGCTAGTAGAAGCAAGATGAGTGGATTTAGGTATGATGATTCTAAGTGAAATAAGTCACACAGAAAAAGACACTTATCATAAGCTATCACTTATAGAGGGAATGTAAAAACCGCTACACTTGAACTGAATTACAAAACAGAACAGAGTCACACGTTTAGAAAACACACTATGGCTGCTTAACGGGAAAGGTGAGGTGGGGTGATGCATAAAACAAGGGTTTCAAATTCGCTCAGATACCGTTCCATACACCCAATATGTAATAGACAAGACCTACTCCTTGCTCAGTGAACTGGACTCAACACCCCCTATTCACCGCACAAGAATATATGTGACTAGTAAGAATCTTAAAACCTATATATTGATATCTGTCTGGAAGTGAGTCAAGTGGGTGTAAAGCCGCATAAACACAGCCGTGAAAAGCAGCTAAACCCCATTATAAAAATAAATTACTTTTAAAAACCCGTAAAACAAAGACAGTGAAAGAGAGAGAAATTCTTACAAAATTCGTTCAGGGGCTGTGATGCAACCTGGATTGACCATATCTAGACCCACACCTGGATGAGACATAAGGGTGGACACTCTTGGGGCTGAGAGGTTGGGTGAGGTTGGGAGAGCAAACTCAGACCCTTTAAAGTAATACTGCGTGGTACCCATCCCATGGGTCCCAAATCTCCAGGTTCAAGGGCATCTTCCTACATCGAAAACATGCATGAGAAACCCAGAAGATGGTACACCGTGTGATTTTGAAAGGTTTCTAAAACGCACCCCATTTCTCATCTCCTTGTGCTAGGGTTCGCCTTTCCAGCTACTTTACTAGCAATCTCCCTACTTGGAGAATCAGCACCTTTAAGCTCCTGTTCCCTACAGGTTGCAATTTGTCCTGAGGATGAACGGGAAGAGGGGCAACCAATGAGAGACTAGATCTAGGTGTTGGTAGAGGCACAGGTCACTCTATTTTCCCATCAGGAAGAAGAATTAACCACAGGCTCAGCCTGCCGCCAGGAACCAGAATAAGGCCTGAGGCAATCTCGCGCTTTTGTGGCCAGCTCCCAAAAAAGCGAGTTGAAAAATGGAGCTCAGGGACACTGCAATTCACAAACCCGCAGAGTTATAAATGATAACTCTCATCCACAGATATATTGAGGGAAGGCAACGAAGAGGATTTGAAAGCAAGGCAGAATTGCAGGAAGCAGATTTCAGGAGGTAGATTCGAATCGCCTTTAAAGCACATGAAAAGCGGCAAAACGTCGACAATGATGCCCTTGGCCAAAAAGGGCGTATGCGTTTTTTCCTGAATATATTCAGGAAAAAACGCATACGCCCTTTTTGGCCAACCAAGCAACCTGGAAAGGCAAATCAGCGCTACAAAGAGGTCTCGCTTCCCATCGGTCAAAAGGGCCATGCTGCAAAAAGTGTCAAAACCAGAAATGCAGGACAGGCCACGGAGAAATGGCAGCCTTGCTACGCTGATGGGCGGGATGTAAATTGCCAACAGCCACTCTAGAGAAGTGTACGGTGTGTCCTGAAACATCGAAAAAACACAGCTTAGGGAGCATAGGGCACGTCCACTCATGGGCGTATAAATTGGGAAAACTAAAAATCAGCAAGACACAGGCACCCCAATGTTTAGGGCTGCTATGTTGACAAGAACCTCCACTTCATGACACCTTAAATATCCCAGGAAAGAGAAAAATGTATAAAGAAGTTGTGGTCCTTATGTACAAAGGAATATCACTCAGACATGAAATCAATGTCATAAGGCTCGTAGAAGCAAGATGAGTGGATTTAGGTATGACGATTCTAAGTGAAATAAGTCACACAGAAAAAGACACTTATCATAAGATATCACTTATAGAGGGAATGTAA
Source organism: Eschrichtius robustus (assembly GCF_028021215.1). Taxonomy (NCBI): domain Eukaryota; kingdom Metazoa; phylum Chordata; class Mammalia; order Artiodactyla; family Eschrichtiidae; genus Eschrichtius; species Eschrichtius robustus. Next base: position 1,032,490 of record NW_027175818.1, on the reverse strand, counting down.
AAACCGCTACACTTGAACTGAATTACAAAACAGAACAGAGTCACACGTTTAGAAAACACACTATGGCTGCTTAACGGGAAAGGTGAGGTGGGGTGATGCATAAAACAAGGGTTTCAAATTCGCTCAGATACTGTTCCATACACCCAATATGTAATAGACAAGACCTACTCCTTGCTCAGTGAACTGGACTCAACAACCCCTATTCACCGCACAAGAATATATGTGACTAGTAAGAATCGTAAAACCTATGTATTGATATCTCTCTGGAAGTGTGTCAAGTGGGTGTAAAGCTGCATAAACACAGCCGTGAAAAGCAGCTAAACCCCATTAAAAAAATAAATTACTTTTAAAAACCTGTAAAACAAAGACAGTGAAAGAGAGAGAAATTCTTAAAAAATTCGTTCAGGAGCTGTGATGCAACCTGGATTGACCATATCTAGACCCACACCTGGATGAGACATAAGGGTGGACACTCTTGGGGCTGAGAGGTTGGGTGAGGTTGGGTGAGCAAACTCAGACCATTTAAAGTAGTACTGCGTGGTACCCATCCCATGGGTCCCAAATCTCCAGGTTCAAGGGCATCTTCCTACATCGAAAACATGCATGAGAAACCCAGAAGATGGTACACCGTGTGATTTTGAAAGGTTTCTAAAACGCACCCAATTTCTCATCTCCTTGTGCTCGGGTTCGCCTTTCCAGCTACTTTACTAGAAATCTCCCTACTTGGAGAATCAGTACCTTTAAGCTCCTGTTCCCTACAGGTTGCAATTTGTCCTGAGGATGAACGGGAAGAGGGGCAACCAATGAGAGACTAGATCTAGGTGTTGGGACAGGCACAGGTCACTCTATTTTCCCATCAGGAAGAAGAATTAACCACAGGCTCAGCCTGCCGCCAGGAACCAGAATAGGGCCTGAGGCAATCCCGCGCTTTTGCGGCCAGCTCCCAAAAAAGCGAGTTGAAAAATGGAGCTCAGGGACACTGCAATTCACAAACCCGCAGAGTTATAAATGATAACTCTCATCCACAGATATATTGAGGGAAGGCAACGAAGAGGATTTGAAAGCAAGGCAGAATTGCAGGAAACAGATTTCAGGAGGTAGATTCGAATCGCCTTTAAAGCACATGAAAAGCGGCAAAACGTCGACAATGATGCCCTTGGCCAAAAAGGGCGTATGCGTTTTTTCCTGAATATATTCAGGAAAAAACGCATACGCCCTTTTTGGCCAACCAAGCAACCTGGAAAGGCAAATCAGCGCTACAAAGAGGTCTCGCTTCCCATCGGTCAAAAGGGCCATGCTGCAAAAAGTGTCAAAACCAGAAATGCAGAACAGGCCATGGAGAAATGGCAGCCTTGCTACGCTGATGGGCGGGATGTAAATTGCCAACAGCCACTCTGGAGAAGTGTACGGTGTGTCCTGAAACATCGAAAAAACACAGCTTAGGGAGCATAGGGCACGTCCACTCATGGGCGTATAAATTGGGAAAACTAAAAATCAGCAAGACACAGGCACCCCAATGTTTAGGGCTGCTATGTTGACAAGAACCTCCACTTCATGACACCTTAAATATCCCAGGAAAGAGAAAAATGGATAAAGAAGTTGTGGTCCTTATGTACAAAGGAATATCACTCAGACATGAAATCAATGTCATAAGGCTAGTAGAAGCAAGATGAGTGGATTTAGGTACGACGATTCTAAGTGAAATAAGTGACACAGAAAAAGACACTTATCATAAGCTATCACTTATAGAGGGAATGTAAAAACCGCTACACCTGAACTGAATTACAAAACAGAACAGAGTCACACGTTTAGAAAACACACTATGGCTGCTTAACGGGAAAGGTGAGGTGGGGTGATGCATAAAACAAGGGTTTCAAATTCGCTCAGATACTGTTCCATACACCCAATATGTAATAGACAAGACCTACTCCTTGCTCAGTGAACTGGACTCAACAACCCCTATTCACCGCACAAGAATATATGTGACTAGTAAGAATCGTAAAACCTATGTATTGATATCTCTCTGGAAGTGTGTCAAGTGGGTGTAAAGCTGCATAAACACAGCCGTGAAAAGCAGCTAAACCCCATTATAAAAATAAATTACTTTTAAAAACCTGTAAAACAAAGACAGTGAAAGAGAGAGAAATTCTTAAAAAATTCGTTCAGGAGCTGTGATGCAACCTGGATTGACCATATCTAGACCCACACCTGGATGAGACATAAGGGTGGACACTCTTGGGGCTGAGAGGTTGGGTGAGGTTGGGTGAGCAAACTCAGACCCTTTAAAGTAGTACTGCGTGGTACCCATCCCATGGGTCCCAAATCTCCAGGTTCAAGGGCATCTTCCTACATCGAAAACATGCATGAGAAACCCAGAAGATGGTACACCGTGTGATTTTGAAAGGTTTCTAAAACGCACCCAATTTCTCATCTCCTTGTGCTCGGGTTCGCCTTTCCAGCTACTTTACTAGCAATCTCCCTACTTGGAGAATCAGCACCTTTAAGCTCCTGTTCCCTACAGGTTGCAATTTGTCCTGAGGATGAACGGGAAGAGGGGCAACCAATGAGAGACTAGATCTAGGTGTTGGGACAGGCACAGGTCACTCTATTTTCCCATCAGGAAGAAGAATTAACCACAGGCTCAGCCTGCCGCCAGGAACCAGAATAGGGCCTGAGGCAATCCCGCCCTTTTGCGGCCAGCTCCCAAAAAAGCGAGTTGAAAAATGGAGCTCAGGGACACTGCAATTCACAAACCCGCAGAGTTATAAATGATAACTCTCATCCACAGATATATTGAGGGAAGGCAACGAAGAGGATTTGAAAGCAAGGCAGAATTGCAGGAAACAGATTTCAGGAGGTAGATTCGAATCGCCTTTAAAGCACATGAAAAGCGGCAAAACGTCGACAATGATGCCCTTGGCCAAAAAGGGCGTATGCGTTTTTTCCTGAATATATTCAGGAAAAAACGCATACGCCCTTTTTGGCCAACCAAGCAACCTGGAAAGTCAAATCAGCGCTACAAAGAAGTCTCGCTTCCCATCGGTCAAAAGGGCCATGCTGCAAAAAGTGTCAAAACCAGAAATGCAGTACAGACCATGGAGAAATGGCAGCCTTGCTACGCTGATGGGCGGGATGTAAATTGCCAAAAGCCACACTGGAGAAGTGTACGGTGTGTCCTGAAACATCGAAAAAACACAGCTTAGGGAGCATAGGGCACGTCCACTCATGGGCGTATAAATTGGGAAAACTAAAAATCAGCAAGACACAGGCACCCCAATGTTTAGGGCTGCTATTTTGACAAGAACCTCCACTTCATGACACCTTAAATATCCCAGGAAAGAGAAAAATGGATAAAGAAGTTGTGGTCCTTATGTACAAAGGAATATCACTCAGATATGAAATCAATGTCATAAGGCTAGTAGAAGCAAGATGAGTGGATTTAGGTATGACGATTCTAAGTGAAATAAGTCACACAGAAAAAGACACTTATCATAAGATATCACTTATAGAGGGAATGTAAAAACCGCTACACTTGAACTGAATTACAAAACAGAACAGAGTCACACGTTTAGAAAACACACTATGGCTGCTTAACGGGAAAGGTGAGGTGGGGTGATGCATAAAACAAGGGTTTCAAATTCGCTCAGATACTGTTCCATACACCCAATATGTAATAGACAAGACCTACTCCTTGCTCAGTGAACTGGACTCAACAACCCCTATTCACCGCACAAGAATATATGTGACTAGTAAGAATCGTAAAACCTATGTATTGATATCTCTCTGGAAGTGTGTCAAGTGGGTGTAAAGCTGCATAAACACAGCCGTGAAAAGCAGCTAAACCCCATTATAAAAATAAATTACTTTTAAAAACCTGTAAAACAAAGACAGTGAAAGAGAGAGAAATTCTTAAAAAATTCGTTCAGGAGCTGTGATGCAACCTGGATTGACCATATCTAGACCCACACCTGGATGAGACATAAGGGTGGACACTCTTGGGGCTGAGAGGTTGGGTGAGGTTGGGTGAGCAAACTCAGACCATTTAAAGTAGTACTGCGTGGTACCCATCCCATGGGTCCCAAATCTCCAGGTTCAAGGGCATCTTCCTACATCGAAAACATGCATGAGAAACCCAGAAGATGGTACACCGTGTGATTTTGAAAGGTTTCTAAAACGCACCCAATTTCTCATCTCCTTGTGCTCGGGTTCGCCTTTCCAGCTACTTTACTAGAAATCTCCCTACTTGGAGAATCAGCACCTTTAAGCTCCTGTTCCCTACAGGTTGCAATTTGTCCTGAGGATGAACGGGAAGAGGGGCAACCAATGAGAGACTAGATCTAGGTGTTGGGACAGGCACAGGTCACTCTATTTTCCCATCAGGAAGAAGAATTAACCACAGGCTCAGCCTGCCGCCAGGAACCAGAATAGGGCCTGAGGCAATCCCGCGCTTTTGCGGCCAGCTCCCAAAAAAGCGAGTTGAAAAATGGAGCTCAGGGACACTGCAATTCACAAACCCGCAGAGTTATAAATGATAACTCTCATCCACAGATATATTGAGGGAAGGCAACGAAGAGGGTTTGAAAGCAATGCAGAATTGCAGGAAACAGATTTCAGGAGGTAGATTCGAATCGCCTTTAAAGCACATGAAAAGCGGCAAAACGTCGACAATGATGCCCTTGGCCAAAAAGGGCGTATGCGTTTTTTCCTGAATATATTCAGGAAAAAACGCATACACCCTTTTTGGCCAACCAAGCAACCTGGAAAGGCAAATCAGCGCTACAAAGAGGTCTCGCTTCCCATCGGTCAAAAGGGCCATGCTGCAAAAAGTGTCAAAACCAGAAATGCAGAACAGGCCATGGAGAAATGGCAGCCTTGCTACGCTGATGGGCGGGATGTAAATTGCCAACAGCCACTCTGGAGAAGTGTACGGTGTGTCCTGAAACATCGAAAAAACACAGCTTAGGGAGCATAGGGCACGTCCACTCATGGGCGTATAAATTGGGAAAACTAAAAATCAGCAAGACACAGGCACCCCAATGTTTATGGCTGCTATGTTGACAAGAACCTCCACTTCATGACACCTTAAATATCCCAGGAAAGAGAAAAATGGATAAAGAAGTTGTGGTCCTTATGTACAAAGGAATATCACTCAGACATGAAATCAATGTCATAAGGCTAGTAGAAGCAAGATGAGTGGATTTAGGTACGACGATTCTAAGTGAAATAAGTGACACAGAAAAAGACACTTATCATAAGCTATCACTTATAGAGGGAATGTAAAAACCGCTACACCTGAACTGAATTACAAAACAGAACAGAGTCACACGTTTAGAAAACACACTATGGCTGCTTAACGGGAAAGGTGAGGTGGGGTGATGCATAAAACAAGGGTTTCAAATTCGCTCAGATACTGTTCCATACACCCAATATGTAATAGACAAGACCTACTCCTTGCTCAGTGAACTGGACTCAACAACCCCTATTCACCGCACAAGAATATATGTGACTAGTAAGAATCGTAAAACCTATGTATTGATATCTCTCTGGAAGTGTGTCAAGTGGGTGTAAAGCTGCATAAACACAGCCGTGAAAAGCAGCTAAACCCCATTATAAAAATAAATTACTTTTAAAAACCTGTAAAACAAAGACAGTGAAAGAGAGAGAAATTCTTAAAAAATTCGTTCAGGAGCTGTGATGCAACCTGGATTGACCATATCTAGACCCACACCTGGATGAGACATAAGGGTGGACACTCTTGGGGCTGAGAGGTTGGGTGAGGTTGGGTGAGCAAACTCAGACCCTTTAAAGTAGTACTGCGTGGTACCCATCCCATGGGTCCCAAATCTCCAGGTTCAAGGGCATCTTCCTACATCGAAAACATGCATGAGAAACCCAGAAGATGGTACACCGTGTGATTTTGAAAGGTTTCTAAAACGCACCCAATTTCTCATCTCCTTGTGCTCGGGTTCGCCTTTCCAGCTACTTTACTAGCAATCTCCCTACTTGGAGAATCAGCACCTTTAAGCTCCTGTTCCCTACAGGTTGCAATTTGTCCTGAGGATGAACGGGAAGAGGGGCAACCAATGAGAGACTAGATCTAGGTGTTGGGACAGGCACAGGTCACTCTATTTTCCCATCAGGAAGAAGAATTAACCACAGGCTCAGCCTGCCGCCAGGAACCAGAATAGGGCCTGAGGCAATCCCGCGCTTTTGCGGCCAGCTCCCAAAAAAGCGAGTTGGAAAATGGAGCTCAGGGACACTGCAATTCACAAACCCGCAGAGTTATAAATGATAACTCTCATCCACAGATATATTGAGGGAAGGCAACGAAGAGGATTTGAAAGCAAGGCAGAATTGCAGGAAACAGATTTCAGGAGGTAGATTCGAATCGCCTTTAAAGCACATGAAAAGCGGCAAAACGTCGACAATGATGCCCTTGGCCAAAAAGGGCGTATGCGTTTTTTCCTGAATATATTCAGGAAAAAACGCATACGCCCTTTTTGGCCAACCAAGCAACCTGGAAAGTCAAATCAGCGCTACAAAGAAGTCTCGCTTCCCATCGGTCAAAAGGGCCATGCTGCAAAAAGTGTCAAAACCAGAAATGCAGTACAGACCATGGAGAAATGGCAGCCTTGCTACGCTGATGGGCGGGATGTAAATTGCCAAAAGCCACACTGGAGAAGTGTACGGTGTGTCCTGAAACATCGAAAAAACACAGCTTAGGGAGCATAGGGCACGTCCACTCATGGGCGTATAAATTGGGAAAACTAAAAATCAGCAAGACACAGGCACCCCAATGTTTAGGGCTGCTATTTTGACAAGAACCTCCACTTCATGACACCTTAAATATCCCAGGAAAGAGAAAAATGGATAAAGAAGTTGTGGTCCTTATGTACAAAGGAATATCACTCAGACATGAAATCAATGTCATAAGGCTAGTAGAAGCAAGATGAGTGGATTTAGGTACGACGATTCTTAGTGAAATAAGTGACACAGAAAAAGACACTTATCATAAGCTATCACTTATAGAGGGAATGTAAAAACCGCTACACCTGAACTGAATTACAAAACAGAACAGAGTCACACGTTTAGAAAACACACTATGGCTGCTTAACGGGAAAGGTGAGGTGGGGTGATGCATAAAACAAGGGTTTCAAATTCGCTCAGATACTGTTCCATACACCCAATATGTAATAGACAAGACCTACTCCTTGCTCAGTGAACTGGACTCAACAACCCCTATTCACCGCACAAGAATATATGTGACTAGTAAGAATCGTAAAACCTATGTATTGATATCTCTCTGGAAGTGTGTCAAGTGGGTGTAAAGCTGCATAAACACAGCCGTGAAAAGCAGCTAAACCCCATTATAAAAATAAATTACTTTTAAAAACCTGTAAAACAAAGACAGTGAAAGAGAGAGAAATTCTTAAAAAATTCGTTCAGGAGCTGTGATGCAACCTGGATTGACCATATCTAGACCCACAGCTGGATGAGACATAAGGGTGGACACTCTTGGGGCTGAGAGGTTGGGTGAGGTTGGGTGAGCAAACTCAGACCCTTTAAAGTAGTACTGCGTGGTACCCATCCCATGGGTCCCAAATCTCCAGGTTCAAGGGCATCTTCCTACATCGAAAACATGCATGAGAAACCCAGAAGATGGTACACCGTGTGATTTTGAAAGGTTTCTAAAACGCACCCAATTTCTCATCTCCTTGTGCTCGGGTTCGCCTTTCCAGCTACTTTACTAGCAATCTCCCTACTTGGAGAATCAGCACCTTTAAGCTCCTGTTCCCTAAAGGTTGCAATTTGTCCTGAGGATGAACGGGAAGAGGGGCAACCAATGAGAGACTAGATCTAGGTGTTGGGACAGGCACAGGTCACTCTATTTTCCCATCAGGAAGAAGAATTAACGACAGGCTCAGCCTGCCGCCAGGAACCAGAATAGGGCCTGAGGCAATCCCGCGCTTTTGCGGCCAGCTCCCAAAAAAGCGAGTTGGAAAATGGAGCTCAGGGACACTGCAATTCACAAACCCGCAGAGTTATAAATGATAACTCTCATCCACAGATATATTGAGGGAAGGCAACGAAGAGGATTTGAAAGCAAGGCAGAATTGCAGGAAACAGATTTCAGGAGGTAGATTCGAATCGCCTTTAAAGCACATGAAAAGCGGCAAAACGTGGACAATGATGCCCTTGGCCAAAAAGGGCGTATGCGTTTTTTCCTGAATATATTCAGGAAAAAACGCATACGCCCTTTTTGGCCAACCAAGCAACCTGGAAAGTCAAATCAGCGCTACAAAGAAGTCTCGCTTCCCATCGGTCAAAAGGGCCATGCTGCAAAAAGTGTCAAAACCAGAAATGCAGTACAGGCCATGGAGAAATGGCAGCCTTGCTACGCTGATGGGCGGGATGTAAATTGCCAAGAGCCACACTGGAGAAGTGTACGGTGTGTCCTGAAACATCGAAAAAACACAGCTTAGGGAGCATAGGGCACGTCCACTCATGGGCGTATAAATTGGGAAAACTAAAAATCAGCAAGACACAGGCACCCCAATGTTTAGGGCTGCTATGTTGACAAGAACCTCCACTTCATGACACCTTAAATATCCCAGGAAAGAGAAAAATGGATAAAGAAGTTGTGGTCCTTATGTACAAAGGAATATCACTCAGACATGAAATCAATGTCATAAGGCTAGTAGAAGCAAGATGAGTGGATTTAGGTACGACGTTTCTAAGTGAAATAAGTGACACAGAAAAAGACACTTATCATAAGCTATCACTTATAGAGGGAATGTAAAAACCGCTACACCTGAACTGAATTACAAAACAGAACAGAGTCACACGTTTAGAAAACACACTATGGCTGCTTAACGGGAAAGGTGAGGTGGGGTGATGCATAATACAAGGGTTTCAAATTCGCTCAGATACTGTTCCATACACCCAATATGTAATAGACAAGACCTACTCCTTGCTCAGTGAACTGGACTCAACAACCCCTATTCACCGCACAAGAATATATGTGACTAGTAAGAATCGTAAAACCTATGTATTGATATCTCTCTGGAAGTGTGTCAAGTGGGTGTAAAGCTGCATAAACACAGCCGTGAAAAGCAGCTAAACCCCATTATAAAAATAAATTACTTTTAAAAACCTGTAAAACAAAGACAGTGAAAGAGAGAGAAATTCTTAAAAAATTCGTTCAGGAGCTGTGATGCAACCTGGATTGACCATATCTAGACCCACACCTGGATGAGACATAAGGGTGGACACTCTTGGGGCTGAGAGGTTGGGTGAGGTTGGGTGAGCAAACTCAGACCCTTTAAAGTAGTACTGCGTGGTACCCATCCCATGGGTCCCAAATCTCCAGGTTCAAGGGCATCTTCCTACATCGAAAACATGCATGAGAAACCCAGAAGATGGTACACCGTGTGATTTTGAAAGGTTTCTAAAACGCACCCAATTTCTCATCTCCTTGTGCTCGGGTTCGCCTTTCCAGCTACTTTACTAGCAATCTCCCTACTTGGAGAATCAGCACCTTTAAGCTCCTGTTCCCTACAGGTTGCAATTTGTCCTGAGGATGAACGGGAAGAGGGGCAACCAATGAGAGACTAGATCTAGGTGTTGGGACAGGCACAGGTCACTCTATTTTCCCATCAGGAAGAAGAATTAACCACAGGCTCAGCCTGCCGCCAGGAACCAGAATAAGGCCTGAGGCAATCTCGCGCTTTTGTGGCAAGCTCCCAAAAAAGCGAGTTGAAAAATGGAGCTCAGGGACACTGCAATTCACAAACCCGCAGAGTTATAAATGATAACTCTCATCCACAGATATATTGAGGGAAGGCAACGAAGAGGATTTGAAAGCAAGGCAGAATTGCAGGAAGCAGATTTCAGGAGGTAGATTCGAATCGCCTTTAAAGCACATGAAAAGCGGCAAAACGTCGACAATGATGCCCTTGGCCAAAAAGGGCGTATGCGTTTTTTCCTGAATATATTCAGGAAAAAACGCATACGCCCTTTTTGGCCAACCAAGCAACCTGGAAAGGCAAATCAGCGCTACAAAGAGGTCTCGCTTCCCATCGGTCAAAAGGGCCATGCTGCAAAAAGTGTCAAAACCAGAAATGCAGGACAGGCCATGGAGAAATGGCAGCCTTGCTACGCTGATGGGCGGTATGTAAATTGCCAACAGCCACTCTAGAGAAGTGTACGGTGTGTCCTGAAACATCGAAAAAACACAGCTTAGGGAGCATAGGGCACGTCCACTCATGGGCGTATAAATTGGGAAAACTAAAAATCAGCAAGACAAAGGCACCCCAATGTTTAGGGCTGCTATGTTGACAAGAACCTCCACTTCATGACACCTTAAATATCCCAGGATAGAGAAAAATGGATAAAGAAGTTGTGGTCCTTATGTACAAAGGAATATCACTCAGACATGAAATCAATGTCATAAGGCTAGTAGAAGCAAGATGAGTGGATTTAGGTATGACGATTCTAAGTGAAATAAGTCACACAGAAAAAGACACTTATCATAAGATATCACTTATAGAGGGAATGTAAAAACCGTTACACTTGAACTGAATTACAAAACAGAACAGAGTCACACGTTTAGAAAACACACTATGGCTGCTTAACGGGAAAGGTGAGGTGGGGTGATGCATAAAACAAGGGTTTCAAATTCGCTCAGATACTGTTCCATACACCCAATATGTAATAGACAAGACCTACTCCTTGCTCAGTGAACTGGACTCAACACCCCCTATTCACCGCACAAGAATATATGTGACTAGTAAGAATCGTAAAACCTATGTATTGATATCTCTCTGGAAGTGTGTCAAGTGGGTGTAAAGCTGCATAAACACAGCCGTGAAAAGCAGCTAAACCCCATTATAAAAATAAATTACTTTTAAAAACCTGTAAAACAAAGACAGTGAAAGAGAGAGAAATTCTTAAAAAAATTCGTTCAGGAGCTGTGATGCAACCTGGATTGACCATATCTAGACCCACACCTGGATGAGACATAAGGGTGGACACTCTTGGGGCTGAGAGGTTGGGTGAGGTTGTGTGAGCAAACTCAGACCCTTTAAAGTAGTACTGCGTGGTACCCATCCCATGGGTCCCAAATCTCCAGGTTCAAGGGCATCTTCCTACATCGAAAACATGCATGAGAAACCCAGAAGATGGTACACCATGTGATTTTGAAAGGTTTCTAAAACGCACCCCATTTCTCATCTCCTTGTGCTCGGGTTCGCCTTTCCAGCTACTTTACTAGCAATCTCCCTACTTGGAGAATCAGCACCTTTAAGCTCCTGTTCCCTACAGGTTGCAATTTGTCCTGAGGATGAACGGGAATAGGGGCAACCAATGAGAGACTAGATCTAGGTGTTGGGACAGGCACAGGTCACTCTATTTTCCCATCAGGAAGAAGAATTAACCACAGGCTCAGCCTGCCGCCAGGAACCAGAATAGGGCCTGAGGCAATCCCGCGCTTTTGCGGCCAGCTCCCAAAAAAGCGAGTTGAAAAATGGAGCTCAGGGACACTGCAATTCACAAACCCGCAGAGTTATAAATGATAACTCTCATCCACAGATATATTGAGGGAAGGCAACGAAGAGGATTTGAAAGCAAGGCAGAATTGCAGGAAAGAGATTTCAGGAGGTAGATTCGAATCGCCTTTAAAGCACATGAAAAGCGGCAAAACGTCGACAATGATGCCCTTGGCCAAAAAGGGCGTATGCGTTTTTTCCTGAATATATTCAGGAAAAAATGCATACGCCCTTTTTGGCCAACCAAGCAACCTGGAAAGGCAAATCAGCGCTACAAAGAGGTCTCGCTTCCCATCGGTCAAAAGGGCCATGCTGCAAAAAGTGTCAAAACCAGAAATGCAGGACAGGCCATGGAGAAATGGCAGCCTTGCTACGCTGATGGGCGGGATGTAAATTGCCAAAAGCCACTCTGGAGAAGTGTACGGTGTGTCCTGAAACATCGAAAAAACACAGCTTAGGGAGCATAGGGCACGTCCACTCATGGGCGTATAAATTGGGAAAACTAAAAATCAGCAAGACACAGGCATCCCAATGTTTAGGGCTGCTATGTTGACAAGAACCTCCACTTCATGACACCTTAAATATCCCAGGAAAGAGAAAAATGGATAAAGAAGTTGTGGTCCTTATGTACAAAGGAATATCCCTCAGACATGAAATCAATGTCATAAGGCTAGTAGAAGCAAGATGAGTGGATTTAGGTATGACGATTCTAAGTGAAATAAGTCATACAGAAAAAGACACTTATCATAAGCTATCACTTATAGAGGGAATGTAAAAACCGCTACACTTGAACTGAATTACAAAACAGAACAGAGTCACACGTTTAGAAAACACATTATGGCTGCTTAACGGGAAAGGTGAGGTGGGGTGATGCATAAAACAAGGGTTTCAAATTCGCTCAGATACTGTTCCATACACCCAATATGTAATAGACAAGACCTACTCCTTGCTCAGTGAACTGGACTCAACACCCCCTATTCACCGCACAAGAATATATCTGACTAGTAAGAATCGTAAAACCTATGTATTGATATCTCTCTGGAAGTGAGCCAAGTGGGTGTAAAGCCGCATAAACACAGCCGTGAAAAGCAGCTAAACCCCATTATAAAAATAAATTACTTTTAAAAACCCGTAAAACAAAGACAGTGAAAGAGAGAGAAATTCTTACAAAATTCGTTCAGGGGCTGTGATGCAACCTGGATTGACCATATCTAGACCCACACCTGGATGAGACATAAGGGTGGACACTCTTGGGGCTGAGAGTTTGGGTGAGGTTGGGTGAGCAAACTCAGACCCTTTAAAGTAGTACTGCGTGGAACCCATCCCATGGGTCCCAAATCTCCAGGTTCAAGGGCATCTTCCTACATCGAAAACATGCATGAGAAACCCAGAAGATGGTACACCGTGTGATTTTGAAAGGTTTCTAAAACGCACCCCATTTCTCATCTCCTTGTGCTAGGGTTCGCCTTTCCAGCTACTTTACTAGCAATCTCCCTACTTGGAGAATCAGCACCTTTAAGCTCCTGTTCCCTACAGGTTGCAATTTGTCCTGAGGATGAACGGGAAGAGGGGCAACCAATGAGAGATTGGATCTAGGTGTTGGTAGAGGCACAGGTCACTCTATTTTCCCATCAGGAAGAAGAATTAACCACAGGCTCAGCCTGCCGCCAGGAACCAGAATAAGGCCTGAGGCAATCTTGCGCTTTTGTGGCCAGCTCCCAAAAAAGCGAGTTGAAAAATGGAGCTCAGGGACACTGCAATTCACAAACCCGCAGAGTTATAAATGATAACTCTCATCCACAGATATATTGAGGGAAGGCAACGAAGAGGATTTGAAAGCAAGGCAGAATTGCAGGAAGCAGATTTCAGGAGGTAGATTCGAATCGCCTTTAAAGCACATGAAAAGCGGCAAAACGTCGACAATGATGCCCTTGGCCAAAAAGGGCGTATGCGTTTTTTCCTGAATATATTCAGGAAAAAACGCATACGCCCTTTTTGGCCAACCAAGCAACCTGGAAAGGCAAATCAGCGCTACAAAGAGGTCTCGCTTCCCATCGGTCAAAAGGGCCATGCTGCAAAAAGTGTCAAAACCAGAAATGCAGGACAGGCCATGGAGAAATGGCAGCCTTGCTACGCTGATGGGCGGTATGTAAATTGCCAACAGCCACTCTAGAGAAGTGTACGGTGTGTCCTGAAACATCGAAAAAACACAGCTTAGGGAGCATAGGGCACGTCCACTCATGGGCGTATAAATTGGGAAAACTAAAAATCAGCAAGACAAAGGCACCCCAATGTTTAGGGCTGCTATGTTGACAAGAACCTCCACTTCATGACACCTTAAATATCCCAGGAAAGAGAAAAATGGATAAAGAAGTTGTGGTCCTTATGTACAAAGGAATATCACTCAGACATGAAATCAATGTCATAAGGCTAGTAGAAGCAAGATGAGTGGATTTAGGTATGACGATTCTAAGTGAAATAAGTCACACAGAAAAAGACACTTATCCTAAGATATCACTTATAGAGGGAATGTAAAAACCGCTACACTTGAACTGAATTACAAAACAGAACAGAGTCACACGTTTAGAAAACACACTATGGCTGCTTAACGGGAAAGGTGAGGTGGGGTGATGCATAAAACAAGGGTTTCAAATTCGCTCAGATACTGTTCCATACACCCAATATGTAATAGACAAGACCTACTCCTTGCTCAGTGAACTGGACTCAACACCCCCTATTCACCGCACAAGAATATATGTGACTAGTAAGAATCGTAAAACCTATGTATTGATATCTCTCTGGAAGTGTGTCAAGTGGGTGTAAAGCTGCATAAACACAGCCGTGAAAAGCAGCTAAACCCCATTATAAAAATAAATTACTTTTAAAAACCTGTAAAACAAAGACAGTGAAAGAGAGAGAAATTCTTAAAAAATTCGTTCAGGAGCTGTGATGCAACCTGGATTGACCATATCTAGACCCACACCTGGATGAGACATAAGGGTGGACACTCTTGGGGCTGAGAGGTTGGGTGAGGTTGGGTGAGCAAACTCAGACCCTTTAAAGTAGTACTGCGTGGTACCCATCCCATGGGTCCCAAATCTCCAGGTTCAAGGGCATCTTCCTACATCGAAAACATGCATGAGAAACCCAGAGGATGGTACACCGTGTGATTTTGAAAGGTTTCTAAAACGCACCCCATTTCTCATCTCCTTGTGCTAGGGTTCGCCTTTCCAGCTACTTTACTAGCAATCTCCCTACTTGCAGAATCAGCACCTTTAAGCTCCTGTTCCCTACAGGTTGCAAATTGTCCTGAAGATGAACGGGAAGAGGGGCAAACAATGAGAGACTACATCTAGGTGTTGGGACAGGCACAGGTCACTCTATTTTCCCATCAGGAAGAAGAATTAACCACAGGCTCAGCCTGCCTCCAGGAACCAGAATAGGGCCTGAGGCAATCCCGCGCTTTTGCGGCCAGCTCCCAAAAAAGCGAGTTGAAAAATGGAGCTCAGGGACACTGCAATTCACAAACCCGCAGAGTTATAATTGATAACTCTCATCCACAGATATATTGAGGGAAGGCAACGAAGAGGATTTGAAAGCAAGGCAGAATTGCAGGAAAGAGATTTCAGGAGGTAGATTCGAATCGCCTTTAAAGCACATGAAAAGCGGCAAAACGTCGACAATGATGCCCTTGGCCAAAAAGGGCGTATGCGTTTTTTCCTGAATATATTCAGGAAAAAACGCATACGCCCTTTTTGGCCAACCAAGCAACCTGGAAAGGCAAATCAGCGCTACAAAGAAGTCTCGCTTCCCATCGGTCAAAAGGGCCATGCTGCAAAAAGTGTCAAAACCAGAAATGCAGTACAGGCCATGGAGAAATGGCAGCCTTGCTACGCTGATGGGCGGGGTGTAAATTGCCAAAAGCCACTCTGGAGAAGTGTACGGTGTGTCCTGAAACATCGAAAAAACACAGCTTAGGGAGCATAGGGCACGTCCACTCATGGGCGTATAAATTGGGAAAACTAAAAATCAGCAAGACACAGGCACCCCAATGTTTAGGGCTGCTATGTTGACAAGAACCTCCACTTCATGACACCTTAAATATCCCAGGAAAGAGAAAAATGGATAAAGAAGTTGTGGTCCTTATGTACAAAGGAATATCACTCAGACATGAAATCAATGTCATAAGGCTAGTAGAAGCAAGATGAGTGGATTTAGGTACGACGATTCTAAGTGAAATAAGTGACACAGAAAAAGACACTTATCATAAGCTATCACTTATAGAGGGAATGTAAAAACCGCTACACCTGAACTGAATTACAAAACAGAACAGAGTCACACGTTTAGAAAACACACTATGGCTGCTTAACGGGAAAGGTGAGGTGGGGTGATGCATAAAACAAGGGTTTCAAATTCGCTCAGATACCGTTCCATACACCCAATATGTAATAGACAAGACCTACTCCTTGCTCAGTGAACTGGACTCAACACCCCCTATTCACCGCACAAGAATATATCTGCCTAGTAAGAATCTTAAAACCTATGTATTGATATCTCTCTGGAAGTGAGCCAAGTGGGTGTAAAGCCGCATAAACACAGCCGTGAAAAGCAGCTAAACACCATTATAAAAATAAATTACTTTTAAAAACCCGTAAAACAAAGACAGTGAAAGAGAGAGAAATTCTTACAAAATTCGTTCAGGGGCTGTGATGCAACCCGGATTGACCATATCTAGACCCACACCGGGATGAGACATAAGGGTGGACACTCTTGGGGCTGAGAGGTTGGGTGAGGTTGGGTGAGCAAACTCAGACCCTTTAAAGTAATACTGCGTGGTACCCATCCCATGGGTCCCAAATCTCCAGGTTCAAAGGCATCTTCCTACATCGAAAACATGCATGAGAAACCCAGAAGATGGTACACCATGTGATTTTGAAAGGTTTCTAAAACGCACCCAATTTCTCATCTCCTTGTGCTCGGGTTCACCTTTCCAGCTACTTTACTAGCAATCTCCTTACTTGGAGAATCAGCACCTTTAACCTCCTGTTCCCTACAGGTTGCAATTTGTCCTGAGGATGAACGGGAAGAGGGGAAACAAATGAGAGACTAGATCTAGGTGTTGGGACAGGCACAGGTCACTCTATTTTCCCATCAGGAAGAAGAATTAAACACAGGCTCAGCCTGCCGCTGGGAACCAGAATAGGGCCTGAGGCAATCCCGATCTATTGCGGCCAGCTCCCAAAAAAGACAGTTCAAAAATGGAGCTCAGGGGCACTGCAATTCACAAACCTGCTGAGTTATAAATGATAACTCTCGTCCACAAATATATTGAGGGAAGGCAACGAAGAGGAGTTGAAAGCAAGGCAGAATTGCAGGAAACAGGTTTCAGGAGGTAGATTCGAATCGCATTTAAAGCACATGAAAAGTGGCAAAACATCGACAGTGATGCCCTTGGCCAAAAAGGGCGTAAGCGTTTTTTCCTGAATATATTCAGGAAAAAACGCATACGCCCTTTTTGGCCAAACAAGCAACCTGGAAAGGCAAATCAGCGCTACAAAGAGGTCTCGCTTCCCATCGGTCAAAAGGGCCATGCTGCAAAAAGTGTCAAAACCAGAAATGCAGGACAGGCCATGGAGAAATGGCAGCCTTGCTACGCTGATGGGCGGTATGTAAATTGCCAACAGCCACTCTAGAGAAGTGTACGGTGTGTCCTGAAACATCGAAAAAACACAGCTTAGGGAGCATAGGGCACGTCCACTCATGGGCGTATAAATTGGGAAAACTAAAAATCAGCAAGACAAAGGCACCCCAATGTTTAGGGCTGCTATGTTGACAAGAACCTCCACTTCATGACACCTTAAATATCCCAGGAAAGAGAAAAATGGATAAAGAAGTTGTGGTCCTTATGTACAAAGGAATATCACTCAGACATGAAATCAATGTCATAAGGCTAGTAGAAGCAAGATGAGTGGATTTAGGTATGACGATTCTAAGTGAAATAAGTCACACAGAAAAAGACACTTATCATAAGATATCACTTATAGAGGGAATGTAAAAACCGCTACACTTGAACTGAATTACAAAACAGAACAGAGTCACACGTTTAGAAAACACACTATGGCTGCTTAACGGGAAAGGTGAGGTGGGGTGATGCATAAAACAAGGGTTTCAAATTCGCTCAGATACTGTTCCATACACCCAATATGTAATAGACAAGACCTACTCCTTGCTCAGTGAACTGGACTCAACACCCCCTATTCACCGCACAAGAATATATGTGACTAGTAAGAATCGTAAAACCTATGTATTGATATCTCTCTGGAAGTGTGTCAAGTGGGTGTAAAGCTGCATAAACACAGCCGTGAAAAGCAGCTAAACCCCATTATAAAAATAAATTACTTTTAAAAACCTGTAAAACAAAGACAGTGAAAGAGAGAGAAATTCTTAAAAAATTCGTTCAGGAGCTGTGATGCAACCTGGATTGACCATATCTAGACCCACACATGGATGAGACATAAGGGTGGACACTCTTGGGGCTGAGAGGTTGGGTGAGGTTGGGTGAGCAAACGCAGACCCTTTAAAGTAATACTGTGTGGTACCCATCCCATGGGTCCCAAATCTCCAGGTTCAAGGGCATCTTCCTACATCGAAAACATGCATGAGAAACCCAGAAGATGGTACACCGTGTGATTTTGAAAGGTTTCTAAAACGCACCCAATTTCTCATCTCCTTGTGCTCGGGTTCGCCTTTCCAGCTACTTTACTAGCAATCTCCCTACTTGGAGAACCAGCACCTTTAAGCTCCTGTTCCCTACAGGTTGCAATTTGTCCTGAGGATGAACGGGAAGAGGGGCAACCAATGAGAGACTAGATCTAGGTGTTGGGACAGGCCCAGGTCACTCTATTTTCCCATCAGGAAGAAGAATTAACCACAGGCTCAGCCTGCCGCCAGGAACCAGAATAGGGCCTGAGGCAATCCCGCGCTTTTGCGGCCAGCTCCCAAAAAAGCAAGTTGAAAAATGGAGCTCAGGGACACTGCAATTCACAAACCCGCAGAGTTATAAATGATAACTCTCATCCACAGATATATTGAGGGAAGGCAACGAAGAGGATTTGAAAGCAAGGCAGAATTGCAGGAAACAGATTTCAGGAGGTAGATTCGAATCGCCTTTAAAGCACATGAAAAGCGGCAAAACGTCGACAATGATGCCCTTGGCCAAAAAGGGCGTATGCGTTTTTTCCTGAATATATTCAGGAAAAAATGCATACGCCCTTTTTGGCCAATCAAGCAACCTGGAAAGGCAAATCAGCGCTACAAAGAGGTCTCGCTTCCCATCGGTCAAAAGGGCCATGCTGCAAAAAGTGTCAAAACCAGAAATGCAGGACAGGCCATGGAGAAATGGCAGCCTTGCTACGCTGATGGGCGGGATGTAAATTGCCAAAAGCCACTCTGGAGAAGTGTACGGTGTGTCCTGAAACATCGAAAAAACACAGCTTAGGGAGCATAGGGCACGTCCACTCATGGGCGTATAAATTGGGAAAACTAAAAATCAGAACAGCACAGGCACCCCAATGTTTAGGGCTGCTATATTGACAAGAACCTCCACTTCATGACACCTTAAATATCCCAGGAAAGAGAAAAATGGATAAAGAAGTTGTGGTCCTTATGTACAAAGGAATATCCCTCAGACATGAAATCAATGTCATAAGGCTAGTAGAAGCAAGATGAGTGGATTTAGGTATGACAATTCTAAGTGAAATAAGTCACACAGAAAAAGACACTTATCATAAGCTATCACTTATAGAGGGAATGTAAAAACCGCTACACTTGAACTGAATTACAAAACAGAACAGAGTCACACGTTTAGAAAACACATTATGGCTGCTTAACGGGAAAGGTGAGGTGGGGTGATGCATAAAACAAGGGTTTCAAATTCGCTCAGATACTGTTCCATACACCCAATATGTAATAGACAAGACCTACTCCTTGCTCAGTGAACTGGACTCAACACCCCCTATTCACCGCACAAGAATATATCTGACTAGTAAGAATCGTAAAACCTATGTATTGATATCTCTCTGGAAGTGAGCCAAGTGGGTGTAAAGCCGCATAAACACAGCCGTGAAAAGCAGCTAAACCCCATTATAAAAATAAATTACTTTTAAAAACCCGTAAAACAAAGACAGTGAAAGAGAGAGAAATTCTTACAAAATTCGTTCAGGGGCTGTGATGCAACCTGGATTGACCATATCTAGACCCACACCTGGATGAGACATAAGGGTGGACACTCTTGGGGCTGAGAGGTTGGGTGAGGTTGGGTGAGCAAACTCAGACCCTTTAAAGTAGTACTGCGTGGTACCCATCCCATGGGTCCCAAATCTCCAGGTTCAAGGGCATCTTCCTACATCGAAAACATGCATGAGAAACCCAGAAGATGGTACACCGTGTGATTTTGAAAGGTTTCTAAAACGCACCCCATTTCTCATCTCCTTGTGCTAGGGTTCGCCTTTCCAGCTACTTTACTAGCAATCTCCCTACTTGGAGAATCAGCACCTTTAAGCTCCTGTTCCCTACAGGTTGCAATTTGTCCTGAGGATGAACGGGAAGAGGGGCAACCAATGAGAGACTAGATCTAGGTGTTGGTAGAGGCACAGGTCACTCTATTTTCCCATCAGGAAGAAGAATTAACCACAGGCTCAGCCTGCCGCCAGGAACCAGAATAAGGCCTGAGGCAATCTCGCGCTTTTGTGGCCAGCTCCCAAAAAAGCGAGTTGAAAAATGGAGCTCAGGGACACTGCAATTCACAAACCCGCAGAGTTATAAATGATAACTCTCATCCACAGATATATTGAGGGAAGGCAACGAAGAGGATTTGAAAGCAAGGCAGAATTGCAGGAAGCAGATTTCAGGAGGTAGATTCGAATCGCCTTTAAAGCACATGAAAAGCGGCAAAACGTCGACAATGATGCCCTTGGCCAAAAAGGGCGTATGCGTTTTTTCCTGAATATATTCAGGAAAAAACGCATACGCCCTTTTTGGCCAACCAAGCAACCTGGAAAGGCAAATCAGCGCTACAAAGAGGTCTCGCTTCCCATCGGTCAAAAGGGCCATGCTGCAAAAAGTGTCAAAACCAGAAATGCAGGACAGGCCATGGAGAAATGGCAGCCTTGCTACGGTGATGGGCGGGATGTAAATTGCCAACAGCCACTCTAGAGAAGTGTACGGTGTGTCCTGAAACATCGAAAAAACACAGCTTAGGGAGCATAGGGCACGTCCACTCATGGGCGTATAAATTGGGAAAACTAAAAATCAGCAAGACAAAGGCACCCCAATGTTTAGGGCTGCTATGTTGACAAGAACCTCCACTTCATGACACCTTAAATATCCCAGGAAAGAGAAAAATGGATAAAGAAGTTGTGGTCCTTATGTACAAAGGAATATCACTCAGACATGAAATCAATGTCATAAGGCTAGTAGAAGCAAGATGAGTGGATTTAGGTATGACGATTCTAAGTGAAATAAGTCACACAGAAAAATACACTTATCATAAGATATCACTTATAGAGGGAATGTAAAAACCGCTACACTTGAACTGAATTACAAAACAGAACAGAGTCACACGTTTAGAAAACACACTATGGCTGCTTAACGGGAAAGGTGAGGTGGGGTGATGCATAAAACAAGGGTTTCAAATTCGCTCAGATACTGTTCCATACACCCAATATGTAATAGACAAGACCTACTCCTTGCTCAGTGAACTGGACTCAACACCCCCTATTCACCGCACAAGAATATATGTGACTAGTAAGAATCGTAAAACCTATGTATTGATATCTCTCTGGAAGTGTGTCAAGTGGGTGTAAAGCTGCATAAACACAGCCGTGAAAAGCAGCTAAACCCCATTATAAAAATAAATTACTTTTAAAAACCTGTAAAACAAAGACAGTGAAAGAGAGAGAAATTCTTAAAAAATTCGTTCAGGAGCTGTGATGCAACCTGGATTGACCATATCTAGACCCACACCTGGATGAGACATAAGGGTGGACACTCTTGGGGCTGAGAGGTTGGGTGAGGTTGGGTGAGCAAACTCAGACCCTTTAAAGTAGTACTGCGTGGTACCCATCCCATGGGTCCCAAATCTCCAGGTTCAAGGGCATCTTCCTACATCGAAAACATGCATGAGAAACCCAGAGGATGGTACACCGTGTGATTTTGAAAGGTTTCTAAAACGCACCCCATTTCTCATCTCCTTGTGCTAGGGTTCGCCTTTCCAGCTACTTTACTAGCAATCTCCCTACTTGCAGAATCAGAACCTTTAAGCTCCTGTTCCCTACAGGTTGCAATTTGTCCTGAAGATGAACGGGAAGAGGGGCAAACAATGAGAGACTACATCTAGGTGTTGGGACAGGCACAGGTCACTCTATTTTCCCATCAGGAAGAAGAATTAACCACAGGCTCAGCCTGCCTCCAGAAACCAGAATAGGGCCTGAGGCAATCCCGCGCTTTTGCGGCCAGCTCCCAAAAAAGCGAGTTGAAAAATGGAGCTCAGGGACACTGCAATTCACAAACCCGCAGAGTTATAATTGATAACTCTCATCCACAGATATATTGAGGGAAGGCAACGAAGAGGATTTGAAAGCAAGGCAGAATTGCAGGAAAGAGATTTCAGGAGGTAGATTCGAATCGCCTTTAAAGCACATGAAAAGCGGCAAAACGTCGACAATGATGCCCTTGGCCAAAAAGGGCGTATGCGTTTTTTCCTGAATATATTCAGGAAAAAACGCATACGCCCTTTTTGGCCAACCAAGCAACCTGGAAAGGCAAATCAGCGCTACAAAGAAGTCTCGCTTCCCATCGGTCAAAAGGGCCATGCTGCAAAAAGTGTCAAAACCAGAAATGCAGTACAGGCCATGGAGAAATGGCAGCCTTGCTACGCTGATGGGCGGGGTGTAAATTGCCAAAAGCCACTCTGGAGAAGTGTACGGTGTGTCCTGAAACATCGAAAAAACACAGCTTAGGGAGCATAGGGCACGTCCACTCATGGGCGTATAAATTGGGAAAACTAAAAATCAGAACAGCACAGGCACCCCAATGTTTAGGGCTGCTATATTGACAAGAACCTCCACTTCATGACACCTTAAATATCCCAGGAAAGAGAAAAATGGATAAAGAAGTTGTGGTCCTTATGTACAAAGGAATATCCCTCAGACATGAAATCAATGTCATAAGGCTAGTAGAAGCAAGATGAGTGGATTTAGGTATGACGATTCTAAGTGAAATAAGTCACACAGAAAAAGACACTTATCATAAGCTATCACTTATAGAGGGAATGTAAAAACCGCTACACTTGAACTGAATTACAAAACAGAACAGAGTCACACGTTTAGAAAACACACTATGGCTGCTTAACGGGAAAGGTGAGGTGGGGTGATGCATAAAACAAGGGTTTCAAATTCGCTCAGATACTGTTCCATACACCCAATATGTAATAGACAAGACCTACTCCTTGCTCAGTGAACTGGACTCAACACCCCCTATTCACCGCACAAGAATATATCTGACTAGTAAGAATCGTAAAACCTATGTATTGATATCTCTCTGGAAGTGAGCCAAGTGGGTGTAAAGCCGCATAAACACAGCCGTGAAAAGCAGCTAAACCCCATTATAAAAATAAATTACTTTTAAAAACCCGTAAAACAAAGACAGTGAAAGAGAGAGAAATTCTTACAAAATTCGTTCAGGGGCTGTGATGCAACCTGGATTGACCATATCTAGACCCACACCTGGATGAGACATAAGGGTGGACACTCTTGGGGCTGAGAGGTTGGGTGAGGTTGGGTGAGCAAACTCAGACCCTTTAAAGTAGTACTGCGTGGTACCCATCCCATGGGTCCCAAATCTCCAGGTTCAAGGGCATCTTCCTACATCGAAAACATGCATGAGAAACCCAGAAGATGGTACACCGTGTGATTTTGAAAGGTTTCTAAAACGCACCCCATTTCTCATCTCCTTGTGCTAGGGTTCGCCTTTCCAGCTACTTTACTAGCAATCTCCCTACTTGGAGAATCAGCACCTTTAAGCTCCTGTTCCCTACAGGTTGCAATTTGTCCTGAGGATGAACGGGAAGAGGGGCAACCAATGAGAGACTAGATCTAGGTGTTGGTAGAGGCACAGGTCACTCTATTTTCCCATCAGGAAGAAGAATTAACCACAGGCTCAGCCTGCCGCCAGGAACCAGAATAAGGCCTGAGGCAATCTCGCGCTTTTGTGGCCAGCTCCCAAAAAAGCGAGTTGAAAAATGGAGCTCAGGGACACTGCAATTCACAAACCCGCAGAGTTATAAATGATAACTCTCATCCACAGATATATTGAGGGAAGGCAACGAAGAGGATTTGAAAGCAAGGCAGAATTGCAGGAAGCAGATTTCAGGAGGTAGATTCGAATCGCCTTTAAAGCACATGAAAAGCGGCAAAACGTCGACAATGATGCCCTTGGCCAAAAAGGGCGTATGCGTTTTTTCCTGAATATATTCAGGAAAAAACGCATACGCCCTTTTTGGCCAACCAAGCAACCTGGAAAGGCAAATCAGCGCTACAAAGAGGTCTCGCTTCCCATCGGTCAAAAGGGCCATGCTGCAAAAAGTGTCAAAACCAGAAATGCAGGACAGGCCATGGAGAAATGGCAGCCTTGCTACGGTGATGGGCGGGATGTAAATTGCCAACAGCCACTCTAGAGAAGTGTACGGTGTGTCCTGAAACATCGAAAAAACACAGCTTAGGGAGCATAGGGCACGTCCACTCATGGGCGTATAAATTGGGAAAACTAAAAATCAGCAAGACAAAGGCACCCCAATGTTTAGGGCTGCTATGTTGACAAGAACCTCCACTTCATGACACCTTAAATATCCCAGGAAAGAGAAAAATGGATAAAGAAGTTGTGGTCCTTATGTACAAAGGAATATCACTCAGACATGAAATCAATGTCATAAGGCTAGTAGAAGCAAGATGAGTGGATTTAGGTATGACGATTCTAAGTGAAATAAGTCACACAGAAAAATACACTTATCATAAGATATCACTTATAGAGGGAATGTAAAAACCGCTACACTTGAACTGAATTACAAAACAGAACAGAGTCACACGTTTAGAAAACACACTATGGCTGCTTAACGGGAAAGGTGAGGTGGGGTGATGCATAAAACAAGGGTTTCAAATTCGCTCAGATACTGTTCCATACACCCAATATGTAATAGACAAGACCTACTCCTTGCTCAGTGAACTGGACTCAACACCCCCTATTCACCGCACAAGAATATATGTGACTAGTAAGAATCGTAAAACCTATGTATTGATATCTCTCTGGAAGTGTGTCAAGTGGGTGTAAAGCTGCATAAACACAGCCGTGAAAAGCAGCTAAACCCCATTATAAAAATAAATTACTTTTAAAAACCTGTAAAACAAAGACAGTGAAAGAGAGAGAAATTCTTAAAAAATTCGTTCAGGAGCTGTGATGCAACCTGGATTGACCATATCTAGACCCACACCTGGATGAGACATAAGGGTGGACACTCTTGGGGCTGAGAGGTTGGGTGAGGTTGGGTGAGCAAACTCAGACCCTTTAAAGTAGTACTGCGTGGTACCCATCCCATGGGTCCCAAATCTCCAGGTTCAAGGGCATCTTCCTACATCGAAAACATGCATGAGAAACCCAGAGGATGGTACACCGTGTGATTTTGAAAGGTTTCTAAAACGCACCCCATTTCTCATCTCCTTGTGCTAGGGTTCGCCTTTCCAGCTACTTTACTAGCAATCTCCCTACTTGCAGAATCAGAACCTTTAAGCTCCTGTTCCCTACAGGTTGCAATTTGTCCTGAAGATGAACGGGAAGAGGGGCAAACAATGAGAGACTACATCTAGGTGTTGGGACAGGCACAGGTCACTCTATTTTCCCATCAGGAAGAAGAATTAAACACAGGCTCAGCCTGCCGCAGGGAACCAGAATAGGGCCTGAGGCAATCCCGAGCTATTGCGGCCAGCTCCCAAAAAAGACAGTTCAAAAATGGAGCTCAGGGGCACTGCAATTCACAAACCTGCTGAGTTATAAATGATAACTCTCGTCCACAAATATATTGAGGGAAGGCAACGAAGAGGAGTTGAAAGCAAGGCAGAATTGCAGGAAACAGGTTTCAGGAGGTAGATTCGAATCGCCTTTAAAGCACATGAAAAGTGGCAAAACATCGACAGTGATGCCCTTGGCCAAAAAGGGCGTAAGCGTTTTTTCCTGAATATATTCAGGAAAAAACGCATACGCCCTTTTTGGCCAAACAAGCAACCTGGAAAGGCAAATCAGCGCTACAAAGAAGTCTCGCTTCCCATCCGTCAAAAGGGCCATGCTGCAAAATTTTTCAAAACCAGAAATGCAGGACAGGCCATGGAGAAATGGCAGCCTTGCTACGCTGATGGGCGGGATGTAAATTGCCAACAGCCACTCTGGAGAAGTGTACGGTGTGTCCTGAAACATCGAAAAAACACAGCTTAGGGAGCATAGGGCACGTCCACTCATGGGCGTATAAATTGGGAAAACTAAAAATCAGCAAGACACAGGCACCCCAATGTTTAGGGCTGCTATGTTGACAAGAACCTCCACTTCATGACACCTTAAATATCCCAGGAAAGAGAAAAATGGATAAAGAAGTTGTGGTCCTTATGTACAAAGGAATATCCCTCAGACATGAAATCAATGTCATAAGGCTAGTAGAAGCAAGATGAGTGGATTTAGGTATGACGATGCTAAGTGAAATAAGTCACACAGAAAAAGACACTTATCATAAGCTATCACTTATAGAGGGAATGTAAAAACCGCTACACTTGAACTGAATTACAAAACAGAACAGAGTCACACGTTTAGAAAACACACTATGGCTGCTTAACGGGAAAGATGAGGTAGGGTGATGCATAAAACAAGGGTTTCAAATTCGCTCAGATACTGTTCCATACACCCAATATGTAATAGACAAGACGTACTCCTTGCTCAGTGAACTGGACTCAACATCCCCTATTCACCGCACAAGAATATATCTGACTAGTAAGAATCGTAAAACCTATGTATTGATATCTCTCTGGAAGTGAGCCAAGTGGGTGTAAAGCCGCATAAACACAGCCGTGAAAAGCAGCTAAACCCCATTATAAAAATAAATTACTTTTAAAAACCCGTAAAACAAAGACAGTGAAAGAGAGAGAAATTCTTACAAAATTCGTTCAGGGGCTGTGATGCAACCTGGATTGACCATATCTAGACCCACACCTGGATGAGACATAAGGGTGGACACTCTTGGGGCTGAGAGGTTGGGTGAGGTTGGGTGAGCAAACGCAGACCCTTTAAAGTAATACTGTGTGGTACCCATCCCATGGGTCCCAAATCTCCAGGTTCAAGGGCATCTTCCTACATCGAAAACATGCATGAGAAACACAGAAGAGGGTACACCGTGTGATTTTGAAAGGTTTCTAAAACGCACCTCATTTCTCATCTCCTT
This sequence comes from Eschrichtius robustus, assembly GCF_028021215.1. NCBI lineage: Eukaryota > Metazoa > Chordata > Mammalia > Artiodactyla > Eschrichtiidae > Eschrichtius > Eschrichtius robustus. The sequence continues at coordinate 1,005,412 of NW_027175818.1, read as the reverse complement.
GTGCTCGGGTTCGCCTTTCCAGCTACTTTACTAGCAATCTCCCTACTTGGAGAACCAGCACCTTTAAGCTCCTGTTCCCTACAGGTTGCAATTTGTCCTGAGGATGAACGGGAAGAGGGGCAACCAATGAGAGACTAGATCTAGGAGTTGGGACAGGCCCAGGTCACTCTATTTTCCCATCAGGAAGAAGAATTAACCACAGGCTCAGCCTGCCGCCAGGAACCAGAATAGGGCCTGAGGCAATCCCGCGCTTTTGCGGCCAGCTCCCAAAAAAGCGAGTTGAAAAATGGAGCTCAGGGACACTGCAATTCACAAACCCGCAGAGTTATAAATGATAACTCTCATCCACAGATATATTGAGGGAAGGCAGCGAAGAGGATTTGAAAGCAAGGCAGAATTGCAGGAAACAGATTTCAGGAGGTAGATTCGAATCGCCTTTAAAGCACATGAAAAGCGGCAAAACGTCGACAATGATGCCCTTTGCCAAAAAGGGCGTATGCGTTTTTTCCTGAATATATTCAGGAAAAAACGCATACGCCCTTTTTGGCCAACCAAGCAACCTGGAAAGGCAAATCAGCGCTACAAAGAGGTCTCGCTTCCCATCGGTCAAAAGGGCCATGCTGCAAAAAGTGTCAAAACCAGAAATGCAGGACAGGCCATGGAGAAATGGCAGCCTTGCTACGCTGATGGGCGGGATGTAAATTGCCAACAGCCACTCTGGAGAAGTGTACGGTGTGTCCTGAAACATCGAAAAAACACAGCTTAGGGAGCATAGGGCACCTCCACTCATGGGCGTATAAATTGGGAAAACTAAAAATCAGCAAGACACAGGCACCCAAAAGTTTAGGGCTGCTCTGTTGACAAGAACCTCCACTTCATGACACCTTAAATATCCCAGGAAAGAGAAAAATGGATAAAGAAGTTGTAGTTCTTATGTACCATGGAATATCACTCAGACATGAAATCAATGTCATAAGGCTAGTAGAAGCAAGATGAGTGGATTTAGGTATGACGATTCTAAGTGAAATAAGTCACACAGAAAAAGACACTTATCATAAGCTATCACTTATAGAGGGAATGTAAAAACCGCTACACTTGAACTGAATTACAAAACAGAACAGAGTCACACGTTTAGAGAACACACTATGGCTGCTTAACGGGAAAGGTGAGGTGGGGTGATGCATAAAACAAGGGTTTCAAATTCGCTCAGATACTGTTCCATACACCCAATATGTAATAGACAAGACCTACTCCTTGCTCAGTGAACTGGACTCAACACCCCCTATTCACCGCACAAGAATATATCTGACTAGTAAGAATCGTAAAACCTATGTATTGATATCTCTCTGGAAGTGAGCCAAGTGGGTGTAAAGCCGCATAAACACAGCCGTGAAAAGCAGCTAAACCCCATTATAAAAATAAATTACTTTTAAAAACCCGTAAAAGAAAGACAGTGAAAGAGAGAGAAATTCTTACAAAATTCGTTCAGGGGCTGTGATGCAACCTGGATTGACCATATCTAGACCCACACCGGGATGAGACATAAGGGTGGACACTCTTGGGGCTGAGAGGTTGGGTGAGCAAACTCAGACCCTTTAAAGTAATACTGCGTGGAACCCATCCCATGGGTCCCAAATCTCCAGGTTCAAAGGCAACTTCCTACATCGAAAACATGCATGAGAAACCCAGAAGATGGTACACCGTGTGATTTTGAAAGGTTTCTAAAACGCACCCAATTTCTCATCTCCTTGTGCTCGGGTTCGCCTTTCCAGCTACTTTACTAGCAATCTCCCTACTTGGAGAATCAGCACCTTTAAGCTCCTGTTCCCTACAGGTTGCAATTTGTCCTGAGGATGAACGGGAAGAGGGGCAACCAATGAGAGACTAGATCTAGGTGTTGGGACAGGCACAGGTCACTCTAATTTCCCATCAGGAAGAAGAATTAAACACAGGCTCAGCCTGCCGCCGGGAACCAGAATAGGGCCTGAGGCAATCCCGTGCTTTTGCGGCCAGCTCCCAAAAAAGACAGTTGAAAAATGGAGATCAGGGGCACTGCAATTCACAAACCTGCAGAGTTATAAATGATAACTCTCGTCCACAAATATATTGAGGGAAGGCAACGAAGAGGATTTGAAAGCAAGGCAGAATTGCAGGAAACAGGTTTCAGGAGGTAGATTCGAATCGCCTTTAAAGCACATGAAAAGTGGCAAAACGTCGACAGTGATGCCCTTGGCCAAAAAGGGCGTAAGCGTTTTTTCCTGAATATATTCAGGAAATAACGCATACGCCCTTTTTGGCCAACCAAGCAACCTGGAAAGGCAAATCAGCGCTACAAAGAAGTCTCGCTTCCCATCGGTCAAAAGGGCCATGCTGCAAAAAGTGTCAAAACCAGAAATGCAGTACAGGCCATGGAGAAATGGCAGCCTTGCTACGCTGATGGGCGGGATGTAAATTGCCAAAAGCCACTCTGGAGAAGTGTACGGTGTGTCCTGAAACATCGAAAAAACACAGCTTAGGGAGCATAGGGCACATCCACTCATGGGCGTATAAATTGGGAAAACTAAAAATCAGCAAGACACAGGCACCCCAATGTTTAGGGCTGCTATGTTGACAAGAACCTCCACTTCATGACACCTTAAATATCCCAGGAAAGAGATAAATGGATAAAGAAGTTGTGGTCCTTATGTACAAAGGAATATCCCTCAGACATGAAATCAATGTCATAAGGCTAGTAGAAGCAAGATGAGTGGATTTAGGTATGACGATTCTAAGTGAAATAAGTCACACAGAAAAAGACACTTATCATAAGCTATCACTTATAGAGGGAATGTAAAAACCGCTACACTTGAACTGAATTACAAAACAGAACAGAGTCACACGTTTAGAAAACACACTATGGCTGCTTAACGGGAAAGGTGAGGTGGGGTGATGCATAAAACAAGGGTTTCAAATTCGCTCAGATACTGTTCCATACACCCAATATGTAATAGACAAGACCTACTCCTTGCTCAGTGAACTGGACTCAACACCCCCTATTCACCGCGCAAGAATATATCTGACTAGTAAGAATCGTAAAACCTATGTATTGATATCTCTCTGGAAGTGAGCCAAGTGGGTGTAAAGCCGCATAAACACAGCCGTGAAAAGCAGCTAAACCCCATTATAAAAATAAATTACTTTTAAAAACCCGTAAAACAAAGACAGTGAAAGAGAGATAAATTCTTACAAAATTCGTTCAGGGGCTGTGATGCAACCTGGATTGACCATATCTAGACCCACACCTGGATGAGACATAAGGGTGTCCACTCTTGGGGCTGAGAGGTTGGGTGAGGTTGGGTGAGCAAACTCAGACCCTTTAAAGTAGTACTGCGTGGTACCCATCCCATGGGTCCCAAATCTCCAGGTTCAAGGGCATCTTCCTACATCGAAAACATGCATGAGAAACCCAGAAGATGGTACACCGTGTGATTTTGAAAGGTTTCTAAAACGCACCCCATTTCTCATCTCCTTGTGCTAGGGTTCGCCTTTCCAGCTACTTTACTAGCAATCTCCCTACTTGCAGAATCAGCACCTTTAAGCTCCTGTTCCCTACAGGTTGCAATTTGTCCTGAAGATGAACGGGAAGAGGGGCAAACAATGAGAGACTAGATCTAGGTGTTGGGACAGGCACAGGTCACTCTATTTTCCCATCAGGAAGAAGAATTAACCACAGGCTCAGCCTGCCTCCAGGAACCAGAATAGGGCCTGAGGCAATCCCGCGCTTTTGCGGCCAGCTCCCAAAAAAGCGAGTTGAAAAATGGAGCTCAGGGACACTGCAATTCACAAACCCGCAGAGTTATAATTGATAACTCTCATCCACAGATATATTGAGGGAAGGCAACGAAGAGGATTTGAAAGCAAGGCAGAATTGCAGGAAAGAGATTTCAGGAGGTAGATTCGAATCGCCTTTAAAGCACATGAAAAGCGGCAAAACGTCGAGAATGATGCCCTTGGCCAAAAAGGGCGTATGCGTTTTTTCCTGAATATATTCAGGAAAAAACGCATACGCCCTTTTTGGCCAAACAAGCAACCTGGAAAGGCAAATCAGCGCTACAAAGAAGTCTCGCTTCCCATCCGTCAAAAGGGCCATGCTGCAAAAAGTGTCAAAACCAGAAATGCAGTACAGGCCTTGGAGAAATGGCAGCCTTGCTACGCTGATGGGCGGGGTGTAAATTGCCAAAAGCCACTCTGGAGAAGTGTACGGTGTGTCCTGAAACATCGAAAAAACACAGCTTAGGGAGCATAGGGCACGTCCACTCATGGACGTATAAATTGGGAAAACTAAAAATCAGCAAGACACAGGCACCCCAATGTTTAGGGCTGCTATGTTGACAAGAACCTCCACTTCATGACACCTTAAATATCCCAGGAAAGAGAAAAATGGATAAAGAAGTTGTGGTCCTTATGTACAAAGGAATATCACTCAGACATGAAATCAATGTCATAAGGCTAGTAGAAGCAAGATGAGTGGATTTAGGTACGACGATTCTAAGTGAAATAAGTGACACAGAAAAAGACACTTATCATAAGCTATCACTTATAGAGGGAATGTAAAAACCGCTACACTTGAACTGGATTACAAAACAGAACAGAGTCACACGTTTAGAAAACACACTATGGCTGCTTAACGGGAAAGGTGAGGTGGGGTGATGCATAAAACAAGGGTTTCAAATTCGCTCAGATACCATTCCATACACCCAATATGTAATAGACAAGACCTACTCCTTGCTCAGTGAACTGGACTCAACACCCCCTATTCACCGCACAAGAATATATCTGACTAGTAAGAATCTTAAAACCTATGTATTGATATCTCTCTGGAAGTGAGCCAAGTGGGTGTAAAGCCGCATAAACACAGCCATGAAAAGCAGCTAAACACCATTATAAAAATAAATTACTTTTAAAAACCCGTAAAACAAAGACAGTGAAAGAGAGAGAAATTCTTACAAAATTCGTTCAGGGGCTGTGATGCAACCCGGATTGACCATATCTAGACCCACACCGGGATGAGACATAAGGGTGGACACTCTTGGGGCTGAGAGGTTGGGTGAGGTTGGGTGAGCAAACTCAGACCCTTTAAAGTAATACTGCGTGGTACCCATCCCATGGGTCCCAAATCTCCAGGTTCAAAGGCATCTTCCTACATCGAAAACATGCATGAGAAACCCAGAAGATGGTACACCATGTGATTTTGAAAGGTTTCTAAAACGCACCCAATTTCTCATCTCCTTGTGCTCGGGTTCACCTTTCCAGCTACTTTACTAGCAATCTCCCTACTTGGAGAATCAGCACCTTTAACCTCCTGTTCCCTACAGGTTGCAATTTGTCCTGAGGATGAACGGGAAGAGGGGAAACAAATGAGAGACTAGATCTAGGTGTTGGGACAGGCACAGGTCACTCTATTTACCCATCAGGAAGAAGAATTAAACACAGGCTCAGCCTGCCGCCGGGAACCAGAATAGGGCCTGAGGCAATCCCGAGCTATTGCGGCCAGCTCCCAAAAAAGACAGTTCAAAAATGGAGCTCAGGGGCTCTGCAATTCACAAACCTGCTGAGTTATAAATGATAACTCTCGTCCACAAATATATTGAGGGAAGGCAACGAAGAGGAGTTGAAAGCAAGGCAGAATTGCAGGAAACAGGTTTCAGGAGGTAGATTCGAATCGCCTTTAAAGCACATGAAAAGTGGCAAAACATCGACAGTGATGCCCTTGGCCAACAAGGGCGTAAGCGTTTTTTCCTGAATATATTCAGGAAAAAACGCATACGCCCTTTTTGGCCAACCAAGCAACCTGGAAAGGCAAATCAGTGCTACAAAGAAGTCTCGCTTCCCATCCGTCAAAAGGGCCATGCTGCAAAATTTTTCAAAACCAGAAATGCAGGACAGGCCATGGAGAAATGGCAGCCTTGCTACGCTGATGGGCGGGATGTAAATTGCCAACAGCCACTCTGGAGAAGTGTACGGTGTGTCCTGAAACATCGAAAAAACACAGCTTAGGGAGCATAGGGCACGTCCACTCATGGGCGTATAAATTGGGAAAACTAAAAATCAGCAAGACACAGGCACCCCAATGTTTAGGGCTGCTATGTTGACAAGAACCTCCACTTCATGACACCTTAAATATCCCAGGAAAGAGAAAAATGGATAAAGAAGTTGTGGTCCTTATGTACAAAGGAATATCACTCAGACATGAAATCAATGTCATAAGGCTAGTAGAAGCAAGATGAGTGGATTTAGGTACGACGATTCTAAGTGAAATAAGTGACACAGAAAAAGACACTTATCATAAGCTATCACTTATAGAGGGAATGTAAAAACCGCTACACCTGAACTGAATTACAAAACAGAACAGAGTCACACGTTTAGAAAACACACTATGGCTGCTTAACGGGAAAGGTGAGGTGGGGTGATGCATAAAACAAGGGTTTCAAATTCGCTCAGATACCGTTCCATACACCCAATATGTAATAGACAAGACCTACTCCTTGCTCAGTGAACTGGACTCAACACCCCCTATTCACCGCACAAGAATATATCTGACTAGTAAGAATCTTAAAACCTATGTATTGATATCTCTCTGGAAGTGAGCCAAGTGGGTGTAAAGCCGCATAAACACAGCCGTGAAAAGCAGCTAAACACCATTATAAAAATAAATTACTTTTAAAAACCCGTAAAACAAAGACAGTGAAAGAGAGAGAAATTCTTACAAAATTCGTTCAGGGGCTGTGATGCAACCCGGATTGACCATATCTAGACCCACACCGGGATGAGACATAAGGGTGGACACTCTTGGGGCTGAGAGGTTGGGTGAGGTTGGGTGAGCAAACTCAGACCCTTTAAAGTAATACTGCGTGGTACCCATCCCATGGGTCCCAAATCTCCAGCTTCAAAGGCATCTTCCTACATCGAAAACATGCATGAGAAACCCAGAAGATGGTACACCGTGTGATTTTGAAAGGTTTCTAAAACGCACCCAATTTCTCATCTCCTTGTGCTCGGGTTCACCTTTCCAGCTACTTTACTAGCAATCTCCCTACTTGGAGAATCAGCACCTTTAACCTCCTGTTCCCTACAGGTTGCAATTTGTCCTGAGGATGAACGGGAAGAGGGGAAACAAATGAGAGACTAGATCTAGGTGTTGGGACAGGCACAGGTCACTCTATTTTCCCATCAGGAAGAAGAATTAAACACAGGCTCAGCCTGCCGCCGGGAACCAGAATAGGGCCTGAGGCAATCCCGAGCTATTGCGGCCAGCTCCCAAAAAAGACAGTTCAAAAATGGAGCTCAGGGGCACTGCAATTCACAAACCTGCTGAGTTATAAATGATAACTCTCGTCCACAAATATATTGAGGGAAGGCAACGAAGAGGAGTTGAAAGCAAGGCAGAATTGCAGGAAACAGGTTTCAGGAGGTAGATTCGAATCGCCTTTAAAGCACATGAAAAGTGGCAAAACATCGACAGTGATGCCCTTGGCCAACAAGGGCGTAAGCGTTTTTTCCTGAATATATTCAGGAAAAAACGCATACGCCCTTTTTGGCCAACCAAGCAACCTGGAAAGGCAAATCAGCGCTTCAAAGAAGTCTCGCTTCCCATCCGTCAAAAGGGCCATGCTGCAAAATTTTTCAAAACCAGAAATGCAGGACAGGCCATGGAGAAATGGCAGCCTTGCTACGCTGATGGGCGGGATGTAAATTGCCAACAGCCACTCTGGAGAAGTGTACGGTGTGTCCTGAAACATCGAAAAAACACAGCTTAGGGAGCATAGGGCACGTCCACTCATGGGCGTATAAATTGGGAAAACTAAAAATCAGCAAGACACAGGCACCCCAATGTTTAGGGCTGCTATGTTGACAAGAACCTCCACTTCATGACACCTTAAATATCCCAGGAAAGAGAAAAATGGATAAAGAAGTTGTGGTCCTTATGTACAAAGGAATATCCCTCAGACATGAAATCAATGTCATAAGGCTAGTAGAAGCAAGATGAGTGGATTTAGGTATGACGATGCTAAGTGAAATAAGTCACACAGAAAAAGACACTTATCATAAGCTATCACTTATAGAGGGAATGTAAAAACCGCTACACTTGAACTGAATTACAAAACAGAACAGAGTCACACGTTTAGAAAACACACTATGGCTGCTTAACGGGAAAGATGAGGTGGGGTGATGCATAAAACAAGGGTTTCAAATTCGCTCAGATACTGTTCCATACACCCAATATGTAATAGACAAGACCTACTCCTTGCTCAGTGAACTGGACTCAACATCCCCTATTCACCGCACAAGAATATATCTGACTAGTAAGAATCGTAAAACCTATGTATTGATATCTCTCTGGAAGTGAGCCAAGTGGGTGTAAAGCCGCATAAACACAGCCGTGAAAAGCAGCTAAACCCCATTATAAAAATAATTACTTTTAAAAACCCGTAAAACAAAGACAGTGAAAGAGAGAGAAATTCTTACAAAATTCGTTCAGGGGCTGTGATGCAACCTGGATTGACCATATCTAGACCCACACCTGGATGAGACATAAGGGTGGACACTCTTGGGGCTGAGATTTTGGGTGAGGTTGGGTGAGCAAACGCAGACCCTTTAAAGTAATACTGTGTGGTACCCATCCCATGGGTCCCAAATCTCCTGGTTCAAGGGCATCTTCCTACATCGAAAACATGCATGAGAAACACAGAAGATGGTACACCGTGTGATTTTGAAAGGTTTCTAAAACGCACCCAATTTCTCATCTCCTTGTGCTCGGGTTCGCCTTTCCAGCTACTTTACTAGCAATCTCCGTACATGGAGAACCAGCACCTTTAAGCTCCTGTTCCCTACAGGTTGCAATTTGTCCTGAGGATGAACGGGAAGAGGGGCAACCAATGAGAGACTAGATCTAGGTGTTGGGACAGGCACAGGTCACTCTATTTTCCCATCAGGAAGAAGAATTAACCACAGGCTCAGCCTGCCGCCAGGAACCAGAATAGGGCCTGAGGCAATCCCGCGCTTTTGCGGCCAGCTCCCAAAAAAGCGAGTTGAAAAATGGAGCTCAGGGACACTGCAATTCACAAACCCGCAGAGTTATAAATGATAACTCTCATCCACAGATATATTGAGGGAAGGCAACGAAGAGGATTTGAAAGCAAGGCAGAATTGCAGGAAACAGATTTCAGGAGGTAGATTCGAATCGCCTTTAAAGCACATGAAAAGCGGCAAAACGTCGACAATGATGCCCTTGGCCAAAAAGGGCGTATGCGTTTTTTCCTGAATATATTCAGGAAAAAACGCATACGCCGTTTTTGGCCAACCAAGCAACCTGGAAAGGCAAATCAGCGCTACAAAGAGGTCTCGCTTCCCATCGGTCAAAAGGGCCATGCTGCAAAAAGTGTCAAAACCAGAAATGCAGGACAGGCCATGGAGAAATGGCAGCCTTGCTACGCTGATGGGCGGGATGTAAATTGCCAACAGCCACTCTGGAGAAGTGTACGGTGTGTCCTGAAACATCGAAAAAACACAGCTTAGGGAGCATAGGGCACCTCCACTCATGGGCGTATAAATTGGGAAAACTAAAAATCAGCAAGACACAGGCACCCAAAAGTTTAGGGCTGCTCTGTTGACAAGAACCTCCACTTCATGACACCTTAAATATCCCAGGAAAGAGAAAAATGGATAAAGAAGTTGTAGTTCTTATGTACAATGGAATATCACTCAGACATGAAATCAATGTCATAAGGCTAGTAGAAGCAAGATGAGTGGATTTAGGTATGACGATTCTAAGTGAAATAAGTCACACAGAAAAAGACACTTATCATAAGCTATCACTTATAGAGGGAATGTAAAAACCGCTACACCTGAACTGAATTACAAAACAGAACAGAGTCACACGTTTAGAAAACACACTATGGCTGCTTAACGGGAAAGGTGAGGTGGGGTGATGCATAAAACAAGGGGTTCAAATTCGCTCAGATACCGTTCCATACACCCAATATGTAATAGACAAGACCTACTCCTTGCTCAGTGAACTGGACTCAACACCCCCTATTCACCGCACAAGAATATATCTGACTAGTAAGAATCGTAAAACCTATGTATTGATATCTCTCTGGAAGTGAGCCAAGTGGGTGTAAAGCCGCATAAACACAGCCGTGAAAAGCAGCTAAACCCCATTATAAAAATAAATTACTTTTAAAAACCCGTAAAACAAAGACAGTGAAAGAGAGAGAAATTCTTACAAAATTCGTTCAGGGGCTGTGATGCAACCTGGATTGACCATATCTAGACCCACACCGGGATGAGACATAAGGGTGGACACTCTTGGGGCTGAGAGGTTGGGTGAGCAAACTCAGACCCTTTAAAGTAATACTGCGTGGAACCCATCCCATGGGTCCCAAATCTCCAGGTTCAAAGGCATCTTCCTACATCGAAAACATGCATGAGAAACCCAGAAGATGGTACACCGTGTGATTTTGAAAGGTTTCTAAAACGCACCCAATTTCTCATCTCCTTGTGCTCGGGTTCACCTTTCCAGCTACTTTACTAGCAATCTCCCTACTTGGAGAATCAGCACCTTTAAGCTCCTGTTCCCTACAGGTTGCAATTTGTCCTGAGGATGAACGGGAAGAGGGGCAAATAATGAGAGACTAGATCTAGGTGTTGGGACAGGCACAGGTCACTGTATTTTCCCATCAGGAAGAAGAATTAAACACAGGCTCAGCCTGCCGCCGGGAACCAGAATAGGGCCTGAGGCAATCTCGTGCTTTTGCGGCCAGCTCCCAAAAAAGACAGTTGAAAAATGGAGCTCAGGGGCACTGCAATTCACAAACCTGCTGAGTTATAAATGATAACTCTCGTCCACAAATATATTGACGGAAGGCAACGAAGAGGATTTGAAAGCAAGGCAGAATTGCAGGAAACAGGTTTCAGGAGGTAGATTCGAATCGCCTTTAAAGCACATGAAAAGTGGCAAAACGTCGACAGTGATGCCCTTGGCCAAAAAGGGCGTAAGCGTTTTTTCCTGAATATATTCAGGAAAAAACGCATACGCCCTTTTTGGCCAACCAAGCAAACTGGAAAGGCAAATCAGCGCTACAAAGAAGTCTCGCTTCCCATCGGTCAAAAGGGCCATGCTGCAAAAAGTGTCAAAACCAGAAATGCAGGACAGGCCATGGAGAAATGGCAGCCTTGCTACGCTGATGGGCGGGATGTAAATTGCCAACAGCCACTCTGGAGAAGTGTACGGTGTGTCCTGAAACATCGAAAAAACACAGCTTAGGGAGCATAGGGCACGTCCACTCATTGGCGTATAAATTGGGAAAACTAAAAATCAGCAAGACACAGGCACCCCAAAGATTAGGGCTGCTATGTTGACAAGAACCTCCACTTCATGACACCTTAAATATCCCAGGAAAGAGAAAAATGGATAAAGAAGTTGTGGTCCTTATGTACAAAGGAATATCACTCAGACATGAAATCAATGTCATAAGGCTAGTAGAAGCAAGATGAGTGGATTTAGGTATGACGATTCTAAGTGAAATAAGTCACACAGAAAAAGACACTTATAATAAGCTATCACTTATAGAGGGAATGTAAAAACCGCTACACTTGAACTGAATTACAAAACAGAACAGAGTCACACGTTTAGAAAACACACTATGGCTGCTTAACGGGAAAGGTGAGGTGGGGTGATGCATAAAACAAGGGTTTCAAATTCGCTCAGATACTGTTCCATACACCCAATATGTAATAGACAAGACCTACTCCTTGCTCAGTGAACTGGACTCAACACCCCCTATTCACCGCACAAGAATATATCTGACTAGTAAGAATCGTAAAACCTATGTATTGATATCTCTCTGGAAGTGAGCCAAGTGGGTGTAAAGCCGCATAAACACAGCCGTGAAAAGCAGCTAAACCCCATTATAAAAATAAATTACTTTTAAAAACCCGTAAAACAAAGACAGTGAAAGAGAGAGAAATTCTTACAAAATTCGTTCAGGGGCTGTGATGCAACCCGGATTGACCATATCTAGACCCACACCGGGATGAGACATAAGGGTGGACACTCTTGGGGCTGAGAGGTTGGGTGAGCAAACTCAGACCCTTTAAAGTAATACTGCGTGGAACCCATCCCATGGGTCCCAAATCTCCAGGTTCAAAGGCATCTTCCTACATCGAAAACATGCATGAGAAACCCAGAAGATGGTACACCGTGTGATTTTGAAAGGTTTCTAAAACGCACCCAATTTCTCATCTCCTTGTGCTCGGGTTCACCTTTCCAGCTACTTTACTAGCAATCTCCCTACTTGGAGAATCAGCACCTTTAAGCTCCTGTTCCCTACAGGTTGCAATTTGTCCTGAGGATGAACGGGAAGAGGGGCAAATAATGAGAGACTAGATCTAGGTGTTGGGACAGGCACAGGTCACTCTATTTTCCCATCAGGAAGAAGAATTAAACACAGGCTCAGCCTGCCGCCGGGAACCAGAATAGGGCCTGAGGCAATCTCGTGCTTTTGCGGCCAGCTCCCAAAAAAGACAGTTGAAAAATGGAGCTCAGGGGCACTGCAATTCACAAACCTGCTGAGTTATAAATGATAACTCTCGTCCAAAAATATATTGACGGAAGGCAACGAAGAGGATTTGAAAGCAAGGCAGAATTGCAGGAAACAGGTTTCAGGAGGTAGATTCGAATCGCCTTTAAAGCACATGAAAAGTGGCAAAACGTCGACAGTGATGCCCTTGGCCAAAAAGGGCGTAAGCGTTTTTTCCTGAATATATTCAGGAAAAAACGCATATGCCCTTTTTGGCCAACCAAGCAACCTGGAAAGGCAAATCAGCGCTACAAAGAGGTCTCGCTTCCCATCGGTCAAAAGGGCCATGCTGCAAAAAGTGTCAAAACCAGAAATGCAGTACAGGCCATGGAGAAATGGCAGCCTTGCTACGCTGATGGGCGGGATGTAAATTGCCAAAAGCCACTCTGGAGAAGTGTACGGTGTGTCCTGAAACATCGAAAAAACACAGCTTAGGGAGCATAGGGCACATCCACTCATGGGCGTATAAATTGGGAAAACTAAAAATCAGCAAGACACAGGCACCCCAATGTTTAGGGCTGCTATGTTGACAAGAACCTCCACTTCATGACACCTTAAATATCCCAGGAAAGAGAAAAATGGATAAAGAAGTTGTGGTCCTTATGTACAAAGGAATATCCCTCAGACATGAAATCAATGTCATAAGGCTAGTAGAAGCAAGATGAGTGGATTTAGGTATGACGATTCTAAGTGAAATAAGTCACACAGAAAAAGACACTTATCATAAGCTATCACTTATAGAGGGAATGTAAAAACCGCTACACTTGAACTGAATTACAAAACAGAACAGAGTCACACGTTTAGAAAACACACTATGGCTGCTTAACGGGAAAGGTGAGGTGGGGTGATGTATAAAACAAGGGTTTCAAATTCGCTCAGATACTGTTCCATACACCCAATATGTAATAGACAAGACCTACTCCTTGCTCAGTGAACTGGACTCAACACCCCCTATTCACCGCACAAGAATATATCTGACTAGTAAGAATCGTAAAACCTATGTATTGATATCTCTCTGGAAGTGAGCCAAGTGGGTGTAAAGCCGCATAAACACAGCCGTGAAAAGCAGCTAAACCCCATTATAAAAATAAATTACTTTTAAAAACCCGTAAAACAAAGACAGTGAAAGAGAGAGAAATTCTTACAAAATTCGTTCAGGGGCTGTGATGCAACCTGGATTGACCATATCTAGACCCACACCTGGATGAGACATAAGGGTGGACACTCTTGGGGCTGAGAGGTTGGGTGAGGTTGGGTGAGCAAACTCAGACCCTTTAAATTAATACTGCGTGGTACCCATCCCATGGGTCCCAAATCTCCAGGTTCAAGGGCATCTTCCTACATCGAAAACATGCATGAGAAACCCAGAAGATGGTACACCGTGTGATTTTGAAAGGTTTCTAAAACGCACCCCATTTCTCATCTCCTTGTGCTAGGGTTCGCCTTTCCAGCTACTTTACTAGCAATCTCCCTACTTGGAGAATCAGCACCTTTAAGCTCCTGTTCCCTACAGGTTGCAATTTGTCCTGAGGATGAACGGGAAGAGGGGCAACCAATGAGAGACTAGATCTAGGTGTTGGTAGAAGCACAGGTCACTCTATTTTCCCATCAGGAAGAAGAATTAACCACAGGCTCAGCCTGCCGCCAGGAACCAGAATAAGGCCTGAGGCAATCTCGCGCTTTTGTGGCCAGCTCCCAAAAAAGCGAGTTGAAAAATGGAGCTCAGGGACACTGCAATTCACAAACCCGCAGAGTTATAAATGATAACTCTCATCCACAGATATATTGAGGGAAGGCAACGAAGAGGATTTGAAAGCAAGGCAGAATTGCAGGAAGCAGATTTCAGGAGGTAGATTCGAATCGCCTTTAAAGCACATGAAAAGCGGCAAAACGTCGACAATGATGCCCTTGGCCAAAAAGGGCGTATGCGTTTTTTCCTGAATATATTCAGGAAAAAACGCATACGCCCTTTTTGGCCAACCAAGCAACCTGGAAAGGCAAATCAGCGCTACAAAGAGGTCTCGCTTCCCATCGGTCAAAAGGGCCATGCTGCAAAAAGTGTCAAAACCAGAAATGCAGGACAGGCCATGGAGAAATGGCAGCCTTGCTACGCTGATGGGCGGTATGTAAATTGCCAACAGCCACTCTAGAGAAGTGTACGGTGTGTCCTGAAACATCGAAAAAACACAGCTTAGGGAGCATAGGGCACGTCCACTCATGGGCGTATAAATTGGGAAAACTAAAAATCAGCAAGACACAGGCACCCCAATGTTTAGGGCTGCTATGTTGACAAGAACCTCCACTTCATGACACCTTAAATATCCCAGGAAAGAGAAAAATGGATAAAGAAGTTGTGGTCCTTATGTACAAAGGAATATCACTCAGACATGAAATCAATGTCATAAAGCTAGTAGAAGCAAGATGAGTGGATTTAGGTATGACGATTCTAAGTGAAATAAGTCACACAGAAAAAGACACTTATCATAAGCTATCACTTATAGAGGGAATGTAAAAACCGCTACACTTGAACTGAATTACAAAACAGAACAGAGTCACACGTTTAGAAAACACACTATGGCTGCTTAACGGGAAAGGTGAGGTGGGGTGATGCATAAAACAAGGGTTTCAAATTCGCTCAGATACTGTTCCATACACCCAATATGTAATAGACAAGACCTACTCCTTGCTCAGTGAACTGGACTCAACACCCCCTATTCACCGCACAAGAATATATGTGACTAGTAAGAATCGTAAAACCTATGTATTGATATCTCTCTGGAAGTGAGCCAAGTGGGTGTAAAGCCGCATAAACACAGCCGTGAAAAGCAGCTAAACACCATTATAAAAATAAATTACTTTTAAAAACCCGTAAAACAAAGACAGTGAAAGAGAGAGAAATTCTTACAAAATTCGTTCAGGGGCTGTGATGCAACCCGGATTGACCATATCTAGACCCACACCGGGATGAGACATAAGGGTGGACACTCTTGGGGCTGAGAGGTTGGGTGAGGTTGGGTGAGCAAACTCAGACCCTTTAAAGTAATACTGCGTGGTACCTATCCCATGGGTCCCAAATCTCCAGGTTCAAAGGCATCTTCCTACATCGAAAACATGCATGAGAAACCCAGAAGATGGTACACCGTGTGATTTTGAAAGGTTTCTAAAACGCACCCAATTTCTCATCTCCTTGTGCTCGGGTTCACCTTTCCAGCTACTTTACTAGCAATCTCCCTACTTGGAGAATCAGCACCTTTAACCTCCTGTTCCCTACAGGTTGCAATTTGTCCTGAGGATGAACGGGAAGAGGGGAAACAAATGAGAGACTAGATCTAGGTGTTGGGACAGGCACAGGTCACTCTATTTTCCCATCAGGAAGAAGAATTAAACACAGGCTCAGCCTGCCGCCGGGAACCAGAATAGGGCCTGAGGCAATCCCGAGCTATTGCAGCCAGCTCCCAAAAAAGACAGTTCAAAAATGGAGCTCAGGGGCACTGCAATTCACAAACCTGCTGAGTTATAAATGATAACTCTCGTCCACAAATATATTGAGGGAAGGCAACGAAGAGGAGTTGAAAGCAAGGCAGAATTGCAGGAAACAGGTTTCAGGAGGTAGATTCGAATCGCCTTTAAAGCACATGAAAAGTGGCAAAACATCGACAGTGATGCCCTTGGCCAACAAGGGCGTAAGCGTTTTTTCCTGAATATATTCAGGAAAAAACGCATACGCCCTTTTTGGCCAACCAAGCAACCTGGAAAGGCAAATCAGCGCTACAAAGAAGTCTCGCTTCCCATCCGTCAAAAGGGCCATGCTGCAAAATTTTTCAAAACCAGAAATGCAGGACAGGCCATGGAGAAATGGCAGCCTTGCTACGCTGATGGGCGGGATGTAAATTGCCAACAGCCACTCTGGAGAAGTGTACGGTGTGTCCTGAAACATCGAAAAAACACAGCTTAGGGAGCATAGGGCACGTCCACTCATGGGCGTATAAATTGGGAAAACTAAAAATCAGCAAGACACAGGCACCCCAATGTTTAGGGCTGCTATGTTGACAAGAACCTCCACTTCATGACACCTTAAATATCCCAGGAAAGAGAAAAATGGATAAAGAAGTTGTGGTCCTTATGTACAAAGGAATATCCCTCAGACATGAAATCAATGTCATAAGGCTAGTAGAAGCAAGATGAGTGGATTTAGGTATGACGATGCTAAGTGAAATAAGTCACACAGAAAAAGACACTTATCATAAGCTATCACTTATAGAGGGAATGTAAAAACCGCTACACTTGAACTGAATTACAAAACAGAACAGAGTCACACGTTTAGAAAACACACTATGGCTGCTTAACGGGAAAGATGAGGTGGGGTGATGCATAAAACAAGGGTTTCAAATTCGCTCAGATACTGTTCCATACACCCAATATGTAATAGACAAGACCTACTCCTTGCTCAGTGAACTGGACTCAACATCCCCTATTCACCGCACAAGAATATATCTGACTAGTAAGAATCGTAAAACCTATGTATTGATATCTCTCTGGAAGTGAGCCAAGTGGGTGTAAAGCCGCATAAACACTGCCGTGAAAAGCAGCTAAACCCCATTATAAAAATAATTACTTTTAAAAACCCGTAAAACAAAGACAGTGAAAGAGAGAGAAATTCTTACAAAATTCGTTCAGGGGCTGTGATGCAACCTGGATTGACCATATCTAGACCCACACCTGGATGAGACATAAGGGTGGACACTCTTGGGGCTGAGATTTTGGGTGAGGTTGGGTGAGCAAACGCAGACCCTTTAAAGTAATACTGTGTGGTACCCATCCCATGGGTCCCAAATCTCCTGGTTCAAGGGCATCTTCCTACATCGAAAACATGCATGAGAAACACAGAAGATGGTACACCGTGTGATTTTGAAAGGTTTCTAAAACGCACCCAATTTCTCATCTCCTTGTGCTCGGGTTCGCCTTTCCAGCTACTTTACTAGCAATCTCCGTACATGGAGAACCAGCACCTTTAAGCTCCTGTTCCCTACAGGTTGCAATTTGTCCTGAGGATGAACGGGAAGAGGGGCAACCAATGAGAGACTAGATCTAGGTGTTGGGACAGGCACAGGTCACTCTATTTTCCCATCAGGAAGAAGAATTAACCACAGGCTCAGCCTGCCGCCAGGAACCAGAATAGGGCCTGAGGCAATCCCGCGCTTTTGCGGCCAGCTCCCAAAAAAGCGAGTTGAAAAATGGAGCTCAGGGACACTGCAATTCACAAACCCGCAGAGTTATAAATGATAACTCTCATCCACAGATATATTGAGGGAAGGCAACGAAGAGGATTTGAAAGCAAGGCAGAATTGCAGGAAACAGATTTCAGGAGGTAGATTCGAATCGCCTTTAAAGCACATGAAAAGCGGCAAAACGTCGACAATGATGCCCTTGGCCAAAAAGGGCGTATGCGTTTTTTCCTGAATATATTCAGGAAAAAACGCATACGCCCTTTTTGGCCAACCAAGCAACCTGGAAAGGCAAATCAGCGCTACAAAGAGGTCTCGCTTCCCATCGGTCAAAAGGGCCATGCTGCAAAAAGTGTCAAAACCAGAAATGCAGGACAGGCCATGGAGAAATGGCAGCCTTGCTACGCTGATGGGCGGGATGTAAATTGCCAACAGCCACTCTGGAGAAGTGTACGGTGTGTCCTGAAACATCGAAAAAACACAGCTTAGGGAGCATAGGGCACCTCCACTCATGGGCGTATAAATTGGGAAAACTAAAAATCAGCAAGACACAGGCACCCAAAAGTTTAGGGCTGCTCTGTTGACAAGAACCTCCACTTCATGACACCTTAAATATCCCAGGAAAGAGAAAAATGGATAAAGAAGTTGTAGTTCTTATGTACAATGGAATATCACTCAGACATGAAATCAATGTCATAAGGCTAGTAGAAGCAAGATGAGTGGATTTAGGTATGACAATTCTAAGTGAAATAAGTCACACAGAAAAAGACACTTATCATAAGCTATCACTTATAGAGGGAATGTAAAAACCGCTACACTTGAACTGAATTACAAAACAGAACAGAGTCACACGTTTAGAAAACACACTATGGCTGCTTAACGGGAAAGGTGAGGTGGGGTGATGCATAAAACAAGGGTTTCAAATTCGCTCAGATACTGTTCCATACACCCAATATGTAATAGACAAGACCTACTCCTTGCTCAGTGAACTGGACTCAACACCCCCTATTCACCGCACAAGAATATATCTGACTAGTAAGAATCGTAAAACCTATGTATTGATATCTCTCTGGAAGTGAGCCAAGTGGGTGTAAAGCCGCATAAACACAGCCGTGAAAAGCAGCTAAACCCCATTATAAAAATAAATTACTTTTAAAAACCCGTAAAACAAAGACAGTGAAAGAGAGAGAAATTCTTACAAAATTCATTCAGGGGCTGTGATGCAACCTGGATTGACCATATCTAGACCCACACCGGGATGAGACATAAGGGTGGACACTCTTGGGGCTGAGAGGTTGGGTGAGCAAACTCAGACCCTTTAAAGTAATACTGCGTGGAACCCATCCCATGGGTCCCAAATCTCCAGGTTCAAAGGCATCTTCCTACATCGAAAACATGCATGAGAAACCCAGAAGATGGTACACCGTGTGATTTTGAAAGGTTTCTAAAACGCACCCAATTTCTCATCTCCTTGTGCTCGGGTTCACCTTTCCAGCTACTTTACTAGCAATCTCCCTACTTGGAGAATCAGCACCTTTAAGCTCCTGTTCCCTACAGGTTGCAATTTGTCCTGAGGATGAACGGGAAGAGGGGCAAATAATGAGAGACTAGATCTAGGTGTTGGGACAGGCACAGGTCACTGTATTTTCCCATCAGGAAGAAGAATTAAACACAGGCTCAGCCTGCCGCCGGGAACCAGAATAGGGCCTGAGGCAATCTCGTGCTTTTGCGGCCAGCTCCCAAAAAAGACAGTTGAAAAATGGAGCTCAGGGGCACTGCAATTCACAAACCTGCTGAGTTATAAATGATAACTCTCGTCCACAAATATATTGACGGAAGGCAACGAAGAGGATTTGAAAGCAAGGCAGAATTGCAGGAAACAGGTTTCAGGAGGTAGATTCGAATCGCCTTTAAAGCACATGAAAAGTGGCAAAACGTCGACAGTGATGCCCTTGGCCAAAAAGGGCGTAAGCGTTTTTTCCTGAATATATTCAGGAAAAAACGCATACGCCCTTTTTGGCCAACCAAGCAAACTGGAAAGGCAAATCAGCGCTACAAAGAAGTCTCGCTTCCCATCGGTCAAAAGGGCCATGCTGCAAAAAGTGTCAAAACCAGAAATGCAGGACAGGCCATGGAGAAATGGCAGCCTTGCTACGCTGATGGGCGGGATGTAAATTGCCAACAGCCACTCTGGAGAAGTGTACGGTGTGTCCTGAAACATCGAAAAAACACAGCTTAGGGAGCATAGGGCACGTCCACTCATTGGCGTATAAATTGGGAAAACTAAAAATCAGCAAGACACAGGCACCCCAAAGATTAGGGCTGCTATGTTGACAAGAACCTCCACTTCATGACACCTTAAATATCCCAGGAAAGAGAAAAATGGATAAAGAAGTTGTGGTCCTTATGTACAAAGGAATATCACTCAGACATGAAATCAATGTCATAAGGCTAGTAGAAGCAAGATGAGTGGATTTAGGTATGACGATTCTAAGTGAAATAAGTCACACAGAAAAAGACACTTATAATAAGCTATCACTTATAGAGGGAATGTAAAAACCGCTACACTTGAACTGAATTACAAAACAGAACAGAGTCACACGTTTAGAAAACACACTATGGCTGCTTAACGGGAAAGGTGAGGTGGGGTGATGCATAAAACAAGGGTTTCAAATTCGCTCAGATACTGTTCCATACACCCAATATGTAATAGACAAGACCTACTCCTTGCTCAGTGAACTGGACTCAACACCCCCTATTCACCGCACAAGAATATATCTGACTAGTAAAAATCGTAAAACCTATGTATTGATATCTCTCTGGAAGTGAGCCAAGTGGGTGTAAAGCCGCATAAACACAGCCGTGAAAAGCAGCTAAACCCCATTATAAAAATAAATTACTTTTAAAAACCCGTAAAACAAAGACAGTGAAAGAGAGAGAAATTCTTACAAAATTCGTTCAGGGGCTGTGATGCAACCTGGATTGACCATATCTAGACCCACACCGGGATGAGACATAAGGGTGGACACTCTTGGGGCTGAGAGGTTGGGTGAGCAAACTCAGACCCTTTAAAGTAATACTGCGTGGAACCCATCCCATGGGTCCCAAATCTCCAGGTTCAAAGGCATCTTCCTACATCGAAAACATGCATGAGAAACCCAGAAGATGGTACACCGTGTGATTTTGAAAGGTTTCTAAAACGCACCCAATTTCTCATCTCCTTGTGCTGGGGTTCACCTTTCCAGCTACTTTACTAGCAATCTCCCTACTTGGAGAATCAGCACCTTTAAGCTCCTGTTCCCTACAGGTTGCAATTTGTCCTGAGGATGAACGGGAAGAGGGGCAAATAATGAGAGACTAGATCTAGGTGTTGGGACAGGCACAGGTCACTCTATTTTCCCATCAGGAAGAAGAATTAAACACAGGCTCAGCCTGCCGCCGGGAACCAGAATAGGGCCTGAGGCAATCTCGTGCTTTTGCGGCCAGCTCCCAAAAAAGACAGTTGAAAAATGGAGCTCAGGGGCACTGCAATTCACAAACCTGCTGAGTTATAAATGATAACTCTCGTCCAAAAATATATTGACGGAAGGCAACGAAGAGGATTTGAAAGCAAGGCAGAATTGCAGGAAACAGGTTTCAGGAGGTAGATTCGAATCGCCTTTAAAGCACATGAAAAGTGGCAAAACGTCGACAGTGATGCCCTTGGCCAAAAAGGGCGTAAGCGTTTTTTCCTGAATATATTCAGGAAAAAACGCATACGCCCTTTTTGGCCAACCAAGCAACCTGGAAAGGCAAATCAGCGCTACAAAGAAGTCTCGCTTCCCATCGGTCAAAAGGGCCATGCTGCAAAAAGTGTCAAAACCAGAAATGCAGTACAGGCCATGGAGAAATGGCAGCCTTGCTACGCTGATGGGCGGGATGTAAATTGCCAAAAGCCACTCTGGAGAAGTGTACGGTGTGTCCTGAAACATCGAAAAAACACAGCTTAGGGAGCATAGGGCACATCCACTCATGGGCGTATAAATTGGGAAAACTAAAAATCAGCAAGACACAGGCACCCCAATGTTTAGGGCTGCTATGTTGACAAGAACCTCCACTTCATGACACCTTAAATATCCCAGGAAAGAGAAAAATGGATAAAGAAGTTGTGGTCCTTATGTACAAAGGAATATCCCTCAGACATGAAATCAATGTCATAAGGCTAGTAGAAGCAAGATGAGTGGATTTAGGTATGACGATTCTAAGTGAAATAAGTAACACAGAAAAAGACACTTATCATAAGCTATCACTTATAGAGGGAATGTAAAAACCGCTACACTTGAACTGAATTACAAAACAGAACAGAGTCACACGTTTAGAAAACACACTATGGCTGCTTAACGGGAAAGGTGAGGTGGGGTGATGTATAAAACAAGGGTTTCAAATTCGCTCAGATACTGTTCCATACACCCAATATGTAATAGACAAGACCTACTCCTTGCTCAGTGAACTGGACTCAACACCCCCTATTCACCGCACAAGAATATATCTGAATAGTAAGAATCGTAAAACCTATGTATTGATATCTCTCTGGAAGTGAGCCAAGTGGGTGTAAAGCCGCATAAACACAGCCGTGAAAAGCAGCTAAACCCCATTATAAAAATAAATTACTTTTAAAAACCCGTAAAACAAAGACAGTGAAAGAGAGAGAAATTCTTACAAAATTCGTTCAGGGGCTGTGATGCAACCTGGATTGACCATATCTAGACCCACACCTGGATGAGACATAAGGGTGGACACTCTTGGGGCTGAGAGGTTGGGTGAGGTTGGGTGAGCAAACTCAGACCCTTTAAATTAATACTGCGTGGTACCCATCCCATGGGTCCCAAATCTCCAGGTTCAAGGGCATCTTCCTACATCGAAAACATGCATGAGAAACCCAGAAGATGGTACACCGTGTGATTTTGAAAGGTTTCTAAAACGCACCCCATTTCTCATCTCCTTGTGCTAGGGTTCGCCTTTCCAGCTACTTTACTAGCAATCTCCCTACTTGGAGAATCAGCACCTTTAAGCTCCTGTTCCCTACAGGTTGCAATTTGTCCTGAGGATGAACGGGAAGAGGGGCAACCAATGAGAGACTAGATCTAGGTGTTGGTAGAGGCACAGGTCACTCTATTTTCCCATCAGGAAGAAGAATTAACCACAGGCTCAGCCTGCCGCCAGGAACCAGAATAAGGCCTGAGGCAATCTCGCGCTTTTGTGGCCAGCTCCCAAAAAAGCGAGTTGAAAAATGGAGCTCAGGGACACTGCAATTCACAAACCCGCAGAGTTATAAATGATAACTCTCATCCACAGATATATTGAGGGAAGGCAACGAAGAGGATTTGAAAGCAAGGCAGAATTGCAGGAAGCAGATTTCAGGAGGTAGATTCGAATCGCCTTTAAAGCACATGAAAAGCGGCAAAACGTCGACAATGATGCCCTTGGCCAAAAAGGGCGTATGCGTTTTTTCCTGAATATATTCAGGAAAAAACGCATACGCCCTTTTTGGCCAACCAAGCAACCTGGAAAGGCAAATCAGCGCTACAAAGAGGTCTCGCTTCCCATCGGTCAAAAGGGCCATGCTGCAAAAAGTGTCAAAACCAGAAATGCAGGACAGGCCATGGAGAAATGGCAGCCTTGCTACGCTGATGGGCGGTATGTAAATTGCCAACAGCCACTCTAGAGAAGTGTACGGTGTGTCCTGAAACATCGAAAAAACACAGCTTAGGGAGCATAGGGCACGTCCACTCATGGGCGTATAAATTGGGAAAACTAAAAATCAGCAAGACACAGGCACCCCAATGTTTAGGGCTGCTATGTTGACAAGAACCTCCACTTCATGACACCTTAAATATCCCAGGAAAGAGAAAAATGGATAAAGAAGTTGTGGTCCTTATGTACAAAGGAATATCACTCAGACATGAAATCAATGTCATAAGGCTAGTAGAAGCAAGATGAGTGGATTTAGGTATGACGATTCTAAGTGAAATAAGTCACACAGAAAAAGACACTTATCATAAGCTATCACTTATAGAGGGAATGTAAAAACCGCTACACTTGAACTGAATTACAAAACAGAACAGAGTCACACGTTTAGAAAACACACTATGGCTGCTTAACGGGAAAGGTGAGGTGGGGTGATGCATAAAACAAGGGTTTCAAATTCGCTCAGATACTGTTCCATACACCCAATATGTAATAGACAAGACCTACTCCTTGCTCAGTGAACTGGACTCAACACCCCCTATTCACCGCACAAGAATATATGTGACTAGTAAGAATCGTAAAACCTATGTATTGATATCTCTCTGGAAGTGTGTCAAGTGGGTGTAAAGCTGCATAAACACAGCCGTGAAAAGCAGCTAAACCCCATTATAAAAATAAATTACTTTTAAAATCCTGTAAAACAAAGACAGTGAAAGAGAGAGAAATTCTTAAAAAATTCTTTCAGGAGCTGTGATGCAACCTGGATTGACCATATCTAGACCCACACCTGGATGAGACATAAGGGTGGACCCTCTTGGGGCTGAGAGGTTGGGTGAGGTTGGGTGAGCAAACTCAGACCCTTTAAAGTAGTACTGCGTGGTACCCATCCCATGGGTCCCAAATCTCCAGGTTCAAGGGCATCTTCCTACATCGAAAACATGCATGAGAAACCCAGAAGATGGAACACCGTGTGATTTTGAAAGGTTTCTAAAACGCACCCAATTTCTCATCTCCTTGTGCTCGGGTTCGCCTTTCCAGCTACTTTACTAGCAATCTCCCTACTTGGAGAATCAGCACCTTTAAGCTCCTGTTCCCTACAGGTTGCAATTTGTCCTGAGGATGAACGGGAAGAGGGGCAACCAATGAGAGACTAGATCTAGGTGTTGGGACAGGCACAGGTCACTCTATTTTCCCATCAGGAAGAAGAATTAACCACAGGCTCAGCCTGCCGTCAGGAACCAGAATAGGGCCTGAGGCAATCCCGCGCTTTTGCGGCCAGCTCCCAAAAAAGCGAGTTGAAAAATTGAGCTCAGGGACACTGCAATTCACAAACCCGCAGAGTTATAAATGATAACTCTCATCCACAGATATATTGAGGGAAGGCAACGAAGAGGATTTGAAAGCAAGGCAGAATTGCAGGAAAGAGATTTCAGGAGGTAGATTCGAAACGCCTTTAAAGCACATGAAAAGCGGCAAAACGTCGACAATGATGCCCTTGGCCAAAAAGGGCGTATGCGTTTTTTCCTGAATATATTCAGGAAAAAACGCATACGCTCTTTTTGGCCAACCACGCAACCTGGAAAGGCAAATCAGCGCTACAAAGAAGTCTCGCTTCCCATCGGTCAAAAGGGCCATGCTGCAAAAAGTGTCAAAACCAGAAATGCAGTACAGGCCATGGAGAAATGGCAGCCTTGCTACGCTGATGGGCGGGATGTAAATTGCCAAAAGCCACTCTGGAGAAGTGTACGGTGTGTCCTGAAACATCGAAAAAACACAGCTTAGGGAGCATAGGGCACATCCACTCATGGGCGTATAAATTGGGAAAACTAAAAATCAGCAAGACACAGGCACCCCAATGTTTAGGGCTGCTATGTTGACAAGAACCTCCACTTCATGACACCTTAAATATCCCAGGAAAGAGAAAAATGGATAAAGAAGTTGTGGTCCTTATCTACAAAGGAATATCACTCAGACATGAAATCAATGTCATAAGGCTAGTAGAAGCAAGATGAGAGGGTTTAGGTACGACGATTCTAAGTGAAATAAGTCACACAGAAAAAGACACTTATCATAAGCTATCACTTATAGAGGGAATGTAAAAACCGCTACACTCGAACTGAATTACAGAATAGAACAGAATCACACGTTTAGAAAACACACTATGGCTGCTTAACGGGAAAGGTGAGGTGGGGTGATGCATAAAACAAGGGTTTCAAATTCGCTCAGATACCGTTCCATACACCCAATATGTAATAGACAAGACCTACTCCTTGCTCAGTGAACTGGACTCAACACCCCCTTATTCACGGCACAAGAATATATCTGACTAGTAAGAATCTTAAAACCTATATATTGATATCTCTCTGGAAGTGAGCCAAGTGGGTGTAAAGCCGCATAAACACAGCCGTGAAAAGCAGCTAAACCCCATTATAAAAATAAATTACTTTTAAAAACCCGTAAAACAAAGACAGTGAAAGAGAGAGAAATTCTTACAAAATTCGTTCATGGGCTGTGATGCAACCCGGATTGACCATATCTAGACCCACACCGGGATGAGACATAAGGGTGGACACTCTTGGGGCTGAGAGGTTGGGTGAGGTTGGGTGAGCAAACTCAGACCCTTTAAAGTAATACTGCGTGGTACCCATCCCATGGGTCCCAAATCTCCAGGTTCAAAGGCATCTTCCTACATCGAAAACATGCATGAGAAACCCAGAAGATGGTACACCGTGTGATTTTGAAAGGTTTCTAATACGCACCCAATTTCTCATCTCCTTGTGCTCGGGTTCACCTTTCCAGCTACTTTACTAGCAATCTCCCTACTTGGAGAATCAGCACCTTTAACCTCCTGTTCCCTACAGGTTGCAATTTGTCCTGAGGATGAACGGGAAGAGGGGAAACAAATGAGAGACTAGATCTAGGTGTTGGGACAGGCACAGGTCACTCTATTTTCCCATCAGGAAGAAGAGTTAAACACAGGCTCAGCCTGCCGCCGGGAAACAGAATAGGGCCTGAGGCAATCCCGAGCTATTTCGGCCAGCTCCCAAAAAAGACAGTTCAAAAATGGAGCTCAGGGGCACTGCAATTCACAAACCTGCTGAGTTATAAATGATAACTCTCGTCCACAAATATATTGAGGGAAGGCAACGAAGAGGAGTTGAAAGCAAGGCAGAATTGCAGGAAACAGGTTTCAGGAGGTAGATTCGAATCGCCTTTAAAGCACATGAAAAGTGGCAAAACATCGACAGTGATGCCCTTGGCCAAAAAGGGCGTAAGCGTTTTTTCCTGAATATATTCAGGAAAAAACGCATACGCCCTTTTTGGCCAACCAAGCAACCTGGAAAGGCAAATCAGCGCTACAAAGAAGTCTCGCTTCCCATCCGTCAAAAGGGCCATGCTGCAAAAATTTTCAAAACCAGAAATGCAGGACAGGCCATGGAGAAATGGCAGCCTTGCTACGCTGATGGGCGGGATGTAAATTGCCAACAGCCACTCTGGAGAAGTGTACGGTGTGTCCTGAAACATCGAAAAAACACAGCTTAGGGAGCATAGGGCACGTCCACTCATGGGCGTATAAATTGGGAAAACTAAAAATCAGCAAGACACAGGCACCCCAATGTTTAGGGCTGCTATGTTGACAAGAACCTCCACTTCATGACACCTTAAATATCCCAGGAAAGAGAAAAATGGATAAAGAAGTTGTGGTCCTTATGTACAAAGGAATATCCCTCAGACATGAAATCAATGTCATAAGGCTAGTAGAAGCAAGATGAGTGGATTTAGGTATGACGATGCTAAGTGAAATAAGTCACACAGAAAAAGACACTTATCATAAGCTATCACTTATAGAGCGAATGTAAAAACCGCTACACTTGAACTGAATTACAAAACAGAACAGAGTCACACGTTTAGAAAACACACTATGGCTGCTTAACGGGAAAGGTGAGGTGGGGTGATGCATAAAACAAGGGTTTCAAATTCGCTCAGATACTGTTCCATACACCCAATATGTAATAGACAAGACCTACTCCTTGCTCAGTGAACTGGACTCAACACCCCCTATTCACCGCACAAGAATATATGTGACTAGTAAGAATCGTAAAACCTATGTATTGATATCTCTCTGGAAGTGTGTCAAGTGGGTGTAAAGCTGCATAAACACAGCCGTGAAAAGCAGCTAAACCCCATTATAAAAATAAATTACTTTTAAAATCCTGTAAAACAAAGACAGTGAAAGAGAGAGAAATTCTTAAAAAATTCTTTCAGGAGCTGTGATGCAACCTGGATTGACCATATCTAGACCCACACCTGGATGAGACATAAGGGTGGACACTCTTGGGGCTGAGAGGTTGGGTGAGGTTGGGTGAGCAAACTCAGACCCTTTAAAGTAGTACTGCGTGGTACCCATCCCATGGGTCCCAAATCTCCAGGTTCAAGGGCATCTTCCTACATCGAAAACATGCATGAGAAACCCAGAAGATGGAACACCGTGTGATTTTGAAAGGTTTCTAAAACGCACCCAATTTCTCATCTCCTTGTGCTCGGGTTCGCCTTTCCAGCTACTTTACTAGCAATCTCCCTACTTGGAGAATCAGCACCTTTAACCTCCTGTTCCATACAGGTTGCAATTTGTCCTAAGGATGAATGGGAAGAGGGGCAACCAATGAGAGACTACATATAGGTGTTGGGACAGGCACAGGTCACTCTATTTTCCCATCAGGAAGAAGAATTAACCACAGGCTCAGCCTGCCGTCAGGAACCAGAATAGGGCCTGAGGCAATCCCGCGCTTTTGCGGCCAGCTCCCAAAAAAGCGAGTTGAAAAATGGAGCTCAGGGACACTGCAATTCACAAACCCGCAGAGTTATAAATGATAACTCTCATCCACAGATATATTGAGGGAAGGCAACGAAGAGGATTTGAAAGCAAGGCAGAATTGCAGGAAAGAGATTTCAGGAGGTAGATTCGAAACGCCTTTAAAGCACATGAAAAGCGGCAAAACGTCGACAATAATGCCCTTGGCCAAAAAGGGCGTATGCATTTTTTCCTGAATATATTCAGGAAAAAACGCATACGCTCTTTTTGGCCAACCACGCAACCTGGAAAGGCAAATCAGCGCTACAAAGAAGTCTCGCTTCCCATCGGTCAAAAGGGCCATGCTGCAAAAAGTGTCAAAACCAGAAATGCAGTACAGGCCATGGAGAAATGGCAGCCTTGCTACGCTGATGGGCGGGATGTAAATTGCCAAAAGCCACTCTGTAGAAGTGTTCGGTGTGTCCTGAAACATCGAAAAAACACAGCTTAGGGAGCATAGGGCACACCCACTCATGGGCGTATAAATTGGGAAAACTAAAAATCAGCAAGACACAGGCACCCCAATGTTTAGGGCTGCTATGTTGACAAGAACCTCCACTTCATGACACCTTAAATATCCCAGGAAAGAGAAAAATGGATAAAGAAGTTGTGGTCCTTATCTACAAAGGAATATCACTCAGACATGAAATCAATGTCATAAGGCTAGTAGAAGCAAGATGAGTGGATTTAGGTACGACGATTCTAAGTGAAATAAGTCACACAGAAAAAGACACTTATCATAAGCTATCACTTATAGAGGGAATGTAAAAACCGCTACACTCGAACTGAATTACAGAACAGAACAGAATCACACGTTTAGAAAACACACTATGGCTGCTTAACGGGAAAGGTGAGGTGGGGTGATGCATAAAACAAGGGTTTCAAATTCGCTCAGATACCGTTCCATACACCCAATATGTAATAGACAAGACCTACTCCTTGCTCAGTGAACTGGACTCAACACCCCCTATTCACGGCACAAGAATATATCTGACTAGTAAGAATCTTAAAACCTATATATTGATATCTCTCTGGAAGTGAGCCAAGTGGGTGTAAAGCCGCATAAACACAGCCGTGAAAAGCAGCTAAACCCCATTATAAAAATAAATTACTTTTAAAAACCCGTAAAACAAAGACAGTGAAAGAGAGAGAAATTCTTACAAAATTCGTTCAGGGGCTGTGATGCAACCCGGATTGACCATATCTAGACCCACACCGGGATGAGACATAAGGGTGGACACTCTTGGGGCTGAGAGGTTGGGTGAGGTTGGGTGAGCAAACTCAGACCCTTTAAAGTAATACTGCGTGGTACCCATCCCATGGGTCCCAAATCTCCAGGTTCAAAGGCATCTTCCTACATCGAAAACATGCATGAGAAACCCAGAAGATGGTACACCGTGTGATTTTGAAAGGTTTCTAAAACGCACCCAATTTCTCATCTCCTTGTGCTCGGGTTCACCTTTCCAGCTACTTTACTAGCAATCTCCCTACTTGGAGAATCAGCACCTTTAACCTCCTGTTCCCTACAGGTTGCAATTTGTCCTGAGGATGAACGGGAAGAGGGGAAACAAATGAGAGACTAGATCTAGGTGTTGGGACAGGCACAGGTCACTCTATTTTCCCATCAGGAAGAAGAATTAAACACAGGCTCAGCCTGCCGCCGGGAACCAGAATAGGGCCTGAGGCAATCCCGAGCTATTTCGGCCAGCTCCCAAAAAAGACAGTTCAAAAATGGAGCTCAGGGGCACTGCAATTCACAAACCTGCTGAGTTATAAATGATAACTCTCGTCCACAAATATATTGAGGGAAGGCAACGAAGAGGAGTTGAAAGCAAGGCAGAATTGCAGGAAACAGGTTTCAGGAGGTAGATTCGAATCGCCTTTAAAGCACATGAAAAGTGGCAAAACATCGACAGTGATGCCCTTGGCCAAAAAGGGCGTAAGCGTTTTTTCCTGAATATATTCAGGAAAAAACGCATACGCCCTTTTTGGCCAACCAAGCAACCTGGAAAGGCAAATCAGCGCTACAAAGAAGTCTCGCTTCCCATCCGTCAAAAGGGCCATGCTGCAAAAATTTTCAAAACCAGAAATGCAGGACAGGCCATGGAGAAATGGCAGCCTTGCTACGCTGATGGGCGGGATGTAAATTGCCAACAGCCACTCTGGAGAAGTGTACGGTGTGTCCTGAAACATCGAAAAAACACAGCTTAGGGAGCATAGGGCACGTCCACTCATGGGCGTATAAATTGGGAAAACTAAAAATCAGCAAGACACAGGCACCCCAATGTTTAGGGCTGCTATGTTGACAAGAACCTCCACTTCATGACACCTTAAATATCCCAGGAAAGAGAAAAATGGATAAAGAAGTTGTGGTCCTTATGTACAAAGGAATATCCCTCAGACATGAAATCAATGTCATAAGGCTAGTAGAAGCAAGATGAGTGGATTTAGGTGTGACGATGCTAAGTGAAATAAGTCACACAGAAAAAGACACTTATCATAAGCTATCACTTATAGAGCGAATGTAAAAACCACTACACTTGAACTGAATTACAAAACAGAACAGAGTCACACGTTTAGAAAACACACTATGGCTGCTTAACGGGAAAGGTGAGGTGGGGTGATGCATAAAACAAGGGTTTCAAATTCGCTCAGATACTGTTCCATACACCCAATATGTAATAGACAAGACCTACTCCTTGCTCAGTGAACTGGACTCAACACCCCCTATTCACCGCACAAGAATATATGTGACTAGTAAGAATCGTAAAACCTATGTATTGATATCTCTCTGGAAGTGTGTCAAGTGGGTGTAAAGCTGCATAAACACAGCCGTGAAAAGCAGCTAAACCCCATTATAAAAATAAATTACTTTTAAAAACCTGTAAAACAAAGACAGTGAAAGAGAGAGAAATTCTTAAAAAATTCGTTCAGGAGCTGTGATGCAACCTGGATTGACCATATCTAGACACACACCTGGATGAGACATAAGGGTGGACACTCTTGGGGCTGAGAGGTTGGGTGAGGTTGGGTGAGCAAACTCAGACCCTTTAAAGTAGTACTGCGTGGTACCCATCCCATGGGTCCCAAATCTCCAGGTTCAAGGGCATCTTCCTACATCGAAAACATGCATGAGAAACCCAGAGGATGGTACACCGTGTGATTTTGAAAGGTTTCTAAAACGCACCCCATTTCTCATCTCCTTGTGCTAGGGTTCGCCTTTCCAGCTACTTTACTAGCAATCTCCCTACTTGCAGAATCAGCACCTTTAAGCTCCTGTTCCCCACAGGTTGCAATTTGTCCTGAAGATGAACGGGAAGAGGGGCAAACAATGAGAGACTAGATCTAGGTGTTGGGACAGGCACAGGTCACTCTATTTTCCCATCAGGAAGAAGAATTAACCACAGGCTCAGCCTGCCTCCAGGAACCAGAATAGGGCCTGAGGCAATCCCACGCTTTTGCGGCCAGCTCCCAAAAAAGCGAGTTGAAAAATGGAGCTCAGGGACACTGCAATTCACAAACCCGCAGAGTTATAAATGATAACTCTCATCCACAGATATATTGAGGGAAGGCAACGAAGAGGATTTGAAAGCAAGGCAGAATTGCAGGAAACAGGTTTCAGGAGGTAGATTCGAATCGCCTTTAAAGCACATGAAAAGTGGCAAAACGTCAACAGTGATGCCCTTGGCCAAAAAGGGCATAAGCGTTTTTTCCTGAATATATTCAGGAAAAAACGCATACGCCCTTTTTGGCCAACCAAGCAAACTGGAAAGGCAAATCAGCGCTACAAAGAAGTCTCGCTTCCCATCGGTCAAAAGGGCCATGCTGCAAAAAGTGTCAAAACCAGAAATGCAGGACAGGCCATGGAGAAATGGCAGCCTTGCTACGCTGATGGGCGGGATGTAAATTGCCAACAGCCACTCTGGAGAAGTGTACGGTGTGTCCTGAAACATCGAAAAAACACAGCTTAGGGAGCATAGGGCACGTCCACTCATGGGCGTATAAATTGGGAAAACTAAAAATCAGCAAGACACAGGCACCCCAAAGTTTATGGCTGCTCTGTTGACAAGAACCTCCACTTCATGACAACTTAAATATCCCAGGAAAGAGAAAAATGGATAAAGAAGTTGTGGTCCTTATGTACAATGGAATATCACTCAGACATGAAATCAATGTCATAAGGCTAGTAGAAGCAAGATGAGTGGACTTAGGTACGACGATTCTAAGTGAAATAAGTCACACAGAAAAAGACACTTATCATAAGCTATCACTTATAGAGGGAATGTAAAAACCGCTACACTTGAACTGAATTACAAAACTGAACAGAGTCACACGTTTAGAAAACACACTATGGCTGCTTAACGGGAAAGGTGAGGTGGGGTGATGCATAAAACAAGGGTTTCAAATTCGCTCAGATACTGTTCCATACACCCAATATGTAATAGACAAGACCTACTCCTTGCTCAGTGAACTGGACTCAACACCCCCTATTCACCGCACAAGAATATATGTGACTAGTAAAAATCTTAAAACCTATGTATTGATATCTCTCTGGAAGTGAGTCAAGTGGGTGTAAAGCCGCATAAACACAGCCGTGAAAAGCAGCTAAACCCCATTATAAAAATAAATTACTTTTAAAAACCCGTAAAACAAAGACAGTGAAAGAGAGAGAAATTCTTAAAAAATTCGTTCAGAGGCTGTGATGCAACCTGGATTGACCATATCTAGACCCACAGCTGGATGAGACATAAGGGTGGACACTCTTGGGGCTGAGAGCTTGGGTGAGGTTGGGTGAGCAAACGCACACCCTTTAAAGTAATACTGTGTGGTACCCATCCCATGGGTCCCAAACCTACAGGTTCAAGGGCATCTTCCTACATCGAAAACATGCATTAGAAACCCAGAAGATGGTACACCGTGTGATTTTGAAAGGTTTCTAAAACGCACCCAATTTCTCATCTCCTTGTACTCCGGTTCGCCTTTCCAGCTACTTTACTAGCAATCTCTCTACTTGGAGAATCAGCACCTTTAAGCTCCTGTTCCCTACAGGTTGCAATTTGTCCTGAGGATGAACGGGAAGAGGGGCAACCAATGAGAGACTAGATCTAGGTGTTGGGACAGGCCCAGGTCACTCTATTTTCCCATCAGGAAGAAGAATTAACCACAGGCTCAGCCTGACGCCAGGAACCAGAATAGGGCCTGAGACAATCCCGCGCTTTTGCGGCCAGCTCCCAAAAAAGCGAGTTGAAAAATGGAACTCAGGCACACTGCAGTTCACAAACCCGCAGAGTTATAAATGATAACTCTCATCCACAAATATATTGAGGGAAGGCAACGAAGAGTATTTGAAAGCAAGGCAGAATTGCAGGAAACAGGTTTCAGGAGGTAGATTCGAATCGCCTTTAAAGCACATGAAAAGTGGCAAATCTTCGACAATGATGCCCTTGGCCAAAAAGGGCGTATGTGTTTTTTCCTGAATATATTCAGGAAAAAACGCATACACCCTTTTTTGCCAACCAAGCAACCTGGAAAGGCAAATCAGCGCTACAATGAAGTCTCGCTTCCCATCGGTCAAAAGGGCCATGCTGCATAAAGTGTCAAAACCAGAAATGCAGGACAGGCCATGGAGAAATGGCAGCCTTGCTACGCTGATGGGCGGGATGTAAATTGCCAACAGCCACTCTGAAGAAGTGTACGGTGTGTCCTGAAACATCGAAAAAACACAGCTTAGGGAGCATAGGGAACGTCCACTCATGGGCGTATAAATTGGGAAAACTAAAAATCAGCAAGACACAGGCACCCCAATGTTTAGGGCTGCTCTGTTGACAAGAACCTCCACTTCATGACACCTTAAATATCCCAGGAAAGAGAAAAATGGATAAAGAAGTTGTGGTCCTTATGTACAAAGGAATATCACTCAGACATGAAATCAATGTCATAAGGCTAGTAGAAGCAAGATGAGTGGATTTAGGTATGACAATTCTAAGTGAAATAAGTCACACAGAAAAAGACACTTATCATAAGCTATCACTTATAGAGGGAATGTAAAAACCGCTACACTCGAACTGAATTACAGAACAGAACAGAATCACACGTTTAGAAAACACACTATGGCTGCTTAACGGGAAAGGTGAGGTGGGGTGATGCATAAAACAAGGGTTTCAAATTCGCTCAGATACCGTTCCATACACCCAATATGTAATAGACAAGACCTACTCCTTGCTCAGTGAACTGGACTCAACACCCCCTATTCACCGCACAAGAATATATGTGACTAGTAAGAATCTTAAAACCTATGTATTGATATCTGTCTGGAAGTGAGTCAAGTGGGTGTAAAGCGGCATAAACACAGCAGTGAAAAGTAGCGAATCCCCATTTTAAATTAAATAACTTTAAAAAACCCAAAAAAATAAGACAGTGATAGAGAGAGGAAATTTTACATAATTCGTTCCTGGGCTGTGATGCAACCTTGTTTGATCATATCTAGACCCACAGCTGGATGAGAAATAAAGCTGGACACTCTTGCAGCTGAAGGACTCTTTCCCTAGTTACCAGATTGGGGAACGTAAAAAGGCTGCCGCCCTCTGGCCGTTACCTGCAAATGCAGCTTTAAAATCTGTGTTAATGGTCACTTCATATGAACAAGTACTTCAGGGCTGTAAATGAAACCTGCCCTCAAAATGTCTTGAGGGAGGTAGTGGCCAAAACTTTTCAAAATGTGACACTTACTTTAAGAAAACAATTTGAAGAACTAAGCTGTAATCACAGTTTGATAAATAAAAAGAGCATGCTTTAAAGATCAATTTCAACAGATTATGGGACACATGCAAATTCAGCCACACAGAGGTATCAGCTCGCACCTGTTAGAATAACCAGCAGCAAGCAAACTACAAACAATAAATATTGAAGGTGTTTTGGAGAAATGCATACCCTCAATTTTAAGTGGGACATAACCTGGAAAGAGCCACTAATGAGAACTGAATGGTGGTGCCTTTAAAACGTACACACTGAGCTACCATATGATACAGCAAGCCCACTCCTTGGCCTATAACATAAGGAGATAGAACTGGAAAGACACAGGCAAGCAAATGTGCATTGCAGCAGTATTACAATAACCAAGACATGGAGGCAACCAAAAAGTCCATCAAGAGGTGCGTGGCCAAAGAATAACTGGTACACGTACAGGTGGAATATTAGCCAGGGAAAAAACCAAAACAATGCCATTTGCAGCACTGTGTATGATTCTTGAGTTAATCAGGCAAATTGTACTAAGTCAGAAAGCAAAAGACACATATCCTATAATATCACTTATAGGTCTTAGCTAAAAATTGATACCAATGAAGATATTTCCACAGAGAAATGCAATCACAGATTCATTAAACAAACTTAGGGTTCACCAAATGGAAAGGTGTGAGGATTGGATACATTAGGATATTGGGGTTAAGATAGATATAGAAACACATGTGAAATATGTAATCACCAAAGACCTACGTAATACCAAGACAAGACTACTCAACATGGTGTCATAACCTACATGGGAAAATGATCCAAAGAAGAATAGATATATGTATATGTTTAAAAGAACCACATCTTGCACACCTAGAAGAAACAAAACATTTTAATCAAATTTGCTCTGACAAAAAATAAAAATTAAATTAAAAAAAGAACAAGAAGTAATGAGACATAAACTTAAGGGGCTTTGTGCTGGCACATTGCATTCTAATTTACAACCAGAACATGACTTCCATTAAGGCTCTGTCATCACTAATAAAGCAGCTTTATAAGCAATGTTGAAGGTAGCTTAAAAGAAGTCTCACTAATTATTGATAGTAACAAGGAAACAAAGAAAAGTAAAAATCTCACTGCAAAAAGTATACATAGGGTAAGGATAGTAGATCAAACACTGATTAAACTTCTGTAAAGAATAAAAGACAACAGTAGTATGTTTTGTTAAAAAAGAGAGGGCCCAAATAAATCTGAAATGAAAGAGATGATGTTACAACAGACACCACAGAAATACAAAGTATCCTAAGATACACACAGGGTAACTCAGGGCTCAGACTGGACAGAGCCCACTCTCCAGTCCCCTGTACATGACTTACAGGAGCCTCAGGAACTGAGGAGGAGGTCCCTGAGGAGAGGCTCAAGATAGAATATGGTAGGCATTAACATGACTGCATTCATCTTAAACATGCCTGAACTACATTCACACGAGATGATTTTGTCCTGTATGTACATCGGCACCTATAGCCGGAACTGCAGATCTTTGGCTTCAACACCTCTACTGACAACATTAGCTTCACCTGCTGTGGACCGTCTCCTATAGGATTTCTAGAATCACAAAACATCGAAGCTTCACAGGACCCAGAGTCTGTGCGACTCCACACAGAGTCTCAGAGTCTCAACTCCACTCAGATACTCCACTCTTGGAGGGCACACACAAAGTAGTGTGCACATCAGGACCCAGGGGAAGGAGCAGTGACCCCGTAGGGGAATGACCAGAACTACCTGCTACTTTTAGAGGGTCTCCTGCAGAGGCAGCTGGTGGCTGTGGCTGTGGCTCACCGTGAGGACAACAACACTGGCAGCAGAAGTTCTGGGAAATACTCCTTGGTGTGAGCCCTCCCAGAGTCCGCCATTAGCCCCACCAAGAGCAAGGTAGGCTCCAGTGCTGGGTCGCCTCAGGCCAAACAACCAACAGGGAGGGAACCCAGCCCCATGCATCAGCAGACAAGCAGATTCAACTTTTTATTAAAGTTTTATTTAATCCGTAGACAAGCGGATTAAAGCTCTGCCCACCAAAGCAACACCCAGCTCTACCCACCACCAGTCCCTCCCATCAGGAAGCTTGCACAAGCCTCTAAGATAGACTCATCCACCAGAGAGCAGACAGCAGAAGCAAGAAGAACTACAATTCTGCAGCCTGTGGAAGGAAAACCACATTCACAGAAAGATAGACAAAATGAAAAGGCAGAGGACTTTATACCAGATCAAGGAACAAGATAAAACCCCAGAAAAAAAACGGAATGAGGTGGAGATAGGGAACCTTCCAGAAAAAGAATTCAGAATAATGATAGTGAAGTTGAGCCAAGACCTTAGAAAAAGAAAGGAGGCAAAGATCGAGAAGACACAAGAAATGCTTAACAAAGACCTAGAAGAATTAAGGAACAAACACCTAGAAGAGTTAAAGAACAAACAAACAGAGGTAAACAATGTAATAACTGAAATGAAAAATACACTAGAAGGAATCAGTAGCAGAATAACTGTGGCAGAAGAACGGATAAGTGGCCTGGAAGACAGAAAGGTGGAAATCACTGCCATGGAACAGAATAAAGAAAAAGAATGAAAATAAATGAAGACACCCCAAGAGTCTTCTGGGACAACATTAAACGCAACAACATTCGCATTATAGGGGTCCCAGAAGGAGAAGAGAGAGAGAAAGGACCCGAGAATATATTTGAAGAGATTATGGTCAAAAACTTCCCTAGCATGGGAAAAGAAATAGCCACCCAAGTCCAGAAGCACAGAGTGTCCCAGGCAGGAGAAACCAAAGGAGAAAAATGACAAGACACATAGTAATCAAATTGACAAAAATTAACGACAAAGAAAAATTATTGAAAGCAGCAAGGGAAAAATGACAAATAACATACAAGGGAAATCCCATAAGGATAACAGCTGATTTCTCAGCAGAAAATCTACAAGCCAGAAGGAAGTGGCATGATAAATTTAAAGTGATGAAAGGGAAGAACCTACAACCAAGGGTACTGCACCCTGCAAAGAGCTCATTCAGATTTGATGGAGAAATCAAAAGCCTTACAGACAAGCAAAAGCTAAGAGAATTCAGCACCATGCAACCAGCTCTACACCAAATGCTAAAAGAACTTCTCTAAGTGGGAAACACAAGAGAAGAAAAGGACCCACCAATACAAACCCATAACAATTAAGAAAATAGTAGTAGGAACATTCATATCGATAATTACCTTAAACGTGAATGCACTAAATGTTCCAACCAAAAGACATAGACTGGCTGAATGGATACAAAAACAAGACCCATATATATGCTGTCTACAAGAGACCCATTTCAGACCTAGGGACACATACAGACTGAAAGTGAGGCGATGGAAAAATATATTCTATGCTAATGAAAATCAAAAGAAAGCTGGAGTAGCAATACTCATATCAGATAAAATAGACTTTAAAATAAAGAATGTTACAAGAGACAAGGAAAGACACTACATAATGGTCAAGGGATCAATCCAAGAAGAAGATATAACAATTATAAATATATATGTACCCAACATAGGAGCACCTCAATGTATAAGGCAACTGCTAACAGCTATAAAAGAGGAAATCGACAGTAACACAATAATAGCGGGGGACTTTAACAGCTCACTTACACCAGTGGAGATCAGCCAGACAGAAAATTAATAAGGAAACACAAGCTTTAAATGACACAATAGACCAGATAGAGTTCATTGATATTTATAGGACATTCCATCCAAAAACAGCAGATTACACGTTCTTCTCAACTGCACACGGAACATTCTCCAGGATAGATCACATCTTGGGTCACAGATAAAGCCTCAGTAAATTTAAGAAAACTGAAATCATATCAAGCAGCTGTTCCGACCACAATGCTATGAGATTAGAAATCAATTACACGGAAAAAACTGTAAAAAACACAAACACATGGAGGCTAAACAATACGTTACTAAATAACCAAGAGATCACTGAAGAAATCAAAGGGGAAATCAAAAACTACCTAGAGACAAATGACAACAAAAACACGATGATCCAAAACCTATGGGATGCAGCAAAAGGAGTTCTAAGAGGGAAGTTTATAGCAATACAAGCCTACCTCAAGAAACAAGAAAAATCTCAAATAAACAATCTAACCTTACACCTAGAGGAACTAGAGAAAGAAGAACAAAACCCAAAGTTAGTAGAAGGAAAGAAATCCTAAAGATCAGAGCAGAAATAAATGAAATAGAAACAAAGAAAACGGAAGCAAAGATCATCAAAACTAAAAGCTGGTTCTTTGAGAAGATAAGCAAAAATGATCAACCTTTAGCCACACTCAAGAAAAAGAGGGAGAGGACGCAAATCAACAAAATTAGAAGTGAAAAAGGAGAAGTTACAACAGACACCACAGGAATACAAAGCATCCTAAGAGACTACTACAAGCAACTCTGTGCCAATAAAATGGACAATCTGGAAGAAATGGACAAATTCTTAGAAAGGTATAACCTTCTAAGACTGAACCAGGAAGAAATAGAAAATATGAACAAACCTATCACAAGCAATGAAATTGAAACTGTGATTAAAAATCTTCCAACAAACAAAAGTCCAGAACCAGATGGCATTACAGGTGAATTCTATCAAACATTTAGAGAAGAGCTAACACCCAACCTTCTCAAATTCTTCAAAACAATTGCAGGGGAAGGAACACTCCCAAACTCATTCTATGAGACCACCATCACCCTGATACCAAAATCAGACAGAGATACTACAAGGAAAGAAAATTATAGACCAATATCCCTGATGAATATAGATGCAAAAATCCTCAACAAAATACTAGCAAACAGAATCGAACAACACATTAAAAGGATCATACACCATGATCAAGTGGGGTTTATCCCAGGGATGCAAGGATTCTTCAATATACACAAATCAATGTGATACACCATATTAACAAATTGTAGAATAAAACCATATGGTCATCTCAATAGATGAAGGAAAAGATTTTGAGAAAATTCAACACTCATTTACGATAAAAACTCTGCAGAGTGTGGGCATAGACGGAAACTACCTCAACATAATAAAGGCCATATATGACAAACCCACAGCAAACAGCATTCTCAATGGTGAAAAACTGAAAGCGTTTCCTCTAAGATCAGGAACAAGACGAGGATGTCCACTCTCACCACTGCTATTCAACATAGTTTTGGAAGTCCTAGCCATGGCAATCAGAGAAGAAAAAGAAATAAAAGGAATACAAAACGGAAAAGAAGAAGTAAAATTGTCACTGTTTGCAGATGACATGATATCATAGATAGAGAATCTTAAAGATGCCACCAGAAAACCACTGGAGCTAATCAATGAATTTGGTAAAGTTGCAGGATACAAAATTAATGCACAGAAATTGCTTGCATTCCTATACACTAACAATGAAAGATCAGAAAGAGAAATTAAGGAAACAATCCCATTACCACTGCAACAAAAAGAATAAAATACCTAGGAATAAACCTACCTAAGGAAGTAAAAGACCTGTACTCAGAAAACTATAAGACACTGATGAAAGAAATCAAAGATGATATAAACAGATGGAGACATATACCATGTCCTTGGATTAGAAGAATCAATATTGTGAAAATGACTATACTACCCAAAGCAATCTACAGATTCAATGCAATCCCGATCAAAATACCTTTGGCATTTTCTACAGAACAAGAAAAAAAATCTTAAAATTTGTAGGGAGACACAAAAGACCCTGGATAGCCAAAGCAGTCTTGAGGGGGAAAAAAAAGAGCTGGAGGAATCAGACTTCCAGACTTCAGACTATATTACAAAGCTACAGTAATCAAGATAATATGGTACTGACACAAACACAGAAATATAGGTCAATAGAAAAGGATAGAAAGCACAGAGATAAACCCACGTACCTATGGTTAACTAATCTATGACAAAGGAGGCAAGGGTATACAATGGAGAAAAGACAGTGTCTTCAGTAAGTGGTGCTGGGAAAACTGGACAGCTACATGTAAAAGAATGAAATTAGTACACTCCCTAACACCATACACAAAAGTAACTCAAAATGGATTAGAGACCTAAATATAAGACCAGCCACTATAAAACTCTTAGAAGAAAACATAAGCAGAACAGTCTATGACATAAATCACAGCAAGATCCTTTTTGACCCACCTCCTAGAGAAATGGAAATAAAAACAAAAATTAAAAAATGGGACCGAATGAAACATAAATTCTTTTGCACAGCAAAGGAAAACTTAAGCAAGATGAAAAGACAACCATCAGAATGGGAGAAAATATTTTCAAATGAAGCAAATGGCAAAGGATTAATCTACAAAAAGCAGCTCATGTAGCTCAATATCACAAAACCAAACAACCCAATCCAAAAATGGGCAGAAGACCTAAATAGAAATTTCTCCAAAGAAGATATACAGGTTGCCAACAAACACATGAAAGGATGCTGAGCATCACTAATCATTAGAGAAATGCAAATCAAAACTACAGTGAGGTATCACCTCACACCAGTCAGAATGGCCATCATCAAAAAATCTACCAACAGTAAATGCTGGAGAGGCATTTATTGGAGAAAAGGGAACCCTCTTGCACTGTTGGTGGGAATGTAAATTGATATAGCCACTAGGTAGAACGGTATGGGGCTTCCTTAAAAACTAAAAATAGAACTACCATACAACCCAGCAAACCCACTCCTGGACATTTACCCTGAGAAAACCATAATTCAAAAAGAGTCATGTACCACAATGTTCACTGTAGCTCTATTTACAATAGCCAGGACATGGAAGCAACCTAAGTGTCCATCAACAGATAAATGGATAAAGAAGATGTGGCACATATATACAATGGAACATTATTCTGCCATAAAAAGAAGCGAAATTGAGTTATTTTTAGTGAGGTGGATGGATCTAGAGTCTGTCCTACAGAGTGAAGTAAGTCAGAAAGAGAAAAACAAATACCGTATGCTAACACATATATATGGAATCTAAAAAAAAAAAGTTTATGAAGAACGTAGGGGCAGGAAAGGATTAAGGACACAGACGTAGAGAAAGGACTTGAGGACATGGGGAGAGGGAAGGGTAAGCTGGGACAAAGTGAGAGAGTGGTATGGACATATATACACTACCAAATGTAAAATTGAAATTGATAGCTACTGGGAAGCAGCCACATAGCACAGGGAGATCAGCTCTGTGCTTTGTGACCACCTAAAAGGGTGGGATAAGGGAGTGAGAGGGAGGTGCAAGAGGGAGGGGATATGGTGTTATATGTATACGCATAGCTGATTCACTTTTTTATACAGCAGAAACTAACACACAATTGTAAAGCAATTATACTCCAATAAAGATGTAAAAAAAAAAAAAAAAAAAGAAAGCCCAGAGATAAACCTACACACCTATGGCACACTAATCTATGACAAAGGAGGCAAGGGTATACAATGGAGAAAAGACAGTCTCTTCAATAAGTGGTGCTGGGAAAAATGGACAGCTACATGTAAAAGAATGAAATTAGAACACTCCCTAACACCATACACAAAAAATAAACTCCAAATGGATTAGAGACCGAAATGTAAGACCGGACACTATAAAACTCTTAGAGGAAAACATAGGAAGAATACTCTTTGACATAAATCACAGCAAGATATTTTTTGATCCACCTCCTAGAGTAATGGAATAAAAAAAAAAAAAACAAAAACAAAAACAAATGGGAGCAAATGAAACCTAAAAGCTTTTGCAAAGCAAAGGAAACTACAAACAAGACGAAAAGACAACCCTCAGAATGGGAGAAAATATTTGCAAACGAATCAATGGACAAAGGATTAATCTCCAATGTATATAAACAGCTCATGCAGCTCAACAGTAAAAAAACAAACAAACCAATCCAAAAATGGGCAGATGACGTAAATAGACATTTGTCCCAAGAAGACATACAGATGACCAAGAAACACATGAAAAGCTACTCAACATCACTAATTATTAGAGAAATATAAACCAAAACTACAATGA
This sequence comes from Eschrichtius robustus, assembly GCF_028021215.1. Lineage (NCBI taxonomy): Eukaryota > Metazoa > Chordata > Mammalia > Artiodactyla > Eschrichtiidae > Eschrichtius > Eschrichtius robustus. The sequence goes on along the minus strand of NW_027175818.1, from coordinate 962,226 downwards.
GGTATCACCTCACACGAGTTAGAATGGGCATCATCAGAAAATCTACAAACAACAAATGCTGGAGAGGGTGTGGAGAAAAGGGAACCCTCTTACACTATTTGTGGGAATGTAAATTGATACAGTCACTATGGAGAACAGTATGGAGGTTCCTTAAAAAACTAAAAATAGAATTACCATATGACCCAGCAATCCCACTACTGGCCATATACCCAGAGAAAGCCATAATTCAAAAAGACATATTCACCACAATATTCATTGCAGCACTATTTACAATAGCCAGGTCATGGAAGCAACCTAAATGCCCATAGACAGACGAACGGAAAAGATGTGCTACATATATAAAATGGAATATTACTCAGCCATAAAAAGGAATGAAATTGGGTCATTTGTAGAGACGTGGATAGATCTAGAGACTGTCATACAGAGTGAAGTAAGTCAGAAAGAGAAAAACAAATATCGTATATTAACGCATACATGTAGAACCAAGAAAAATGGTAAAGATGAACTGGTTTGCAAGGCAGAAATAGAGACACAGATGTAGAGAACAAATGTATGGACACCAAGGGGGAAAGTGGCAGGGTGGTGGTGGTGGGATGAATTGCGACCCTGGGATTGACATATATACACTTATATGTATAAAATAGATAACCAATAAGAGCCTGCTGTATAAAAAAATGAATAAAATAAATTCAAAAATTAAAAAATAAATAATACTTAAGAAAATAAAACAGAAAAAAAAGTTCTGTCCTTCCCATAGACGTATTTATATGAATGAATGATTTCCATGCTTATATCCATAAATACAAAAAGAGGAATAAAACTTACCTTGAACCAAAAAAGAAAAAAAAAAAAACTGAACCCACTGGTCATACAGAGGAAAACCCTATCAGCGCACTTGCTCCAGTGGTAAACAATTCTTAAGTTGGTCACAGGTGGGGAATCATCTCCCATGCAGCCAGCAGCCCCCACACAAGGAGCGTCCTCATTGCAAAGCTGGGGGACCGTGAGGAGGCGTCTCTGACTAAACGTGAGCTGAGCCCCAGGCCAGCTGCTGCTGAACTTTTCCCACCGTTCCCAGGTAAAACACCTGAATGTGTGCAAAGACTAAAAACTAGAGGAAGGGGCTTGGAGTCACACCAGCGACAGCACGCAGGCCGACTTGGTGCCTGCAGGCCAGCCAGGATGGTCCTGGCCCCGGGCGCTCGTCTGGAAACTTTCCATTTCCCTGCCTGAGGTACCCCTCCTGTCCCGGCCCCCACTGCTTTTTTCCTTCCTTACCTCTGCCCGGGGAGAAATTCCAGCAGCAAGTATGGGTGACACATCCTCTTCTTTAGCAGGTGGCAGCCCGGCAACTCCTGCAGAAAGTCCAGTAGAGCCCCAGTCACAACGGGCCACTCATAGAGCCGTGGGCCCTACTGCCTCCCACCAGCCCAACCCCGAGACTGCTGACGGGGCAGAGAATATGGCGTCAGGCACAGCTGCAGAGGCTTTTGCTGCCTGGAGGGGTGTTTATATTGACCTCAACCCAGGCACACCTGGGAAGGGCTGGCCGGCCGGGTCAGGCTGCCCAGGTCAGCCAATCCTCGCCCCTCAGGGGCTCAGATTTGCAGAAAATGGGCCTTGCTGCACCGGCCAGATCCAAGGAACAGGTGTAGGGTCCCGAGAGTCAGGATAGATAAGGGGCGGCAGCCCTGGCTTGTTTTCTAATCATTTTATCTGGTCCAGGAGTGGGAGACAACTTCAAGAAGACCCTCTGCTAATGAGAGGAACCCAGGAGTCAGGGAGAGGAGGGGTGGTGGGTGGAGACAGAGGCCTGGTGCCCCGGCTGCTGTGGAAGCCCCTAGAAGACCAGGCAGAGGGAGGCCGCACAGAGTGAAGCCTAGGGTCACAGACCTGTTGGAGCTGCTGTTTATTAGTTCAAGCTCTGCTCTGAGGTGCTCTGTGTCAGCTCTGAGTGACAGGTGTGCTGGGGGTGCTCTGCAATGAGGGCTATGTGCACAGTTCCTGTGTGCCCAGCCCTGTCGGGGTACCTGTCCACGGGAGCTCCATATCCAGGGAGGGGCATGCCCACGAGAGCCCCGTGGGCTGCTGCGTACCTGCCCAGGTGAGCTCCATATCCTGGGAGGGGCCTGACCATGATGGCCCCATGGGCTGCTGGGTACCTGCCCAGGTGAGCTCCATATCCTGGGAGGGGCCTAACCACCACAGCCCCGTGGGCTGCTGGGTACCTGCCCAGGTGAGCTCCATATCCTGGGAGGGACCTGACCACAAGAGCCCCGTGAGCTGCTGGGGACCTGGTAGAGGACGCCAGGACAGTCAGTGAAGCCACAGAGGATATACATCTAGTAGTTCCTAATTCCTACACCCTGCTGGTCATTCTACCATCCACCAGGACATGGTATTCTGTATTAGACTTCAATGATGCCTTCTTCTGTATTCCATTCGTCCCAGAGTCACAAGAAATTTTGGCTGTGAGTGGCAGGACTCAACATACAACAAAAACAATACTGCTGGGCCGTCCTACCCCAGGGGTTCAAAAATTCCCACACCATCTTTGGGGAAACGTTAGCTAAAGACCTAAAAAATCTACCTCTGGAGAAGGGAACCCTCCTTCAATATGCAGATGACATTCTGATCACCAGCCCGACTAAGGAGGCCTCTGAACTACCTAGCCAATAAAAGATAGAAGGTGTCCAAGAAAAAGGCTCAAATATCACAAACTAAGGTGACCTTCCTGGGCTTCATTCGCACAGAAGGTCGGAAAAGCCCACCCCAGGAAAGGGAAGAAGCCATTTGCAGCCTCACCCTTCCTGAAACTAGAAGACAGCTTAGGGGTTCCTGGGGAGACCGGGGTTTGCTGCATCTGGATCCCTAACTACAGTCTAATAGCTGGGCCTCTATATGAAACACTGAAAGGAAAAGATGATGATCCTTTTGAATAGAATCCAGAAGCGGCCTTTCAAGAATGGAAAGAGCAGTCAGTTCAGATCCTTGCCCTGGACCTCCCTAAGTTAGCTAAACCCTTTGACCTTTACATTCCTGGTCCAAGGCGAATCGCCCTTGGAGTATTAGTGCAAAAACTGGGACCACTTGAAATGGAACAATGCAAGAATGCCCTCCAGGCATTGGCCAGCCACCCCATCCGACCAGGATACTGGGGGTATCTAAAAACCTGGAAATCAGCAGCCCGCAAGGCCAGCTCCCTCCTAAGGGAAAAGGACGCCACTTGGTGATCCTAACCACCCACCATGCCCTGAAGTTGCAGGGATTGCTCCGTGGGCACAATGACCTCGAGTGAGGAGGCCCTCCAACACCAACCTCCAGAGAGAAAACCTGGAGCAATGGGCCCCCATGACGACTCGTTTGACCATCACTTGACCTGGAGCTTCTCTCAGAAAACAACAAGAGTGTGTCCCAAAAGAGCAGACTATTGCTTACAGGACTTACTGCACCCAGAGCGGAGCTAATAAACTTGGCAGGGGAACCGTAAATAACGCTGCCACCATAGAAAAGCCTACAGACACCGCGGTGACGGCGGCCAATGAGACCGGCTGTACTCCTGGCTACTTCAAAAGGCCGTTGACTGAGTGGCCGTCAAGGTCCTGGATCACCACCAGCCCTGGACTGTCTGGGAGTTGAGCAAGAAGGGCTCTGACACCTGGTGTTGTTTGTACGTTAATTAGGTGGCCTAACTGAAGAAAGCGCAGAGTACTGGTCAGAGCATCTAGGCTAGCAGGAACTGTCAGCCTAAGGGGGCCGAACCAATGTGGAGCAGGGTAAAACGGCCCACCCCCACCCCAGCGTCTCTGCACATCTCTTTCCTGGACCCTTAAAGGTCATTAGAATCTATAAAACTTCCAATGCTGGTGCTCAGGCAGACGAGCAGTGAGGGAGGAGGCCTGGGGACAATCAACCTCACCTGGAGGCTGCTTGGGAGAAGTCCTCCCCCTCGCCCCGGGTATGAGGACACCCAACTCAGCACGAAGCATTTACAGAAGAGGTGTCTGCACCCTCAGCACCCCAAGAATGAGGAATGGGACAAAAGGCAGAGGAGGGCTTTGTCACTGGCAAAGCCCATGAAAAATTCCTGGGAGATGAAAATAGAATCTGGGCAATAAAATAAAGTCTAACCATTTTTTTCCTTTGTGCTTTGTCTAATTTCACTTGCTCCTAGGTTTCCACATGCAGAGGTCCCACACCCGACACTTCAGACCCGATTTCCTAGTGCAAAATGGCTGGGCCGACACCTCAGCTCGTGGGGCCCCGTGCAGACTCTGCGACATAGAGCCTGAGCTCCAGCCAACCCGGCCCTCGAGAGCTCCGCCCCCTCCCTCCCGCTGACGCTGCCAGGATCTCTACACAGCAGCCCGGCCCACAACCCGCAGGGGAGCACACACTCTCACCTCTCCATTCTCTGATCATAATATAAAGTTTTCCTTTGCTTCTGAACCAAAGTCAGTCTCGATCTGTTGGCTCCAATGACACTAGGCAGGGAGACCCTTGTTGGGGCCCACTCTGCAGGATCAGTAACAGAATTTGAGAACATTGTAACTTCAAAGAACAGATGTGCGAGCCAAACTGTAATTAACATAGAGCAGTGTATAAGGCTCGTGTAAAATAAGATGTTTCTAACACTTCCATTTGATATTTCCATCACTTTATTATAAGCAAGTTCAGTTGAGGGGTTTGTCTTATTTGTCAGGTCAACAGTAGAGAAATGCAGTGATTTCTTTCCAAGGATGTACATCTAATAATCTTGGTTGAAGTTTCAACCTTGTTTTGACTGATTTTCCATTGAAAATGATACCTCTCTTTCAGCTCCTAGATTTCTGAGAAGTATAAAATCTTATATTTTTTATTACCAAAGGGGAAAGGTGGGAGGAGGGATAAATTAACAGTTTCAGATTAACATATACACACTGCTATGTATAAAATATATCATCAACAAGGAACTACTGTATAACACAGGGAACTATACTCAATATTTTGTAATGACCCCTAAGGGGAAATAATCTGAAATACAATAGATATCTATATCGACATCATCTATCAACTACAGATAAAATGGAAACTAAAGGAGGCCGATGGTGAGCGTTTCTGAACCTGAAGACTTCAATCATCTAAAGTTCGGACTCTGCCTACGGCCCAAGTCCCTTAATGAACACACATGTACCAGTAGCTTAAAAATTCCCCAGATTGGAGTTCGGGGAGACACTGATTTGGAAAAATCCCTGGTGTTCTCCTTACATACACAGGACCTTTCCTACAGCTAAAACATGCCTGTGACACCCAGAAGATGGAACACGGTTGGATCAGGGAGATTTTGGAAAAGGCACCAAAACTCCTAATTTCCTGGTTGTCGGGTTCACACCTCCAGCCTTTTTCCTTAAAATCTCCCCACCTGAGGATGTCAGCACCTTCAACATCCAGTTGCACAAAATTTGGAATTTTTCCAAAGGAAGAAGGGGAAGGAGGAGAAACAAGGAGAGCCAAGCCCTAGATGTTCGGACAGGCACATGTCACTCTAATTTCCAATCAGGAAGAAGAATTAAGCAAAGGCTTAGCCTGCCACCGGGAACCAGAGTAGGGCCAGAAGCAAAGCAGCGGTTCTGCGGACAGCTCCCAAAAAAGCGAGTTGAAAAATGGAGCTCAGGGGCACTGCAATTCACAAACCTGCAGAGTTATAAATTATAACTATCGTCCAAAACTATATTGAGGGAAGGCAATGAACAGGATTGGAAAGCAAGGCAGAAATGCAGGAAACAGATTTCAGGAGTTAGATTCGAATAGCCCCTAAAGCACATGAAAAGCGGCCAAAAGTCGACAACGATGCACATGGCCAAAAAGAGCATATGTGTTTTTTTCTGAATAAATTCAGGAAAAAACGCATAGGCCCTTTTTGGCCAACCAAGCAAGCCGGAAATGCAATGCAGCACTACAAAGAAGTCTCACTTCCCATCGGTCAAAAGGGCCTTCCTAAAAAAGTGTAAAAAAAATACAGGAGAGGCCAGGGAGGAAAGGGAGCATTGTTACACTGATGGTCGGGATGTAAATTGCCAATGGCGACTCTGGAGAACGGTACGGTGTTTCCTAAAACATCTAAAAAACACAGCTAGAGAGAAAGGGGCACATCCATTCATGGGCGTATAAATTGGAAAAATTAAAATCAACAAGACACAGGCACCCCAAAGTTTAGGGCTGCTCTGGTTACAAGAACCTCCACTTGTGTACATCTTAAATATCCCAGGGATGAGAAAAATGGTAAAGAAGTTGTGGTACTTATGTACAATGGAATATCACTCAGCCATGAAATCAATATCATAAGGCTAGTAGCAGCATGATGAGTGGATTTAGGTATGACGATTCTAAGTGAAATAAGTCACACAGAAAAAGACACTTATCATAAGATATCACTTATAGAGGGAATGTAAAAACCGTTACCCTTAAACTGAATTACAAAACAGAACAGAGTCACCCATTTTAAAAACACACTATGGCTGCTTAACGGGAAAGGTGAGGAGGGGTGATGCATAAAACAAGGGTTTCAAATTAGCTCAGATACCGTTCCATAAACCCAATATGTAGTAGACAAGACCTACTCCTTGCTCAGTGAACTAGACTCAACACCCCCTATTCAGCGCACAAGAATATATCTGAGTAGTAAGAATCTGAAAACCTATGTATTGATCTCTCTCTGGAAGAGAGTCAAGTGAGTGTAAAGCGGCATAAACACAGCCGTGAAAAGCAGCTAAAACCCATTTTAAAAATAAATTACTTTTAAAAACCCGTAAAACAAAGACAGTGTAAGAGAGAGTAATTCTTACAAAATTCGTTCAGGGGCTGTGATGCAACCTGGATTGACCATATCTAGAGCCACAGCTGGATGAGACATAAGGGTGGACACTCTTGGGGCTGAGAGGTTTGGTGAGGTTGGGTGAGCAAACGCTGACCCTTTAAAGTAATACTGCGTGGTCCCCATCCCATGGGTCCCAAATCTCCAGGTTCAAGGGCATCTTCCTACATCGAAAACATGCATGAGTAACCCAGATCATGGTACACTGTCTGATCGGGAAAGGTTTCTGAAACGCACCACATTTCTCATCTCCTTGTGCTCGGGTTCACCATTCCAGCTTCTTAACTAGTAATCTCCCTACATGGAGAAACAGCACCTTTAAGCTCCTGTTCCATACAGGTTGCAATTTGTCCTGAAGATGAACGGGAAGAGGGGCAACCAATGAGAGACTAGATCTAGGTGTTGGGACAGGCACAGGTCACTCTATTTTCCCATCAGGAAGAAGAAATAACCACAGGCTCAGCCTGCCGCCCGGAACCAGAATAGGGCCTGAGGCAATCGCGCACTTCTGCGGCCAGCTCCCAAAAAAGCCAGTTGAAAAATGGAGCACATGGGCACTGCAATTCACAAACCTGCAGAGTTATAAATGATAACTCTCGTCCACAAATATATTGAGGGAAGGCAACGAACAGGATTTGAAAGCAAGGCAGAACTGCAGGAAACACATTTCAGGAGGTAGATTCGAATCGCCTTTAAAGCACATGAAAAGCGGCAAAACGTCGACAATGATGCCCTTGGCCAAAAAGGGCGTATGCGTTTTTTCCTGAATATATTCAGGAAAAAACGCATACGCCCTTTTTGGCCAACCAAGCAACCTGGAAAGGCAAATCAGCGCTAAAAAGAAGTCTCGCTTCCGATCCGTCAAAAGGGCCCTGCTGAAAAAAGTGTCAAAACCACAAATGCAGGACAGGCCAAGGAGAAATGGGAGCCTTGCCACGCTGATGGGCGGTATGTAAATTGCCAACAGCCACTCTGGAGAAGTGTACGGTGTGTCCTGAAACATCGAAAAAACACAGCTTAGGGAGCATAGGGCACTTCCACTCATGGGCGTATAAATTGGGAAAACTAAAAATCAGCAAGACACAGGCACCCCAAAGTTAAGGGCTGCTCTGTTTGCAAGAACCTCCACTTCATGACACCTTAAATATCCCAGGAAAGATAAAAATGGATAAAGAAGTTGTGGTCCTTATGTACAATGGAATATCACTCAGACATGATATCAATGTCATAATGCTAGTAGCAGCATGATGAGTGGATTTAGGTACGACGACTCTAAGTGAAATAAGTCACACAGAAAAAGACACTTATCGTAAGCTATCACTTATAGAGGGAATGTAAAAACCGCTACACTTGAACTGAATTACAAAAGAGAACAGAGTCACACGTTTAGAAAACACACTATGGCTGCTTAACGGGAAAGGTGAGGTGGGGTGATGCATAAAACAAGGGTTTCAAATTAGCACAGATACCGTTACATACACCCAATATGTAATAGACAAGACCTACTCCTTGCTCAGTGAACTGGACTCAACACCCCCTATTCACCGCACAAGTATATATCTGACTAGTAAGAATCTTAAAACCTATGTATTGATATTTCTCTGGAAGTGTGTCAAGTGGGTGTAAAGCCGCATAAACACAGCCGTGAAAAGCAGCTAAACCCCATTATAAAAATAAATTACTTGTAAAAACCCGTAAAACAAAGACAGTGAAAGAGAGAGAAGTTCTTACACAATTCGTTCAGGGGCCGTGATGCAACATGGATTGACCAATTCTAGACCAACAGGTGGATGAGACCTAAGGGTGGACACTCTTGGAGCTGACAGGTCTGGTGAGGTTGGGTGAGCAAACGCAGACCCTTTAAAGTAATACTGCGTGGTACCCATCCCATGGGTCCCAAATCTCCAGTTTCAAGGGCATCTTCCTGCATCGAAAACATGCATGAGAAACCCAGAAGATGGTACACCGTGTGATCGGGAAAGGTTTCTAAAACGCACCTCATTTCTCACCTCCTTGTGCTCGGGTTCGCCATTCCAGCTACTTTACTAGCAATCTCCCTTCTTGGAGAATCAGCACCTTTACCCTCCTGTTCTGTACAGGTTGCAATTTGTCCTGAGGATGAACGGGAAGAGGAGCAACCAATGAGAGACTAGATCTAGGTGTTGGGACAGGCACAGGTCACTCTATTTTCCCATCAGGAAGAAGAATTAACCACAGGCTCAGCCTGCCGCCAGGAACCAGAATATGGCCTGAGGCAATCCCGCGCTTTTGCGGCCAGCTACCAAAAAAGCGAGTTGAAAAATGGAGCTCAGGGGCACTGCAATTCACAAACCTGCAGAGTTATAAATGATAACTCTCGTCCACAAATATATTGAGGGAAAGCAACGAAGAGGATTTGAAAGCAAGGCAGTATTGCAGGAAACAGATTTCAGGAGGTAGATTCGAATCACATTTAAAGCTCAAGAAAAGGGGCAAAACGTCGACAATGATGCACTTTGCCAAAAACGGCGTATGCGTTTTTTCCTGAATATATTCAGGAAAAAATGCATACGCACTTTTTGGCCAACCAAGCAACCTGGAAAGGCAAATCAGCGCTACAAAGAAGTCTCGCTTCCCATCGGTCAAAAGGGCCATGCTGAAAAAAGTGTCAAAACCACAAATGCAGGACAGGCCATGGAGAAATGGGAGCCTTGCTACGCTGATGGGCGGGATGTAAATTGCCAACAGCCACTCTGGAGAAGTGTATGGTGTGTCCTGAAATATCGAGAAAACACAGCTTAGGGAGCATAGGGCACGTCCACTCATGGGCGTATAAATTGGGAAAACTAAAAATCAGCAAGACACAGGCACCCCAAAGTTTAGGGCTGCTCTGTTGACAAGAACCTCCACTTCATGACACCTTAAATATCCCAGGAAAGAGAAAAATGGATAAAGAAGTTGTGGTTCTTATGTACAATGGAATATCACTCAGCCATGAAATCAATGTCTTAAGGCTAGTAGCATCATGATGAGTGGATTTAGGTACGACGACTCTAAGTGAAATAAGTCACACAGAAAAAGACACTTATCATAAGCTATCACTTATAGAGGGAATGTAAAAACTGCTACACTTGAACTGAATTACAAAAGAGAACAGAGTCACACGTTTAGAAAACACACTATGGCTGCTTAACGGGAAAGATGAGGTGGTGTGATGCATAAAACAAGGGTTTCAAATTAGATCAGATACCGTTCCAAACACCCAATATGTAATAGACAAGACCTACTCCTTGCTCAGTGAACTGGACTCAACACCCCCTATTCACCGCACAAGTATATATCTGACAAGTGAGAATCTTAAAACCTATGTATTGATATCCCCCTGGAAGTGTGTCAAGAGGGTGTAAAGCCGCATAAACACAGCCGTGAAAAGCAGCTAAACCCCATTATAAAAATAAATTACTTGTAGAAACCCGTAAAACAAAGACAGTGAAAGAGAGAGAAATTCTTACACAATTCGTTCAGGGGCTGTGATGCAACCTGGATTGAAAATATCTAGACCCACAGTTGGATGAGACCTAAGGGTGGACACTCTTGGGGCTGACAGGTTTGGTGAGGTTGGGAGAGCAAACACAGACCCTTTAAGGTAATACTGCGTGGTACCCATCCCATGGGTCCCAAATCTCCAGTTTTAAGGGCATCTTCCTGCATTGAAAACATGCATGAGAAACCCAGAAGATGGTACACCATGTGATCGGGAAAGGTTTCTAAAACGCACCTCATTTCTCATCTCCTTGTGCTCGGGTTCACCATTCCAGCTACTTTACTAGCAATCTCCCTACTTGGAGAATCAACACCTTTAACCTCCTGTTCTGTACAGGTTGCAATTTGTCCTGAGGATGAACGGGAAGAGGGGCAACCAATGAGAGACTAGATGTAGGTGTTGGAACAGGCACAGATCACTCTATTTTCCCATCAGGAAGAAGAATTAAGCACAGGCTCAGCCTGCCGGAGGGAAGCAGAATAGTGCCTGAGGCAATCCCGCGCTTCTGCGGCCAGCTCCGAAAAAAGCCAGTTGAAAAATGGAGCACATGGGCACTGCAATTCACAAACCTGCAGAGTTATAAATGATAACTCTCGTCCACAAATATATTGAGGGAAGGCAACGAAGAGGATTTGAAAGCAAGGCAGAGTTGCAGGAAACAGGTTTCAGGAGGTAGATTCGAATCGCCTTTAAAGCACATGAAAAGCGGCAAAACGTCGACAATGATGCCCTTGGCCAAAAAGGGCGTATGCGTTTTTTCCTGAATATATTCAGGAAAAAACGCATACGCCCTTTTTGGCCAACCAAGCAACCTGGAAAGGCAAATCAGCGCTACAAAGAAGTCTCGCTTCCCATCGGTCAAAAGGGCCATGCTGAAAAAAGTGTCAAAACCACAAATGCAGGACAGGCCAAGGAGAAATGGGAGCCTTGCCACGCTGATGGGCGGTATGTAAATTGCCAACAGCCACTCTGGAGAAGTGTACGGTGTGTCCTGAAACATCGAAAAAACACAGCTTAGGGAGCATAGGGCACTTCCACTCATGGGCGTATAAATTGGGAAAACTAAAAATCAGCAAGACACAGGCACCCCAAAGTTTAGGGCTGCTCTGTTTGCAAGAACCTCCACTTCATGACACCTTAAATATCCCAGGAAAGATAAAAATGGATAAAGAAGTTGTGGTCCTTATGTACAATGGAATATCACTCAGACATGATATCAATGTCATAATGCTAGTAGCAGCATGATGAGTGGATTTAGGTACGACGACTCTAAGTGAAATAAGTCACACAGAAAAAGACACTTATCGTAAGCTATCACTTATAGAGGGAATGTAAAAACCGCTACACTTGAACTGAATTACAAAAGAGAACAGAGTCACACGTTTAGAAAACACACTATGGCTGCTTAACGGGAAAGGTGAGGTGGGGTGATGCATAAAACAAGGGTTTCAAATTAGCACAGATACCGTTACATACACCCAATATGTAATAGACAAGACCTACTCCTTGCTCAGTGAACTGGACTCAACACCCCCTATTCACCGCACAAGTATATATCTGACTAGTAAGAATCTTAAAACCTATGTATTGATATTTCTCTGGAAGTGTGTCAAGTGGGTGTAAAGCCGCATAAACACAGCCGTGAAAAGCAGCTAAACCCCATTATAAAAATAAATTACTTGTAAAAACCCGTAAAAGAAAGACAGTGAAAGAGAGAGAAGTTCTTACACAATTCTTTCAGGGGCCGTGATGCAACATGGATTGACCAAATCTAGACCAACAGGTGGATGAGACCTAAGGGTGGACACTCTTGGGGCTGACAGGTCTGGTGAGGTTGGGTGAGCAAACGCAGACCCTTTAAAGTAATACTGCGTGGTACCCATCCCATGGGTCCCAAATCTCCAGTTTCAAGGGCATCTTCCTGCATCGAAAACACGCATGGGAAACCTAGATGATGGTACACCGTCTGATCGGGAAAGGTTTCTGAAACGCACCTCATTTCTCATCTCCTTGTGCTTGGGTTCGCCATTCCAGGTACGTTACTAGCAATCTCCCTACTTGGAGAATCAGCACCTTTAACCTCCTGTTCCATACAGGTTGCAATTTGTCCTAAGGATGAATGGGAAGAGGGGCAACCAATGAGAGACTACATATAGGTGTTGGGACAGGCACAGGTCACTCTATTTTCCCATCAGGAAGAAGAATTAACCACAGGCTCAGCCTACCGCCCGGAACCAGAATAGGGCCTGAGGCAATCCCGTGCTTCTGCGGCCAGCTCCCAAAAAAGCCAGTTGAAAAATGGAGCACATGGGCACTGCAATTCACAAACCTGCAGAGTTATAAATGATAACTCTCGTCCACAAATATATTGAGGGAAGGCAACGAAGAGGATTTGAAAGCAAGGCAGAATTGCAGGAAACTGGTTTCAGGAGGTAAATTCGAATCGCCTTTAAAGCACATGAAAAGTGGCAAAACGTCGACAATGATGCCCTTGGCCAAAAAGGGCGTATGCGTTTTTTCCTGAATATATTCAGGAAAAAACGCATACGCCCTTTTTGGCCCACCAAGCAACCTGGAAAGGTAAATCAGTGCTACAAAGAAGTCTCGCTTCCCATCGGTCAAAAGGGCCATGCTGAAAAAACTGTCAAAACCACAAAAGCAGGACAGGCCATTGAGAAATGAAAGCCTTGCTACACTGATGGGCGGGATGTAAATTGCCAGCAACCACTCTGGATAAGTGTACGGTGTGGCCTGAAACATCGAAAAAACACAGCTTAGGGAGCATAGGGCACTTCCACTCATGGGCGTATAAATTGGGAAAATTAAAAATCAGCAAGAGACAGGCACCCCAAAGTTTATGGCTGCTCTGTTGACAAGAACCTCCACTTCATGACACCTTAAATATCCCAGGAAAGAGAATAATGGATAAAGAAGTTGTGGTCCTTATGTACAATGGAATATCACTCAGCCATGAAATCAATGTCTTAAGGCTAGTAGCATCATGATGAGTGGATTTAGGTACGACGACTCTAAGTGAAATAAGTCACACAGAAAAAGACACTTATCATAAGCTATCACTTATAGAGGGAATGTAAAAACTGCTACACTTGAACTGAATTACAAAAGAGAACAGAGTCACACGTTTAGAAAACACACTATGGCTGCTTAACGGGAAAGATGAGGTGGTGTGATGCATAAAACAAGGGTTTCAAATTAGATCAGATACCGTTCCATACACCCAATATGTAATAGACAAGACCTACTCCTTGCTCAGTGAACTGGACTCAACACCCCCTATTCACCGCACAAGTATATATCTGACTAGTGAGAATCTTAAAACCTATGTATTGATATCCCTCTGGAAGTGTGTCAAGTGGGTGTAAAGCCGCATAAACACAGCCGTGAAAAGCAGCTAAACCCCATTATAAAAATAAATTACTTGTAGAAACCCGTAAAACAAAGACAGTGAAAGAGAGAGAAATTCTTACACAATTCGTTCAGGGGCTGTGATGCAACCTGGATTGAAAATATCTAGACCCACAGTTGGATGAGACCTAAGGGTGGACACTCTTGGGGCTGACAGGTTTGGTGAGGTTGGGTGAGCAAACACAGACCCTTTAAGGTAATACTGCGTGGTACCCATCCCATGGGTCGCAAATCTCCAGTTTTAAGGGCATCTTCCTGCATTGAAAACATGCATGAGAAACCCAGAAGATGGTACACCATGTGATCGGGAAAGGTTTCTAAAACGCACCTCATTTCTCATCTCCTTGTGCTCGGGTTCACCATTCCAGCTACTTTACTAGCAATCTCCCTACTTGGAGAATCAACACCTTTGACCTCCTGTTCTGTACAGGTTGCAATTTGTCCTGAGGATGAACGGGAAGAGGGGCAACCAATGAGAGACTAGATGTAGGTGTTGGAACAGGCACAGGTCACTCTATTTTCCCATCAGGAAGAAGAATTAAGCACAGGCTCAGCCTGCCGCCGGGAAGCAGAATAGTGCCTGAGGCAATCCCGCGCTTCTGCGGCCAGCTCCGAAAAAAGCCAGTTGAAAAATGGAGCACATGGCCACTGCAATTCACAAACCTGCAGAGTTATAAATGATAACTCTCGTCCACAAATATATTGAGGGAAGGCAACGAAGAGGATTTGAAAGCAAGGCAGAGTTGCAGGAAACAGGTTTCAGGAGGTAGATTCGAATCGCCTTTAAAGCACATGAAAAGCGGCAAAACGTCGACAATGATGCCCTTGGCCAAAAAGGGCATATGCGTTTTTTCCTGAATATATTCAGGAAAAAACGCATACGCCCTTTTTGGCCAACCAAGCAACCTGGAAAGGCAAATCAGCGCTACAAAGAAGTCTCGCTTCCCATCGGTTAAAAGGGCCATGCTGAAAAAAGTGTCAAAACCACAAATGCAGGACAGGCCATGTAGAAATAGGAGCCTTGCTACGGTGATGGGCGGGATGTAAATTGGCAACAGCCACTGTGGAGAAGTGTACGGTGTGTCCTGAAACATCGAAAAAACACAGCTTAGGGAGCATAGGGCACTTCCACTCATGGGCGTATAAATTGGGAAAATTAAAAATCAGCAAGAGACAGGCACCCCAAAGTTTACGGCTGCTCTGTTGACAAGAACCTCCACTTCATGACACCTTAAATATCCCAGGAAAGAGAAAAATGGATAAAGAAGTTGTGGTCCTTATATACAATGGAATATCACTCAGCCATGAAATCAATGTCATAAGGCTAGTAGCAGCATGATGAGTGGATTTAGGTACAACGACTCTAAGTGAAATAAGTCACACAGAAAAAGACACATATCAAAAGATATCACTTATAGAGGGATGTAAAAACCGCTACACTTGAACTGAATTACAAATCAGAACAGAGTCACCCATTTTGAAAACACACTATGGCTGCTTAACGGGAAAGGTGAGGTGGGGTGATGCATAAAACAAGGGTTTCAAATTAGCTCTGATACCGTTCCATACACCCAATATGTAATAGAGAAGACCTACTCCTTGCTCAGTGAACTGGACTCAACACCCCGTATTCACCGCACAAGAATATATCCGACTAGTGAGAATCTTAAAACCTATGTATTGATATCTCTCTGGAAGTGAGTCAAGAGGGTGTAAAGCCGCATAAACACAGCCGTGAACAGCAGCTAAACCCCATTATAAAAATAAATTATTTTTCAAAACGCATGAAACAAAGACAGTAAAAGAGAGAGAAATTCTTACAAAATTCATTCAGGGGCTGTGACGCAACCTGGGTTGACCATATCTAGACCCACAGCTGGATGAGACATAAGGGTGGACACTCTTGGGGCTGAGAGGTTTGGTGAGGTTGTGTGAGCCATCGCAGACCCTTTAAAGTAATACTGCGTGGTACCCATCCCATGGGTCCCAAATCTCTAGGTTCAAGGGCATCTTCCTACATCGAAAACTTGCATGAGGAACCCAGAAGATGGTACATCGTGTGAATTTGAAAGGTTTCTAAAACGCACCTCATTTCTCATCTCCTTGTGCTCGGGTTCGCCATTCCAGCTACTTTACTAGCAATCTCCCTACTTGGAGAATCAGCACCTTTAACCTCCTGTTCCCTACAGGTTGCAATTTGTCCTGAGGATGAACGGGAAGAGGGGCAACCAATGAGAGACTAGATGTAGGTGTTGGGACAGGCCCAGGTCACTCTATTTTCCCATCAGGAAGAAGAATTAACCACAGGCTCAGCCTGCCGCCAGGAACCAGAATAGGGCCTTAGGCAATCCCGCGCTTCTGCGGCCAGCTCCCAAAAAAGCCAGTTGAAAAATGGAGCACATGGGCACTGCAATTCACAAACCTGCAGAGTTATAAATGATAAATCTCGTCCACAAATATATTGAGGGAACGCAACGAAGAGGATTTGAAAGCAAGGCAGAGTTGCAGGAAACAGGTTTCAGGAGGTAGATTCGAATCGCCTTTAAAGCACATGAAAAGCGGCAAAACGTCGACAATGATGCCCTTGGCCAAAAAGGGCGTATGCGTTTTTTCCTGAATATATTCAGGAAAAAACGCATACGCCCTTTTTGGCCAACCAAGCAACCTGGAAAGGCAAATCAGCGCTACAAAGAAGTCTCGCTTCCCATCTGTCCAAAGGGCCATGCTGAAAAAAGTGTCAAAACCACAAATGCAGGACAGGCCATGGAGAAATAGGAGCCTTGCTACGCTGATGGGCGGGATGTAAACTGCCAACAGCCACTCTGGAGAAGGGTACGGTGTGTCCTGAAACATCGAGAAAACACAGCTTAGGGAGCATAGGGCACGTCCACTCATGGGTGTATAAATTGGGAAAACTAAAAATCAGCAAGACTCAGGCACCCCAAAGTTTAGGCCTGCTCTGTTGACAAGAACCTCCACTTCAGGAAACCTTAAATATCCCAGGAAAGAGAAAAATGGATAAAGAAGTTGTGGTCCTTATGTACAATGGAATACCACTCAGCCATGAAATCAATGTCATAAGGCTAGTAGCAGCATGATGAGTGGATTTAGGTACGACGACCCTAAGTGAAATAAGTCACACAGAAAAAGACACTTATCAAAAGCTATCACTTATAAAGGGAATGTAAAAACCGCTACACTTGAATTGAATTACAAATCAGAACAGAGTCACACATTTAGAAAACACACTATGGCTGCTTAACGGGAAAGGTGATGTGCGGTGATGCATAAAACAAGGGTTTCAAATTATCTCAGATACCGTTCCATACACCCAATAAGTAATAGAAAAGACATACTCCTTGCTCAGTGAACTGGACTCAACAACCCCTATTCACCGCACAAGAATATATGTGACTAGTAAGAATCGTAAAACCTATGTATAGATATCTCTCTGGAAGTGTGTCAAGTGGGTGTAAAGCTGCATAAACACAGCCGTGAAAAGCAGCTAAACCCCATTATAAAAATAAATTACTTTTAAAAACCTGTAAAACAAAGACAGTGAAAGAGAGAGAAATTCTTAAAAAATTCGTTCAGGAGCTGTGATGCAACCTGGATTGACCATATCTAGACCCACACCTGGATGAGACATAAGGGTGGACACTCTTGGGGCTGAGAGGTTGGGTGAGTTTGGGTGAGCAAACTCAGACCCTTTAAAGTAGTACTGCGTGGTACCCATCCCATGGGTCCCAAATCTCCAGGTTCAAGGGCATCTTCCTACATCGAAAACATGCATGAGAAACCCAGAAGATGGTACACCGTGTGATTTTGAAAGGTTTCTAAAACGCACCCAATTTCTCATCTCCTTGTGCTCGGGTTCGCCTTTCCAGCTACTTTACTAGCAATCTCCCTACTTGGAGAATCAGCACCTTTAAGCTCCTGTTCCCTACAGGTTGCAATTTGTCCTGAGGATGAACGGGAAGAGGGGCAACCAATGAGAGACTAGATCTAGGTGTTGGGACAGGCACAGGTCACTCTATTTTCCCATCAGGAAGAAGAATTAACCACAGGCTCAGCCTGCCGCCAGGAACCAGAATAGGGCCTGAGGCAATCCCGCGCTTTTGCGGCCAGCTCCCAAAAAAGCGAGTTGAAAAATGGAGCTCAGGGACACTGCAATTCACAAACCCGCAGAGTTATAAATGATAACTCTCATGCACAGATATATTGAGGGAAGGCAACGAAGAGGATTTGAAAGCAAGGCAGAATTGCAGGAAACAGATTTCAGGAGGTAGATTCGAATCGCCTGTAAAGCACATGAAAAGCGGCAAAACGTCGACAATGATGCCCTTGGCCAAAAAGGGCGTATGCGTTTTTTCCTGAATATATTCAGGAAAAAACGCATACGCCCTTTTTGGCCAACCAAGCAACCTGGAAAGTCAAATCAGCGCTACAAAGAAGTCTCGCTTCCCATCGGTCAAAAGGGCCATGCTGCAAAAAGTGTCAAAACCAGAAATGCAGTACAGGCCATGGAGAAATGGCAGCCTTGCTACGCTGATGGGCGGGATGTAAATTGCCAAAAGCCACACTGGAGAAGTGTACGGTGTGTCCTGAAACATCGAAAAAACACAGCTTAGGGAGCATAGGGCACGTCCACTCATGGGCGTATAAATTGGGAAAACTAAAAATCAGCAAGACACAGGCACCCCAATGTTTAGGGCTGCTATTTTGACAAGAACCTCCACTTCATGACACCTTAAATATCCCAGGAAAGAGAAAAATGGATAAAGAAGTTGTGGTCCTTATGTACAAAGGAATATCACTCAGACATGAAATCAATGTCATAAGGCTAGTAGAAGCAAGATGAGTGGATTTAGGTACGACGATTCTAAGTGAAATAAGTGACACAGAAAAAGACACTTATCATAAGCTATCACTTATAGAGGGAATGTAAAAACCGCTACACCTGAACTGAATTACAAAACAGAACAGAGTCACACGTTTAGAAAACACACTATGGCTGCTTAACGGGAAAGGTGAGGTGGGGTGATGCATAAAACAAGGGTTTCAAATTCGCTCAGATACTGTTCCATACACCCAATATGTAATAGACAAGACCTACTCCTTGCTCAGTGAACTGGACTCAACAACCCCTATTCACCGCACAAGAATATATGTGACTAGTAAGAATCGTAAAACCTATGTATTGATATCTCTCTGGAAGTGTGTCAAGTGGGTGTAAAGCTGCATAAACACAGCCGTGAAAAGCAGCTAAACCCCATTATAAAAATAAATTACTTTTAAAAACCTGTAAAACAAAGACAGTGAAAGAGAGAGAAATTCTTAAAAAATTCGTTCAGGAGCTGTGATGCAACCTGGATTGACCATATCTAGACCCACACCTGGATGAGACATAAGGGTGGACACTCTTGGGGCTGAGAGGTTGGGTGAGGTTGGTTGAGCAAACTCAGACCCTTTAAAGTAGTACTGCGTGGTACCCATCCCATGGGTCCCAAATCTCCAGGTTCAAGGGCATCTTCCTACATCGAAAACATGCATGAGAAACCCAGAAGATGGTACACCGTGTGATTTTGAAAGGTTTCTAAAACGCACCCAATTTCTCATCTCCTTGTGCTCGGGTTCGCCTTTCCAGCTACTTTACTAGCAATCTCCCTACTTGGAGAATCAGCACCTTTAAGCTCCTGTTCCCTACAGGTTGCAATTTGTCCTGAGGATGAACGGGAAGAGGGCCAACCAATGAGAGACTAGATCTAGGTGTTGGGACAGGCACAGGTCACTCTATTTTCCCATCAGGAAGAAGAATTAACCACAGGCTCAGCCTGCCGCCAGGAACCAGAATAGGGCCTGAGGCAATCCCGCGCTTTTGCGGCCAGCTCCCAAAAAAGCGAGTTGAAAAATGGAGCTCAGGGACACTGCAATTCACAAACCCGCAGAGTTATAAATGATAACTCTCATCCACAGATATATTGAGGGAAGGCAACGAAGAGGATTTGAAAGCAAGGCAGAATTGCAGGAAACAGATTTCAGGAGGTAGATTCGAATCGCCTTTAAAGCACATGAAAAGCGGCAAAACGTCGACAATGATGCCCTTGGCCAAAAAGGGCGTATGCGTTTTTTCCTGAATATATTCAGGAAAAAACGCATACGCCCTTTTTGGCCAACCAAGCAACCTGGAAAGTCAAATCAGCGCTACAAAGAAGTCTCGCTTCCCATCGGTCAAAAGGGCCATGCTGCAAAAAGTGTCAAAACCAGAAATGCAGTACAGGCCATGGAGAAATGGCAGCCTTGCTACGCTGATGGGCGGGATGTAAATTGCCAAAAGCCACACTGGAGAAGTGTACGGTGTGTCCTGAAACATCGAAAAAACACAGCTTAGGGAGCATAGGGCACGTCCACTCATGGGCGTATAAATTGGGAAAACTAAAAATCAGCAAGACACAGGCACCCCAATGTTTAGGGCTGCTATTTTGACAAGAACCTCCACTTCATGACACCTTAAATATCCCAGGAAAGAGAAAAATGGATAAAGAAGTTGTGGTCCTTATGTACAAAGGAATATCACTCAGACATGAAATCAATGTCATAAGGCTAGTAGAAGCAAGATGAGTGGATTTAGGTACGACGATTCTAAGTGAAATAAGTGACACAGAAAAAGACACTTATCATAAGCTATCACTTATAGAGGGAATGTAAAAACCGCTACACCTGAACTGAATTACAAAACAGAACAGAGTCACACGTTTAGAAAACACACTATGGCTGCTTAACGGGAAAGGTGAGGTGGGGTGATGCATAAAACAAGGGTTTCAAATTCGCTCAGATACTGTTCCATACACCCAATATGTAATAGACAAGACCTACTCCTTGCTCAGTGAACTGGACTCAACAACCCCTATTCACCGCACAAGAATATATGTGACTAGTAAGAATCGTAAAACCTATGTATTGATATCTCTCTGGAAGTGTGTCAAGTGGGTGTAAAGCTGCATAAACACAGCCGTGAAAAGCAGCTAAACCCCATTATAAAAATAAATTACTTTTAAAAACCTGTAAAACAAAGACAGTGAAAGAGAGAGAAATTCTTAAAAAATTCGTTCAGGAGCTGTGATGCAACCTGGATTGACCATATCTAGACCCACACCTGGATGAGACATAAGGGTGGACACTCTTGGGGCTGAGAGGTTGGGTGAGGTTGGGTGAGCAAACTCAGACCCTTTAAAGTAGTACTGCGTGGTACCCATCCCATGGGTCCCAAATCTCCAGGTTCAAGGGCATCTTCCTACATCGAAAACATGCATGAGAAACCCAGAAGATGGTACCCCGTGTGATTTTGAAAGGTTTCTAAAACGCACCCAATTTCTCATCTCCTTGTGCTCGGGTTCGCCTTTCCAGCTACTTTACTAGCAATCTCCCTACTTGGAGAATCAGCACCTTTAAGCTCCTGTTCCCTACAGGTTGCAATTTGTCCTGAGGATGAACGGGAAGAGGGGCAACCAATGAGAGACTAGATCTAGGTTTTGGTAGAGGCACAGGTCACTCTATTTTCCCATCAGGAAGAAGAATTAACCACAGGCTCAGCCTGCCGCCAGGAACCAGAATAAGGCCTGAGGCAATCTCGCGCTTTTGTGGCCAGCTCCCAAAAAAGCGAGTTGAAAAATGGAGCTCAGGGACACTGCAATTCACAAACCCGCAGAGTTATAAATGATAACTCTCATCCACAGATATATTGAGGGAAGGCAACGAAGAGGATTTGAAAGCAAGGCAGAATTGCAGGAAGCAGATTTCAGGAGGTAGATTCGAATCGCCTTTAAAGCACATGAAAAGCGGCAAAACGTCGACAATGATGCCCTTGGCCAAAAAGGGCGTATGCGTTTTTTCCTGAATATATTCAGGAAAAAACGCATACGCCCTTTTTGGCCAACCAAGCAACCTGGAAAGGCAAATCAGCGCTACAAAGTGGTCTCGCTTCCCATCGGTCAAAAGGGCCATGCTGCAAAAAGTGTCAAAACCAGAAATGCAGGACAGGCCATGGAGAAATGGCAGCCTTGCTACGCTGATGGGCGGGATGTAAATTGCCAACAGCCACTCTAGAGAAGTGTACGGTGTGTCCTGAAACATCGAAAAAACACAGCTTAGGAAGCATAGGGCACGTCCACTCATGGGCGTATAAATTGGGAAAACTAAAAATCAGCAAGACACAGGCACCCCAATGTTTAGGGCTGCTATGTTGACAAGAACCTCCACTTCATGACACCTTAAATATCCCAGGAAAGAGAAAAATGGATAAAGAAGTTGTGGTCCTTATGTACAAAGGAATATCACTCAGACATGAAATCAATGTCATAAGGCTAGTAGAAGCAAGATGAGTGGATTTAGGTATGACGATTCTAAGTGAAATAAGTCACACAGAAAAAGACACTTATCATAAGATATCACTTATAGAGGGAATGTAAAAACCGCTACACTTGAACTGAATTACAAAACAGAACAGAGTCACACGTTTAGAAAACACACTATGGCTGCTTAACGGGAAAGGTGAGGTGGGGTGATGCATAAAACAAGGGTTTCAAATTCGCTCAGATACTGTTCCATACACCCAATATGTAATAGACAAGACCTACTCCTTGCTCAGTGAACTGGACTCAACAACCCCTATTCACCGCACAAGAATATATGTGACTAGTAAGAATCGTAAAACCTATGTATTGATATCTCTCTGGAAGTGTGTCAAGTGGGTGTAAAGCTGCATAAACACAGCCGTGAAAAGCAGCTAAACCCCATTATAAAAATAAATTACTTTTAAAAACCTGTAAAACAAAGACAGTGAAAGAGAGAGAAATTCTTAAAAAATTCGTTCAGGAGCTGTGATGCAACCTGGATTGACCATATCTAGACCCACACCTGGATGAGACATAAGGGTGGACACTCTTGGGGCTGAGAGGTTGGGTGAGGTTGGGTGAGCAAACTCAGACCCTTTAAAGTAGTACTGCGTGGTACCCATCCCATGGGTCCCAAATCTCCAGGTTCAAGGGCATCTTCCTACATCGAAAACATGCATGAGAAACCCAGAAGATGGTACACCGTGTGATTTTGAAAGGTTTCTAAAACGCACCCAATTTCTCATCTCCTTGTGCTCGGGTTCGCCTTTCCAGCTACTTTACTTGCAATCTCCCTACTTGGAGAATCAGCACCTTTAAGCTCCTGTTCCCTACAGGTTGCAATTTGTCCTGAGGATGAACGGGAAGAGGGGCAACCAATGAGAGACTAGATCTAGGTGTTGGGACAGGCACAGGTCACTCTATTTTCCCATCAGGAAGAAGAATTAACCACAGGCTCAGCCTGCCGCCAGGAACCAGAATAGGGCCTGAGGCAATCCCGCGCTTTTGCGGCCAGCTCCCAAAAAAGCGAGTTGAAAAATGGAGCTCAGGGACACTGCAATTCACAAACCCGCAGAGTTATAAATGATAACTCTCATCCACAGATATATTGAGGGAAGGCAACGAAGAGGATTTGAAAGCAAGGCAGAATTGCAGGAAACAGATTTCAGGAGGTAGATTCGAATCGCCTTTAAAGCACATGAAAAGCGGCAAAACGTCGACAATGATGCCCTTGGCCAAAAAGGGCGTATGCGTTTTTTCCTGAATATATTCAGGAAAAAACGCATACGCCCTTTTTGGCCAACCAAGCAACCTGGAAAGTCAAATCAGCGCTACAAAGAAGTCTCGCTTCCCATCGGTCAAAAGGGCCATGCTGCAAAAAGTGTCAAAACCAGAAATGCAGTACAGGCCATGGAGAAATGGCAGCCTTGCTACGCTGATGGGCGGGATGTAAATTGCCAAAAGCCACACTGGAGAAGTGTACGGTGTGTCCTGAAACATCGAAAAAACACAGCTTAGGGAGCATAGGGCACGTCCACTCATGGGCGTATAAATTGGGAAAACTAAAAATCAGCAAGACACAGGCACCCCAATGTTTAGGGCTGCTATGTTGACAAGAACCTCCACTTCATGACACCTTAAATATCCCAGGAAAGAGAAAAATGGATAAAGAAGTTGTGGTCCTTATGTACAAAGGAATATCACTCAGACATGAAATCAATGTCATAAGGCTAGTAGAAGCAAGATGAGTGGATTTAGGTACGACGATTCTAAGTGAAATAAGTGACACAGAAAAAGACACTTATCATAAGCTATCACTTATAGAGGGAATGTAAAAACCGCTACACCTGAACTGAATTACAAAACAGAACAGAGTCACACGTTTAGAAAACACACTATGGCTGCTTAACGGGAAAGGTGAGGTGGGGTGATGCATAAAACAAGGGTTTCAAATTCGCTCAGATACTGTTCCATACACCCAATATGTAATAGACAAGACCTACTCCTTGCTCAGTGAACTGGACTCAACAACCCCTATTCACCGCACAAGAATATATGTGACTAGTAAGAATCGTAAAACCTATGTATTGATATCTCTCTGGAAGTGTGTCAAGTGGGTGTAAAGCTGCATAAACACAGCCGTGAAAAGCAGCTAAACCCCATTATAAAAATAAATTACTTTTAAAAACCTGTAAAACAAAGACAGTGAAAGAGAGAGAAATTCTTAAAAAATTCGTTCAGGAGCTGTGATGCAACCTGGATTGACCATATCTAGACCCACACCTGGATGAGACATAAGGGTGGACACTCTTGGGGCTGAGAGGTTGGGTGAGGTTGGGTGAGCAAACTCAGACCCTTTAAAGTAGTACTGCGTGGTACCCATCCCATGGGTCCCAAATCTCCAGGTTCAAGGGCATCTTCCTACATCGAAAACATGCATGAGAAACCCAGAAGATGGTACACCGTGTGATTTTGAAAGGTTTCTAAAACGCACCCAATTTCTCATCTCCTTGTGCTCGGGTTCGCCTTTCCAGCTACTTTACTAGCAATCTCCCTACTTGGAGAATCAGCACCTTTAAGCTCCTGTTCCCTACAGGTTGCAATTTGTCCTGAGGATGAACGGGAAGAGGGGCAACCAATGAGAGACTAGATCTAGGTGTTGGTAGAGGCACAGGTCACTCTATTTTCCCATCAGGAAGAAGAATTAACCACAGGCTCAGCCTGCCGCCAGGAACCAGAATAGGGCCTGAGGCAATCCCGCGCTTTTGCGGCCAGCTCCCAAAAAAGCGAGTTGAAAAATGGAGCTCAGGGAAACTGCAATTCACAAACCCGCAGAGTTATAAATGATAACTCTCATCCACAGATATATTGAGGGAAGGCAACGAAGAGGATTTGAAAGCAAGGCAGAATTGCAGGAAACAGATTTCAGGAGGTAGATTCGAATCGCCTTTAAAGCACATGAAAAGCGGCAAAACGTCGGCAATGATGCCCTTGGCCAAAAAGGGCGTATGCGTTTTTTTCCTGAATATATTCAGGAAAAAACGCATACGCCCTTTTTGGCCAACCAAGCAACCTGGAAAGTCAAATCAGCGCTACAAAGAAGTCTCGCTTCCCATCGGTCAAAAGGGCCATGCTGCAAAAAGTGTCAAAACCAGAAATGCAGTACAGGCCATGGAGAAATGGCAGCCTTGCTACGCTGATGGGCGGGATGTAAATTGCCAAAAGCCACACTGGAGAAGTGTACGGTGTGTCCTGAAACATCGAAAAAACACAGCTTAGGGAGCATAGGGCACGTCCACTCATGGGCGTATAAATTGGGAAAACTAAAAATCAGCAAGACACAGGCACCCCAATGTTTAGGGCTGCTATTTTGACAAGAACCTCCACTTCATGACACCTTAAATATCCCAGGAAAGAGAAAAATGGATAAAGAAGTTGTGGTCCTTATGTACAAAGGAATATCACTCAGACATGAAATCAATGTCATAAGGCTAGTAGAAGCAAGATGAGTGGATTTAGGTACGACGATTCTAAGTGAAATAAGTGACACAGAAAAAGACACTTATCATAAGCTATCACTTATAGAGGGAATGTAAAAACCGCTACACCTGAACTGAATTACAAAACAGAACAGAGTCACACGTTTAGAAAACACACTATGGCTGCTTAACGGGAAAGGTGAGGTGGGGTGATGCATAAAACAAGGGTTTCAAATTCGCTCAGATACTGTTCCATACACCCAATATGTAATAGACAAGACCTACTCCTTGCTCAGTGAACTGGACTCAACAACCCCTATTCACCGCACAAGAATATATGTGACTAGTAAGAATCGTAAAACCTATGTATTGATATCTCTCTGGAAGTGTGTCAAGTGGGTGTAAAGCTGCATAAACACAGCCGTGAAAAGCAGCTAAACCCCATTATAAAAATAAATTACTTTTAAAAACCTGTAAAACAAAGACAGTGAAAGAGAGAGAAATTCTTAAAAAATTCGTTCAGGAGCTGTGATGCAACCTGGATTGACCATATCTAGACCCACACCTGGATGAGACATAAGGGTGGACACTCTTGGGGCTGAGAGGTTGGGTGAGGTTGGGTGAGCAAACTCAGACCCTTTAAAGTAGTACTGCGTGGTACCCATCCCATGGGTCCCAAATCTCCAGGTTCAAGGGCATCTTCCTACATCGAAAACATGCATGAGAAACCCAGAAGATGGTACACCGTGTGATTTTGAAAGGTTTCTAAAACGCACCCCATTTCTCATCTCCTTGTGCTCGGGTTCGCCTTTCCAGCTACTTTACTAGCAATCTCCCTACTTGGAGAATCAGCACCTTTAAGCTCCTGTTCCCTACAGGTTGCAATTTGTCCTGAGGATGAACGGGAAGAGGGGCAACCAATGAGAGACTAGATCTAGGTGTTGGGACAGGCACAGGTCACTCTATTTTCCCATCAGGAAGAAGAATTAACCACAGGCTCAGCCTGCCGCCAGGAACCAGAATAAGGCCTGAGGCAATCCCGCGCTCTTGCGGCCAGCTCCCAAAAAAGCGAGTTGAAAAATGGAGCTCAGGGACACTGCAATTCACAAACCCGCAGAGTTATAAATGATAACTCTCATCCACAGATATATTGAGGGAAGGCAACGAAGAGGATTTGAAAGCAAGGCAGAATTGCAGGAAAGAGATTTCAGGAGGTAGATTCGAATCGCCTTTAAAGCACATGAAAAGCGGCAAAACGTCGACAATGATGCCCTTGGCCAAAAAGGGCGTATGCGTTTTTTCCTGAATATATTCAGGAAAAAACGCATACGCCCTTTTTGGCCAACCAAGCAACCTGGAAAGTCAAATCAGCGCTACAAAGAGGTCTCGCTTCCCATCGGTCAAAAGGGCCATGCTGCAAAAAGTGTCAAAACCAGAAATGCAGTACAGGCCATGGAGAAATGGCAGCCTTGCTACGCTGATGGGCGGGATGTAAATTGCCAACAGCCACTCTAGAGAAGTGTACGGTGTGTCCTGAAACATCGAAAAAACACAGCTTAGGGAGCATAGGGCACGTCCACTCATGGGCGTATAAATTGGGAAAACTAAAAATCAGCAAGACACAGGCACCCCAATGTTTAGGGCTGCTATGTTGACAAGAACCTCCACTTCATGACACCTTAAATATCCCAGGAAAGAGAAAAATGGATAAAGAAGTTGTGGTCCTTATGTACAAAGGAATATCACTCAGACATGAAATCAATGTCATAAGGCTAGTAGAAGCAAGATGAGTGGATTTAGGTACGACGATTCTAAGTGAAATAAGTGACACAGAAAAAGACACTTATCATAAGCTATCACTTATAGAGGGAATGTAAAAACCGCTACACCTGAACTGAATTACAAAACAGAACAGAGTCACACGTTTAGAAAACACACTATGGCTGCTTAACGGGAAAGGTGAGGTGGGGTGATGCATAAAACAAGGGTTTCAAATTCGCTCAGATACTGTTCCATACACCCAATATGTAATAGACAAGACCTACTCCTTGCTCAGTGAACTGGACTCAACAACCCCTATTCACCGCACAAGAATATATGTGACTAGTAAGAATCGTAAAACCTATGTATTGATATCTCTCTGGAAGTGTGTCAAGTGGGTGTAAAGCTGCATAAACACAGCCGTGAAAAGCAGCTAAACCCCATTATAAAAATAAATTACTTTTAAAAACCTGTAAAACAAAGACAGTGAAAGAGAGAGAAATTCTTAAAAAATTCGTTCAGGAGCTGTGATGCAACCTGGATTGACCATATCTAGACCCACACCTGGATGAGACATAAGGGTGGACACTCTTGGGGCTGAGAGGTTGGGTGAGGTTGGGTGAGCAAACTCAGACCCTTTAAAGTAGTACTGCGTGGTACCCATCCCATGGGTCCCAAATCTCCAGGTTCAAGGGCATCTTCCTACATCGAAAACATGCATGAGAAACCCAGAAGATGGTACACCGTGTGATTTTGAAAGGTTTCTAAAACGCACCCAATTTCTCATCTCCTTGTGCTCGGGTTCGCCTTTCCAGCTACTTTACTAGCAATCTCCCTACTTGCAGAATCAGCACCTTTAAGCTCCTGTTCCCTACAGGTTGCAATTTGTCCTGAGGATGAACGGGAAGAGGGGCAACCAATGAGAGACTAGATCTAGGTGTTGGGACAGGCACAGGTCACTCTATTTTCCCATCAGGAAGAAGAATTAACCACAGGCTCAGCCTGCCGCCAGGAACCAGAATAGGGCCTGAGGCAATCCCGCGCTTTTGCGGCCAGCTCCCAAAAAAGCGAGTTGAAAAATGGAGCTCAGGGACACTGCAATTCACAAACCCGCAGAGTTATAAATGATAACTCTCATCCACAGATATATTGAGGGAAGGCAACGAAGAGGATTTGAAAGCAAGGCAGAATTGCAGGAAACAGATTTCAGGAGGTAGATTCGAATCGCCTTTAAAGCACATGAAAAGCGGCAAAACGTCGACAATGATGCCCTTGGCCAAAAAGGGCGTATGCGTTTTTTCCTGAATATATTCAGGAAAAAACGCATACGCCCTTTTTGGCCAACCAAGCAACCTGGAAAGTCAAATCAGCGCTACAAAGAAGTCTCGCTTCCCATCGGTCAAAAGGGCCATGCTGCAAAAAGTGTCAAAACCAGAAATGCAGTACAGGCCATGGAGAAATGGCAGCCTTGCTACGCTGATGGGCGGGATGTAAATTGCCAAAAGCCACACTGGAGAAGTGTACGGTGTGTCCTGAAACATCGAAAAAACACAGCTTAGGGAGCATAGGGCACGTCCACTCATGGGCGTATAAATTGGGAAAACTAAAAATCAGCAAGACACAGGCACCCCAATGTTTAGGGCTGCTATGTTGACAAGAACCTCCACTTCATGACACCTTAAATATCCCAGGAAAGAGAAAAATGGATAAAGAAGTTGTGGTCCTTATGTACAAAGGAATATCACTCAGACATGAAATCAATGTCATAAGGCTAGTAGAAGCAAGATGAGTGGATTTAGGTACGACGATTCTAAGTGAAATAAGTGACACAGAAAAAGACACTTATCATAAGCTATCACTTATAGAGGGAATGTAAAAACCGCTACACCTGAACTGAATTACAAAACAGAACAGAGTCACACGTTTAGAAAACACACTATGGCTGCTTAACGGGAAAGGTGAGGTGGGGTGATGCATAAAACAAGGGTTTCAAATTCGCTCAGATACTGTTCCATACACCCAATATGTAATAGACAAGACCTACTCCTTGCTCAGTGAACTGGACTCAACAACCCCTATTCACCGCACAAGAATATATGTGACTAGTAAGAATCGTAAAACCTATGTATTGATATCTCTCTGGAAGTGTGTCAAGTGGGTGTAAAGCTGCATAAACACAGCCGTGAAAAGCAGCTAAACCCCATTATAAAAATAAATTACTTTTAAAAACCTGTAAAACAAAGACAGTGAAAGAGAGAGAAATTCTTAAAAAATTCGTTCAGGAGCTGTGATGCAACCTGGATTGACCATATCTAGACCCACACCTGGATGAGACATAAGGGTGGACACTCTTGGGGCTGAGAGGTTGGGTGAGGTTGGGTGAGCAAACTCAGACCCTTTAAAGTAGTACTGCGTGGTACCCATCCCATGGGTCCCAAATCTCCAGGTTCAAGGGCATCTTCCTACATCGAAAACATGCATGAGAAACCCAGAAGATGGTACACCGTGTGATTTTGAAAGGTTTCTAAAACGCACCCAATTTCTCATCTCCTTGTGCTCGGGTTCGCCTTTCCAGCTACTTTACTAGCAATCTCCCTACTTGCAGAATCAGCACCTTTAAGCTCCTGTTCCCTACAGGTTGCAATTTGTCCTGAGGATGAACGGGAAGAGGGGCAACCAATGAGAGACTAGATCTAGGTGTTGGGACAGGCACAGGTCACTCTATTTTCCCATCAGGAAGAAGAATTAACCACAGGCTCAGCCTGCCGCCAGGAACCAGAATAGGGCCTGAGGCAATCCCGCGCTTTTGCGGCCAGCTCCCAAAAAAGCGAGTTGAAAAATGGAGCTCAGGGACACTGCAATTCACAAACCCGCAGAGTTATAAATGATAACTCTCATCCACAGATATATTGAGGGAAGGCAACGAAGAGGATTTGAAAGCAAGGCAGAATTGCAGGAAACAGATTTCAGGAGGTAGATTCGAATCGCCTTTAAAGCACATGAAAAGCGGCAAAACATCGACAATGATGCCCTTGGCCAAAAAGGGCGTATGCGTTTTTTCCTGAATATATTCAGGAAAAAACGCATACGCCCTTTTTGGCCAACCAAGCAACCTGGAAAGTCAAATCAGCGCTACAAAGAAGTCTCGCTTCCCATCGGTCAAAAGGGCCATGCTGCAAAAAGTGTCAAAACCAGAAATGCAGTACAGGCCATGGAGAAATGGCAGCCTTGCTACGCTGATGGGCGGGATGTAAATTGCCAAAAGCCACACTGGAGAAGTGTACGGTGTGTCCTGAAACATCGAAAAAACACAGCTTAGGGAGCATAGGGCACGTCCA
The DNA here is from genome assembly GCF_028021215.1 of Eschrichtius robustus. Taxonomy (NCBI): domain Eukaryota; kingdom Metazoa; phylum Chordata; class Mammalia; order Artiodactyla; family Eschrichtiidae; genus Eschrichtius; species Eschrichtius robustus. The sequence goes on along the minus strand of NW_027175818.1, from coordinate 931,453 downwards.
CTCATGGGCGTATAAATTGGGAAAACTAAAAATCAGCAAGACACAGGCACCCCAATGTTTAGGGCTGCTATGTTGACAAGAACCTCCACTTCATGACACCTTAAATATCCCAGGAAAGAGAAAAATGGATAAAGAAGTTGTGGTCCTTATGTACAAAGGAATATCACTCAGACATGAAATCAATGTCATAAGGCTAGTAGAAGCAAGATGAGTGGATTTAGGTACGACGATTCTAAGTGAAATAAGTGACACAGAAAAAGACACTTATCATAAGCTATCACTTATAGAGGGAATGTAAAAACCGCTACACCTGAACTGAATTACAAAACAGAACAGAGTCACACGTTTAGAAAACACACTATGGCTGCTTAACGGGAAAGGTGAGGTGGGGTGATGCATAAAACAAGGGTTTCAAATTCGCTCAGATACTGTTCCATACACCCAATATGTAATAGACAAGACCTACTCCTTGCTCAGTGAACTGGACTCAACAACCCCTATTCACCGCACAAGAATATATGTGACTAGTAAGAATCGTAAAACCTATGTATTGATATCTCTCTGGAAGTGTGTCAAGTGGGTGTAAAGCTGCATAAACACAGCCGTGAAAAGCAGCTAAACCCCATTATAAAAATAAATTACTTTTAAAAACCTGTAAAACAAAGACAGTGAAAGAGAGAGAAATTCTTAAAAAATTCGTTCAGGAGCTGTGATGCAACCTGGATTGACCATATCTAGACCCACAGCTGGATGAGACATAAGGGTGGACACTCTTGGGGCTGAGAGGTTGGGTGAGGTTGGGTGAGCAAACTCAGACCCTTTAAAGTAGTACTGCGTGGTACCCATCCCATGGGTCCCAAATCTCCAGGTTCAAGGGCATCTTCCTACATCGAAAACATGCATGAGAAACCCAGAAGATGGTACACCGTGTGATTTTGAAAGGTTTCTAAAACGCACCCAATTTCTCATCTCCTTGTGCTCGGGTTCGCCTTTCCAGCTACTTTACTAGCAATCTCCCTACTTGGAGAATCAGCACCTTTAAGCTCCTGTTCCCTACAGGTTGCAATTTGTCCTGAGGATGAACGGGAAGAGGGGCAACCAATGAGAGACTAGATCTAGGTGTTGGGACAGGCACAGGTCACTCTATTTTCCCATCAGGAAGAAGAATTAACCACAGGCTCAGCCTGCCGCCAGGAGCCAGAATAAGGCCTGAGGCAATCCCGCGCTCTTGCGGCCAGCTCCCAAAAAAGCGAGTTGAAAAATGGAGCTCAGGGACACTGCAATTCACAAACCCGCAGAGTTATAAATGATAACTCTCATCCACAGATATATTGAGGGAAGGCAACGAAGAGGATTTGAAAGCAAGGCAGAATTGCAGGAAACAGATTTCAGGAGGTAGATTCGAATCGCCTTTAAAGCACATGAAAAGCGGCAAAACGTCGACAATGATGCCCTTGGCCAAAAAGGGCGTATGCGTTTTTTCCTGAATATATTCAGGAAAAAACGCATACGCCCTTTTTGGCCAACCAAGCAACCTGGAAAGTCAAATCAGCGCTACAAAGAGGTCTCGCTTCCCATCGGTCAAAAGGGCCATGCTGCAAAAAGTGTCAAAACCAGAAATGCAGTACAGGCCATGGAGAAATGGCAGCCTTGCTACGCTGATGGGCGGGATGTAAATTGCCAACAGCCACTCTAGAGAAGTGTACGGTGTGTCCTGAAACATCGAAAAAACACAGCTTAGGGAGCATAGGGCACGTCCACTCATGGGCGTATAAATTGGGAAAACTAAAAATCAGCAAGACACAGGCACCCCAATGTTTAGGGCTGCTATGTTGACAAGAACCTCCACTTCATGACACCTTAAATATCCCAGGAAAGAGAAAAATGGATAAAGAAGTTGTGGTCCTTATGTACAAAGGAATATCACTCAGACATGAAATCAATGTCATAAGGCTAGTAGAAGCAAGATGAGTGGATTTAGGTACGACGATTCTAAGTGAAATAAGTGACACAGAAAAAGACACTTATCATAAGCTATCACTTATAGAGGGAATGTAAAAACCGCTACACCTGAACTGAATTACAAAACAGAACAGAGTCACACGTTTAGAAAACACACTATGGCTGCTTAACGGGAAAGGTGAGGTGGGGTGATGCATAAAACAAGGGTTTCAAATTCGCTCAGATACTGTTCCATACACCCAATATGTAATAGACAAGACCTACTCCTTGCTCAGTGAACTGGACTCAACAACCCCTATTCACCGCACAAGAATATATGTGACTAGTAAGAATCGTAAAACCTATGTATTGATATCTCTCTGGAAGTGTGTCAAGTGGGTGTAAAGCTGCATAAACACAGCCGTGAAAAGCAGCTAAACCCCATTATAAAAATAAATTACTTTTAAAAACCTGTAAAACAAAGACAGTGAAAGAGAGAGAAATTCTTAAAAAATTCGTTCAGGAGCTGTGATGCAACCTGGATTGACCATATCTAGACCCACACCTGGATGAGACATAAGGGTGGACACTCTTGGGGCTGAGAGGTTGGGTGAGGTTGGGTGAGCAAACTCAGACCCTTTAAAGTAGTACTGCGTGGTACCCATCCCATGGGTCCCAAATCTCCAGGTTCAAGGGCATCTTCCTACATCGAAAACATGCATGAGAAACCCAGAAGATGGTACACCGTGTGATTTTGAAAGGTTTCTAAAACGCACCCAATTTCTCATCTCCTTGTGCTCGGGTTCGCCTTTCCAGCTACTTTACTAGCAATCTCCCTACTTGCAGAATCAGCACCTTTAAGCTCCTGTTCCCTACAGGTTGCAATTTGTCCTGAGGATGAACGGGAAGAGGGGCAACCAATGAGAGACTAGATCTAGGTGTTGGGACAGGCACAGGTCACTCTATTTTCCCATCAGGAAGAAGAATTAACCACAGGCTCAGCCTGCCGCCAGGAACCAGAATAGGGCCTGAGGCAATCCCGCGCTTTTGCGGCCAGCTCCCAAAAAAGCGAGTTGAAAAATGGAGCTCAGGGACACTGCAATTCACAAACCCGCAGAGTTATAAATGATAACTCTCATCCACAGATATATTGAGGGAAGGCAACGAAGAGGATTTGAAAGCAAGGCAGAATTGCAGGAAACAGATTTCAGGAGGTAGATTCGAATCGCCTTTAAAGCACATGAAAAGCGGCAAAACGTCGACAATGATGCCCTTGGCCAAAAAGGGCGTATGCGTTTTTTCCTGAATATATTCAGGAAAAAACGCATACGCCCTTTTTGGCCAACCAAGCAACCTGGAAAGTCAAATCAGCGCTACAAAGAAGTCTCGCTTCCCATCGGTCAAAAGGGCCATGCTGCAAAAAGTGTCAAAACCAGAAATGCAGTACAGGCCATGGAGAAATGGCAGCCTTGCTACGCTGATGGGCGGGATGTAAATTGCCAAAAGCCACACTGGAGAAGTGTACGGTGTGTCCTGAAACATCGAAAAAACACAGCTTAGGGAGCATAGGGCACGTCCACTCATGGGCGTATAAATTGGGAAAACTAAAAATCAGCAAGACACAGGCACCCCAATGTTTAGGGCTGCTATGTTGACAAGAACCTCCACTTCATGACACCTTAAATATCCCAGGAAAGAGAAAAATGGATAAAGAAGTTGTGGTCCTTATGTACAAAGGAATATCACTCAGACATGAAATCAATGTCATAAGGCTAGTAGAAGCAAGATGAGTGGATTTAGGTACGACGATTCTAAGTGAAATAAGTGACACAGAAAAAGACACTTATCATAAGCTATCACTTATAGAGGGAATGTAAAAACCGCTACACCTGAACTGAATTACAAAACAGAACAGAGTCACACGTTTAGAAAACACACTATGGCTGCTTAACGGGAAAGGTGAGGTGGGGTGATGCATAAAACAAGGGTTTCAAATTCGCTCAGATACTGTTCCATACACCCAATATGTAATAGACAAGACCTACTCCTTGCTCAGTGAACTGGACTCAACAACCCCTATTCACCGCACAAGAATATATGTGACTAGTAAGAATCGTAAAACCTATGTATTGATATCTCTCTGGAAGTGTGTCAAGTGGGTGTAAAGCTGCATAAACACAGCCGTGAAAAGCAGCTAAACCCCATTATAAAAATAAATTACTTTTAAAAACCTGTAAAACAAAGACAGTGAAAGAGAGAGAAATTCTTAAAAAATTCGTTCAGGAGCTGTGATGCAACCTGGATTGACCATATCTAGACCCACAGCTGGATGAGACATAAGGGTGGACACTCTTGGGGCTGAGAGGTTGGGTGAGGTTGGGTGAGCAAACTCAGACCCTTTAAAGTAGTACTGCGTGGTACCCATCCCATGGGTCCCAAATCTCCAGGTTCAAGGGCATCTTCCTACATCGAAAACATGCATGAGAAACCCAGAAGATGGTACACCGTGTGATTTTGAAAGGTTTCTAAAACGCACCCAATTTCTCATCTCCTTGTGCTCGGGTTCGCCTTTCCAGCTACTTTACTAGCAATCTCCCTACTTGGAGAATCAGCACCTTTAAGCTCCTGTTCCCTACAGGTTGCAATTTGTCCTGAGGATGAACGGGAAGAGGGGCAACCAATGAGAGACTAGATCTAGGTGTTGGGACAGGCACAGGTCACTCTATTTTCCCATCAGGAAGAAGAATTAACCACAGGCTCAGCCTGCCGCCAGGAACCAGAATAAGGCCTGAGGCAATCCCGCGCTCTTGCGGCCAGCTCCCAAAAAAGCGAGTTGAAAAATGGAGCTCAGGGACACTGCAATTCACAAACCCGCAGAGTTATAAATGATAACTCTCATCCACAGATATATTGAGGGAAGGCAACGAAGAGGATTTGAAAGCAAGGCAGAATTGCAGGAAACAGATTTCAGGAGGTAGATTCGAATCGCCTTTAAAGCACATGAAAAGCGGCAAAACGTCGACAATGATGCCCTTGGCCAAAAAGGGCGTATGCGTTTTTTCCTGAATATATTCAGGAAAAAACGCATACGCCCTTTTTGGCCAACCAAGCAACCTGGAAAGTCAAATCAGCGCTACAAAGAGGTCTCGCTTCCCATCGGTCAAAAGGGCCATGCTGCAAAAAGTGTCAAAACCAGAAATGCAGTACAGGCCATGGAGAAATGGCAGCCTTGCTACGCTGATGGGCGGGATGTAAATTGCCAAAAGCCACACTGGAGAAGTGTACGGTGTGTCCTGAAACATCGAAAAAACACAGCTTAGGGAGCATAGGGCACGTCCACTCATGGGCGTATAAATTGGGAAAACTAAAAATCAGCAAGACACAGGCACCCCAATGTTTAGGGCTGCTATTTTGACAAGAACCTCCACTTCATGACACCTTAAATATCCCAGGAAAGAGAAAAATGGATAAAGAAGTTGTGGTCCTTATGTACAAAGGAATATCACTCAGACATGAAATCAATGTCATAAGGCTAGTAGAAGCAAGATGAGTGGATTTAGGTACGACGATTCTAAGTGAAATAAGTGACACAGAAAAAGACACTTATCATAAGCTATCACTTATAGAGGGAATGTAAAAACCGCTACACCTGAACTGAATTACAAAACAGAACAGAGTCACACGTTTAGAAAACACACTATGGCTGCTTAACGGGAAAGGTGAGGTGGGGTGATGCATAAAACAAGGGTTTCAAATTCGCTCAGATACTGTTCCATACACCCAATATGTAATAGACAAGACCTACTCCTTGCTCAGTGAACTGGACTCAACAACCCCTATTCACCGCACAAGAATATATGTGACTAGTAAGAATCGTAAAACCTATGTATTGATATCTCTCTGGAAGTGTGTCAAGTGGGTGTAAAGCTGCATAAACACAGCCGTGAAAAGCAGCTAAACCCCATTATAAAAATAAATTACTTTTAAAAACCTGTAAAACAAAGACAGTGAAAGAGAGAGAAATTCTTAAAAAATTCGTTCAGGAGCTGTGATGCAACCTGGATTGACCATATCTAGACCCACACCTGGATGAGACATAAGGGTGGACACTCTTGGGGCTGAGAGGTTGGGTGAGGTTGGGTGAGCAAACTCAGACCCTTTAAAGTAGTACTGCGTGGTACCCATCCCATGGGTCCCAAATCTCCAGGTTCAAGGGCATCTTCCTACATCGAAAACATGCATGAGAAACCCAGAAGATGGTACACCGTGTGATTTTGAAAGGTTTCTAAAACGCACCCAATTTCTCATCTCCTTGTGCTCGGGTTCGCCTTTCCAGCTACTTTACTAGCAATCTCCCTACTTGCAGAATCAGCACCTTTAAGCTCCTGTTCCCTACAGGTTGCAATTTGTCCTGAGGATGAACGGGAAGAGGGGCAACCAATGAGAGACTAGATCTAGGTGTTGGGACAGGCACAGGTCACTCTATTTTCCCATCAGGAAGAAGAATTAACCACAGGCTCAGCCTGCCGCCAGGAACCAGAATAGGGCCTGAGGCAATCCCGCGCTTTTGCGGCCAGCTCCCAAAAAAGCGAGTTGAAAAATGGAGCTCAGGGACACTGCAATTCACAAACCCGCAGAGTTATAAATGATAACTCTCATCCACAGATATATTGAGGGAAGGCAACGAAGAGGATTTGAAAGCAAGGCAGAATTGCAGGAAAGAGATTTCAGGAGGTAGATTCGAATCGCCTTTAAAGCACATGAAAAGCGGCAAAACGTCGACAATGATGCCCTTGGCCAAAAAGGGCGTATGCGTTTTTTCCTGAATATATTCAGGAAAAAACGCATACGCCCTTTTTGGCCAACCAAGCAACCTGGAAAGTCAAATCAGCGCTACAAAGAAGTCTCGCTTCCCATCGGTCAAAAGGGCCATGCTGCAAAAAGTGTCAAAACCAGAAATGCAGTACAGGCCATGGAGAAATGGCAGCCTTGCTACGCTGATGGGCGGGATGTAAATTGCCAAAAGCCACACTGGAGAAGTGTACGGTGTGTCCTGAAACATCGAAAAAACACAGCTTAGGGAGCATAGGGCACGTCCACTCATGGGCGTATAAATTGGGAAAACTAAAAATCAGCAAGACACAGGCACCCCAATGCTTAGGGCTGCTATGTTGACAAGAACCTCCACTTCATGACACCTTAAATATCCCAGGAAAGAGAAAAATGGATAAAGAAGTTGTGGTCCTTATGTACAAAGGAATATCACTCAGACATGAAATCAATGTCATAAGGCTAGTAGAAGCAAGATGAGTGGATTTAGGTACGACGATTCTAAGTGAAATAAGTGACACAGAAAAAGACACTTATCATAAGCTATCACTTATAGAGGGAATGTAAAAACCGCTACACCTGAACTGAATTACAAAACAGAACAGAGTCACACGTTTAGAAAACACACTATGGCTGCTTAACGGGAAAGGTGAGGTGGGGTGATGCATAAAACAAGGGTTTCAAATTCGCTCAGATACTGTTCCATACACCCAATATGTAATAGACAAGACCTACTCCTTGCTCAGTGAACTGGACTCAACAACCCCTATTCACCGCACAAGAATATATGTGACTAGTAAGAATCGTAAAACCTATGTATTGATATCTCTCTGGAAGTGTGTCAAGTGGGTGTAAAGCTGCATAAACACAGCCGTGAAAAGCAGCTAAACCCCATTATAAAAATAAATTACTTTTAAAAACCTGTAAAACAAAGACAGTGAAAGAGAGAGAAATTCTTAAAAAATTCGTTCAGGAGCTGTGATGCAACCTGGATTGACCATATCTAGACCCACACCTGGATGAGACATAAGGGTGGACACTCTTGGGGCTGAGAGGTTGGGTGAGGTTGGGTGAGCAAACTCAGACCCTTTAAAGTAGTACTGCGTGGTACCCATCCCATGGGTCCCAAATCTCCAGGTTCAAGGGCATCTTCCTACATCGAAAACATGCATGAGAAACCCAGAAGATGGTACACCGTGTGATTTTGAAAGGTTTCTAAAACGCACCCAATTTCTCATCTCCTTGTGCTCGGGTTCGCCTTTCCAGCTACTTTACTAGCAATCTCCCTACTTGCAGAATCAGCACCTTTAAGCTCCTGTTCCCTACAGGTTGCAATTTGTCCTGAGGATGAACGGGAAGAGGGGCAACCAATGAGAGACTAGATCTAGGTGTTGGGACAGGCACAGGTCACTCTATTTTCCCATCAGGAAGAAGAATTAACCACAGGCTCAGCCTGCCGCCAGGAACCAGAATAGGGCCTGAGGCAATCCCGCGCTTTTGCGGCCAGCTCCCAAAAAAGCGAGTTGAAAAATGGAGCTCAGGGACACTGCAATTCACAAACCCGCAGAGTTATAAATGATAACTCTCATCCACAGATATATTGAGGGAAGGCAACGAAGAGGATTTGAAAGCAAGGCAGAATTGCAGGAAAGAGATTTCAGGAGGTAGATTCGAATCGCCTTTAAAGCACATGAAAAGCGGCAAAACGTCGACAATGATGCCCTTGGCCAAAAAGGGCGTATGCGTTTTTTCCTGAATATATTCAGGAAAAAACGCATACGCCCTTTTTGGCCAACCAAGCAACCTGGAAAGTCAAATCAGCGCTACAAAGAAGTCTCGCTTCCCATCGGTCAAAAGGGCCATGCTGCAAAAAGTGTCAAAACCAGAAATGCAGTACAGGCCATGGAGAAATGGCAGCCTTGCTACGCTGATGGGCGGGATGTAAATTGCCAAAAGCCACACTGGAGAAGTGTACGGTGTGTCCTGAAACATCGAAAAAACACAGCTTAGGGAGCATAGGGCACGTCCACTCATGGGCGTATAAATTGGGAAAACTAAAAATCAGCAAGACACAGGCACCCCAATGTTTAGGGCTGCTATGTTGACAAGAACCTCCACTTCATGACACCTTAAATATCCCAGGAAAGAGAAAAATGGATAAAGAAGTTGTGGTCCTTATGTACAAAGGAATATCACTCAGACATGAAATCAATGTCATAAGGCTAGTAGAAGCAAGATGAGTGGATTTAGGTACGACGATTCTAAGTGAAATAAGTGACACAGAAAAAGACACTTATCATAAGCTATCACTTATAGAGGGAATGTAAAAACCGCTACACCTGAACTGAATTACAAAACAGAACAGAGTCACACGTTTAGAAAACACACTATGGCTGCTTAACGGGAAAGGTGAGGTGGGGTGATGCATAAAACAAGGGTTTCAAATTCGCTCAGATACTGTTCCATACACCCAATATGTAATAGACAAGACCTACTCCTTGCTCAGTGAACTGGACTCAACAACCCCTATTCACCGCACAAGAATATATGTGACTAGTAAGAATCGTAAAACCTATGTATTGATATCTCTCTGGAAGTGTGTCAAGTGGGTGTAAAGCTGCATAAACACAGCCGTGAAAAGCAGCTAAACCCCATTATAAAAATAAATTACTTTTAAAAACCTGTAAAACAAAGACAGTGAAAGAGAGAGAAATTCTTAAAAAATTCGTTCAGGAGCTGTGATGCAACCTGGATTGACCATATCTAGACCCACACCTGGATGAGACATAAGGGTGGACACTCTTGGGGCTGAGAGGTTGGGTGAGGTTGGGTGAGCAAACTCAGACCCTTTAAAGTAGTACTGCGTGGTACCCATCCCATGGGTCCCAAATCTCCAGGTTCAAGGGCATCTTCCTACATCGAAAACATGCATGAGAAACCCAGAAGATGGTACACCGTGTGATTTTGAAAGGTTTCTAAAACGCACCCAATTTCTCATCTCCTTGTGCTCGGGTTCGCCTTTCCAGCTACTTTACTAGCAATCTCCCTACTTGGAGAATCAGCACCTTTAAGCTCCTGTTCCCTACAGGTTGCAATTTGTCCTGAGGATGAACGGGAAGAGGGGCAACCAATGAGAGACTAGATCTAGGTGTTGGTAGAGGCACAGGTCACTCTATTTTCCCATCAGGAAGAAGAATTAACCACAGGCTCAGCCTGCCGCCAGGAACCAGAATAGGGCCTGAGGCAATCCCGCGCTTTTGCGGCCAGCTCCCAAAAAAGCGAGTTGAAAAATGGAGCTCAGGGACACTGCAATTCACAAACCCGCAGAGTTATAAATGATAACTCTCATCCACAGATATATTGAGGGAAGGCAACGAAGAGGATTTGAAAGCAAGGCAGAATTGCAGGAAACAGATTTCAGGAGGTAGATTCGAATCGCCTTTAAAGCACATGAAAAGCGGCAAAACGTCGGCAATGATGCCCTTGGCCAAAAAGGGCGTATGCGTTTTTTCCTGAATATATTCAGGAAAAAACGCATACGCCCTTTTTGGCCAACCAAGCAACCTGGAAAGTCAAATCAGCGCTACAAAGAAGTCTCGCTTCCCATCGGTCAAAAGGGCCATGCTGCAAAAAGTGTCAAAACCAGAAATGCAGTACAGGCCATGGAGAAATGGCAGCCTTGCTACGCTGATGGGCGGGATGTAAATTGCCAAAAGCCACACTGGAGAAGTGTACGGTGTGTCCTGAAACATCGAAAAAACACAGCTTAGGGAGCATAGGGCACGTCCACTCATGGGCGTATAAATTGGGAAAACTAAAAATCAGCAAGACACAGGCACCCCAATGTTTAGGGCTGCTATTTTGACAAGAACCTCCACTTCATGACACCTTAAATATCCCAGGAAAGAGAAAAATGGATAAAGAAGTTGTGGTCCTTATGTACAAAGGAATATCACTCAGACATGAAATCAATGTCATAAGGCTAGTAGAAGCAAGATGAGTGGATTTAGGTACGACGATTCTAAGTGAAATAAGTGACACAGAAAAAGACACTTATCATAAGCTATCACTTATAGAGGGAATGTAAAAACCGCTACACCTGAACTGAATTACAAAACAGAACAGAGTCACACGTTTAGAAAACACACTATGGCTGCTTAACGGGAAAGGTGAGGTGGGGTGATGCATAAAACAAGGGTTTCAAATTCGCTCAGATACTGTTCCATACACCCAATATGTAATAGACAAGACCTACTCCTTGCTCAGTGAACTGGACTCAACAACCCCTATTCACCGCACAAGAATATATGTGACTAGTAAGAATCGTAAAACCTATGTATTGATATCTCTCTGGAAGTGTGTCAAGTGGGTGTAAAGCTGCATAAACACAGCCGTGAAAAGCAGCTAAACCCCATTATAAAAATAAATTACTTTTAAAAACCTGTAAAACAAAGACAGTGAAAGAGAGAGAAATTCTTAAAAAATTCGTTCAGGAGCTGTGATGCAACCTGGATTGACCATATCTAGACCCACACCTGGATGAGACATAAGGGTGGACACTCTTGGGGCTGAGAGGTTGGGTGAGGTTGGGTGAGCAAACTCAGACCCTTTAAAGTAGTACTGCGTGGTACCCATCCCATGGGTCCCAAATCTCCAGGTTCAAGGGCATCTTCCTACATCGAAAACATGCATGAGAAACCCAGAAGATGGTACACCGTGTGATTTTGAAAGGTTTCTAAAACGCACCCAATTTCTCATCTCCTTGTGCTCGGGTTCGCCTTTCCAGCTACTTTACTAGCAATCTCCCTACTTGGAGAATCAGCACCTTTAAGCTCCTGTTCCCTACAGGTTGCAATTTGTCCTGAGGATGAACGGGAAGAAGGGCAACCAATGAGAGACTAGATCTAGGTGTTGGGACAGGCACAGGTCACTCTATTTTCCCATCAGGAAGAAGAATTAACCACAGGCTCAGCCTGCCGCCAGGAACCAGAATAGGGCCTGAGGCAATCCCGCGCTTTTGCGGCCAGCTCCCAAAAAAGCGAGTTGAAAAATGGAGCTCAGGGACACTGCAATTCACAAACCCGCAGAGTTATAAATGATAACTCTCATCCACAGATATATTGAGGGAAGGCAACGAAGAGGATTTGAAAGCAAGGCAGAATTGCAGGAAAGAGATTTCAGGAGGTAGATTCGAATCGCCTTTAAAGCACATGAAAAGCGGCAAAACGTCGACAATGATGCCCTTGGCCAAAAAGGGCGTATGCGTTTTTTCCTGAATATATTCAGGAAAAAACGCATACGCCCTTTTTGGCCAACCAAGCAACCTGGAAAGTCAAATCAGCGCTACAAAGAAGTCTCGCTTCCCATCGGTCAAAAGGGCCATGCTGCAAAAAGTGTCAAAACCAGAAATGCAGTACAGGCCATGGAGAAATGGCAGCCTTGCTACGCTGATGGGCGGGATGTAAATTGCCAAAAGCCACACTGGAGAAGTGTACGGTGTGTCCTGAAACATCGAAAAAACACAGCTTAGGGAGCATAGGGCACGTCCACTCATGGGCGTATAAATTGGGAAAACTAAAAATCAGCAAGACACAGGCACCCCAATGCTTAGGGCTGCTATTTTGACAAGAACCTCCACTTCATGACACCTTAAATATCCCAGGAAAGAGAAAAATGGATAAAGAAGTTGTGGTCCTTATGTACAAAGGAATATCACTCAGACATGAAATCAATGTCATAAGGCTAGTAGAAGCAAGATGAGTGGATTTAGGTACGACGATTCTAAGTGAAATAAGTGACACAGAAAAAGACACTTATCATAAGCTATCACTTATAGAGGGAATGTAAAAACCGCTACACCTGAACTGAATTACAAAACAGAACAGAGTCACACGTTTAGAAAACACACTATGGCTGCTTAACGGGAAAGGTGAGGTGGGGTGATGCATAAAACAAGGGTTTCAAATTCGCTCAGATACTGTTCCATACACCCAATATGTAATAGACAAGACCTACTCCTTGCTCAGTGAACTGGACTCAACAACCCCTATTCACCGCACAAGAATATATGTGACTAGTAAGAATCGTAAAACCTATGTATTGATATCTCTCTGGAAGTGTGTCAAGTGGGTGTAAAGCTGCATAAACACAGCCGTGAAAAGCAGCTAAACCCCATTATAAAAATAAATTACTTTTAAAAACCTGTAAAACAAAGACAGTGAAAGAGAGAGAAATTCTTAAAAAATTCGTTCAGGAGCTGTGATGCAACCTGGATTGACCATATCTAGACCCACACCTGGATGAGACATAAGGGTGGACACTCTTGGGGCTGAGAGGTTGGGTGAGGTTGGGTGAGCAAACTCAGACCCTTTAAAGTAGTACTGCGTGGTACCCATCCCATGGGTCCCAAATCTCCAGGTTCAAGGGCATCTTCCTACATCGAAAACATGCATGAGAAACCCAGAAGATGGTACACCGTGTGATTTTGAAAGGTTTCTAAAACGCACCCAATTTCTCATCTCCTTGTGCTCGGGTTCGCCTTTCCAGCAACTTTACTAGCAATCTCCCTACTTGCAGAATCAGCACCTTTAAGCTCCTGTTCCCTACAGGTTGCAATTTGTCCTGAGGATGAACGGGAAGAGGGGCAACCAATGAGAGACTAGATCTAGGTGTTGGGACAGGCACAGGTCACTCTATTTTCCCATCAGGAAGAAGAATTAACCACAGGCTCAGCCTGCCGCCAGGAACCAGAATAGGGCCTGAGGCAATCCCGCGCTTTTGCGGCCAGCTCCCAAAAAAGCGAGTTGAAAAATGGAGCTCAGGGACACTGCAATTCACAAACCCGCAGAGTTATAAATGATAACTCTCATCCACAGATATATTGAGGGAAGGCAACGAAGAGGATTTGAAAGCAAGGCAGAATTGCAGGAAAGAGATTTCAGGAGGTAGATTCGAATCGCCTTTAAAGCACATGAAAAGCGGCAAAACGTCGACAATGATGCCCTTGGCCAAAAAGGGCGTATGCGTTTTTTCCTGAATATATTCAGGAAAAAACGCATACGCCCTTTTTGGCCAACCAAGCAACCTGGAAAGTCAAATCAGCGCTACAAAGAAGTCTCGCTTCCCATCGGTCAAAAGGGCCATGCTGCAAAAAGTGTCAAAACCAGAAATGCAGTACAGGCCATGGAGAAATGGCAGCCTTGCTACGCTGATGGGCGGGATGTAAATTGCCAAAAGCCACACTGGAGAAGTGTACGGTGTGTCCTGAAACATCGAAAAAACACAGCTTAGGGAGCATAGGGCACGTCCACTCATGGGCGTATAAATTGGGAAAACTAAAAATCAGCAAGACACAGGCACCCCAATGTTTAGGGCTGCTATTTTGACAAGAACCTCCACTTCATGACACCTTAAATATCCCAGGAAAGAGAAAAATGGATAAAGAAGTTGTGGTCCTTATGTACAAAGGAATATCACTCAGACATGAAATCAATGTCATAAGGCTAGTAGAAGCAAGATGAGTGGATTTAGGTACGACGATTCTAAGTGAAATAAGTGACACAGAAAAAGACACTTATCATAAGCTATCACTTATAGAGGGAATGTAAAAACCGCTACACCTGAACTGAATTACAAAACAGAACAGAGTCACACGTTTAGAAAACACACTATGGCTGCTTAACGGGAAAGGTGAGGTGGGGTGATGCATAAAACAAGGGTTTCAAATTCGCTCAGATACTGTTCCATACACCCAATATGTAATAGACAAGACCTACTCCTTGCTCAGTGAACTAGACTCAACAACCCCTATTCACCGCACAAGAATATATGTGACTAGTAAGAATCGTAAAACCTATGTATTGATATCTCTCTGGAAGTGTGTCAAGTGGGTGTAAAGCTGCATAAACACAGCCGTGAAAAGCAGCTAAACCCCATTATAAAAATAAATTACTTTTAAAAACCTGTAAAACAAAGACAGTGAAAGAGAGAGAAATTCTTAAAAAATTCGTTCAGGAGCTGTGATGCAACCTGGATTGACCATATCTAGACCCACACCTGGATGAGACATAAGGGTGGACACTCTTGGGGCTGAGAGGTTGGGTGAGGTTGGGTGAGCAAACTCAGACCCTTTAAAGTAGTACTGCGTGGTACCCATCCCATGGGTCCCAAATCTCCAGGTTCAAGGGCATCTTCCTACATCGAAAACATGCATGAGAAACCCAGAAGATGGTACACCGTGTGATTTTGAAAGGTTTCTAAAACGCACCCCATTTCTCATCTCCTTGTGCTAGGGTTCGCCTTTCCAGCTACTTTACTAGCAATCTCCCTACTTGGAGAATCAGCACCTTTAAGCTCCTGTTCCCTACAGGTTGCAATTTGTCCTGAGGATGAACGGGAAGAGGGGCAACCAATGAGAGACTAGATCTAGGTGTTGGTAGAGGCACAGGTCACTCTATTTTCCCATCAGGAAGAAGAATTAACCACAGGCTCAGCCTGCCGCCAGGAACCAGAATAAGGCCTGAGGCAATCTCGCGCTTTTGTGGCCAGCTCCCAAAAAAGCGAGTTGAAAAATGGAGCTCAGGGACACTGCAATTCACAAACCCGCAGAGTTATAAATGATAACTCTCATCCACAGATATATTGAGGGAAGGCAACGAAGAGGATTTGAAAGCAAGGCAGAATTGCAGGAAGCAGATTTCAGGAGGTAGATTCGAATCGCCTTTAAAGCACATGAAAAGCGGCAAAACGTCGACAATGATGCCCTTGGCCAAAAAGGGCGTATGCGTTTTTTCCTGAATATATTCAGGAAAAAACGCATACGCCCTTTTTGGCCAACCAAGCAACCTGGAAAGGCAAATCAGCGCTACAAAGAGGTCTCGCTTCCCATCGGTCAAAAGGGCCATGCTGCAAAAAGTGTCAAAACCAGAAATGCAGGACAGGCCATGGAGAAATGGCAGCCTTGCTACGCTGATGGGCGGGATGTAAATTGCCAACAGCCACTCTAGAGAAGTGTACGGTGTGTCCTGAAACATCGAAAAAACACAGCTTAGGGAGCATAGGGCACGTCCACTCATGGGCGTATAAATTGGGAAAACTAAAAATCAGCAAGACACAGGCACCCCAATGTTTAGGGCTGCTATGTTGACAAGAACCTCCACTTCATGACACCTTAAATATCCCAGGAAAGAGAAAAATGGATAAAGAAGTTGTGGTCCTTATGTACAAAGGAATATCACTCAGACATGAAATCAATGTCATAAGGCTAGTAGAAGCAAGATGAGTGGATTTAGGTATGACGATTCTAAGTGAAATAAGTCACACAGAAAAAGACACTTATCATAAGATACCACTTATAGAGGGAATGTAAAAACCGCTACACTTGAACTGAATTACAAAACAGAACAGAGTCACACGTTTAGAAAACACACTATGGCTGCTTAACGGGAAAGGTGAGGTGGGGTGATGCATAAAACAAGGGTTTCAAATTCGCTCAGATACTGTTCCATACACCCAATATGTAATAGACAAGACCTACTCCTTGCTCAGTGAACTGGACTCAACAACCCCTATTCACCGCACAAGAATATATGTGACTAGTAAGAATCGTAAAACCTATGTATTGATATCTCTCTGGAAGTGTGTCAAGTGGGTGTAAAGCTGCATAAACACAGCCGTGAAAAGCAGCTAAACCCCATTATAAAAATAAATTACTTTTAAAAACCTGTAAAACAAAGACAGTGAAAGAGAGAGAAATTCTTAAAAAATTCGTTCAGGAGCTGTGATGCAACCTGGATTGACCATATCTAGACCCACACCTGGATGAGACATAAGGGTGGACACTCTTGGGGCTGAGAGGTTGGGTGAGGTTGGGTGAGCAAACTCAGACCCTTTAAAGTAGTACTGCGTGGTACCCATCCCATGGGTCCCAAATCTCCAGGTTCAAGGGCATCTTCCTACATCGAAAACATGCATGAGAAACCCAGAAGATGGTACACCGTGTGATTTTGAAAGGTTTCTAAAACGCACCCAATTTCTCATCTCCTTGTGCTCGGGTTCGCCTTTCCAGCTACTTTACTAGAAATCTCCCTACTTGGAGAATCAGCACCTTTAAGCTCCTGTTCCCTACAGGTTGCAATTTGTCCTGAGGATGAACGGGAAGAGGGGCAACCAATGAGAGACTAGATCTAGGTGTTGGGACAGGCACAGGTCACTCTATTTTCCCATCAGGAAGAAGAATTAACCACAGGCTCAGCCTGCCGCCAGGAACCAGAATAGGGCCTGAGGCAATCCCGCGCTTTTGCGGCCAGCTCCCAAAAAAGCGAGTTGAAAAATGGAGCTCAGGGACACTGCAATTCACAAACCCGCAGAGTTATAAATGATAACTCTCATCCACAGATATATTGAGGGAAGGCAACGAAGAGGATTTGAAAGCAAGGCAGAATTGCAGGAAACAGATTTCAGGAGGTAGATTCGAATCGCCTTTAAAGCACATGAAAAGCGGCAAAACGTCGACAATGATGCCCTTGGCCAAAAAGGGCGTATGCGTTTTTTCCTGAATATATTCAGGAAAAAACGCATACGCCCTTTTTGGCCAACCAAGCAACCTGGAAAGGCAAATCAGCGCTACAAAGAGGTCTCGCTTCCCATCGGTCAAAAGGGCCATGCTGCAAAAAGTGTCAAAACCAGAAATGCAGGACAGGCCATGGAGAAATGGCAGCCTTGCTACGCTGATGGGCGGGATGTAAATTGCCAACAGCCACTCTGGAGAAGTGTACGGAGTGTCCTGAAACATCGAAAAAACACAGCTTAGGGAGCATAGGGCACGTCCACTCATGGGCGTATAAATTGGGAAAACTAAAAATCAGCAAGACACAGGCACCCCAATGTTTAGGGCTGCTATGTTGACAAGAACCTCCACTTCATGACACCTTAAATATCCCAGGAAAGAGAAAAATGGATAAAGAAGTTGTGGTCCTTATGTACAAAGGAATATCACTCAGACATGAAATCAATGTCATAAGGCTAGTAGAAGCAAGATGAGTGGATTTAGGTACGACGATTCTAAGTGAAATAAGTGACACAGAAAAAGACACTTATCATAAGCTATCACTTATAGAGGGAATGTAAAAACCGCTACACCTGAACTGAATTACAAAACAGAACAGAGTCACACGTTTAGAAAACACACTATGGCTGCTTAACGGGAAAGGTGAGGTGGGGTGATGCATAAAACAAGGGTTTCAAATTCGCTCAGATACTGTTCCATACACCCAATATGTAATAGACAAGACCTACTCCTTGCTCAGTGAACTGGACTCAACAACCCCTATTCACCGCACAAGAATATATGTGACTAGTAAGAATCGTAAAACCTATGTATTGATATCTCTCTGGAAGTGTGTCAAGTGGGTGTAAAGCTGCATAAACACAGCCGTGAAAAGCAGCTAAACCCCATTATAAAAATAAATTACTTTTAAAAACCTGTAAAACAAAGACAGTGAAAGAGAGAGAAATTCTTAAAAAATTCGTTCAGGAGCTGTGATGCAACCTGGATTGACCATATCTAGACCCACACCTGGATGAGACATAAGGGTGGACACTCTTGGGGCTGAGAGGTTGGGTGAGGTTGGGTGAGCAAACTCAGACCCTTTAAAGTAGTACTGCGTGGTACCCATCCCATGGGTCCCAAATCTCCAGGTTCAAGGGCATCTTCCTACATCGAAAACATGCATGAGAAACCCAGAAGATGGTACACCGTGTGATTTTGAAAGGTTTCTAAAACGCACCCAATTTCTCATCTCCTTGTGCTCGG
Organism: Eschrichtius robustus; assembly: GCF_028021215.1. Lineage (NCBI taxonomy): Eukaryota > Metazoa > Chordata > Mammalia > Artiodactyla > Eschrichtiidae > Eschrichtius > Eschrichtius robustus. Next base: position 912,870 of record NW_027175818.1, on the reverse strand, counting down.
GTTCGCCTTTCCAGCTACTTTACTAGCAATCTCCCTACTTGCAGAATCAGCACCTTTAAGCTCCTGTTCCCTACAGGTTGCAATTTGTCCTGAGGATGAACGGGAAGAGGGGCAACCAATGAGAGACTAGATCTAGGTGTTGGGACAGGCACAGGTCACTCTATTTTCCCATCAGGAAGAAGAATTAACCACAGGCTCAGCCTGCCGCCAGGAACCAGAATAGGGCCTGAGGCAATCCCGCGCTTTTGCGGCCAGCTCCCAAAAAAGCGAGTTGAAAAATGGAGCTCAGGGACACTGCAATTCACAAACCCGCAGAGTTATAAATGATAACTCTCATCCACAGATATATTGAGGGAAGGCAACGAAGAGGATTTGAAAGCAAGGCAGAATTGCAGGAAACAGATTTCAGGAGGTAGATTCGAATCGCCTTTAAAGCACATGAAAAGCGGCAAAACGTCGACAATGATGCCCTTGGCCAAAAAGGGCGTATGCGTTTTTTCCTGAATATATTCAGGAAAAAACGCATACGCCCTTTTTGGCCAACCAAGCAACCTGGAAAGTCAAATCAGCGCTACAAAGAAGTCTCGCTTCCCATCGGTCAAAATGGCCATGCTGCAAAAAGTGTCAAAACCAGAAATGCAGTACAGGCCATGGAGAAATGGCAGCCTTGCTACGCTGATGGGCGGGATGTAAATTGCCAAAAGCCACACTGGAGAAGTGTACGGTGTGTCCTGAAACATCGAAAAAACACAGCTTAGGGAGCATAGGGCACGTCCACTCATGGGCGTATAAATTGGGAAAACTAAAAGTCAGCAAGACACAGGCACCCCAATGTTTAGGGCTGCTATGTTGACAAGAACCTCCACTTCATGACACCTTAAATATCCCAGGAAAGAGAAAAATGGATAAAGAAGTTGTGGTCCTTATGTACAAAGGAATATCACTCAGACATGAAATCAATGTCATAAGGCTAGTAGAAGCAAGATGAGTGGATTTAGGTACGACGATTCTAAGTGAAATAAGTGACACAGAAAAAGACACTTATCATAAGCTATCACTTATAGAGGGAATGTAAAAACCGCTACACCTGAACTGAATTACAAAACAGAACAGAGTCACACGTTTAGAAAACACACTATGGCTGCTTAACGGGAAAGGTGAGGTGGGGTGATGCATAAAACAAGGGTTTCAAATTCGCTCAGATACTGTTCCATACACCCAATATGTAATAGACAAGACCTACTCCTTGCTCAGTGAACTGGACTCAACAACCCCTATTCACCGCACAAGAATATATGTGACTAGTAAGAATCGTAAAACCTATGTATTGATATCTCTCTGGAAGTGTGTCAAGTGGGTGTAAAGCTGCATAAACACAGCCGTGAAAAGCAGCTAAACCCCATTATAAAAATAAATTACTTTTAAAAACCTGTAAAACAAAGACAGTGAAAGAGAGAGAAATTCTTAAAAAATTCGTTCAGGAGCTGTGATGCAACCTGGATTGACCATATCTAGACCCACACCTGGATGAGACATAAGGGTGGACACTCTTGGGGCTGAGAGGTTGGGTGAGGTTGGGTGAGCAAACTCAGACCCTTTAAAGTAGTACTGCGTGGTACCCATCCCATGGGTCCCAAATCTCCAGGTTCAAGGGCATCTTCCTACATCGAAAACATGCATGAGAAACCCAGAAGATGGTACACCGTGTGATTTTGAAAGGTTTCTAAAACGCACCCAATTTCTCATCTCCTTGTGCTCGGGTTCGCCTTTCCAGCTACTTTACTAGCAATCTCCCTACTTGCAGAATCAGCACCTTTAAGCTCCTGTTCCCTACAGGTTGCAATTTGTCCTGAGGATGAACGGGAAGAGGGGCAACCAATGAGAGACTAGATCTAGGTGTTGGGACAGGCACAGGTCACTCTATTTTCCCATCAGGAAGAAGAATTAACCACAGGCTCAGCCTGCCGCCAGGAACCAGAATAGGGCCTGAGGCAATCCCGCGCTTTTGCGGCCAGCTCCCAAAAAAGCGAGTTGAAAAATGGAGCTCAGGGACACTGCAATTCACAAACCCGCAGAGTTATAAATGATAACTCTCATCCACAGATATATTGAGGGAAGGCAACGAAGAGGATTTGAAAGCAAGGCAGAATTGCAGGAAACAGATTTCAGGAGGTAGATTCGAATCGCCTTTAAAGCACATGAAAAGCAGCAAAACGTCGACAATGATGCCCTTGGCCAAAAAGGGCGTATGCGTTTTTTCCTGAATATATTCAGGAAAAAACGCATACGCCCTTTTTGGCCAACCAAGCAACCTGGAAAGGCAAATCAGCGCTACAAAGAGGTCTCGCTTCCCATCGGTCAAAAGGGCCATGCTGCAAAAAGTGTCAAAACCAGAAATGCAGGACAGGCCATGGAGAAATGGCAGCCTTGCTACGCTGATGGGCGGGATGTAAATTGCCAACAGCCACTCTGGAGAAGTGTACGGAGTGTCCTGAAACATCGAAAAAACACAGCTTAGGGAGCATAGGGCACGTCCACTCATGGGCGTATAAATTGGGAAAACTAAAAATCAGCAAGACACAGGCACCCCAATGTTTAGGGCTGCTATGTTGACAAGAACCTCCACTTCATGACACCTTAAATATCCCAGGAAAGAGAAAAATGGATAAAGAAGTTGTGGTCCTTATGTACAAAGGAATATCACTCAGACATGAAATCAATGTCATAAGGCTAGTAGAAGCAAGATGAGTGGATTTAGGTACGACGATTCTAAGTGAAATAAGTCACACAGAAAAAGACACTTATCATAAGATACCACTTATAGAGGGAATGTAAAAACCGCTACACCTGAACTGAATTACAAAACAGAACAGAGTCACACGTTTAGAAAACACACTATGGCTGCTTAACGGGAAAGGTGAGGTGGGGTGATGCATAAAACAAGGGTTTCAAATTCGCTCAGATACTGTTCCATACACCCAATATGTAATAGACAAGACCTACTCCTTGCTCAGTGAACTGGACTCAACAACCCCTATTCACCGCACAAGAATATATGTGACTAGTAAGAATCGTAAAACCTATGTATTGATATCTCTCTGGAAGTGTGTCAAGTGGGTGTAAAGCTGCATAAACACAGCCGTGAAAAGCAGCTAAACCCCATTATAAAAATAAATTACTTTTAAAAACCTGTAAAACAAAGACAGTGAAAGAGAGAGAAATTCTTAAAAAATTCGTTCAGGAGCTGTGATGCAACCTGGATTGACCATATCTAGACCCACACCTGGATGAGACATAAGGGTGGACACTCTTGGGGCTGAGAGGTTGGGTGAGGTTGGGTGAGCAAACTCAGACCCTTTAAAGTAGTACTGCGTGGTACCCATCCCATGGGTCCCAAATCTCCAGGTTCAAGGGCATCTTCCTACATCGAAAACATGCATGAGAAACCCAGAAGATGGTACACCGTGTGATTTTGAAAGGTTTCTAAAACGCACCCAATTTCTCATCTCCTTGTGCTCGGGTTCGCCTTTCCAGCTACTTTACTAGAAATCTCCCTACTTGGAGAATCAGCACCTTTAAGCTCCTGTTCCCTACAGGTTGCAATTTGTCCTGAGGATGAACGGGAAGAGGGGCAACCAATGAGAGACTAGATCTAGGTGTTGGGACAGGCACAGGTCACTCTATTTTCCCATCAGGAAGAAGAATTAACCACAGGCTCAGCCTGCCGCCAGGAACCAGAATAGGGCCTGAGGCAATCCCGCGCTCTTGCGGCCAGCTCCCAAAAAAGCGAGTTGAAAAATGGAGCTCAGGGACACTGCAATTCACAAACCCGCAGAGTTATAAATGATAACTCTCATCCACAGATATATTGAGGGAAGGCAACGAAGAGGATTTGAAAGCAAGGCAGAATTGCAGGAAACAGATTTCAGGAGGTAGATTCGAATCGCCTTTAAAGCACATGAAAAGCGGCAAAACGTCGACAATGATGCCCTTGGCCAAAAAGGGCGTATGCGTTTTTTCCTGAATATATTCAGGAAAAAACGCATACGCCCTTTTTGGCCAACCAAGCAACCTGGAAAGTCAAATCAGCGCTACAAAGAGGTCTCGCTTCCCATCGGTCAAAAGGGCCATGCTGCAAAAAGTGTCAAAACCAGAAATGCAGTACAGGCCATGGAGAAATGGCAGCCTTGCTACGCTGATGGGCGGGATGTAAATTGCCAAAAGCCACACTGGAGAAGTGTACGGTGTGTCCTGAAACATCGAAAAAACACAGCTTAGGGAGCATAGGGCACGTCCACTCATGGGCGTATAAATTGGGAAAACTAAAAATCAGCAAGACACAGGCACCCCAATGTTTAGGGCTGCTATTTTGACAAGAACCTCCACTTCATGACACCTTAAATATCCCAGGAAAGAGAAAAATGGATAAAGAAGTTGTGGTCCTTATGTACAAAGGAATATCACTCAGACATGAAATCAATGTCATAAGGCTAGTAGAAGCAAGATGAGTGGATTTAGGTACGACGATTCTAAGTGAAATAAGTGACACAGAAAAAGACACTTATCATAAGCTATCACTTATAGAGGGAATGTAAAAACCGCTACACCTGAACTGAATTACAAAACAGAACAGAGTCACACGTTTAGAAAACACACTATGGCTGCTTAACGGGAAAGGTGAGGTGGGGTGATGCATAAAACAAGGGTTTCAAATTCGCTCAGATACTGTTCCATACACCCAATATGTAATAGACAAGACCTACTCCTTGCTCAGTGAACTGGACTCAACAACCCCTATTCACCGCACAAGAATATATGTGACTAGTAAGAATCGTAAAACCTATGTATTGATATCTCTCTGGAAGTGTGTCAAGTGGGTGTAAAGCTGCATAAACACAGCCGTGAAAAGCAGCTAAACCCCATTATAAAAATAAATTACTTTTAAAAACCTGTAAAACAAAGACAGTGAAAGAGAGAGAAATTCTTAAAAAATTCGTTCAGGAGCTGTGATGCAACCTGGATTGACCATATCTAGACCCACACCTGGATGAGACATAAGGGTGGACACTCTTGGGGCTGAGAGGTTGGGTGAGGTTGGGTGAGCAAACTCAGACCCTTTAAAGTAGTACTGCGTGGTACCCATCCCATGGGTCCCAAATCTCCAGGTTCAAGGGCATCTTCCTACATCGAAAACATGCATGAGAAACCCAGAAGATGGTACACCGTGTGATTTTGAAAGGTTTCTAAAACGCACCCAATTTCTCATCTCCTTGTGCTCGGGTTCGCCTTTCCAGCTACTTTACTAGCAATCTCCCTACTTGCAGAATCAGCACCTTTAAGCTCCTGTTCCCTACAGGTTGCAATTTGTCCTGAGGATGAACGGGAAGAGGGGCAACCAATGAGAGACTAGATCTAGGTGTTGGGACAGGCACAGGTCACTCTATTTTCCCATCAGGAAGAAGAATTAACCACAGGCTCAGCCTGCCGCCAGGAACCAGAATAGGGCCTGAGGCAATCCCGCGCTTTTGCGGCCAGCTCCCAAAAAAGCGAGTTGAAAAATGGAGCTCAGGGACACTGCAATTCACAAACCCGCAGAGTTATAAATGATAACTCTCATCCACAGATATATTGAGGGAAGGCAACGAAGAGGATTTGAAAGCAAGGCAGAATTGCAGGAAAGAGATTTCAGGAGGTAGATTCGAATCGCCTTTAAAGCACATGAAAAGCGGCAAAACGTCGACAATGATGCCCTTGGCCAAAAAGGGCGTATGCGTTTTTTCCTGAATATATTCAGGAAAAAACGCATACGCCCTTTTTGGCCAACCAAGCAACCTGGAAAGTCAAATCAGCGCTACAAAGAAGTCTCGCTTCCCATCGGTCAAAAGGGCCATGCTGCAAAAAGTGTCAAAACCAGAAATGCAGTACAGGCCATGGAGAAATGGCAGCCTTGCTACGCTGATGGGCGGGATGTAAATTGCCAAAAGCCACACTGGAGAAGTGTACGGTGTGTCCTGAAACATCGAAAAAACACAGCTTAGGGAGCATAGGGCACGTCCACTCATGGGCGTATAAATTGGGAAAACTAAAAATCAGCAAGACACAGGCACCCCAATGTTTAGGGCTGCTATGTTGACAAGAACCTCCACTTCATGACACCTTAAATATCCCAGGAAAGAGAAAAATGGATAAAGAAGTTGTGGTCCTTATGTACAAAGGAATATCACTCAGACATGAAATCAATGTCATAAGGCTAGTAGAAGCAAGATGAGTGGATTTAGGTACGACGATTCTAAGTGAAATAAGTGACACAGAAAAAGACACTTATCATAAGCTATCACTTATAGAGGGAATGTAAAAACCGCTACACCTGAACTGAATTACAAAACAGAACAGAGTCACACGTTTAGAAAACACACTATGGCTGCTTAACGGGAAAGGTGAGGTGGGGTGATGCATAAAACAAGGGTTTCAAATTCGCTCAGATACTGTTCCATACACCCAATATGTAATAGACAAGACCTACTCCTTGCTCAGTGAACTGGACTCAACAACCCCTATTCACCGCACAAGAATATATGTGACTAGTAAGAATCGTAAAACCTATGTATTGATATCTCTCTGGAAGTGTGTCAAGTGGGTGTAAAGCTGCATAAACACAGCCGTGAAAAGCAGCTAAACCCCATTATAAAAATAAATTACTTTTAAAAACCTGTAAAACAAAGACAGTGAAAGAGAGAGAAATTCTTAAAAAATTCGTTCAGGAGCTGTGATGCAACCTGGATTGACCATATCTAGACCCACACCTGGATGAGACATAAGGGTGGACACTCTTGGGGCTGAGAGGTTGGGTGAGGTTGGGTGAGCAAACTCAGACCCTTTAAAGTAGTACTGCGTGGTACCCATCCCATGGGTCCCAAATCTCCAGGTTCAAGGGCATCTTCCTACATCGAAAACATGCATGAGAAACCCAGAAGATGGTACACCGTGTGATTTTGAAAGGTTTCTAAAACGCACCCAATTTCTCATCTCCTTGTGCTCGGGTTCGCCTTTCCAGCTACTTTACTAGCAATCTCCCTACTTGCAGAATCAGCACCTTTAAGCTCCTGTTCCCTACAGGTTGCAATTTGTCCTGAGGATGAACGGGAAGAGGGGCAACCAATGAGAGACTAGATCTAGGTGTTGGGACAGGCACAGGTCACTCTATTTTCCCATCAGGAAGAAGAATTAACCACAGGCTCAGCCTGCCGCCAGGAACCAGAATAGGGCCTGAGGCAATCCCGCGCTTTTGCGGCCAGCTCCCAAAAAAGCGAGTTGAAAAATGGAGCTCAGGGACACTGCAATTCACAAACCCGCAGAGTTATAAATGATAACTCTCATCCACAGATATATTGAGGGAAGGCAACGAAGAGGATTTGAAAGCAAGGCAGAATTGCAGGAAACAGATTTCAGGAGGTAGATTCGAATCGCCTTTAAAGCACATGAAAAGCGGCAAAACGTCGGCAATGATGCCCTTGGCCAAAAAGGGCGTATGCGTTTTTTCCTGAATATATTCAGGAAAAAACGCATACGCCCTTTTTGGCCAACCAAGCAACCTGGAAAGTCAAATCAGCGCTACAAAGAAGTCTCGCTTCCCATCGGTCAAAAGGGCCATGCTGCAAAAAGTGTCAAAACCAGAAATGCAGTACAGGCCATGGAGAAATGGCAGCCTTGCTACGCTGATGGGCGGGATGTAAATTGCCAAAAGCCACACTGGAGAAGTGTACGGTGTGTCCTGAAACATCGAAAAAACACAGCTTAGGGAGCATAGGGCACGTCCACTCATGGGCGTATAAATTGGGAAAACTAAAAATCAGCAAGACACAGGCACCCCAATGTTTAGGGCTGCTATTTTGACAAGAACCTCCACTTCATGACACCTTAAATATCCCAGGAAAGAGAAAAATGGATAAAGAAGTTGTGGTCCTTATGTACAAAGGAATATCACTCAGACATGAAATCAATGTCATAAGGCTAGTAGAAGCAAGATGAGTGGATTTAGGTACGACGATTCTAAGTGAAATAAGTGACACAGAAAAAGACACTTATCATAAGCTATCACTTATAGAGGGAATGTAAAAACCGCTACACCTGAACTGAATTACAAAACAGAACAGAGTCACACGTTTAGAAAACACACTATGGCTGCTTAACGGGAAAGGTGAGGTGGGGTGATGCATAAAACAAGGGTTTCAAATTCGCTCAGATACTGTTCCATACACCCAATATGTAATAGACAAGACCTACTCCTTGCTCAGTGAACTGGACTCAACAACCCCTATTCACCGCACAAGAATATATGTGACTAGTAAGAATCGTAAAACCTATGTATTGATATCTCTCTGGAAGTGTGTCAAGTGGGTGTAAAGCTGCATAAACACAGCCGTGAAAAGCAGCTAAACCCCATTATAAAAATAAATTACTTTTAAAAACCTGTAAAACAAAGACAGTGAAAGAGAGAGAAATTCTTAAAAAATTCGTTCAGGAGCTGTGATGCAACCTGGATTGACCATATCTAGACCCACACCTGGATGAGACATAAGGGTGGACACTCTTGGGGCTGAGAGGTTGGGTGAGGTTGGGTGAGCAAACTCAGACCCTTTAAAGTAGTACTGCGTGGTACCCATCCCATGGGTCCCAAATCTCCAGGTTCAAGGGCATCTTCCTACATCGAAAACATGCATGAGAAACCCAGAAGATGGTACACCGTGTGATTTTGAAAGGTTTCTAAAACGCACCCAATTTCTCATCTCCTTGTGCTCGGGTTCGCCTTTCCAGCTACTTTACTAGCAATCTCCCTACTTGGAGAATCAGCACCTTTAAGCTCCTGTTCCCTACAGGTTGCAATTTGTCCTGAGGATGAACGGGAAGAAGGGCAACCAATGAGAGACTAGATCTAGGTGTTGGGACAGGCACAGGTCACTCTATTTTCCCATCAGGAAGAAGAATTAACCACAGGCTCAGCCTGCCGCCAGGAACCAGAATAGGGCCTGAGGCAATCCCGCGCTTTTGCGGCCAGCTCCCAAAAAAGCGAGTTGAAAAATGGAACTCAGGGACACTGCAATTCACAAACCCGCAGAGTTATAAATGATAACTCTCATCCACAGATATATTGAGGGAAGGCAACGAAGAGGATTTGAAAGCAAGGCAGAATTGCAGGAAAGAGATTTCAGGAGGTAGATTCGAATCGCCTTTAAAGCACATGAAAAGCGGCAAAACGTCGACAATGATGCCCTTGGCCAAAAAGGGCGTATGCGTTTTTTCCTGAATATATTCAGGAAAAAACGCATACGCCCTTTTTGGCCAACCAAGCAACCTGGAAAGTCAAATCAGCGCTACAAAGAAGTCTCGCTTCCCATCGGTCAAAAGGGCCATGCTGCAAAAAGTGTCAAAACCAGAAATGCAGTACAGGCCATGGAGAAATGGCAGCCTTGCTACGCTGATGGGCGGGATGTAAATTGCCAAAAGCCACACTGGAGAAGTGTACGGTGTGTCCTGAAACATCGAAAAAACACAGCTTAGGGAGCATAGGGCACGTCCACTCATGGGCGTATAAATTGGGAAAACTAAAAATCAGCAAGACACAGGCACCCCAATGCTTAGGGCTGCTATTTTGACAAGAACCTCCACTTCATGACACCTTAAATATCCCAGGAAAGAGAAAAATGGATAAAGAAGTTGTGGTCCTTATGTACAAAGGAATATCACTCAGACATGAAATCAATGTCATAAGGCTAGTAGAAGCAAGATGAGTGGATTTAGGTACGACGATTCTAAGTGAAATAAGTGACACAGAAAAAGACACTTATCATAAGCTATCACTTATAGAGGGAATGTAAAAACCGCTACACCTGAACTGAATTACAAAACAGAACAGAGTCACACGTTTAGAAAACACACTATGGCTGCTTAACGGGAAAGGTGAGGTGGGGTGATGCATAAAACAAGGGTTTCAAATTCGCTCAGATACTGTTCCATACACCCAATATGTAATAGACAAGACCTACTCCTTGCTCAGTGAACTGGACTCAACAACCCCTATTCACCGCACAAGAATATATGTGACTAGTAAGAATCGTAAAACCTATGTATTGATATCTCTCTGGAAGTGTGTCAAGTGGGTGTAAAGCTGCATAAACACAGCCGTGAAAAGCAGCTAAACCCCATTATAAAAATAAATTACTTTTAAAAACCTGTAAAACAAAGACAGTGAAAGAGAGAGAAATTCTTAAAAAATTCGTTCAGGAGCTGTGATGCAACCTGGATTGACCATATCTAGACCCACACCTGGATGAGACATAAGGGTGGACACTCTTGGGGCTGAGAGGTTGGGTGAGGTTGGGTGAGCAAACTCAGACCCTTTAAAGTAGTACTGCGTGGTACCCATCCCATGGGTCCCAAATCTCCAGGTTCAAGGGCATCTTCCTACATCGAAAACATGCATGAGAAACCCAGAAGATGGTACACCGTGTGATTTTGAAAGGTTTCTAAAACGCACCCAATTTCTCATCTCCTTGTGCTCGGGTTCGCCTTTCCAGCTACTTTACTAGCAATCTCCCTACTTGGAGAATCAGCACCTTTAAGCTCCTGTTCCCTACAGGTTGCAATTTGTCCTGAGGATGAACGGGAAGAAGGGCAACCAATGAGAGACTAGATCTAGGTGTTGGGACAGGCACAGGTCACTCTATTTTCCCATCAGGAAGAAGAATTAACCACAGGCTCAGCCTGCCGCCAGGAACCAGAATAGGGCCTGAGGCAATCCCGCGCTTTTGCGGCCAGCTCCCAAAAAAGCGAGTTGAAAAATGGAGCTCAGGGACACTGCAATTCACAAACCCGCAGAGTTATAAATGATAACTCTCATCCACAGATATATTGAGGGAAGGCAACGAAGAGGATTTGAAAGCAAGGCAGAATTGCAGGAAAGAGATTTCAGGAGGTAGATTCGAATCGCCTTTAAAGCACATGAAAAGCGGCAAAACGTCGACAATGATGCCCTTGGCCAAAAAGGGCGTATGCGTTTTTTCCTGAATATATTCAGGAAAAAACGCATACGCCCTTTTTGGCCAACCAAGCAACCTGGAAAGTCAAATCAGCGCTACAAAGAAGTCTCGCTTCCCATCGGTCAAAAGGGCCATGCTGCAAAAAGTGTCAAAACCAGAAATGCAGTACAGGCCATGGAGAAATGGCAGCCTTGCTACGCTGATGGGCGGGATGTAAATTGCCAAAAGCCACACTGGAGAAGTGTACGGTGTGTCCTGAAACATCGAAAAAACACAGCTTAGGGAGCATAGGGCACGTCCACTCATGGGCGTATAAATTGGGAAAACTAAAAATCAGCAAGACACAGGCACCCCAATGCTTAGGGCTGCTATTTTGACAAGAACCTCCACTTCATGACACCTTAAATATCCCAGGAAAGAGAAAAATGGATAAAGAAGTTGTGGTCCTTATGTACAAAGGAATATCACTCAGACATGAAATCAATGTCATAAGGCTAGTAGAAGCAAGATGAGTGGATTTAGGTACGACGATTCTAAGTGAAATAAGTGACACAGAAAAAGACACTTATCATAAGCTATCACTTATAGAGGGAATGTAAAAACCGCTACACCTGAACTGAATTACAAAACAGAACAGAGTCACACGTTTAGAAAACACACTATGGCTGCTTAACGGGAAAGGTGAGGTGGGGTGATGCATAAAACAAGGGTTTCAAATTCGCTCAGATACTGTTCCATACACCCAATATGTAATAGACAAGACCTACTCCTTGCTCAGTGAACTGGACTCAACAACCCCTATTCACCGCACAAGAATATATGTGACTAGTAAGAATCGTAAAACCTATGTATTGATATCTCTCTGGAAGTGTGTCAAGTGGGTGTAAAGCTGCATAAACACAGCCGTGAAAAGCAGCTAAACCCCATTATAAAAATAAATTACTTTTAAAAACCTGTAAAACAAAGACAGTGAAAGAGAGAGAAATTCTTAAAAAATTCGTTCAGGAGCTGTGATGCAACCTGGATTGACCATATCTAGACCCACACCTGGATGAGACATAAGGGTGGACACTCTTGGGGCTGAGAGGTTGGGTGAGGTTGGGTGAGCAAACTCAGACCCTTTAAAGTAGTACTGCGTGGTACCCATCCCATGGGTCCCAAATCTCCAGGTTCAAGGGCATCTTCCTACATCGAAAACATGCATGAGAAACCCAGAAGATGGTACACCGTGTGATTTTGAAAGGTTTCTAAAACGCACCCAATTTCTCATCTCCTTGTGCTCGGGTTCGCCTTTCCAGCTACTTTACTAGCAATCTCCCTACTTGCAGAATCAGCACCTTTAAGCTCCTGTTCCCTACAGGTTGCAATTTGTCCTGAGGATGAACGGGAAGAGGGGCAACCAATGAGAGACTAGATCTAGGTGTTGGGACAGGCACAGGTCACTCTATTTTCCCATCAGGAAGAAGAATTAACCACAGGCTCAGCCTGCCGCCAGGAACCAGAATAGGGCCTGAGGCAATCCCGCGCTTTTGCGGCCAGCTCCCAAAAAAGCGAGTTGAAAAATGGAGCTCAGGGACACTGCAATTCACAAACCCGCAGAGTTATAAATGATAACTCTCATCCACAGATATATTGAGGGAAGGCAACGAAGAGGATTTGAAAGCAAGGCAGAATTGCAGGAAAGAGATTTCAGGAGGTAGATTCGAATCGCCTTTAAAGCACATGAAAAGCGGCAAAACGTCGACAATGATGCCCTTGGCCAAAAAGGGCGTATGCGTTTTTTCCTGAATATATTCAGGAAAAAACGCATACGCCCTTTTTGGCCAACCAAGCAACCTGGAAAGTCAAATCAGCGCTACAAAGAAGTCTCGCTTCCCATCGGTCAAAAGGGCCATGCTGCAAAAAGTGTCAAAACCAGAAATGCAGTACAGGCCATGGAGAAATGGCAGCCTTGCTACGCTGATGGGCGGGATGTAAATTGCCAAAAGCCACACTGGAGAAGTGTACGGTGTGTCCTGAAACATCGAAAAAACACAGCTTAGGGAGCATAGGGCACGTCCACTCATGGGCGTATAAATTGGGAAAACTAAAAATCAGCAAGACACAGGCACCCCAATGTTTAGGGCTGCTATTTTGACAAGAACCTCCACTTCATGACACCTTAAATATCCCAGGAAAGAGAAAAATGGATAAAGAAGTTGTGGTCCTTATGTACAAAGGAATATCACTCAGACATGAAATCAATGTCATAAGGCTAGTAGAAGCAAGATGAGTGGATTTAGGTACGACGATTCTAAGTGAAATAAGTGACACAGAAAAAGACACTTATCATAAGCTATCACTTATAGAGGGAATGTAAAAACCGCTACACCTGAACTGAATTACAAAACAGAACAGAGTCACACGTTTAGAAAACACACTATGGCTGCTTAACGGGAAAGGTGAGGTGGGGTGATGCATAAAACAAGGGTTTCAAATTCGCTCAGATACTGTTCCATACACCCAATATGTAATAGACAAGACCTACTCCTTGCTCAGTGAACTAGACTCAACAACCCCTATTCACCGCACAAGAATATATGTGACTAGTAAGAATCGTAAAACCTATGTATTGATATCTCTCTGGAAGTGTGTCAAGTGGGTGTAAAGCTGCATAAACACAGCCGTGAAAAGCAGCTAAACCCCATTATAAAAATAAATTACTTTTAAAAACCTGTAAAACAAAGACAGTGAAAGAGAGAGAAATTCTTAAAAAATTCGTTCAGGAGCTGTGATGCAACCTGGATTGACCATATCTAGACCCACACCTGGATGAGACATAAGGGTGGACACTCTTGGGGCTGAGAGGTTGGGTGAGGTTGGGTGAGCAAACTCAGACCCTTTAAAGTAGTACTGCGTGGTACCCATCCCATGGGTCCCAAATCTCCAGGTTCAAGGGCATCTTCCTACATCGAAAACATGCATGAGAAACCCAGAAGATGGTACACCGTGTGATTTTGAAAGGTTTCTAAAACGCACCCCATTTCTCATCTCCTTGTGCTAGGGTTCGCCTTTCCAGCTACTTTACTAGCAATCTCCCTACTTGGAGAATCAGCACCTTTAAGCTCCTGTTCCCTACAGGTTGCAATTTGTCCTGAGGATGAACGGGAAGAGGGGCAACCAATGAGAGACTAGATCTAGGTGTTGGTAGAGGCACAGGTCACTCTATTTTCCCATCAGGAAGAAGAATTAACCACAGGCTCAGCCTGCCGCCAGGAACCAGAATAAGGCCTGAGGCAATCTCGCGCTTTTGTGGCCAGCTCCCAAAAAAGCGAGTTGAAAAATGGAGCTCAGGGACACTGCAATTCACAAACCCGCAGAGTTATAAATGATAACTCTCATCCACAGATATATTGAGGGAAGGCAACGAAGAGGATTTGAAAGCAAGGCAGAATTGCAGGAAGCAGATTTCAGGAGGTAGATTCGAATCGCCTTTAAAGCACATGAAAAGCGGCAAAACGTCGACAATGATGCCCTTGGCCAAAAAGGGCGTATGCGTTTTTTCCTGAATATATTCAGGAAAAAACGCATACGCCCTTTTTGGCCAACCAAGCAACCTGGAAAGGCAAATCAGCGCTACAAAGAGGTCTCGCTTCCCATCGGTCAAAAGGGCCATGCTGCAAAAAGTGTCAAAACCAGAAATGCAGGACAGGCCATGGAGAAATGGCAGCCTTGCTACGCTGATGGGCGGGATGTAAATTGCCAACAGCCACTCTAGAGAAGTGTACGGTGTGTCCTGAAACATCGAAAAAACACAGCTTAGGGAGCATAGGGCACGTCCACTCATGGGCGTATAAATTGGGAAAACTAAAAATCAGCAAGACACAGGCACCCCAATGTTTAGGGCTGCTATGTTGACAAGAACCTCCACTTCATGACACCTTAAATATCCCAGGAAAGAGAAAAATGGATAAAGAAGTTGTGGTCCTTATGTACAAAGGAATATCACTCAGACATGAAATCAATGTCATAAGGCTAGTAGAAGCAAGATGAGTGGATTTAGGTATGACGATTCTAAGTGAAATAAGTCACACAGAAAAAGACACTTATCATAAGATACCACTTATAGAGGGAATGTAAAAACCGCTACACTTGAACTGAATTACAAAACAGAACAGAGTCACACGTTTAGAAAACACACTATGGCTGCTTAACGGGAAAGGTGAGGTGGGGTGATGCATAAAACAAGGGTTTCAAATTCGCTCAGATACTGTTCCATACACCCAATATGTAATAGACAAGACCTACTCCTTGCTCAGTGAACTGGACTCAACAACCCCTATTCACCGCACAAGAATATATGTGACTAGTAAGAATCGTAAAACCTATGTATTGATATCTCTCTGGAAGTGTGTCAAGTGGGTGTAAAGCTGCATAAACACAGCCGTGAAAAGCAGCTAAACCCCATTATAAAAATAAATTACTTTTAAAAACCTGTAAAACAAAGACAGTGAAAGAGAGAGAAATTCTTAAAAAATTCGTTCAGGAGCTGTGATGCAACCTGGATTGACCATATCTAGACCCACACCTGGATGAGACATAAGGGTGGACACTCTTGGGGCTGAGAGGTTGGGTGAGGTTGGGTGAGCAAACTCAGACCCTTTAAAGTAGTACTGCGTGGTACCCATCCCATGGGTCCCAAATCTCCAGGTTCAAGGGCATCTTCCTACATCGAAAACATGCATGAGAAACCCAGAAGATGGTACACCGTGTGATTTTGAAAGGTTTCTAAAACGCACCCAATTTCTCATCTCCTTGTGCTCGGGTTCGCCTTTCCAGCTACTTTACTAGAAATCTCCCTACTTGGAGAATCAGCACCTTTAAGCTCCTGTTCCCTACAGGTTGCAATTTGTCCTGAGGATGAACGGGAAGAGGGGCAACCAATGAGAGACTAGATCTAGGTGTTGGGACAGGCACAGGTCACTCTATTTTCCCATCAGGAAGAAGAATTAACCACAGGCTCAGCCTGCCGCCAGGAACCAGAATAGGGCCTGAGGCAATCCCGCGCTTTTGCGGCCAGCTCCCAAAAAAGCGAGTTGAAAAATGGAGCTCAGGGACACTGCAATTCACAAACCCGCAGAGTTATAAATGATAACTCTCATCCACAGATATATTGAGGGAAGGCAACGAAGAGGATTTGAAAGCAAGGCAGAATTGCAGGAAACAGATTTCAGGAGGTAGATTCGAATCGCCTTTAAAGCACATGAAAAGCGGCAAAACGTCGACAATGATGCCCTTGGCCAAAAAGGGCGTATGCGTTTTTTCCTGAATATATTCAGGAAAAAACGCATACGCCCTTTTTGGCCAACCAAGCAACCTGGAAAGGCAAATCAGCGCTACAAAGAGGTCTCGCTTCCCATCGGTCAAAAGGGCCATGCTGCAAAAAGTGTCAAAACCAGAAATGCAGGACAGGCCATGGAGAAATGGCAGCCTTGCTACGCTGATGGGCGGGATGTAAATTGCCAACAGCCACTCTGGAGAAGTGTACGGAGTGTCCTGAAACATCGAAAAAACACAGCTTAGGGAGCATAGGGCACGTCCACTCATGGGCGTATAAATTGGGAAAACTAAAAATCAGCAAGACACAGGCACCCCAATGTTTAGGGCTGCTATGTTGACAAGAACCTCCACTTCATGACACCTTAAATATCCCAGGAAAGAGAAAAATGGATAAAGAAGTTGTGGTCCTTATGTACAAAGGAATATCACTCAGACATGAAATCAATGTCATAAGGCTAGTAGAAGCAAGATGAGTGGATTTAGGTACGACGATTCTAAGTGAAATAAGTGACACAGAAAAAGACACTTATCATAAGCTATCACTTATAGAGGGAATGTAAAAACCGCTACACCTGAACTGAATTACAAAACAGAACAGAGTCACACGTTTAGAAAACACACTATGGCTGCTTAACGGGAAAGGTGAGGTGGGGTGATGCATAAAACAAGGGTTTCAAATTCGCTCAGATACTGTTCCATACACCCAATATGTAATAGACAAGACCTACTCCTTGCTCAGTGAACTGGACTCAACAACCCCTATTCACCGCACAAGAATATATGTGACTAGTAAGAATCGTAAAACCTATGTATTGATATCTCTCTGGAAGTGTGTCAAGTGGGTGTAAAGCTGCATAAACACAGCCGTGAAAAGCAGCTAAACCCCATTATAAAAATAAATTACTTTTAAAAACCTGTAAAACAAAGACAGTGAAAGAGAGAGAAATTCTTAAAAAATTCGTTCAGGAGCTGTGATGCAACCTGGATTGACCATATCTAGACCCACACCTGGATGAGACATAAGGGTGGACACTCTTGGGGCTGAGAGGTTGGGTGAGGTTGGGTGAGCAAACTCAGACCCTTTAAAGTAGTACTGCGTGGTACCCATCCCATGGGTCCCAAATCTCCAGGTTCAAGGGCATCTTCCTACATCGAAAACATGCATGAGAAACCCAGAAGATGGTACACCGTGTGATTTTGAAAGGTTTCTAAAACGCACCCAATTTCTCATCTCCTTGTGCTCGGGTTCGCCTTTCCAGCTACTTTACTAGCAATCTCCCTACTTGCAGAATCAGCACCTTTAAGCTCCTGTTCCCTACAGGTTGCAATTTGTCCTGAGGATGAACGGGAAGAGGGGCAACCAATGAGAGACTAGATCTAGGTGTTGGGACAGGCACAGGTCACTCTATTTTCCCATCAGGAAGAAGAATTAACCACAGGCTCAGCCTGCCGCCAGGAACCAGAATAGGGCCTGAGGCAATCCCGCGCTTTTGCGGCCAGCTCCCAAAAAAGCGAGTTGAAAAATGGAGCTCAGGGACACTGCAATTCACAAACCCGCAGAGTTATAAATGATAACTCTCATCCACAGATATATTGAGGGAAGGCAACGAAGAGGATTTGAAAGCAAGGCAGAATTGCAGGAAACAGATTTCAGGAGGTAGATTCGAATCGCCTTTAAAGCACATGAAAAGCAGCAAAACGTCGACAATGATGCCCTTGGCCAAAAAGGGCGTATGCGTTTTTTCCTGAATATATTCAGGAAAAAACGCATACGCCCTTTTTGGCCAACCAAGCAACCTGGAAAGGCAAATCAGCGCTACAAAGAGGTCTCGCTTCCCATCGGTCAAAAGGGCCATGCTGCAAAAAGTGTCAAAACCAGAAATGCAGGACAGGCCATGGAGAAATGGCAGCCTTGCTACGCTGATGGGCGGGATGTAAATTGCCAACAGCCACTCTGGAGAAGTGTACGGAGTGTCCTGAAACATCGAAAAAACACAGCTTAGGGAGCATAGGGCACGTCCACTCATGGGCGTATAAATTGGGAAAACTAAAAATCAGCAAGACACAGGCACCCCAATGTTTAGGGCTGCTATGTTGACAAGAACCTCCACTTCATGACACCTTAAATATCCCAGGAAAGAGAAAAATGGATAAAGAAGTTGTGGTCCTTATGTACAAAGGAATATCACTCAGACATGAAATCAATGTCATAAGGCTAGTAGAAGCAAGATGAGTGGATTTAGGTACGACGATTCTAAGTGAAATAAGTCACACAGAAAAAGACACTTATCATAAGATACCACTTATAGAGGGAATGTAAAAACCGCTACACCTGAACTGAATTACAAAACAGAACAGAGTCACACGTTTAGAAAACACACTATGGCTGCTTAACGGGAAAGGTGAGGTGGGGTGATGCATAAAACAAGGGTTTCAAATTCGCTCAGATACTGTTCCATACACCCAATATGTAATAGACAAGACCTACTCCTTGCTCAGTGAACTGGACTCAACAACCCCTATTCACCGCACAAGAATATATGTGACTAGTAAGAATCGTAAAACCTATGTATTGATATCTCTCTGGAAGTGTGTCAAGTGGGTGTAAAGCTGCATAAACACAGCCGTGAAAAGCAGCTAAACCCCATTATAAAAATAAATTACTTTTAAAAACCTGTAAAACAAAGACAGTGAAAGAGAGAGAAATTCTTAAAAAATTCGTTCAGGAGCTGTGATGCAACCTGGATTGACCATATCTAGACCCACACCTGGATGAGACATAAGGGTGGACACTCTTGGGGCTGAGAGGTTGGGTGAGGTTGGGTGAGCAAACTCAGACCCTTTAAAGTAGTACTGCGTGGTACCCATCCCATGGGTCCCAAATCTCCAGGTTCAAGGGCATCTTCCTACATCGAAAACATGCATGAGAAACCCAGAAGATGGTACACCGTGTGATTTTGAAAGGTTTCTAAAACGCACCCAATTTCTCATCTCCTTGTGCTCGGGTTCGCCTTTCCAGCTACTTTACTAGAAATCTCCCTACTTGGAGAATCAGCACCTTTAAGCTCCTGTTCCCTACAGGTTGCAATTTGTCCTGAGGATGAACGGGAAGAGGGGCAACCAATGAGAGACTAGATCTAGGTGTTGGGACAGGCACAGGTCACTCTATTTTCCCATCAGGAAGAAGAATTAACCACAGGCTCAGCCTGCCGCCAGGAACCAGAATAGGGCCTGAGGCAATCCCGCGCTCTTGCGGCCAGCTCCCAAAAAAGCGAGTTGAAAAATGGAGCTCAGGGACACTGCAATTCACAAACCCGCAGAGTTATAAATGATAACTCTCATCCACAGATATATTGAGGGAAGGCAACGAAGAGGATTTGAAAGCAAGGCAGAATTGCAGGAAACAGATTTCAGGAGGTAGATTCGAATCGCCTTTAAAGCACATGAAAAGCGGCAAAACGTCGACAATGATGCCCTTGGCCAAAAAGGGCGTATGCGTTTTTTCCTGAATATATTCAGGAAAAAACGCATACGCCCTTTTTGGCCAACCAAGCAACCTGGAAAGTCAAATCAGCGCTACAAAGAGGTCTCGCTTCCCATCGGTCAAAAGGGCCATGCTGCAAAAAGTGTCAAAACCAGAAATGCAGTACAGGCCATGGAGAAATGGCAGCCTTGCTACGCTGATGGGCGGGATGTAAATTGCCAAAAGCCACACTGGAGAAGTGTACGGTGTGTCCTGAAACATCGAAAAAACACAGCTTAGGGAGCATAGGGCACGTCCACTCATGGGCGTATAAATTGGGAAAACTAAAAATCAGCAAGACACAGGCACCCCAATGTTTAGGGCTGCTATTTTGACAAGAACCTCCACTTCATGACACCTTAAATATCCCAGGAAAGAGAAAAATGGATAAAGAAGTTGTGGTCCTTATGTACAAAGGAATATCACTCAGACATGAAATCAATGTCATAAGGCTAGTAGAAGCAAGATGAGTGGATTTAGGTACGACGATTCTAAGTGAAATAAGTGACACAGAAAAAGACACTTATCATAAGCTATCACTTATAGAGGGAATGTAAAAACCGCTACACCTGAACTGAATTACAAAACAGAACAGAGTCACACGTTTAGAAAACACACTATGGCTGCTTAACGGGAAAGGTGAGGTGGGGTGATGCATAAAACAAGGGTTTCAAATTCGCTCAGATACTGTTCCATACACCCAATATGTAATAGACAAGACCTACTCCTTGCTCAGTGAACTGGACTCAACAACCCCTATTCACCGCACAAGAATATATGTGACTAGTAAGAATCGTAAAACCTATGTATTGATATCTCTCTGGAAGTGTGTCAAGTGGGTGTAAAGCTGCATAAACACAGCCGTGAAAAGCAGCTAAACCCCATTATAAAAATAAATTACTTTTAAAAACCTGTAAAACAAAGACAGTGAAAGAGAGAGAAATTCTTAAAAAATTCGTTCAGGAGCTGTGATGCAACCTGGATTGACCATATCTAGACCCACACCTGGATGAGACATAAGGGTGGACACTCTTGGGGCTGAGAGGTTGGGTGAGGTTGGGTGAGCAAACTCAGACCCTTTAAAGTAGTACTGCGTGGTACCCATCCCATGGGTCCCAAATCTCCAGGTTCAAGGGCATCTTCCTACATCGAAAACATGCATGAGAAACCCAGAAGATGGTACACCGTGTGATTTTGAAAGGTTTCTAAAACGCACCCAATTTCTCATCTCCTTGTGCTCGGGTTCGCCTTTCCAGCTACTTTACTAGCAATCTCCCTACTTGCAGAATCAGCACCTTTAAGCTCCTGTTCCCTACAGGTTGCAATTTGTCCTGAGGATGAACGGGAAGAGGGGCAACCAATGAGAGACTAGATCTAGGTGTTGGGACAGGCACAGGTCACTCTATTTTCCCATCAGGAAGAAGAATTAACCACAGGCTCAGCCTGCCGCCAGGAACCAGAATAGGGCCTGAGGCAATCCCGCGCTTTTGCGGCCAGCTCCCAAAAAAGCGAGTTGAAAAATGGAGCTCAGGGACACTGCAATTCACAAACCCGCAGAGTTATAAATGATAACTCTCATCCACAGATATATTGAGGGAAGGCAACGAAGAGGATTTGAAAGCAAGGCAGAATTGCAGGAAAGAGATTTCAGGAGGTAGATTCGAATCGCCTTTAAAGCACATGAAAAGCGGCAAAACGTCGACAATGATGCCCTTGGCCAAAAAGGGCGTATGCGTTTTTTCCTGAATATATTCAGGAAAAAACGCATACGCCCTTTTTGGCCAACCAAGCAACCTGGAAAGTCAAATCAGCGCTACAAAGAAGTCTCGCTTCCCATCGGTCAAAAGGGCCATGCTGCAAAAAGTGTCAAAACCAGAAATGCAGTACAGGCCATGGAGAAATGGCAGCCTTGCTACGCTGATGGGCGGGATGTAAATTGCCAAAAGCCACACTGGAGAAGTGTACGGTGTGTCCTGAAACATCGAAAAAACACAGCTTAGGGAGCATAGGGCACGTCCACTCATGGGCGTATAAATTGGGAAAACTAAAAATCAGCAAGACACAGGCACCCCAATGTTTAGGGCTGCTATGTTGACAAGAACCTCCACTTCATGACACCTTAAATATCCCAGGAAAGAGAAAAATGGATAAAGAAGTTGTGGTCCTTATGTACAAAGGAATATCACTCAGACATGAAATCAATGTCATAAGGCTAGTAGAAGCAAGATGAGTGGATTTAGGTACGACGATTCTAAGTGAAATAAGTGACACAGAAAAAGACACTTATCATAAGCTATCACTTATAGAGGGAATGTAAAAACCGCTACACCTGAACTGAATTACAAAACAGAACAGAGTCACACGTTTAGAAAACACACTATGGCTGCTTAACGGGAAAGGTGAGGTGGGGTGATGCATAAAACAAGGGTTTCAAATTCGCTCAGATACTGTTCCATACACCCAATATGTAATAGACAAGACCTACTCCTTGCTCAGTGAACTGGACTCAACAACCCCTATTCACCGCACAAGAATATATGTGACTAGTAAGAATCGTAAAACCTATGTATTGATATCTCTCTGGAAGTGTGTCAAGTGGGTGTAAAGCTGCATAAACACAGCCGTGAAAAGCAGCTAAACCCCATTATAAAAATAAATTACTTTTAAAAACCTGTAAAACAAAGACAGTGAAAGAGAGAGAAATTCTTAAAAAATTCGTTCAGGAGCTGTGATGCAACCTGGATTGACCATATCTAGACCCACACCTGGATGAGACATAAGGGTGGACACTCTTGGGGCTGAGAGGTTGGGTGAGGTTGGGTGAGCAAACTCAGACCCTTTAAAGTAGTACTGCGTGGTACCCATCCCATGGGTCCCAAATCTCCAGGTTCAAGGGCATCTTCCTACATCGAAAACATGCATGAGAAACCCAGAAGATGGTACACCGTGTGATTTTGAAAGGTTTCTAAAACGCACCCAATTTCTCATCTCCTTGTGCTCGGGTTCGCCTTTCCAGCTACTTTACTAGCAATCTCCCTACTTGCAGAATCAGCACCTTTAAGCTCCTGTTCCCTACAGGTTGCAATTTGTCCTGAGGATGAACGGGAAGAGGGGCAACCAATGAGAGACTAGATCTAGGTGTTGGGACAGGCACAGGTCACTCTATTTTCCCATCAGGAAGAAGAATTAACCACAGGCTCAGCCTGCCGCCAGGAACCAGAATAGGGCCTGAGGCAATCCCGCGCTTTTGCGGCCAGCTCCCAAAAAAGCGAGTTGAAAAATGGAGCTCAGGGACACTGCAATTCACAAACCCGCAGAGTTATAAATGATAACTCTCATCCACAGATATATTGAGGGAAGGCAACGAAGAGGATTTGAAAGCAAGGCAGAATTGCAGGAAACAGATTTCAGGAGGTAGATTCGAATCGCCTTTAAAGCACATGAAAAGCGGCAAAACGTCGGCAATGATGCCCTTGGCCAAAAAGGGCGTATGCGTTTTTTCCTGAATATATTCAGGAAAAAACGCATACGCCCTTTTTGGCCAACCAAGCAACCTGGAAAGTCAAATCAGCGCTACAAAGAAGTCTCGCTTCCCATCGGTCAAAAGGGCCATGCTGCAAAAAGTGTCAAAACCAGAAATGCAGTACAGGCCATGGAGAAATGGCAGCCTTGCTACGCTGATGGGCGGGATGTAAATTGCCAAAAGCCACACTGGAGAAGTGTACGGTGTGTCCTGAAACATCGAAAAAACACAGCTTAGGGAGCATAGGGCACGTCCACTCATGGGCGTATAAATTGGGAAAACTAAAAATCAGCAAGACACAGGCACCCCAATGTTTAGGGCTGCTATTTTGACAAGAACCTCCACTTCATGACACCTTAAATATCCCAGGAAAGAGAAAAATGGATAAAGAAGTTGTGGTCCTTATGTACAAAGGAATATCACTCAGACATGAAATCAATGTCATAAGGCTAGTAGAAGCAAGATGAGTGGATTTAGGTACGACGATTCTAAGTGAAATAAGTGACACAGAAAAAGACACTTATCATAAGCTATCACTTATAGAGGGAATGTAAAAACCGCTACACCTGAACTGAATTACAAAACAGAACAGAGTCACACGTTTAGAAAACACACTATGGCTGCTTAACGGGAAAGGTGAGGTGGGGTGATGCATAAAACAAGGGTTTCAAATTCGCTCAGATACTGTTCCATACACCCAATATGTAATAGACAAGACCTACTCCTTGCTCAGTGAACTGGACTCAACAACCCCTATTCACCGCACAAGAATATATGTGACTAGTAAGAATCGTAAAACCTATGTATTGATATCTCTCTGGAAGTGTGTCAAGTGGGTGTAAAGCTGCATAAACACAGCCGTGAAAAGCAGCTAAACCCCATTATAAAAATAAATTACTTTTAAAAACCTGTAAAACAAAGACAGTGAAAGAGAGAGAAATTCTTAAAAAATTCGTTCAGGAGCTGTGATGCAACCTGGATTGACCATATCTAGACCCACACCTGGATGAGACATAAGGGTGGACACTCTTGGGGCTGAGAGGTTGGGTGAGGTTGGGTGAGCAAACTCAGACCCTTTAAAGTAGTACTGCGTGGTACCCATCCCATGGGTCCCAAATCTCCAGGTTCAAGGGCATCTTCCTACATCGAAAACATGCATGAGAAACCCAGAAGATGGTACACCGTGTGATTTTGAAAGGTTTCTAAAACGCACCCAATTTCTCATCTCCTTGTGCTCGGGTTCGCCTTTCCAGATACTTTACTAGCAATCTCCCTACTTGGAGAATCAGCACCTTTAAGCTCCTGTTCCCTACAGGTTGCAATTTGTCCTGAGGATGAACGGGAAGAAGGGCAACCAATGAGAGACTAGATCTAGGTGTTGGGACAGGCACAGGTCACTCTATTTTCCCATCAGGAAGAAGAATTAACCACAGGCTCAGCCTGCCGCCAGGAACCAGAATAGGGCCTGAGGCAATCCCGCGCTTTTGCGGCCAGCTCCCAAAAAAGCGAGTTGAAAAATGGAACTCAGGGACACTGCAATTCACAAACCCGCAGAGTTATAAATGATAACTCTCATCCACAGATATATTGAGGGAAGGCAACGAAGAGGATTTGAAAGCAAGGCAGAATTGCAGGAAAGAGATTTCAGGAGGTAGATTCGAATCGCCTTTAAAGCACATGAAAAGCGGCAAAACGTCGACAATGATGCCCTTGGCCAAAAAGGGCGTATGCGTTTTTTCCTGAATATATTCAGGAAAAAACGCATACGCCCTTTTTGGCCAACCAAGCAACCTGGAAAGTCAAATCAGCGCTACAAAGAAGTCTCGCTTCCCATCGGTCAAAAGGGCCATGCTGCAAAAAGTGTCAAAACCAGAAATGCAGTACAGGCCATGGAGAAATGGCAGCCTTGCTACGCTGATGGGCGGGATGTAAATTGCCAAAAGCCACACTGGAGAAGTGTACGGTGTGTCCTGAAACATCGAAAAAACACAGCTTAGGGAGCATAGGGCACGTCCACTCATGGGCGTATAAATTGGGAAAACTAAAAATCAGCAAGACACAGGCACCCCAATGCTTAGGGCTGCTATTTTGACAAGAACCTCCACTTCATGACACCTTAAATATCCCAGGAAAGAGAAAAATGGATAAAGAAGTTGTGGTCCTTATGTACAAAGGAATATCACTCAGACATGAAATCAATGTCATAAGGCTAGTAGAAGCAAGATGAGTGGATTTAGGTACGACGATTCTAAGTGAAATAAGTGACACAGAAAAAGACACTTATCATAAGCTATCACTTATAGAGGGAATGTAAAAACCGCTACACCTGAACTGAATTACAAAACAGAACAGAGTCACACGTTTAGAAAACACACTATGGCTGCTTAACGGGAAAGGTGAGGTGGGGTGATGCATAAAACAAGGGTTTCAAATTCGCTCAGATACTGTTCCATACACCCAATATGTAATAGACAAGACCTACTCCTTGCTCAGTGAACTGGACTCAACAACCCCTATTCACCGCACAAGAATATATGTGACTAGTAAGAATCGTAAAACCTATGTATTGATATCTCTCTGGAAGTGTGTCAAGTGGGTGTAAAGCTGCATAAACACAGCCGTGAAAAGCAGCTAAACCCCATTATAAAAATAAATTACTTTTAAAAACCTGTAAAACAAAGACAGTGAAAGAGAGAGAAATTCTTAAAAAATTCGTTCAGGAGCTGTGATGCAACCTGGATTGACCATATCTAGACCCACACCTGGATGAGACATAAGGGTGGACACTCTTGGGGCTGAGAGGTTGGGTGAGGTTGGGTGAGCAAACTCAGACCCTTTAAAGTAGTACTGCGTGGTACCCATCCCATGGGTCCCAAATCTCCAGGTTCAAGGGCATCTTCCTACATCGAAAACATGCATGAGAAACCCAGAAGATGGTACACCGTGTGATTTTGAAAGGTTTCTAAAACGCACCCAATTTCTCATCTCCTTGTGCTCGGGTTCGCCTTTCCAGCTACTTTACTAGCAATCTCCCTACTTGGAGAATCAGCACCTTTAAGCTCCTGTTCCCTACAGGTTGCAATTTGTCCTGAGGATGAACGGGAAGAAGGGCAACCAATGAGAGACTAGATCTAGGTGTTGGGACAGGCACAGGTCACTCTATTTTCCCATCAGGAAGAAGAATTAACCACAGGCTCAGCCTGCCGCCAGGAACCAGAATAGGGCCTGAGGCAATCCCGCGCTTTTGCGGCCAGCTCCCAAAAAAGCGAGTTGAAAAATGGAGCTCAGGGACACTGCAATTCACAAACCCGCAGAGTTATAAATGATAACTCTCATCCACAGATATATTGAGGGAAGGCAACGAAGAGGATTTGAAAGCAAGGCAGAATTGCAGGAAAGAGATTTCAGGAGGTAGATTCGAATCGCCTTTAAAGCACATGAAAAGCGGCAAAACGTCGACAATGATGCCCTTGGCCAAAAAGGGCGTATGCGTTTTTTCCTGAATATATTCAGGAAAAAACGCATACGCCCTTTTTGGCCAACCAAGCAACCTGGAAAGTCAAATCAGCGCTACAAAGAAGTCTCGCTTCCCATCGGTCAAAAGGGCCATGCTGCAAAAAGTGTCAAAACCAGAAATGCAGTACAGGCCATGGAGAAATGGCAGCCTTGCTACGCTGATGGGCGGGATGTAAATTGCCAAAAGCCACACTGGAGAAGTGTACGGTGTGTCCTGAAACATCGAAAAAACACAGCTTAGGGAGCATAGGGCACGTCCACTCATGGGCGTATAAATTGGGAAAACTAAAAATCAGCAAGACACAGGCACCCCAATGCTTAGGGCTGCTATTTTGACAAGAACCTCCACTTCATGACACCTTAAATATCCCAGGAAAGAGAAAAATGGATAAAGAAGTTGTGGTCCTTATGTACAAAGGAATATCACTCAGACATGAAATCAATGTCATAAGGCTAGTAGAAGCAAGATGAGTGGATTTAGGTACGACGATTCTAAGTGAAATAAGTGACACAGAAAAAGACACTTATCATAAGCTATCACTTATAGAGGGAATGTAAAAACCGCTACACCTGAACTGAATTACAAAACAGAACAGAGTCACACGTTTAGAAAACACACTATGGCTGCTTAACGGGAAAGGTGAGGTGGGGTGATGCATAAAACAAGGGTTTCAAATTCGCTCAGATACTGTTCCATACACCCAATATGTAATAGACAAGACCTACTCCTTGCTCAGTGAACTGGACTCAACAACCCCTATTCACCGCACAAGAATATATGTGACTAGTAAGAATCGTAAAACCTATGTATTGATATCTCTCTGGAAGTGTGTCAAGTGGGTGTAAAGCTGCATAAACACAGCCGTGAAAAGCAGCTAAACCCCATTATAAAAATAAATTACTTTTAAAAACCTGTAAAACAAAGACAGTGAAAGAGAGAGAAATTCTTAAAAAATTCGTTCAGGAGCTGTGATGCAACCTGGATTGACCATATCTAGACCCACACCTGGATGAGACATAAGGGTGGACACTCTTGGGGCTGAGAGGTTGGGTGAGGTTGGGTGAGCAAACTCAGACCCTTTAAAGTAGTACTGCGTGGTACCCATCCCATGGGTCCCAAATCTCCAGGTTCAAGGGCATCTTCCTACATCGAAAACATGCATGAGAAACCCAGAAGATGGTACACCGTGTGATTTTGAAAGGTTTCTAAAACGCACCCAATTTCTCATCTCCTTGTGCTCGGGTTCGCCTTTCCAGCTACTTTACTAGCAATCTCCCTACTTGCAGAATCAGCACCTTTAAGCTCCTGTTCCCTACAGGTTGCAATTTGTCCTGAGGATGAACGGGAAGAGGGGCAACCAATGAGAGACTAGATCTAGGTGTTGGGACAGGCACAGGTCACTCTATTTTCCCATCAGGAAGAAGAATTAACCACAGGCTCAGCCTGCCGCCAGGAACCAGAATAGGGCCTGAGGCAATCCCGCGCTTTTGCGGCCAGCTCCCAAAAAAGCGAGTTGAAAAATGGAGCTCAGGGACACTGCAATTCACAAACCCGCAGAGTTATAAATGATAACTCTCATCCACAGATATATTGAGGGAAGGCAACGAAGAGGATTTGAAAGCAAGGCAGAATTGCAGGAAAGAGATTTCAGGAGGTAGATTCGAATCGCCTTTAAAGCACATGAAAAGCGGCAAAACGTCGACAATGATGCCCTTGGCCAAAAAGGGCGTATGCGTTTTTTCCTGAATATATTCAGGAAAAAACGCATACGCCCTTTTTGGCCAACCAAGCAACCTGGAAAGTCAAATCAGCGCTACAAAGAAGTCTCGCTTCCCATCGGTCAAAAGGGCCATGCTGCAAAAAGTGTCAAAACCAGAAATGCAGTACAGGCCATGGAGAAATGGCAGCCTTGCTACGCTGATGGGCGGGATGTAAATTGCCAAAAGCCACACTGGAGAAGTGTACGGTGTGTCCTGAAACATCGAAAAAACACAGCTTAGGGAGCATAGGGCACGTCCACTCATGGGCGTATAAATTGGGAAAACTAAAAATCAGCAAGACACAGGCACCCCAATGTTTAGGGCTGCTATTTTGACAAGAACCTCCACTTCATGACACCTTAAATATCCCAGGAAAGAGAAAAATGGATAAAGAAGTTGTGGTCCTTATGTACAAAGGAATATCACTCAGACATGAAATCAATGTCATAAGGCTAGTAGAAGCAAGATGAGTGGATTTAGGTACGACGATTCTAAGTGAAATAAGTGACACAGAAAAAGACACTTATCATAAGCTATCACTTATAGAGGGAATGTAAAAACCGCTACACCTGAACTGAATTACAAAACAGAACAGAGTCACACGTTTAGAAAACACACTATGGCTGCTTAACGGGAAAGGTGAGGTGGGGTGATGCATAAAACAAGGGTTTCAAATTCGCTCAGATACTGTTCCATACACCCAATATGTAATAGACAAGACCTACTCCTTGCTCAGTGAACTAGACTCAACAACCCCTATTCACCGCACAAGAATATATGTGACTAGTAAGAATCGTAAAACCTATGTATTGATATCTCTCTGGAAGTGTGTCAAGTGGGTGTAAAGCTGCATAAACACAGCCGTGAAAAGCAGCTAAACCCCATTATAAAAATAAATTACTTTTAAAAACCTGTAAAACAAAGACAGTGAAAGAGAGAGAAATTCTTAAAAAATTCGTTCAGGAGCTGTGATGCAACCTGGATTGACCATATCTAGACCCACACCTGGATGAGACATAAGGGTGGACACTCTTGGGGCTGAGAGGTTGGGTGAGGTTGGGTGAGCAAACTCAGACCCTTTAAAGTAGTACTGCGTGGTACCCATCCCATGGGTCCCAAATCTCCAGGTTCAAGGGCATCTTCCTACATCGAAAACATGCATGAGAAACCCAGAAGATGGTACACCGTGTGATTTTGAAAGGTTTCTAAAACGCACCCCATTTCTCATCTCCTTGTGCTAGGGTTCGCCTTTCCAGCTACTTTACTAGCAATCTCCCTACTTGGAGAATCAGCACCTTTAAGCTCCTGTTCCCTACAGGTTGCAATTTGTCCTGAGGATGAACGGGAAGAGGGGCAACCAATGAGAGACTAGATCTAGGTGTTGGTAGAGGCACAGGTCACTCTATTTTCCCATCAGGAAGAAGAATTAACCACAGGCTCAGCCTGCCGCCAGGAACCAGAATAAGGCCTGAGGCAATCTCGCGCTTTTGTGGCCAGCTCCCAAAAAAGCGAGTTGAAAAATGGAGCTCAGGGACACTGCAATTCACAAACCCGCAGAGTTATAAATGATAACTCTCATCCACAGATATATTGAGGGAAGGCAACGAAGAGGATTTGAAAGCAAGGCAGAATTGCAGGAAGCAGATTTCAGGAGGTAGATTCGAATCGCCTTTAAAGCACATGAAAAGCGGCAAAACGTCGACAATGATGCCCTTGGCCAAAAAGGGCGTATGCGTTTTTTCCTGAATATATTCAGGAAAAAACGCATACGCCCTTTTTGGCCAACCAAGCAACCTGGAAAGGCAAATCAGCGCTACAAAGAGGTCTCGCTTCCCATCGGTCAAAAGGGCCATGCTGCAAAAAGTGTCAAAACCAGAAATGCAGGACAGGCCATGGAGAAATGGCAGCCTTGCTACGCTGATGGGCGGGATGTAAATTGCCAACAGCCACTCTAGAGAAGTGTACGGTGTGTCCTGAAACATCGAAAAAACACAGCTTAGGGAGCATAGGGCACGTCCACTCATGGGCGTATAAATTGGGAAAACTAAAAATCAGCAAGACACAGGCACCCCAATGTTTAGGGCTGCTATGTTGACAAGAACCTCCACTTCATGACACCTTAAATATCCCAGGAAAGAGAAAAATGGATAAAGAAGTTGTGGTCCTTATGTACAAAGGAATATCACTCAGACATGAAATCAATGTCATAAGGCTAGTAGAAGCAAGATGAGTGGATTTAGGTATGACGATTCTAAGTGAAATAAGTCACACAGAAAAAGACACTTATCATAAGATACCACTTATAGAGGGAATGTAAAAACCGCTACACTTGAACTGAATTACAAAACAGAACAGAGTCACACGTTTAGAAAACACACTATGGCTGCTTAACGGGAAAGGTGAGGTGGGGTGATGCATAAAACAAGGGTTTCAAATTCGCTCAGATACTGTTCCATACACCCAATATGTAATAGACAAGACCTACTCCTTGCTCAGTGAACTGGACTCAACAACCCCTATTCACCGCACAAGAATATATGTGACTAGTAAGAATCGTAAAACCTATGTATTGATATCTCTCTGGAAGTGTGTCAAGTGGGTGTAAAGCTGCATAAACACAGCCGTGAAAAGCAGCTAAACCCCATTATAAAAATAAATTACTTTTAAAAACCTGTAAAACAAAGACAGTGAAAGAGAGAGAAATTCTTAAAAAATTCGTTCAGGAGCTGTGATGCAACCTGGATTGACCATATCTAGACCCACACCTGGATGAGACATAAGGGTGGACACTCTTGGGGCTGAGAGGTTGGGTGAGGTTGGGTGAGCAAACTCAGACCCTTTAAAGTAGTACTGCGTGGTACCCATCCCATGGGTCCCAAATCTCCAGGTTCAAGGGCATCTTCCTACATCGAAAACATGCATGAGAAACCCAGAAGATGGTACACCGTGTGATTTTGAAAGGTTTCTAAAACGCACCCAATTTCTCATCTCCTTGTGCTCGGGTTCGCCTTTCCAGCTACTTTACTAGAAATCTCCCTACTTGGAGAATCAGCACCTTTAAGCTCCTGTTCCCTACAGGTTGCAATTTGTCCTGAGGATGAACGGGAAGAGGGGCAACCAATGAGAGACTAGATCTAGGTGTTGGGACAGGCACAGGTCACTCTATTTTCCCATCAGGAAGAAGAATTAACCACAGGCTCAGCCTGCCGCCAGGAACCAGAATAGGGCCTGAGGCAATCCCGCGCTTTTGCGGCCAGCTCCCAAAAAAGCGAGTTGAAAAATGGAGCTCAGGGACACTGCAATTCACAAACCCGCAGAGTTATAAATGATAACTCTCATCCACAGATATATTGAGGGAAGGCAACGAAGAGGATTTGAAAGCAAGGCAGAATTGCAGGAAACAGATTTCAGGAGGTAGATTCGAATCGCCTTTAAAGCACATGAAAAGCGGCAAAACGTCGACAATGATGCCCTTGGCCAAAAAGGGCGTATGCGTTTTTTCCTGAATATATTCAGGAAAAAACGCATACGCCCTTTTTGGCCAACCAAGCAACCTGGAAAGGCAAATCAGCGCTACAAAGAGGTCTCGCTTCCCATCGGTCAAAAGGGCCATGCTGCAAAAAGTGTCAAAACCAGAAATGCAGGACAGGCCATGGAGAAATGGCAGCCTTGCTACGCTGATGGGCGGGATGTAAATTGCCAACAGCCACTCTGGAGAAGTGTACGGAGTGTCCTGAAACATCGAAAAAACACAGCTTAGGGAGCATAGGGCACGTCCACTCATGGGCGTATAAATTGGGAAAACTAAAAATCAGCAAGACACAGGCACCCCAATGTTTAGGGCTGCTATGTTGACAAGAACCTCCACTTCATGACACCTTAAATATCCCAGGAAAGAGAAAAATGGATAAAGAAGTTGTGGTCCTTATGTACAAAGGAATATCACTCAGACATGAAATCAATGTCATAAGGCTAGTAGAAGCAAGATGAGTGGATTTAGGTACGACGATTCTAAGTGAAATAAGTGACACAGAAAAAGACACTTATCATAAGCTATCACTTATAGAGGGAATGTAAAAACCGCTACACCTGAACTGAATTACAAAACAGAACAGAGTCACACGTTTAGAAAACACACTATGGCTGCTTAACGGGAAAGGTGAGGTGGGGTGATGCATAAAACAAGGGTTTCAAATTCGCTCAGATACTGTTCCATACACCCAATATGTAATAGACAAGACCTACTCCTTGCTCAGTGAACTGGACTCAACAACCCCTATTCACCGCACAAGAATATATGTGACTAGTAAGAATCGTAAAACCTATGTATTGATATCTCTCTGGAAGTGTGTCAAGTGGGTGTAAAGCTGCATAAACACAGCCGTGAAAAGCAGCTAAACCCCATTATAAAAATAAATTACTTTTAAAAACCTGTAAAACAAAGACAGTGAAAGAGAGAGAAATTCTTAAAAAATTCGTTCAGGAGCTGTGATGCAACCTGGATTGACCATATCTAGACCCACACCTGGATGAGACATAAGGGTGGACACTCTTGGGGCTGAGAGGTTGGGTGAGGTTGGGTGAGCAAACTCAGACCCTTTAAAGTAGTACTGCGTGGTACCCATCCCATGGGTCCCAAATCTCCAGGTTCAAGGGCATCTTCCTACATCGAAAACATGCATGAGAAACCCAGAAGATGGTACACCGTGTGATTTTGAAAGGTTTCTAAAACGCACCCAATTTCTCATCTCCTTGTGCTCGGGTTCGCCTTTCCAGCTACTTTACTAGCAATCTCCCTACTTGCAGAATCAGCACCTTTAAGCTCCTGTTCCCTACAGGTTGCAATTTGTCCTGAGGATGAACGGGAAGAGGGGCAACCAATGAGAGACTAGATCTAGGTGTTGGGACAGGCACAGGTCACTCTATTTTCCCATCAGGAAGAAGAATTAACCACAGGCTCAGCCTGCCGCCAGGAACCAGAATAGGGCCTGAGGCAATCCCGCGCTTTTGCGGCCAGCTCCCAAAAAAGCGAGTTGAAAAATGGAGCTCAGGGACACTGCAATTCACAAACCCGCAGAGTTATAAATGATAACTCTCATCCACAGATATATTGAGGGAAGGCAACGAAGAGGATTTGAAAGCAAGGCAGAATTGCAGGAAACAGATTTCAGGAGGTAGATTCGAATCGCCTTTAAAGCACATGAAAAGCGGCAAAACGTCGACAATGATGCCCTTGGCCAAAAAGGGCGTATGCGTTTTTTCCTGAATATATTCAGGAAAAAACGCATACGCCCTTTTTGGCCAACCAAGCAACCTGGAAAGTCAAATCAGCGCTACAAAGAAGTCTCGCTTCCCATCGGTCAAAATGGCCATGCTGCAAAAAGTGTCAAAACCAGAAATGCAGTACAGGCCATGGAGAAATGGCAGCCTTGCTACGCTGATGGGCGGGATGTAAATTGCCAAAAGCCACACTGGAGAAGTGTACGGTGTGTCCTGAAACATCGAAAAAACACAGCTTAGGGAGCATAGGGCACGTCCACTCATGGGCGTATAAATTGGGAAAACTAAAAGTCAGCAAGACACAGGCACCCCAATGTTTAGGGCTGCTATGTTGACAAGAACCTCCACTTCATGACACCTTAAATATCCCAGGAAAGAGAAAAATGGATAAAGAAGTTGTGGTCCTTATGTACAAAGGAATATCACTCAGACATGAAATCAATGTCATAAGGCTAGTAGAAGCAAGATGAGTGGATTTAGGTACGACGATTCTAAGTGAAATAAGTGACACAGAAAAAGACACTTATCATAAGCTATCACTTATAGAGGGAATGTAAAAACCGCTACACCTGAACTGAATTACAAAACAGAACAGAGTCACACGTTTAGAAAACACACTATGGCTGCTTAACGGGAAAGGTGAGGTGGGGTGATGCATAAAACAAGGGTTTCAAATTCGCTCAGATACTGTTCCATACACCCAATATGTAATAGACAAGACCTACTCCTTGCTCAGTGAACTGGACTCAACAACCCCTATTCACCGCACAAGAATATATGTGACTAGTAAGAATCGTAAAACCTATGTATTGATATCTCTCTGGAAGTGTGTCAAGTGGGTGTAAAGCTGCATAAACACAGCCGTGAAAAGCAGCTAAACCCCATTATAAAAATAAATTACTTTTAAAAACCTGTAAAACAAAGACAGTGAAAGAGAGAGAAATTCTTAAAAAATTCGTTCAGGAGCTGTGATGCAACCTGGATTGACCATATCTAGACCCACACCTGGATGAGACATAAGGGTGGACACTCTTGGGGCTGAGAGGTTGGGTGAGGTTGGGTGAGCAAACTCAGACCCTTTAAAGTAGTACTGCGTGGTACCCATCCCATGGGTCCCAAATCTCCAGGTTCAAGGGCATCTTCCTACATCGAAAACATGCATGAGAAACCCAGAAGATGGTACACCGTGTGATTTTGAAAGGTTTCTAAAACGCACCCAATTTCTCATCTCCTTGTGCTCGGGTTCGCCTTTCCAGCTACTTTACTAGCAATCTCCCTACTTGGAGAATCAGCACCTTTAAGCTCCTGTTCCCTACAGGTTGCAATTTGTCCTGAGGATGAACGGGAAGAGGGGCAACCAATGAGAGACTAGATCTAGGTGTTGGGACAGGCACAGGTCACTCTATTTTCCCATCAGGAAGAAGAATTAACCACAGGCTCAGCCTGCCGCCAGGAACCAGAATAGGGCCTGAGGCAATCCCGCGCTTTTGCGGCCAGCTCCCAAAAAAGCGAGTTGAAAAATGGAGCTCAGGGACACTGCAATTCACAAACCCGCAGAGTTATAAATGATAACTCTCATCCACAGATATATTGAGGGAAGGCAACGAAGAGGATTTGAAAGCAAGGCAGAATTGCAGGAAACAGATTTCAGGAGGTAGATTCGAATCGCCTTTAAAGCACATGAAAAGCGGCAAAACGTCGACAATGATGCCCTTGGCCAAAAAGGGCGTATGCGTTTTTTCCTGAATATATTCAGGAAAAAACGCATACGCCCTTTTTGGCCAACCAAGCAACCTGGAAAGGCAAATCAGCGCTACAAAGAGGTCTCGCTTCCCATCGGTCAAAAGGGCCATGCTGCAAAAAGTGTCAAAACCAGAAATGCAGGACAGGCCATGGAGAAATGGCAGCCTTGCTACGCTGATGGGCGGGATGTAAATTGCCAACAGCCACTCTGGAGAAGTGTACGGAGTGTCCTGAAACATCGAAAAAACACAGCTTAGGGAGCATAGGGCACGTCCACTCATGGGCGTATAAATTGGGAAAACTAAAAATCAGCAAGACACAGGCACCCCAATGTTTAGGGCTGCTATGTTGACAAGAACCTCCACTTCATGACACCTTAAATATCCCAGGAAAGAGAAAAATGGATAAAGAAGTTGTGGTCCTTATGTACAAAGGAATATCACTCAGACATGAAATCAATGTCATAAGGCTAGTAGAAGCAAGATGAGTGGATTTAGGTATGACGATTCTAAGTGAAATAAGTCACACAGAAAAAGACACTTATCATAAGCTATCACTTATAGAGGGAATGTAAAAACCGCTACACCTGAACTGAATTACAAAACAGAACAGAGTCACACGTTTAGAAAACACACTATGGCTGCTTAACGGGAAAGGTGAGGTGGGGTGATGCATAAAACAAGGGTTTCAAATTCGCTCAGATACTGTTCCATACACCCAATATGTAATAGACAAGACCTACTCCTTGCTCAGTGAACTGGACTCAACAACCCCTATTCACCGCACAAGAATATATGTGACTAGTAAGAATCGTAAAACCTATGTATTGATATCTCTCTGGAAGTGTGTCAAGTGGGTGTAAAGCTGCATAAACACAGCCGTGAAAAGCAGCTAAACCCCATTATAAAAATAAATTACTTTTAAAAACCTGTAAAACAAAGACAGTGAAAGAGAGAGAAATTCTTAAAAAATTCGTTCAGGAGCTGTGATGCAACCTGGATTGACCATATCTAGACCCACACCTGGATGAGACATAAGGGTGGACACTCTTGGGG
This sequence comes from Eschrichtius robustus, assembly GCF_028021215.1. Lineage (NCBI taxonomy): Eukaryota > Metazoa > Chordata > Mammalia > Artiodactyla > Eschrichtiidae > Eschrichtius > Eschrichtius robustus. The sequence goes on along the minus strand of NW_027175818.1, from coordinate 876,114 downwards.
CTGAGAGGTTGGGTGAGGTTGGGTGAGCAAACTCAGACCCTTTAAAGTAGTACTGCGTGGTACCCATCCCATGGGTCCCAAATCTCCAGGTTCAAGGGCATCTTCCTACATCGAAAACATGCATGAGAAACCCAGAAGATGGTACACCGTGTGATTTTGAAAGGTTTCTAAAACGCACCCAATTTCTCATCTCCTTGTGCTCGGGTTCGCCTTTCCAGCTACTTTACTAGCAATCTCCCTACTTGCAGAATCAGCACCTTTAAGCTCCTGTTCCCTACAGGTTGCAATTTGTCCTGAGGATGAACGGGAAGAGGGGCAACCAATGAGAGACTAGATCTAGGTGTTGGGACAGGCACAGGTCACTCTATTTTCCCATCAGGAAGAAGAATTAACCACAGGCTCAGCCTGCCGCCAGGAACCAGAATAGGGCCTGAGGCAATCCCGCGCTTTTGCGGCCAGCTCCCAAAAAAGCGAGTTGAAAAATGGAGCTCAGGGACACTGCAATTCACAAACCCGCAGAGTTATAAATGATAACTCTCATCCACAGATATATTGAGGGAAGGCAACGAAGAGGATTTGAAAGCAAGGCAGAATTGCAGGAAACAGATTTCAGGAGGTAGATTCGAATCGCCTTTAAAGCACATGAAAAGCGGCAAAACGTCGACAATGATGCCCTTGGCCAAAAAGGGCGTATGCGTTTTTTCCTGAATATATTCAGGAAAAAACGCATACGCCCTTTTTGGCCAACCAAGCAACCTGGAAAGGCAAATCAGCGCTACAAAGAGGTCTCGCTTCCCATCGGTCAAAAGGGCCATGCTGCAAAAAGTGTCAAAACCAGAAATGCAGGACAGGCCATGGAGAAATGGCAGCCTTGCTACGCTGATGGGCGGGATGTAAATTGCCAACAGCCACTCTGGAGAAGTGTACGGAGTGTCCTGAAACATCGAAAAAACACAGCTTAGGGAGCATAGGGCACGTCCACTCATGGGCGTATAAATTGGGAAAACTAAAAATCAGCAAGACACAGGCACCCCAATGTTTAGGGCTGCTATGTTGACAAGAACCTCCACTTCATGACACCTTAAATATCCCAGGAAAGAGAAAAATGGATAAAGAAGTTGTGGTCCTTATGTACAAAGGAATATCACTCAGACATGAAATCAATGTCATAAGGCTAGTAGAAGCAAGATGAGTGGATTTAGGTATGACGATTCTAAGTGAAATAAGTCACACAGAAAAAGACACTTATCATAAGATATCACTTATAGAGGGAATGTAAAAACCGCTACACCTGAACTGAATTACAAAACAGAACAGAGTCACACGTTTAGAAAACACACTATGGCTGCTTAACGGGAAAGGTGAGGTGGGGTGATGCATAAAACAAGGGTTTCAAATTCGCTCAGATACTGTTCCATACACCCAATATGTAATAGACAAGACCTACTCCTTGCTCAGTGAACTGGACTCAACAACCCCTATTCACCGCACAAGAATATATGTGACTAGTAAGAATCGTAAAACCTATGTATTGATATCTCTCTGGAAGTGTGTCAAGTGGGTGTAAAGCTGCATAAACACAGCCGTGAAAAGCAGCTAAACCCCATTATAAAAATAAATTACTTTTAAAAACCTGTAAAACAAAGACAGTGAAAGAGAGAGAAATTCTTAAAAAATTCGTTCAGGAGCTGTGATGCAACCTGGATTGACCATATCTAGACCCACACCTGGATGAGACATAAGGGTGGACACTCTTGGGGCTGAGAGGTTGGGTGAGGTTGGGTGAGCAAACTCAGACCCTTTAAAGTAGTACTGCGTGGTACCCATCCCATGGGTCCCAAATCTCCAGGTTCAAGGGCATCTTCCTACATCGAAAACATGCATGAGAAACCCAGAAGATGGTACACCGTGTGATTTTGAAAGGTTTCTAAAACGCACCCAATTTCTCATCTCCTTGTGCTCGGGTTCGCCTTTCCAGCTACTTTACTAGCAATCTCCCTACTTGCAGAATCAGCACCTTTAAGCTCCTGTTCCCTACAGGTTGCAATTTGTCCTGAGGATGAACGGGAAGAGGGGCAACCAATGAGAGACTAGATCTAGGTGTTGGGACAGGCACAGGTCACTCTATTTTCCCATCAGGAAGAAGAATTAACCACAGGCTCAGCCTGCCGCCAGGAACCAGAATAGGGCCTGAGGCAATCCCGCGCTTTTGCGGCCAGCTCCCAAAAAAGCGAGTTGAAAAATGGAGCTCAGGGACACTGCAATTCACAAACCCGCAGAGTTATAAATGATAACTCTCATCCACAGATATATTGAGGGAAGGCAACGAAGAGGATTTGAAAGCAAGGCAGAATTGCAGGAAACAGATTTCAGGAGGTAGATTCGAATCGCCTTTAAAGCACATGAAAAGCGGCAAAACGTCGACAATGATGCCCTTGGCCAAAAAGGGCGTATGCGTTTTTTCCTGAATATATTCAGGAAAAAACGCATACGCCCTTTTTGGCCAACCAAGCAACCTGGAAAGTCAAATCAGCGCTACAAAGAAGTCTCGCTTCCCATCGGTCAAAATGGCCATGCTGCAAAAAGTGTCAAAACCAGAAATGCAGTACAGGCCATGGAGAAATGGCAGCCTTGCTACGCTGATGGGCGGGATGTAAATTGCCAAAAGCCACACTGGAGAAGTGTACGGTGTGTCCTGAAACATCGAAAAAACACAGCTTAGGGAGCATAGGGCACGTCCACTCATGGGCGTATAAATTGGGAAAACTAAAAGTCAGCAAGACACAGGCACCCCAATGTTTAGGGCTGCTATGTTGACAAGAACCTCCACTTCATGACACCTTAAATATCCCAGGAAAGAGAAAAATGGATAAAGAAGTTGTGGTCCTTATGTACAAAGGAATATCACTCAGACATGAAATCAATGTCATAAGGCTAGTAGAAGCAAGATGAGTGGATTTAGGTACGACGATTCTAAGTGAAATAAGTGACACAGAAAAAGACACTTATCATAAGCTATCACTTATAGAGGGAATGTAAAAACCGCTACACCTGAACTGAATTACAAAACAGAACAGAGTCACACGTTTAGAAAACACACTATGGCTGCTTAACGGGAAAGGTGAGGTGGGGTGATGCATAAAACAAGGGTTTCAAATTCGCTCAGATACTGTTCCATACACCCAATATGTAATAGACAAGACCTACTCCTTGCTCAGTGAACTGGACTCAACAACCCCTATTCACCGCACAAGAATATATGTGACTAGTAAGAATCGTAAAACCTATGTATTGATATCTCTCTGGAAGTGTGTCAAGTGGGTGTAAAGCTGCATAAACACAGCCGTGAAAAGCAGCTAAACCCCATTATAAAAATAAATTACTTTTAAAAACCTGTAAAACAAAGACAGTGAAAGAGAGAGAAATTCTTAAAAAATTCGTTCAGGAGCTGTGATGCAACCTGGATTGACCATATCTAGACCCACACCTGGATGAGACATAAGGGTGGACACTCTTGGGGCTGAGAGGTTGGGTGAGGTTGGGTGAGCAAACTCAGACCCTTTAAAGTAGTACTGCGTGGTACCCATCCCATGGGTCCCAAATCTCCAGGTTCAAGGGCATCTTCCTACATCGAAAACATGCATGAGAAACCCAGAAGATGGTACACCGTGTGATTTTGAAAGGTTTCTAAAACGCACCCAATTTCTCATCTCCTTGTGCTCGGGTTCGCCTTTCCAGCTACTTTACTAGCAATCTCCCTACTTGGAGAATCAGCACCTTTAAGCTCCTGTTCCCTACAGGTTGCAATTTGTCCTGAGGATGAACGGGAAGAGGGGCAACCAATGAGAGACTAGATCTAGGTGTTGGGACAGGCACAGGTCACTCTATTTTCCCATCAGGAAGAAGAATTAACCACAGGCTCAGCCTGCCGCCAGGAACCAGAATAGGGCCTGAGGCAATCCCGCGCTTTTGCGGCCAGCTCCCAAAAAAGCGAGTTGAAAAATGGAGCTCAGGGACACTGCAATTCACAAACCCGCAGAGTTATAAATGATAACTCTCATGCACAGATATATTGAGGGAAGGCAACGAAGAGGATTTGAAAGCAAGGCAGAATTGCAGGAAAGAGATTTCAGGAGGTAGATTCGAATCGCCTTTAAAGCACATGAAAAGCGGCAAAACGTCGACAATGATGCCCTTGGCCAAAAAGGGCGTATGCGTTTTTTCCTGAATATATTCAGGAAAAAACGCATACGCCCTTTTTGGCCAACCAAGCAACCTGGAAAGTCAAATCAGCGCTACAAAGAAGTCTCGCTTCCCATCGGTCAAAAGGGCCATGCTGCAAAAAGTGTCAAAACCAGAAATGCAGTACAGGCCATGGAGAAATGGCAGCCTTGCTACGCTGATGGGCGGGATGTAAATTGCCAAAAGCCACACTGGAGAAGTGTACGGTGTGTCCTGAAACATCGAAAAAACACAGCTTAGGGAGCATAGGGCACGTCCACTCATGGGCGTATAAATTGGGAAAACTAAAAATCAGCAAGACACAGGCACCCCAATGTTTAGGGCTGCTATTTTGACAAGAACCTCCACTTCATGACACCTTAAATATCCCAGGAAAGAGAAAAATGGATAAAGAAGTTGTGGTCCTTATGTACAAAGGAATATCACTCAGACATGAAATCAATGTCATAAGGCTAGTAGAAGCAAGATGAGTGGATTTAGGTACGACGATTCTAAGTGAAATAAGTGACACAGAAAAAGACACTTATCATAAGCTATCACTTATAGAGGGAATGTAAAAACCGCTACACCTGAACTGAATTACAAAACAGAACAGAGTCACACGTTTAGAAAACACACTATGGCTGCTTAACGGGAAAGGTGAGGTGGGGTGATGCATAAAACAAGGGTTTCAAATTCGCTCAGATACTGTTCCATACACCCAATATGTAATAGACAAGACCTACTCCTTGCTCAGTGAACTGGACTCAACAACCCCTATTCACCGCACAAGAATATATGTGACTAGTAAGAATCGTAAAACCTATGTATTGATATCTCTCTGGAAGTGTGTCAAGTGGGTGTAAAGCTGCATAAACACAGCCGTGAAAAGCAGCTAAACCCCATTATAAAAATAAATTACTTTTAAAAACCTGTAAAACAAAGACAGTGAAAGAGAGAGAAATTCTTAAAAAATTCGTTCAGGAGCTGTGATGCAACCTGGATTGACCATATCTAGACCCACACCTGGATGAGACATAAGGGTGGACACTCTTGGGGCTGAGAGGTTGGGTGAGGTTGGGTGAGCAAACTCAGACCCTTTAAAGTAGTACTGCGTGGTACCCATCCCATGGGTCCCAAATCTCCAGGTTCAAGGGCATCTTCCTACATCGAAAACATGCATGAGAAACCCAGAAGATGGTACACCGTGTGATTTTGAAAGGTTTCTAAAACGCACCCAATTTCTCATCTCCTTGTGCTCGGGTTCGCCTTTCCAGCTACTTTACTAGCAATCTCCCTACTTGGAGAATCAGCACCTTTAAGCTCCTGTTCCCTACAGGTTGCAATTTGTCCTGAGGATGAACGGGAAGAGGGGCAACCAATGAGAGACTAGATCTAGGTGTTGGGACAGGCACAGGTCACTCTATTTTCCCATCAGGAAGAAGAATTAACCACAGGCTCAGCCTGCCGCCAGGAACCAGAATAGGGCCTGAGGCAATCCCGCGCTTTTGCGGCCAGCTCCCAAAAAAGCGAGTTGAAAAATGGAGCTCAGGGACACTGCAATTCACAAACCCGCAGAGTTATAAATGATAACTCTCATCCACAGATATATTGAGGGAAGGCAACGAAGAGGATTTGAAAGCAAGGCAGAATTGCAGGAAAGAGATTTCAGGAGGTAGATTCGAATCGCCTTTAAAGCACATGAAAAGCGGCAAAACGTCGACAATGATGCCCTTGGCCAAAAAGGGCGTATGCGTTTTTTCCTGAATATATTCAGGAAAAAACGCATACGCCCTTTTTGGCCAACCAAGCAACCTGGAAAGTCAAATCAGCGCTACAAAGAAGTCTCGCTTCCCATCGGTCAAAAGGGCCATGCTGCAAAAAGTGTCAAAACCAGAAATGCAGTACAGGCCATGGAGAAATGGCAGCCTTGCTACGCTGATGGGCGGGATGTAAATTGCCAAAAGCCACACTGGAGAAGTGTACGGTGTGTCCTGAAACATCGAAAAAACACAGCTTAGGGAGCATAGGGCACGTCCACTCATGGGCGTATAAATTGGGAAAACTAAAAATCAGCAAGACACAGGCACCCCAATGTTTAGGGCTGCTATGTTGACAAGAACCTCCACTTCATGACACCTTAAATATCCCAGGAAAGAGAAAAATGGATAAAGAAGTTGTGGTCCTTATGTACAAAGGAATATCACTCAGACATGAAATCAATGTCATAAGGCTAGTAGAAGCAAGATGAGTGGATTTAGGTACGACGATTCTAAGTGAAATAAGTGACACAGAAAAAGACACTTATCATAAGCTATCACTTATAGAGGGAATGTAAAAACCGCTACACCTGAACTGAATTACAAAACAGAACAGAGTCACACGTTTAGAAAACACACTATGGCTGCTTAACGGGAAAGGTGAGGTGGGGTGATGCATAAAACAAGGGTTTCAAATTCGCTCAGATACTGTTCCATACACCCAATATGTAATAGACAAGACCTACTCCTTGCTCAGTGAACTGGACTCAACAACCCCTATTCACCGCACAAGAATATATGTGACTAGTAAGAATCGTAAAACCTATGTATTGATATCTCTCTGGAAGTGTGTCAAGTGGGTGTAAAGCTGCATAAACACAGCCGTGAAAAGCAGCTAAACCCCATTATAAAAATAAATTACTTTTAAAAACCTGTAAAACAAAGACAGTGAAAGAGAGAGAAATTCTTAAAAAATTCGTTCAGGAGCTGTGATGCAACCTGGATTGACCATATCTAGACCCACACCTGGATGAGACATAAGGGTGGACACTCTTGGGGCTGAGAGGTTGGGTGAGGTTGGGTGAGCAAACTCAGACCCTTTAAAGTAGTACTGCGTGGTACCCATCCCATGGGTCCCAAATCTCCAGGTTCAAGGGCATCTTCCTACATCGAAAACATGCATGAGAAACCCAGAAGATGGTACACCGTGTGATTTTGAAAGGTTTCTAAAACGCACCCAATTTCTCATCTCCTTGTGCTCGGGTTCGCCTTTCCAGCTACTTTACTAGCAATCTCCCTACTTGCAGAATCAGCACCTTTAAGCTCCTGTTCCCTACAGGTTGCAATTTGTCCTGAGGATGAACGGGAAGAGGGGCAACCAATGAGAGACTAGATCTAGGTGTTGGGACAGGCACAGGTCACTCTATTTTCCCATCAGGAAGAAGAATTAACCACAGGCTCAGCCTGCCGCCAGGAACCAGAATAGGGCCTGAGGCAATCCCGCGCTTTTGCGGCCAGCTCCCAAAAAAGCGAGTTGAAAAATGGAGCTCAGGGACACTGCAATTCACAAACCCGCAGAGTTATAAATGATAACTCTCATCCACAGATATATTGAGGGAAGGCAACGAAGAGGATTTGAAAGCAAGGCAGAATTGCAGGAAAGAGATTTCAGGAGGTAGATTCGAATCGCCTTTAAAGCACATGAAAAGCGGCAAAACGTCGACAATGATGCCCTTGGCCAAAAAGGGCGTATGCGTTTTTTCCTGAATATATTCAGGAAAAAACGCATACGCCCTTTTTGGCCAACCAAGCAACCTGGAAAGTCAAATCAGCGCTACAAAGAAGTCTCGCTTCCCATCGGTCAAAAGGGCCATGCTGCAAAAAGTGTCAAAACCAGAAATGCAGTACAGGCCATGGAGAAATGGCAGCCTTGCTACGCTGATGGGCGGGATGTAAATTGCCAAAAGCCACACTGGAGAAGTGTACGGTGTGTCCTGAAACATCGAAAAAACACAGCTTAGGGAGCATAGGGCACGTCCACTCATGGGCGTATAAATTGGGAAAACTAAAAATCAGCAAGACACAGGCACCCCAATGTTTAGGGCTGCTATGTTGACAAGAACCTCCACTTCATGACACCTTAAATATCCCAGGAAAGAGAAAAATGGATAAAGAAGTTGTGGTCCTTATGTACAAAGGAATATCACTCAGACATGAAATCAATGTCATAAGGCTAGTAGAAGCAAGATGAGTGGATTTAGGTACGACGATTCTAAGTGAAATAAGTGACACAGAAAAAGACACTTATCATAAGCTATCACTTATAGAGGGAATGTAAAAACCGCTACACCTGAACTGAATTACAAAACAGAACAGAGTCACACGTTTAGAAAACACACTATGGCTGCTTAACGGGAAAGGTGAGGTGGGGTGATGCATAAAACAAGGGTTTCAAATTCGCTCAGATACTGTTCCATACACCCAATATGTAATAGACAAGACCTACTCCTTGCTCAGTGAACTGGACTCAACAACCCCTATTCACCGCACAAGAATATATGTGACTAGTAAGAATCGTAAAACCTATGTATTGATATCTCTCTGGAAGTGTGTCAAGTGGGTGTAAAGCTGCATAAACACAGCCGTGAAAAGCAGCTAAACCCCATTATAAAAATAAATTACTTTTAAAAACCTGTAAAACAAAGACAGTGAAAGAGAGAGAAATTCTTAAAAAATTCGTTCAGGAGCTGTGATGCAACCTGGATTGACCATATCTAGACCCACACCTGGATGAGACATAAGGGTGGACACTCTTGGGGCTGAGAGGTTGGGTGAGGTTGGGTGAGCAAACTCAGACCCTTTAAAGTAGTACTGCGTGGTACCCATCCCATGGGTCCCAAATCTCCAGGTTCAAGGGCATCTTCCTACATCGAAAACATGCATGAGAAACCCAGAAGATGGTACACCGTGTGATTTTGAAAGGTTTCTAAAACGCACCCAATTTCTCATCTCCTTGTGCTCGGGTTCGCCTTTCCAGCTACTTTACTAGCAATCTCCCTACTTGCAGAATCAGCACCTTTAAGCTCCTGTTCCCTACAGGTTGCAATTTGTCCTGAGGATGAACGGGAAGAGGGGCAACCAATGAGAGACTAGATCTAGGTGTTGGGACAGGCACAGGTCACTCTATTTTCCCATCAGGAAGAAGAATTAACCACAGGCTCAGCCTGCCGCCAGGAACCAGAATAGGGCCTGAGGCAATCCCGCGCTTTTGCGGCCAGCTCCCAAAAAAGCGAGTTGAAAAATGGAGCTCAGGGACACTGCAATTCACAAACCCGCAGAGTTATAAATGATAACTCTCATCCACAGATATATTGAGGGAAGGCAACGAAGAGGATTTGAAAGCAAGGCAGAATTGCAGGAAAGAGATTTCAGGAGGTAGATTCGAATCGCCTTTAAAGCACATGAAAATCGGCAAAACGTCGACAATGATGCCCTTGGCCAAAAAGGGCGTATGCGTTTTTTCCTGAATATATTCAGGAAAAAACGCATACGCCCTTTTTGGCCAACCAAGCAACCTGGAAAGTCAAATCAGCGCTACAAAGAAGTCTCGCTTCCCATCGGTCAAAAGGGCCATGCTGCAAAAAGTGTCAAAACCAGAAATGCAGTACAGGCCATGGAGAAATGGCAGCCTTGCTACGCTGATGGGCGGGATGTAAATTGCCAAAAGCCACACTGGAGAAGTGTACGGTGTGTCCTGAAACATCGAAAAAACACAGCTTAGGGAGCATAGGGCACGTCCACTCATGGGCGTATAAATTGGGAAAACTAAAAATCAGCAAGACACAGGCACCCCAATGTTTAGGGCTGCTATTTTGACAAGAACCTCCACTTCATGACACCTTAAATATCCCAGGAAAGAGAAAAATGGATAAAGAAGTTGTGGTCCTTATGTACAAAGGTATATCACTCAGACATGAAATCAATGTCATAAGGCTAGTAGAAGCAAGATGAGTGGATTTAGGTACGACGATTCTAAGTGAAATAAGTGACACAGAAAAAGACACTTATCATAAGCTATCACTTATAGAGGGAATGTAAAAACCGCTACACCTGAACTGAATTACAAAACAGAACAGAGTCACACGTTTAGAAAACACACTATGGCTGCTTAACGGGAAAGGTGAGGTGGGGTGATGCATAAAACAAGGGTTTCAAATTCGCTCAGATACTGTTCCATACACCCAATATGTAATAGACAAGACCTACTCCTTGCTCAGTGAACTGGACTCAACAACCCCTATTCACCGCACAAGAATATATGTGACTAGTAAGAATCGTAAAACCTATGTATTGATATCTCTCTGGAAGTGTGTCAAGTGGGTGTAAAGCTGCATAAACACAGCCGTGAAAAGCAGCTAAAGCCCATTATAAAAATAAATTACTTTTAAAAACCTGTAAAACAAAGACAGTGAAAGAGAGAGAAATTCTTAAAAAATTCGTTCAGGAGCTGTGATGCAACCTGGATTGACCATATCTAGACCCACACCTGGTTGAGAGATAAGGGTGGACACTCTTGGGGCTGAGAGGTTGGGTGAGGTTGGGTGAGCAAACTCAGACCCTTTAAAGTAGTACTGCGTGGTACCCATCCCATGGGTCCCAAATCTCCAGGTTCAAGGGCATCTTCCTACATCGAAAACATGCATGAGAAACCCAGAAGATGGTACACCGTGTGATTTTGAAAGGTTTCTAAAACGCACCCAATTTCTCATCTCCTTGTGCTCGGGTTCGCCTTTCCAGCTACTTTACTAGCAATCTCCCTACTTGGAGAATCAGCACCTTTAAGCTCCTGTTCCCTACAGGTTGCAATTTGTCCTGAGGATGAACGGGAAGAGGGGCAACCAATGAGAGACTAGATCTAGGTGTTGGGACAGGCACAGGTCACTCTATTTTCCCATCAGGAAGAAGAATTAACCACAGGCTCAGCCTGCCGCCAGGAACCAGAATAGGGCCTGAGGCAATCCCGCGCTTTTGCGGCCAGCTCCCAAAAAAGCGAGTTGAAAAATGGAGCTCAGGGACACTGCAATTCACAAACCCGCAGAGTTATAAATGATAACTCTCATCCACAGATATATTGAGGGAAGGCAACGAAGAGGATTTGAAAGCAAGGCAGAATTGCAGGAAAGAGATTTCAGGAGGTAGATTCGAATCGCCTTTAAAGCACATGAAAAGCGGCAAAACGTCGACAATGATGCCCTTGGCCAAAAAGGGCGTATGCGTTTTTTCCTGAATATATTCAGGAAAAAACGCATACGCCCTTTTTGGCCAACCAAGCAACCTGGAAAGTCAAATCAGCGCTACAAAGAAGTCTCGCTTCCCATCGGTCAAAAGGGCCATGCTGCAAAAAGTGTCAAAACCAGAAATGCAGTACAGGCCATGGAGAAATGGCAGCCTTGCTACGCTGATGGGCGGGATGTAAATTGCCAAAAGCCACACTGGAGAAGTGTACGGTGTGTCCTGAAACATCGAAAAAACACAGCTTAGGGAGCATAGGGCACGTCCACTCATGGGCGTATAAATTGGGAAAACTAAAAATCAGCAAGACACAGGCACCCCAATGTTTAGGGCTGCTATTTTGACAAGAACCTCCACTTCATGACACCTTAAATATCCCAGGAAAGAGAAAAATGGATAAAGAAGTTGTGGTCCTTATGTACAAAGGAATATCACTCAGACATGAAATCAATGTCATAAGGCTAGTAGAAGCAAGATGAGTGGATTTAGGTACGACGATTCTAAGTGAAATAAGTGACACAGAAAAAGACACTTATCATAAGCTATCACTTATAGAGGGAATGTAAAAACCGCTACACCTGAACTGAATTACAAAACAGAACAGAGTCACACGTTTAGAAAACACACTATGGCTGCTTAACGGGAAAGGTGAGGTGGGGTGATGCATAAAACAAGGGTTTCAAATTCGCTCAGATACTGTTCCATACACCCAATATGTAATAGACAAGACCTACTCCTTGCTCAGTGAACTGGACTCAACAACCCCTATTCACCGCACAAGAATATATGTGACTAGTAAGAATCGTAAAACCTATGTATTGATATCTCTCTGGAAGTGTGTCAAGTGGGTGTAAAGCTGCATAAACACAGCCGTGAAAAGCAGCTAAACCCCATTATAAAAATAAATTACTTTTAAAAACCTGTAAAACAAAGACAGTGAAAGAGAGAGAAATTCTTAAAAAATTCGTTCAGGAGCTGTGATGCAACCTGGATTGACCATATCTAGACCCACACCTGGATGAGACATAAGGGTGGACACTCTTGGGGCTGAGAGGTTGGGTGAGGTTGGGTGAGCAAACTCAGACCCTTTAAAGTAGTACTGCGTGGTACCCATCCCATGGGTCCCAAATCTCCAGGTTCAAGGGCATCTTCCTACATCGAAAACATGCATGAGAAACCCAGAAGATGGTACACCGTGTGATTTTGAAAGGTTTCTAAAACGCACCCAATTTCTCATCTCCTTGTGCTCGGGTTCGCCTTTCCAGCTACTTTACTAGCAATCTCCCTACTTGCAGAATCAGCACCTTTAAGCTCCTGTTCCCTACAGGTTGCAATTTGTCCTGAGGATGAACGGGAAGAGGGGCAACCAATGACAGACTAGATCTAGGTGTTGGGACAGGCACAGGTCACTCTATTTTCCCATCAGGAAGAAGAATTAACCACAGGCTCAGCCTGCCGCCAGGAACCAGAATAGGGCCTGAGGCAATCCCGCGCTTTTGCGGCCAGCTCCCAAAAAAGCGAGTTGAAAAATGGAGCTCAGGGACACTGCAATTCACAAACCCGCAGAGTTATAAATGATAACTCTCATCCACAGATATATTGAGGGAAGGCAACGAAGAGGATTTGAAAGCAAGGCAGAATTGCAGGAAACAGATTTCAGGAGGTAGATTCGAATCGCCTTTAAAGCACATGAAAAGCGGCAAAACGTCGACAATGATGCCCTTGGCCAAAAAGGGCGTATGCGTTTTTTCCTGAATATATTCAGGAAAAAACGCATACGCCCTTTTTGGCCAACCAAGCAACCTGGAAAGTCAAATCAGCGCTACAAAGAAGTCTCGCTTCCCATCGGTCAAAAGGGCCATGCTGCAAAAAGTGTCAAAACCAGAAATGCAGTACAGGCCATGGAGAAATGGCAGCCTTGCTACGCTGATGGGCGGGATGTAAATTGCCAAAAGCCACACTGGAGAAGTGTACGGTGTGTCCTGAAACATCGAAAAAACACAGCTTAGGGAGCATAGGGCACGTCCACTCATGGGCGTATAAATTGGGAAAACTAAAAATCAGCAAGACACAGGCACCCCAATGTTTAGGGCTGCTATTTTGACAAGAACCTCCACTTCATGACACCTTAAATATCCCAGGAAAGAGAAAAATGGATAAAGAAGTTGTGGTCCTTATGTACAAAGGAATATCACTCAGACATGAAATCAATGTCATAAGGCTAGTAGAAGCAAGATGAGTGGATTTAGGTACGACGATTCTAGTGAAATAAGTGACACAGAAAAAGACACTTATCATAAGCTATCACTTATAGAGGGAATGTAAAAACCGCTACACCTGAACTGAATTACAAAACAGAACAGAGTCACACGTTTAGAAAACACACTATGGCTGCTTAACGGGAAAGGTGAGGTGGGGTGATGCATAAAACAAGGGTTTCAAATTCGCTCAGATACTGTTCCATACACCCAATATGTAATAGACAAGACCTACTCCTTGCTCAGTGAACTGGACTCAACAACCCCTATTCACCGCACAAGAATATATGTGACTAGTAAGAATCGTAAAACCTATGTATTGATATCTCTCTGGAAGTGTGTCAAGTGGGTGTAAAGCTGCATAAACACAGCCGTGAAAAGCAGCTAAACCCCATTATAAAAATAAATTACTTTTAAAAACCTGTAAAACAAAGACAGTGAAAGAGAGAGAAATTCTTAAAAAATTCGTTCAGGAGCTGTGATGCAACCTGGATTGACCATATCTAGACCCACACCTGGATGAGACATAAGGGTGGACACTCTTGGGGCTGAGAGGTTGGGTGAGGTTGGGTGAGCAAACTCAGACCCTTTAAAGTAGTACTGCGTGGTACCCATCCCATGGGTCCCAAATCTCCAGGTTCAAGGGCATCTTCCTACATCGAAAACATGCATGAGAAACCCAGAAGATGGTACACCGTGTGATTTTGAAAGGTTTCTAAAACGCACCCAATTTCTCATCTCCTTGTGCTCGGGTTCGCCTTTCCAGCTACTTTACTAGCAATCTCCCTACTTGGAGAATCAGCACCTTTAAGCTCCTGTTCCCTACAGGTTGCAATTTGTCCTGAGGATGAACGGGAAGAGGGGCAACCAATGAGAGACTAGATCTAGGTGTTGGGACAGGCACAGGTCACTCTATTTTCCCATCAGGAAGAAGAATTAACCACAGGCTCAGCCTGCCGCCAGGAACCAGAATAGGGCCTGAGGCAATCCCGCGCTTTTGCGGCCAGCTCCCAAAAAAGCGAGTTGAAAAATGGAGCTCAGGGACACTGCAATTCACAAACCCGCAGAGTTATAAATGATAACTCTCATCCACAGATATATTGAGGGAAGGCAACGAAGAGGATTTGAAAGCAAGGCAGAATTGCAGGAAAGAGATTTCAGGAGGTAGATTCGAATCGCCTTTAAAGCACATGAAAAGCGGCAAAACGTCGACAATGATGCCCTTGGCCAAAAAGGGCGTATGCGTTTTTTCCTGAATATATTCAGGAAAAAACGCATACGCCCTTTTTGGCCAACCAAGCAACCTGGAAAGTCAAATCAGCGCTACAAAGAAGTCTCGCTTCCCATCGGTCAAAAGGGCCATGCTGCAAAAAGTGTCAAAACCAGAAATGCAGTACAGGCCATGGAGAAATGGCAGCCTTGCTACGCTGATGGGCGGGATGTAAATTGCCAAAAGCCACACTGGAGAAGTGTACGGTGTGTCCTGAAACATCGAAAAAACACAGCTTAGGGAGCATAGGGCACGTCCACTCATGGGCGTATAAATTGGGAAAACTAAAAATCAGCAAGACACAGGCACCCCAATGTTTAGGGCTGCTATTTTGACAAGAACCTCCACTTCATGACACCTTAAATATCCCAGGAAAGAGAAAAATGGATAAAGAAGTTGTGGTCCTTATGTACAAAGGAATATCACTCAGACATGAAATCAATGTCATAAGGCTAGTAGAAGCAAGATGAGTGGATTTAGGTACGACGATTCTAAGTGAAATAAGTGACACAGAAAAAGACACTTATCATAAGCTATCACTTATAGAGGGAATGTAAAAACCGCTACACCTGAACTGAATTACAAAACAGAACAGAGTCACACGTTTAGAAAACACACTATGGCTGCTTAACGGGAAAGGTGAGGTGGGGTGATGCATAAAACAAGGGTTTCAAATTCGCTCAGATACTGTTCCATACACCCAATATGTAATAGACAAGACCTACTCCTTGCTCAGTGAACTGGACTCAACAACCCCTATTCACCGCACAAGAATATATGTGACTAGTAAGAATCGTAAAACCTATGTATTGATATCTCTCTGGAAGTGTGTCAAGTGGGTGTAAAGCTGCATAAACACAGCCGTGAAAAGCAGCTAAACCCCATTATAAAAATAAATTACTTTTAAAAACCTGTAAAACAAAGACAGTGAAAGAGAGAGAAATTCTTAAAAAATTCGTTCAGGAGCTGTGATGCAACCTGGATTGACCATATCTAGACCCACACCTGGATGAGACATAAGGGTGGACACTCTTGGGGCTGAGAGGTTGGGTGAGGTTGGGTGAGCAAACTCAGACCCTTTAAAGTAGTACTGCGTGGTACCCATCCCATGGGTCCCAAATCTCCAGGTTCAAGGGCATCTTCCTACATCGAAAACATGCATGAGAAACCCAGAAGATGGTACACCGTGTGATTTTGAAAGGTTTCTAAAACGCACCCAATTTCTCATCTCCTTGTGCTCGGGTTCGCCTTTCCAGCTACTTTACTAGCAATCTCCCTACTTGCAGAATCAGCACCTTTAAGCTCCTGTTCCCTACAGGTTGCAATTTGTCCTGAGGATGAACGGGAAGAGGGGCAACCAATGACAGACTAGATCTAGGTGTTGGGACAGGCACAGGTCACTCTATTTTCCCATCAGGAAGAAGAATTAACCACAGGCTCAGCCTGCCGCCAGGAACCAGAATAGGGCCTGAGGCAATCCCGCGCTTTTGCGGCCAGCTCCCAAAAAAGCGAGTTGAAAAATGGAGCTCAGGGACACTGCAATTCACAAACCCGCAGAGTTATAAATGATAACTCTCATCCACAGATATATTGAGGGAAGGCAACGAAGAGGATTTGAAAGCAAGGCAGAATTGCAGGAAACAGATTTCAGGAGGTAGATTCGAATCGCCTTTAAAGCACATGAAAAGCGGCAAAACGTCGACAATGATGCCCTTGGCCAAAAAGGGCGTATGCGTTTTTTCCTGAATATATTCAGGAAAAAACGCATACGCCCTTTTTGGCCAACCAAGCAACCTGGAAAGTCAAATCAGCGCTACAAAGAAGTCTCGCTTCCCATCGGTCAAAAGGGCCATGCTGCAAAAAGTGTCAAAACCAGAAATGCAGTACAGGCCATGGAGAAATGGCAGCCTTGCTACGCTGATGGGCGGGATGTAAATTGCCAAAAGCCACACTGGAGAAGTGTACGGTGTGTCCTGAAACATCGAAAAAACACAGCTTAGGGAGCATAGGGCACGTCCACTCATGGGCGTATAAATTGGGAAAACTAAAAATCAGCAAGACACAGGCACCCCAATGTTTAGGGCTGCTATTTTGACAAGAACCTCCACTTCATGACACCTTAAATATCCCAGGAAAGAGAAAAATGGATAAAGAAGTTGTGGTCCTTATGTACAAAGGAATATCACTCAGACATGAAATCAATGTCATAAGGCTAGTAGAAGCAAGATGAGTGGATTTAGGTACGACGATTCTAGTGAAATAAGTGACACAGAAAAAGACACTTATCATAAGCTATCACTTATAGAGGGAATGTAAAAACCGCTACACCTGAACTGAATTACAAAACAGAACAGAGTCACACGTTTAGAAAACACACTATGGCTGCTTAACGGGAAAGGTGAGGTGGGGTGATGCATAAAACAAGGGTTTCAAATTCGCTCAGATACTGTTCCATACACCCAATATGTAATAGACAAGACCTACTCCTTGCTCAGTGAACTGGACTCAACAACCCCTATTCACCGCACAAGAATATATGTGACTAGTAAGAATCGTAAAACCTATGTATTGATATCTCTCTGGAAGTGTGTCAAGTGGGTGTAAAGCTGCATAAACACAGCCGTGAAAAGCAGCTAAACCCCATTATAAAAATAAATTACTTTTAAAAACCTGTAAAACAAAGACAGTGAAAGAGAGAGAAATTCTTAAAAAATTCGTTCAGGAGCTGTGATGCAACCTGGATTGACCATATCTAGACCCACACCTGGATGAGACATAAGGGTGGACACTCTTGGGGCTGAGAGGTTGGGTGAGGTTGGGTGAGCAAACTCAGACCCTTTAAAGTAGTACTGCGTGGTACCCATCCCATGGGTCCCAAATCTCCAGGTTCAAGGGCATCTTCCTACATCGAAAACATGCATGAGAAACCCAGAAGATGGTACACCGTGTGATTTTGAAAGGTTTCTAAAACGCACCCAATTTCTCATCTCCTTGTGCTCGGGTTCGCCTTTCCAGCTACTTTACTAGCAATCTCCCTACTTGGAGAATCAGCACCTTTAAGCTCCTGTTCCCTACAGGTTGCAATTTGTCCTGAGGATGAACGGGAAGAGGGGCAACCAATGAGAGACTAGATCTAGGTGTTGGGACAGGCACAGGTCACTCTATTTTCCCATCAGGAAGAAGAATTAACCACAGGCTCAGCCTGCCGCCAGGAACCAGAATAGGGCCTGAGGCAATCCCGCGCTTTTGCGGCCAGCTCCCAAAAAAGCGAGTTGAAAAATGGAGCTCAGGGACACTGCAATTCACAAACCCGCAGAGTTATAAATGATAACTCTCATCCACAGATATATTGAGGGAAGGCAACGAAGAGGATTTGAAAGCAAGGCAGAATTGCAGGAAAGAGATTTCAGGAGGTAGATTCGAATCGCCTTTAAAGCACATGAAAAGCGGCAAAACGTCGACAATGATGCCCTTGGCCAAAAAGGGCGTATGCGTTTTTTCCTGAATATATTCAGGAAAAAACGCATACGCCCTTTTTGGCCAACCAAGCAACCTGGAAAGTCAAATCAGCGCTACAAAGAAGTCTCGCTTCCCATCGGTCAAAAGGGCCATGCTGCAAAAAGTGTCAAAACCAGAAATGCAGTACAGGCCATGGAGAAATGGCAGCCTTGCTACGCTGATGGGCGGGATGTAAATTGCCAAAAGCCACACTGGAGAAGTGTACGGTGTGTCCTGAAACATCGAAAAAACACAGCTTAGGGAGCATAGGGCACGTCCACTCATGGGCGTATAAATTGGGAAAACTAAAAATCAGCAAGACACAGGCACCCCAATGTTTAGGGCTGCTATTTTGACAAGAACCTCCACTTCATGACACCTTAAATATCCCAGGAAAGAGAAAAATGGATAAAGAAGTTGTGGTCCTTATGTACAAAGGAATATCACTCAGACATGAAATCAATGTCATAAGGCTAGTAGAAGCAAGATGAGTGGATTTAGGTACGACGATTCTAAGTGAAATAAGTGACACAGAAAAAGACACTTATCATAAGCTATCACTTATAGAGGGAATGTAAAAACCGCTACACCTGAACTGAATTACAAAACAGAACAGAGTCACACGTTTAGAAAACACACTATGGCTGCTTAACGGGAAAGGTGAGGTGGGGTGATGCATAAAACAAGGGTTTCAAATTCGCTCAGATACTGTTCCATACACCCAATATGTAATAGACAAGACCTACTCCTTGCTCAGTGAACTGGACTCAACAACCCCTATTCACCGCACAAGAATATATGTGACTAGTAAGAATCGTAAAACCTATGTATTGATATCTCTCTGGAAGTGTGTCAAGTGGGTGTAAAGCTGCATAAACACAGCCGTGAAAAGCAGCTAAACCCCATTATAAAAATAAATTACTTTTAAAAACCTGTAAAACAAAGACAGTGAAAGAGAGAGAAATTCTTAAAAAATTCGTTCAGGAGCTGTGATGCAACCTGGATTGACCATATCTAGACCCACACCTGGTTGAGAGATAAGGGTGGACACTCTTGGGGCTGAGAGGTTGGGTGAGGTTGGGTGAGCAAACTCAGACCCTTTAAAGTAGTACTGCGTGGTACCCATCCCATGGGTCCCAAATCTCCAGGTTCAAGGGCATCTTCCTACATCGAAAACATGCATGAGAAACCCAGAAGATGGTACACCGTGTGATTTTGAAAGGTTTCTAAAACGCACCCAATTTCTCATCTCCTTGTGCTCGGGTTCGCCTTTCCAGCTACTTTACTAGCAATCTCCCTACTTGGAGAATCAGCACCTTTAAGCTCCTGTTCCCTACAGGTTGCAATTTGTCCTGAGGATGAACGGGAAGAGGGGCAACCAATGAGAGACTAGATCTAGGTGTTGGGACAGGCACAGGTCACTCTATTTTCCCATCAGGAAGAAGAATTAACCACAGGCTCAGCCTGCCGCCAGGAACCAGAATAGGGCCTGAGGCAATCCCGCGCTTTTGCGGCCAGCTCCCAAAAAAGCGAGTTGAAAAATGGAGCTCAGGGACACTGCAATTCACAAACCCGCAGAGTTATAAATGATAACTCTCATCCACAGATATATTGAGGGAAGGCAACGAAGAGGATTTGAAAGCAAGGCAGAATTGCAGGAAAGAGATTTCAGGAGGTAGATTCGAATCGCCTTTAAAGCACATGAAAAGCGGCAAAACGTCGACAATGATGCCCTTGGCCAAAAAGGGCGTATGCGTTTTTTCCTGAATATATTCAGGAAAAAACGCATACGCCCTTTTTGGCCAACCAAGCAACCTGGAAAGTCAAATCAGCGCTACAAAGAAGTCTCGCTTCCCATCGGTCAAAAGGGCCATGCTGCAAAAAGTGTCAAAACCAGAAATGCAGTACAGGCCATGGAGAAATGGCAGCCTTGCTACGCTGATGGGCGGGATGTAAATTGCCAAAAGCCACACTGGAGAAGTGTACGGTGTGTCCTGAAACATCGAAAAAACACAGCTTAGGGAGCATAGGGCACGTCCACTCATGGGCGTATAAATTGGGAAAACTAAAAATCAGCAAGACACAGGCACCCCAATGTTTAGGGCTGCTATTTTGACAAGAACCTCCACTTCATGACACCTTAAATATCCCAGGAAAGAGAAAAATGGATAAAGAAGTTGTGGTCCTTATGTACAAAGGAATATCACTCAGACATGAAATCAATGTCATAAGGCTAGTAGAAGCAAGATGAGTGGATTTAGGTACGACGATTCTAAGTGAAATAAGTGACACAGAAAAAGACACTTATCATAAGCTATCACTTATAGAGGGAATGTAAAAACCGCTACACCTGAACTGAATTACAAAACAGAACAGAGTCACACGTTTAGAAAACACACTATGGCTGCTTAACGGGAAAGGTGAGGTGGGGTGATGCATAAAACAAGGGTTTCAAATTCGCTCAGATACTGTTCCATACACCCAATATGTAATAGACAAGACCTACTCCTTGCTCAGTGAACTGGACTCAACAACCCCTATTCACCGCACAAGAATATATGTGACTAGTAAGAATCGTAAAACCTATGTATTGATATCTCTCTGGAAGTGTGTCAAGTGGGTGTTAAAGCTGCATAAACACAGCCGTGAAAAGCAGCTAAACCCCATTATAAAAATAAATTACTTTTAAAAACCTGTAAAACAAAGACAGTGAAAGAGAGAGAAATTCTTAAAAAATTCGTTCAGGAGCTGTGATGCAACCTGGATTGACCATATCTAGACCCACACCTGGATGAGACATAAGGGTGGACACTCTTGGGGCTGAGAGGTTGGGTGAGGTTGGGGTGAGCAAACTCAGACCCTTTAAAGTAGTACTGCGTGGTACCCATCCCATGGGTCCCAAATCTCCAGGTTCAAGGGCATCTTCCTACATCGAAAACATGCATGAGAAACCCAGAAGATGGTACACCGTGTGATTTTGAAAGGTTTCTAAAACGCACCCAATTTCTCATCTCCTTGTGCTCGGGTTCGCCTTTCCAGCTACTTTACTAGCAATCTCCCTACTTGCAGAATCAGCACCTTAAGCTCCTGTTCCCTACAGGTTGCAATTTGTCCTGAGGATGAACGGGAAGAGGGGCAACCAATGACAGACTAGATCTAGGTGTTGGGACAGGCAACAGGTCACTCTATTTTCCCATCAGGAAGAAGAATTAACCACAGGCTCAGCCTGCCGCCAGGAACCAGAATAGGGCCTGAGGCAATCCCGCGCTTTTGCGGCCCAGCTCCCAAAAAAGCGAGTTGAAAAATGGAGCTCAGGGACACTGCAATTCACAAACCCGCAGAGTTATAAATGATAACTCTCATCCACAGATATATTGAGGGAAGGCAACGAAGAGGGATTTGAAAGCAAGGCAGAATTGCAGGAAACAGATTTCAGGAGGTAGATTCGAATCGCCTTTAAAGCACATGAAAAGCGGCAAAACGTCGACAATGATGCCCTTGGCCAAAAAGGGCGTATGCGTTTTTTTCCTGAATATATTCAGGAAAAAACGCATACGCCCTTTTTGGCCAACCAAGCAACCTGGAAGTCAAATCAGCGCTACAAAGAAGTCTCGCTTCCCATCGGTCAAAAGGGCCATGCTGCAAAAAGTGTCAAAACCAGAAATGCAGTACAGGCCATGGAGAAATGGCAGCCTTGCTACGCTGATGGGCGGGATGTAAATTGCCAAAAGCCACACTGGAGAAGTGTACGGTGTGTCCTGAAACATCGAAAAAACACAGCTTAGGGAGCATAGGGCACGTCCACTCATGGGCGTATAAATTGGGGAAAACTAAAAATCAGCAAGACACAGGCACCCCAATGTTTAGGGCTGCTATTTTGACAAGAACCTCCACTTCATGACACCTTAAATATCCCAGGAAAGAGAAAAATGGATAAAGAAGTTGTGGTCCTTATGTACAAAGGAATATCACTCAGACATGAAATCAATGTCATAGGCTAGTAGAAGCAAGATGAGTGGATTTAGGTACGACGATTCTAGTGAAATAAGTGACACAGAAAAAGACACTTATCATAAGCTATCACTTATAGAGGGAATGTAAAAACCGCTACACCTGGAACTGAATTACAAAACAGAACAGAGTCACACGTTTAGAAAACACACTATGGGCTGCTTAACGGAAAGGTGAGGTGGGGTGATGCATAAAAACAAGGGTTTCAAATTCGCTCAGATACTGTTCATACACCCAATATGTAATAGACAAGACCTACTCCTTGCTCAGTGAACTGGACTCAACAACCCCTATTCACCGCACAAGAATATATGTGACTAGTAAGAATCGTAAAACCTATGTATTGATATCTCTCTGGAAGTGTGTCAAGTGGGTGTAAAGCTGCATAAACACAGCCGTGAAAAGCAGCTAAACCCCATTATAAAAATAAATTACTTTTAAAAACCTGTAAAACAAAGACAGTGAAAGAGAGAGAAATTCTTAAAAAATTCGTTCAGGAGCTGTGATGCAACCTGGATTGACATATCTAGACCCACACCTGGATGAGACATAAGGGTGGACACTCTTGGGGCTGAGAGGTTGGGTGAGGTTGGGTGAGCAAACTCAGACCCTTTAAAGTAGTACTGCGTGGTACCCATCCCATGGGTCCCAAATCTCCAGGTTCAAGGGGCATCTTCCTACATCGAAAACATGCATGAGAAACCCAGAAGATGGTACACCGTGTGATTTTGAAAGGTTTCTAAAACGCACCCAATTTCTCATCTCCTTGTGCTCGGGTTCGCCTTTCCAGCTACTTTACTAGCAATCTCCCTACTTGGAGAATCAGCACCTTTAAGCTCCTGTTCCCTACAGGTTGCAATTTGTCCTGAGGATGAACGGAAGAGGGGCAACCAATGAGAGACTAGATCTAGGTGTTGGGACAGGCACAGGTCACTCTATTTTCCCATCAGGAAGAAGAATTAACCACAGGCTCAGCCTGCCGCCAGGAACCAGAATAGGGCCTGAGGCAATCCCGCGCTTTTGCGGCCAGCTCCCAAAAAAGCGAGTTGAAAAATGGAGCTCAGGGGCACACTGCAATTCACAAACCCGCAGAGTTATAAATGATAACTCTCATCCACAGATATATTGAGGGAAGGCAACGAAGAGGATTTGAAAGCAAGGCAGAATTGCAGGAAAGAGATTTCAGGAGGTAGATTCGAATCGCTTTAAAGCACATGAAAAGCGGCAAAACGTCGACAATGATGCCCTTGGCCAAAAAGGGCGTATGCGTTTTTTCTGAATATATTCAGGAAAAAACGCATACGCCCTTTTTGGCCAACCAAGCAACCTGGAAAGTCAAATCAGCGCTACAAAGAAGGTCTCGCTTCCATCGGTCAAAAGGCCATGCTGCAAAAAGTGTCAAAACCAGAAATGCAGTACAGGCCATGGAGAAATGGCAGCCTTGCTACGCTGATGGGCGGGATGTAAATTGCCAAAAGCCACACTGGAGAAGTGTACGGTGTGTCCTGAACATCGAAAAAAACACAGCTTAGGGAGCATAGGGAGTCCACTCATGGGCGTATAAATTGGGAAAACTAAAAATCAGCAAGACACAGGCACCCCAATGTTTAGGGCTGCTATTTTGACAAGAACCTCCACTTCATGACACCTTAAATATCCCAGGAAAGAGAAAAATGGATAAAGAAGTTGTGGTCCTTATGTACAAAGGAATATCACTCAGACATGAAATCAATGTCATAAGGCTAGTAGAAGCAAGATGAGTGGATTTAGGTACGACGATTCTAAGTGAAATAAGTGACACAGAAAAAGACACTTATCATAAGCTATCACTTATAGAGGGAATGTAAAAACCGCTACACCTGAACTGAATTACAAAACAGAACAGAGTCACACGTTTAGAAAACACACTATGGCTGCTTAACGGGAAAGGTGAGGTGGGGTGATGCATAAAACAAGGGTTTCAAATTCGCTCAGATACTGTTCCATACACCCAATATGTAATAGACAAGACCTACTCCTTGCTCAGTGAACTGGACTCAACAACCCCTATTCACCGCACAAGAATATATGTGACTAGTAAGAATCGTAAAACCTATGTATTGATATCTCTCTGGAAGTGTGTCAAGTGGGTGTAAAGCTGCATAAACACAGCCGTGAAAAGCAGCTAAACCCCATTATAAAAATAAATTACTTTTAAAAACCTGTAAAACAAAGACAGTGAAAGAGAGAGAAATTCTTAAAAAATTCGTTCAGGAGCTGTGATGCAACCTGGATTGACCATATCTAGACCCACACCTGGATGAGACATAAGGGTGGACACTCTTGGGGCTGAGAGGTTGGGTGAGGTTGGGTGAGCAAACTCAGACCCTTTAAAGTAGTACTGCGTGGTACCCATCCCATGGGTCCCAAATCTCCAGGTTCAAGGGCATCTTCCTACATCGAAAACATGCATGAGAAACCCAGAAGATGGTACACCGTGTGATTTTGAAAGGTTTCTAAAACGCACCCAATTTCTCATCTCCTTGTGCTCGGGTTCGCCTTTCCAGCTACTTTACTAGCAATCTCCCTACTTGCAGAATCAGCACCTTTAAGCTCCTGTTCCCTACAGGTTGCAATTTGTCCTGAGGATGAACGGGAAGAGGGGCAACCAATGACAGACTAGATCTAGGTGTTGGGACAGGCACAGGTCACTCTATTTTCCCATCAGGAAGAAGAATTAACCACAGGCTCAGCCTGCCGCCAGGAACCAGAATAGGGCCTGAGGCAATCCCGCGCTTTTGCGGCCAGCTCCCAAAAAAGCGAGTTGAAAAATGGAGCTCAGGGACACTGCAATTCACAAACCCGCAGAGTTATAAATGATAACTCTCATCCACAGATATATTGAGGGAAGGCAACGAAGAGGATTTGAAAGCAAGGCAGAATTGCAGGAAACAGATTTCAGGAGGTAGATTCGAATCGCCTTTAAAGCACATGAAAAGCGGCAAAACGTCGACAATGATGCCCTTGGCCAAAAAGGGCGTATGCGTTTTTTCCTGAATATATTCAGGAAAAAACGCATACGCCCTTTTTGGCCAACCAAGCAACCTGGAAAGTCAAATCAGCGCTACAAAGAAGTCTCGCTTCCCATCGGTCAAAAGGGCCATGCTGCAAAAAGTGTCAAAACCAGAAATGCAGTACAGGCCATGGAGAAATGGCAGCCTTGCTACGCTGATGGGCGGGATGTAAATTGCCAAAAGCCACACTGGAGAAGTGTACGGTGTGTCCTGAAACATCGAAAAAACACAGCTTAGGGAGCATAGGGCACGTCCACTCATGGGCGTATAAATTGGGAAAACTAAAAATCAGCAAGACACAGGCACCCCAATGTTTAGGGCTGCTATTTTGACAAGAACCTCCACTTCATGACACCTTAAATATCCCAGGAAAGAGAAAAATGGATAAAGAAGTTGTGGTCCTTATGTACAAAGGAATATCACTCAGACATGAAATCAATGTCATAAGGCTAGTAGAAGCAAGATGAGTGGATTTAGGTACGACGATTCTAGTGAAATAAGTGACACAGAAAAAGACACTTATCATAAGCTATCACTTATAGAGGGAATGTAAAAACCGCTACACCTGAACTGAATTACAAAACAGAACAGAGTCACACGTTTAGAAAACACACTATGGCTGCTTAACGGGAAAGGTGAGGTGGGGTGATGCATAAAACAAGGGTTTCAAATTCGCTCAGATACTGTTCCATACACCCAATATGTAATAGACAAGACCTACTCCTTGCTCAGTGAACTGGACTCAACAACCCCTATTCACCGCACAAGAATATATGTGACTAGTAAGAATCGTAAAACCTATGTATTGATATCTCTCTGGAAGTGTGTCAAGTGGGTGTAAAGCTGCATAAACACAGCCGTGAAAAGCAGCTAAACCCCATTATAAAAATAAATTACTTTTAAAAACCTGTAAAACAAAGACAGTGAAAGAGAGAGAAATTCTTAAAAAATTCGTTCAGGAGCTGTGATGCAACCTGGATTGACCATATCTAGACCCACACCTGGATGAGACATAAGGGTGGACACTCTTGGGGCTGAGAGGTTGGGTGAGGTTGGGTGAGCAAACTCAGACCCTTTAAAGTAGTACTGCGTGGTACCCATCCCATGGGTCCCAAATCTCCAGGTTCAAGGGCATCTTCCTACATCGAAAACATGCATGAGAAACCCAGAAGATGGTACACCGTGTGATTTTGAAAGGTTTCTAAAACGCACCCAATTTCTCATCTCCTTGTGCTCGGGTTCGCCTTTCCAGCTACTTTACTAGCAATCTCCCTACTTGGAGAATCAGCACCTTTAAGCTCCTGTTCCCTACAGGTTGCAATTTGTCCTGAGGATGAACGGGAAGAGGGGCAACCAATGAGAGACTAGATCTAGGTGTTGGGACAGGCACAGGTCACTCTATTTTCCCATCAGGAAGAAGAATTAACCACAGGCTCAGCCTGCCGCCAGGAACCAGAATAGGGCCTGAGGCAATCCCGCGCTTTTGCGGCCAGCTCCCAAAAAAGCGAGTTGAAAAATGGAGCTCAGGGACACTGCAATTCACAAACCCGCAGAGTTATAAATGATAACTCTCATCCACAGATATATTGAGGGAAGGCAACGAAGAGGATTTGAAAGCAAGGCAGAATTGCAGGAAAGAGATTTCAGGAGGTAGATTCGAATCGCCTTTAAAGCACATGAAAAGCGGCAAAACGTCGACAATGATGCCCTTGGCCAAAAAGGGCGTATGCGTTTTTTCCTGAATATATTCAGGAAAAAACGCATACGCCCTTTTTGGCCAACCAAGCAACCTGGAAAGTCAAATCAGCGCTACAAAGAAGTCTCGCTTCCCATCGGTCAAAAGGGCCATGCTGCAAAAAGTGTCAAAACCAGAAATGCAGTACAGGCCATGGAGAAATGGCAGCCTTGCTACGCTGATGGGCGGGATGTAAATTGCCAAAAGCCACACTGGAGAAGTGTACGGTGTGTCCTGAAACATCGAAAAAACACAGCTTAGGGAGCATAGGGCACGTCCACTCATGGGCGTATAAATTGGGAAAACTAAAAATCAGCAAGACACAGGCACCCCAATGTTTAGGGCTGCTATTTTGACAAGAACCTCCACTTCATGACACCTTAAATATCCCAGGAAAGAGAAAAATGGATAAAGAAGTTGTGGTCCTTATGTACAAAGGAATATCACTCAGACATGAAATCAATGTCATAAGGCTAGTAGAAGCAAGATGAGTGGATTTAGGTACGACGATTCTAAGTGAAATAAGTGACACAGAAAAAGACACTTATCATAAGCTATCACTTATAGAGGGAATGTAAAAACCGCTACACCTGAACTGAATTACAAAACAGAACAGAGTCACACGTTTAGAAAACACACTATGGCTGCTTAACGGGAAAGGTGAGGTGGGGTGATGCATAAAACAAGGGTTTCAAATTCGCTCAGATACTGTTCCATACACCCAATATGTAATAGACAAGACCTACTCCTTGCTCAGTGAACTGGACTCAACAACCCCTATTCACCGCACAAGAATATATGTGACTAGTAAGAATCGTAAAACCTATGTATTGATATCTCTCTGGAAGTGTGTCAAGTGGGTGTAAAGCTGCATAAACACAGCCGTGAAAAGCAGCTAAACCCCATTATAAAAATAAATTACTTTTAAAAACCTGTAAAACAAAGACAGTGAAAGAGAGAGAAATTCTTAAAAAATTCGTTCAGGAGCTGTGATGCAACCTGGATTGACCATATCTAGACCCACACCTGGTTGAGAGATAAGGGTGGACACTCTTGGGGCTGAGAGGTTGGGTGAGGTTGGGTGAGCAAACTCAGACCCTTTAAAGTAGTACTGCGTGGTACCCATCCCATGGGTCCCAAATCTCCAGGTTCAAGGGCATCTTCCTACATCGAAAACATGCATGAGAAACCCAGAAGATGGTACACCGTGTGATTTTGAAAGGTTTCTAAAACGCACCCAATTTCTCATCTCCTTGTGCTCGGGTTCGCCTTTCCAGCTACTTTACTAGCAATCTCCCTACTTGGAGAATCAGCACCTTTAAGCTCCTGTTCCCTACAGGTTGCAATTTGTCCTGAGGATGAACGGGAAGAGGGGCAACCAATGAGAGACTAGATCTAGGTGTTGGGACAGGCACAGGTCACTCTATTTTCCCATCAGGAAGAAGAATTAACCACAGGCTCAGCCTGCCGCCAGGAACCAGAATAGGGCCTGAGGCAATCCCGCGCTTTTGCGGCCAGCTCCCAAAAAAGCGAGTTGAAAAATGGAGCTCAGGGACACTGCAATTCACAAACCCGCAGAGTTATAAATGATAACTCTCATCCACAGATATATTGAGGGAAGGCAACGAAGAGGATTTGAAAGCAAGGCAGAATTGCAGGAAAGAGATTTCAGGAGGTAGATTCGAATCGCCTTTAAAGCACATGAAAAGCGGCAAAACGTCGACAATGATGCCCTTGGCCAAAAAGGGCGTATGCGTTTTTTCCTGAATATATTCAGGAAAAAACGCATACGCCCTTTTTGGCCAACCAAGCAACCTGGAAAGTCAAATCAGCGCTACAAAGAAGTCTCGCTTCCCATCGGTCAAAAGGGCCATGCTGCAAAAAGTGTCAAAACCAGAAATGCAGTACAGGCCATGGAGAAATGGCAGCCTTGCTACGCTGATGGGCGGGATGTAAATTGCCAAAAGCCACACTGGAGAAGTGTACGGTGTGTCTTGAAACATCGAAAAAACACAGCTTAGGGAGCATAGGGCACGTCCACTCATGGGCGTATAAATTGGGAAAACTAAAAATCAGCAAGACACAGGCACCCCAATGTTTAGGGCTGCTATTTTGACAAGAACCTCCACTTCATGACACCTTAAATATCCCAGGAAAGAGAAAAATGGATAAAGAAGTTGTGGTCCTTATGTACAAAGGAATATCACTCAGACATGAAATCAATGTCATAAGGCTAGTAGAAGCAAGATGAGTGGATTTAGGTACGACGATTCTAAGTGAAATAAGTGACACAGAAAAAGACACTTATCATAAGCTATCACTTATAGAGGGAATGTAAAAACCGCTACACCTGAACTGAATTACAAAACAGAACAGAGTCACACGTTTAGAAAACACACTATGGCTGCTTAACGGGAAAGGTGAGGTGGGGTGATGCATAAAACAAGGGTTTCAAATTCGCTCAGATACTGTTCCATACACCCAATATGTAATAGACAAGACCTACTCCTTGCTCAGTGAACTGGACTCAACAACCCCTATTCACCGCACAAGAATATATGTGACTAGTAAGAATCGTAAAACCTATGTATTGATATCTCTCTGGAAGTGTGTCAAGTGGGTGTAAAGCTGCATAAACACAGCCGTGAAAAGCAGCTAAACCCCATTATAAAAATAAATTACTTTTAAAAACCTGTAAAACAAAGACAGTGAAAGAGAGAGAAATTCTTAAAAAATTCGTTCAGGAGCTGTGATGCAACCTGGATTGACCATATCTAGACCCACACCTGGATGAGACATAAGGGTGGACACTCTTGGGGCTGAGAGGTTGGGTGAGGTTGGGTGAGCAAACTCAGACCCTTTAAAGTAGTACTGCGTGGTACCCATCCCATGGGTCCCAAATCTCCAGGTTCAAGGGCATCTTCCTACATCGAAAACATGCATGAGAAACCCAGAAGATGGTACACCGTGTGATTTTGAAAGGTTTCTAAAACGCACCCAATTTCTCATCTCCTTGTGCTCGGGTTCGCCTTTCCAGCTACTTTACTAGCAATCTCCCTACTTGGAGAATCAGCACCTTTAAGCTCCTGTTCCCTACAGGTTGCAATTTGTCCTGAGGATGAACGGGAAGAGGGGCAACCAATGACAG
This sequence comes from Eschrichtius robustus, assembly GCF_028021215.1. Classification (NCBI taxonomy): domain Eukaryota; kingdom Metazoa; phylum Chordata; class Mammalia; order Artiodactyla; family Eschrichtiidae; genus Eschrichtius; species Eschrichtius robustus. The sequence continues at coordinate 845,868 of NW_027175818.1, read as the reverse complement.
ACTAGATCTAGGTGTTGGGACAGGCACAGGTCACTCTATTTTCCCATCAGGAAGAAGAATTAACCACAGGCTCAGCCTGCCGCCAGGAACCAGAATAGGGCCTGAGGCAATCCCGCGCTTTTGCGGCCAGCTCCCAAAAAAGCGAGTTGAAAAATGGAGCTCAGGGACACTGCAATTCACAAACCCGCAGAGTTATAAATGATAACTCTCATGCACAGATATATTGAGGGAAGGCAACGAAGAGGATTTGAAAGCAAGGCAGAATTGCAGGAAAGAGATTTCAGGAGGTAGATTCGAATCGCCTTTAAAGCACATGAAAAGCGGCAAAACGTCGACAATGATGCCCTTGGCCAAAAAGGGCGTATGCGTTTTTTCCTGAATATATTCAGGAAAAAACGCATACGCCCTTTTTGGCCAACCAAGCAACCTGGAAAGTCAAATCAGCGCTTCAAAGAAGTCTCGCTTCCCATCGGTCAAAAGGGCCATGCTGCAAAAAGTGTCAAAACCAGAAATGCAGTACAGGCCATGGAGAAATGGCAGCCTTGCTACGCTGATGGGCGGGATGTAAATTGCCAAAAGCCACACTGGAGAAGTGTACGGTGTGTCCTGAAACATCGAAAAAACACAGCTTAGGGAGCATAGGGCACGTCCACTCATGGGCGTATAAATTGGGAAAACTAAAAATCAGCAAGACACAGGCACCCCAATGTTTAGGGCTGCTATTTTGACAAGAAACTCCACTTCATGACACCTTAAATATCCCAGGAAAGAGAAAAATGGATAAAGAAGTTGTGGTCCTTATGTACAAAGGAATATCACTCAGACATGAAATCAATGTCATAAGGCTAGTAGAAGCAAGATGAGTGGATTTAGGTACGACGATTCTAGTGAAATAAGTGACACAGAAAAAGACACTTATCATAAGCTATCACTTATAGAGGGAATGTAAAAACCGCTACACCTGAACTGAATTACAAAACAGAACAGAGTCACACGTTTAGAAAACACACTATGGCTGCTTAACGGGAAAGGTGAGGTGGGGTGATGCATAAAACAAGGGTTTCAAATTCGCTCAGATACTGTTCCATACACCCAATATGTAATAGACAAGACCTACTCCTTGCTCAGTGAACTGGACTCAACAACCCCTATTCACCGCACAAGAATATATGTGACTAGTAAGAATCGTAAAACCTATGTATTGATATCTCTCTGGAAGTGTGTCAAGTGGGTGTAAAGCTGCATAAACACAGCCGTGAAAAGCAGCTAAACCCCATTATAAAAATAAATTACTTTTAAAAACCTGTAAAACAAAGACAGTGAAAGAGAGAGAAATTCTTAAAAAATTCGTTCAGGAGCTGTGATGCAACCTGGATTGACCATATCTAGACCCACACCTGGATGAGACATAAGGGTGGACACTCTTGGGGCTGAGAGGTTGGGTGAGGTTGGGTGAGCAAACTCAGACCCTTTAAAGTAGTACTGCGTGGTACCCATCCCATGGGTCCCAAATCTCCAGGTTCAAGGGCATCTTCCTACATCGAAAACATGCATGAGAAACCCAGAAGATGGTACACCGTGTGATTTTGAAAGGTTTCTAAAACGCACCCAATTTCTCATCTCCTTGTGCTCGGGTTCGCCTTTCCAGCTACTTTACTAGCAATCTCCCTACTTGGAGAATCAGCACCTTTAAGCTCCTGTTCCCTACAGGTTGCAATTTGTCCTGAGGATGAACGGGAAGAGGGGCAACCAATGAGAGACTAGATCTAGGTGTTGGGACAGGCACAGGTCACTCTATTTTCCCATCAGGAAGAAGAATTAACCACAGGCTCAGCCTGCCGCCAGGAACCAGAATAGGGCCTGAGGCAATCCCGCGCTTTTGCGGCCAGCTCCCAAAAAAGCGAGTTGAAAAATGGAGCTCAGGGACACTGCAATTCACAAACCCGCAGAGTTATAAATGATAACTCTCATCCACAGATATATTGAGGGAAGGCAACGAAGAGGATTTGAAAGCAAGGCAGAATTGCAGGAAACAGATTTCAGGAGGTAGATTCGAATCGCCTTTAAAGCACATGAAAAGCGGCAAAACGTCGACAATGATGCCCTTGGCCAAAAAGGGCGTATGCGTTTTTTCCTGAATATATTCAGGAAAAAACGCATACGCCCTTTTTGGCCAACCAAGCAACCTGGAAAGTCAAATCAGCGCTACAAAGAAGTCTCGCTTCCCATCGGTCAAAAGGGCCATGCTGCAAAAAGTGTCAAAACCAGAAATGCAGTACAGGCCATGGAGAAATGGCAGCCTTGCTACGCTGATGGGCGGGATGTAAATTGCCAAAAGCCACTCTGGAGAAGTGTACGGTGTGTCCTGAAACATCGAAAAAACACAGCTTAGGGAGCATAGGGCACGTCCACTCATGGGCGTATAAATTGGGAAAACTAAAAATCAGCAAGACACAGGCACCCCAATGTTTAGGGCTGCTATGTTGACAAGAACCTCCACTTCATGACACCTTAAATATCCCAGGAAAGAGAAAAATGGATAAAGAAGTTGTGGTCCTTATGTACAAAGGAATATCCCTCAGACATGAAATCAATGTCATAAGGCTAGTAGAAGCAAGATGAGTGGATTTAGGTATGACGATTCTAAGTGAAATAAGTGACACAGAAAAAGACACTTATCATAAGCTATCACTTATAGAGGGAATGTAAAAACCGCTACACTTGAACTGAATTACAAAACAGAACAGAGTCACACGTTTAGAAAACACATTATGGCTGCTTAACGGGAAAGGTGAGGTGGGGTGATGCATAAAACAAGGGTTTCAAATTCGCACAGATACTGTTCCATACACCCAATATGTAATAGACAAGACCTACTCCTTGCTCAGTGAACTGGACTCAACACCCCCTATTCACCGCACAAGAATATATCTGACTAGTAAGAATCGTAAAACCTATGTATTGATATCTCTCTGGAAGTGAGCCAAGTGGGTGTAAAGCCGCATAAACACAGCCGTGAAAAGCAGCTAAACCCCATTATAAAAATAAATTACTTTTAAAAACCCGTAAAACAAAGACAGTGAAAGAGAGAGAAATTCTTACAAAATTCGTTCAGGGGCTGTGATGCAACCTGGATTGACCATATCTAGACCCACACCTGGATGAGACATAAGGGTGGACACTCTTGGGGCTGAGAGGTTGGGTGAGGTTGGGTGAGCAAACTCAGACCCTTTAAAGTAGTACTGCGTGGTACCCATCCCATGGGTCCCAAATCTCCAGGTTCAAGGGCATCTTCCTACATCGAAAACATGCATGAGAAACCCAGAAGATGGTACACCGTGTGATTTTGAAAGGTTTCTAAAACGCACCCCATTTCTCATCTCCTTGTGCTAGGGTTCGCCTTTCCAGCTACTTTACTAGCAATCTCCCTACTTGGAGAACCAGCACCTTTAAGCTCCTGTTCCCTACAGGTTGCAAATTGTCCTGAGGATGAACGGGAAGAGGGGCAACCAATGAGAGACTAGATCTAGGTGTTGGTAGAGGCACAGGTCACTCTATTTTCCCATCAGGAAGAAGAATTAACCACAGGCTCAGCCTGCCACCAGGAACCAGAATAAGGCCTGAGGCAATCTCGCGCTTTTGTGGCCAGCTCCCAAAAAAGCGAGTTGAAAAATGGAGCTCAGGGACACTGCAATTCACAAACCCGCAGAGTTATAAATGATAACTCTCATCCACAGATATATTGAGGGAAGGCAACGAAGAGGATTTGAAAGCAAGGCAGAATTGCAGGAAGCAGATTTCAGGAGGTAGATTCGAATCGCCTTTAAAGCACATGAAAAGCGGCAAAACGTCGACAATGATGCCCTTGGCCAAAAAGGGCGTATGCGTTTTTTCCTGAATATATTCAGGAAAAAACGCATACGCCCTTTTTGGCCAACCAAGCAACCTGGAAAGGCAAATCAGCGCTACAAAGAGGTCTCGCTTCCCATCGGTCAAAAGGGCCATGCTGCAAAAAGTGTCAAAACCAGAAATGCAGGACAGGCCATGGAGAAATGGCAGCCTTGCTACGCTGATGGGCGGGATGTAAATTGCCAACAGCCACTCTAGAGAAGTGTACGGTGTGTCCTGAAACATCGAAAAAACACAGCTTAGGGAGCATAGGGCACGTCCACTCATGGGCGTATAAATTGGGAAAACTAAAAATCAGCAAGACAAAGGCACCCCAATGTTTAGGGCTGCTATGTTGACAAGAACCTCCACTTCATGACACCTTAAATATCCCAGGAAAGAGAAAAATGGATAAAGAAGTTGTGGTCCTTATGTACAAAGGAATATCACTCAGACATGAAATCAATGTCATAAGGCTAGTAGAAGCAAGATGAGTGGATTTAGGTATGACGATTCTAAGTGAAATAAGTCACACAGAAAAAGACACTTATCATAAGATATCACTTATAGAGGGAATGTAAAAACCGCTACACTTGAACTGAATTACAAAACAGAACAGAGTCACACGTTTAGAAAACACACTATGGCTGCTTAACGGGAAAGGTGAGGTGGGGTGATGCATAAAACAAGGGTTTCAAATTCACTCAGATACTGTTCCATACACCCAATATGTAATAGACAAGACCTACTCCTTGCTCAGTGAACTGGACTCAACACCCCCTATTCACCGCACAAGAATATATGTGACTAGTAAGAATCGTAAAACCTATGTATTGATATCTCTCTGGAAGTGTGTCAAGTGGGTGTAAAGCTGCATAAACACAGCCGTGAAAAGCAGCTAAACCCCATTATAAAAATAAATTACTTTTAAAAACCCGTAAAACAAAGACAGTGAAAGAGAGAAAAATTCTTACAAAATTCGTTTAGGGGCTGTGATGCAACCTGGATTGACCATATCTAGACCCACACCGGGATGAGACATAAGGGTGGACACTCTTGGGGCTGAGAGGTTGGGTGAGCAAACTCAGACCCTTTAAAGTAATACTGCGTGGAACCCATCCCATGGGTCCCAAATCTCCAGGTTCAAAGGCATCTTCCTACATCGAAAACATGCATGAGAAACCCAGAAGATGGTACACCGTGTGATTTTGAAAGGTTTCTAAAACGCACCCTATTTCTCATCTCCTTGTGCTCGGGTTCACCTTTCCAGCTACTTTACTAGCAATCTCCCTACCTGGAGAATCAGCACCTTTAAGCTCCTGTTCCCTACAGGTTGCAATTTGTCCTGAGGATGAACGGGAAGAGGGGCAAATAATGAGAGACTAGATCTAGGTGTTGGGACAGGCACAGGTCACTCTATTTTCCCATCAGGAAGAAGAATTAAACACAGGCTCAGCCTGCCGCCGGGAACTAGAATAGGGCCTGAGGCAATCCCGTGCTTTTGCGGCCAGCTCCCAAAAAAGACAGTTGAAAAATGGAGCTCAGGGGCACTGCAATTCACAAACCTGCTGAGTTATAAATGATAACTCTCGTCCACAAATATATTGAGGGAAGGCAACGAAGAGGATTTGAAAGCAAGGCAGAATTGCAGGAAACAGGTTTCAGGAGGTAGATTCGAATCGCCTTTAAAGCACATGAAAAGTGGCAAAACGTCGACAGTGATGCCCTTGGCCAAAAAGGGCGTAAGCGTTTTTTCCTGAATATATTCAGGAAAAAACGCATACGCCCTTTTTGGCCAACCAAGCAAACTGGAAAGGCAAATCAGCGCTACAAAGAAGTCTCGCTTCCCATCGGTCAAAAGGGCCATGCTGCAAAAAGTGTCAAAACCAGAAATGCAGGACAGGCCATGGAGAAATGGCAGCCTTGCTACGCTGATGGGCGGGATGTAAATTGCCAACAGCCACTCTGGAGAAGTGTACGGTGTGTCCTGAAACATCGAAAAAACACAGCTTAGGGAGCATAGGGCACGTCCACTCATTGGCGTATAAATTGGGAAAACTAAAAATCAGCAAGACACAGGCACCCCAAAGATTAGGGCTGCTATGTTGACAAGAACCTCCACTTCATGACACCTTAAATATCCCAGGAAAGAGAAAAATGGATAAAGAAGTTGTGGTCCTTATGTACAAAGGAATATCACTCAGACATGAAATCAATGTCATAAGGCTAGTAGAAGCAAGATGAGTGGATTTAGGTATGACGATTCTAAGTGAAATAAGTCACACAGAAAAAGACACTTATAATAAGCTATCACTTATAGAGGGAATGTAAAAACCGCTACACTTGAACTGAATTACAAAACAGAACAGAGTCACACGTTTAGAAAACACACTATGGCTGCTTAACGGGAAAGGTGAGGTGGGGTGATGCATAAAACAAGGGTTTCAAATTCGCTCAGATACTGTTCCATACACCCAATATGTAATAGACAAGACCTACTCCTTGCTCAGTGAACTGGACTCAACACCCCCTATTCACCGCGCAAGAATATATCTGACTATTAAGAATCGTAAAACCTATGTATTGATAGCTCTCTGGAAGTGAGCCAAGTGGGTGTAAAGCCGCATAAACACAGCCGTGAAAAGCAGCTAAACCCCATTATAAAAATAAATTACTTTTAAAAACCCGTAAAACAAAGACAGTGAAAGAGAGAGAAATTCTTACAAAATTCGTTCAGGGGCTCTGATGCAACCTGGATTGACCATATCTAGACCCACACCTGGATGAGACATAAGGGTGGACACTCTTGGGGCTGAGAGGTTGGGTGAGGTTGGGTGAGCAAACTCAGACCCTTTAAAGTAGTACTGCGTGGTACCCATCCCATGGGTCCCAAATCTCCAGGTTCAAGGGCATCTTCCTACATCGAAAACATGCATGAGAAACCCAGAGGATGGTACACCGTGTGATTTTGAAAGGTTTCTAAAACGCACCCCATTTCTCATCTCCTTGTGCTCGGGTTCGCCTTTCCAGCTACTTTACTAGCAATCTCTCTACTTGCAGAATCAGCACCTTTAAGCTCCTGTTCCCTACAGGTTGCAATTTGTCCTGAAGATGAACGGGAAGAGGGGCAAACAATGAGAGACTAGATCTAGGTGTTGGGACAGGCACAGGTCACTCTATTTTCCCATCAGGAAGAAGAATTAACCACAGGCTCAGCCTGCCTCCAGGAACCAGAATAGGGCCTGAGGCAATCCCGCGCTTTTGCGGCCAGCTCCCAAAAAAGCGAGTTGAAAAATGGAGCTCAGGGACACTGCAATTCACAAACCCGCAGAGTTATAATTGATAACTCTCATCCACAGATATATTGAGGGAAGGCAAAGAAGAGGATTTGAAAGCAAGGCAGAATTGCAGGAAAGAGATTTCAGGAGGTAGATTCGAATCGCCTTTAAAGCACATGAAAAGCGGCAAAACGTCGACAATGATGCCCTTGGCCAAAAAGGGCGTATGCGTTTTTTCCTGAATATATTCAGGAAAAAACGCATACGCTCTTTTTGGCCAACCAAGCAACCTGGAAAGGCAAATCAGCGCTACAAAGAAGTCTCGCTTCCCATCGGTCAAAAGGGCCATGCTGCAAAAAGTGTCAAAACCAGAAATGCAGTACAGGCCATGGAGAAATGGCAGCCTTGCTACGCTGATGGGCGGGATGTAAATTGCCAAAAGCCACTCTGGAGAAGTGTACGGTGTGTCCTGAAACATCGAAAAAACACAGCTTAGGGAGCATAGGGCACGTCCACTCATGGGCGTATAAATTGGGAAAACTAAAAATCAGCAAGACACAGGCGCCCCAATGTTTAGGGCTGCTATGTTGACAAGAACCTCCACTTCATGACACCTTAAATATCCCAGGAAAGAGAAAAATGGATAAAGAAGTTGTGGTCCTAATGTACAAAGGAATATCACTCAGACATGAAATCAATGTCATAAGGCTAGTAGAAGCAAGATGAGTGGATTTAGGTACGACGATTCTAAGTGAAATAAGTGACACAGAAAAAGACACTTATCATAAGCTATCACTTATAGAGGGAATGTAAAAACCGCTACACCTGAACTGAATTACAAAACAGAACAGAGTCACACGTTTAGAAAACACACTATGGCTGCTTAACGGGAAAGGTGAGGTGGGGTGATGCATAAAACAAGGGTTTCAAATTCGCTCAGATACCGTTCCATACACCCAATATGTAATAGACAAGACCTACTCCTTGCTCAGTGAACTGGACTCAACACCCCCTATTCACCGCACAAGAATATATCTGACTAGTAAGAATCGTAAAACCTATGTATTGATATCTCTCTGGAAGTGAGCCAAGTGGGTGTAAAGCCGCATAAACACAGCCGTGAAAAGCAGCTAAACCCCATTATAAAAATAAATTACTTTTAAAAACCCGTAAAACAAAGACAGTGAAAGAGAGAAAAATTCTTACAAAATTCGTTCAGGGGCTGTGATGCAACCTGGATTGACCATATCTAGACCCACACCGGGATGAGACATAAGGGTGGACACTCTTGGGGCTGAGAGGTTGGGTGAGCAAACTCAGACCCTTTAAAGTAATACTGCGTGGAACCCATCCCATGGGTCCCAAATCTCCAGGTTCAAAGGCATCTTCCTACATCGAAAACATGCATGAGAAACCCAGAAGATGGTACACCGTGTGATTTTGAAAGGTTTCTAAAACGCACCCTATTTCTCATCTCCTTGTGCTCGGGTTCACCTTTCCAGCTACTTTACTAGCAATCTCCCTACCTGGAGAATCAGCACCTTTAAGCTCCTGTTCCCTACAGGTTGCAATTTGTCCTGAGGATGAACGGGAAGAGGGGCAAATAATGAGAGACTAGATCTAGGTGTTGGGACAGGCACAGGTCACTCTATTTTCCCATCAGGAAGAAGAATTAAACACAGGCTCAGCCTGCCGCCGGGAACTAGAATAGGGCCTGAGGCAATCCCGTGCTTTTGCGGCCAGCTCCCAAAAAAGACAGTTGAAAAATGGAGCTCAGGGGCACTGCAATTCACAAACCTGCTGAGTTATAAATGATAACTCTCGTCCACAAATATATTGAGGGAAGGCAACGAAGAGGATTTGAAAGCAAGGCAGAATTGCAGGAAACAGGTTTCAGGAGGTAGATTCGAATCGCCTTTAAAGCACATGAAAAGTGGCAAAACGTCGACAGTGATGCCCTTGGCCAAAAAGGGCGTAAGCGTTTTTTCCTGAATATATTCAGGAAAAAACGCATACGCCCTTTTTGGCCAACCAAGCAAACTGGAAAGGCAAATCAGCGCTACAAAGAAGTCTCGCTTCCCATCGGTCAAAAGGGCCATGCTGCAAAAAGTGTCAAAACCAGAAATGCAGGACAGGCCATGGAGAAATGGCAGCCTTGCTACGCTGATGGGCGGGATGTAAATTGCCAACAGCCACTCTAGAGAAGTGTACGGTGTGTCCTGAAACATCGAAAAAACACAGCTTAGGGAGCATAGGGCACGTCCACTCATTGGCGTATAAATTGGGAAAACTAAAAATCAGCAAGACACAGGCACCCCAAAGATTAGGGCTGCTATGTTGACAAGAACCTCCACTTCATGACACCTTAAATATCCCAGGAAAGAGAAAAATGGATAAAGAAGTTGTGGTCCTTATGTACAAAGGAATATCACTCAGACATGAAATCAATGTCATAAGGCTAGTAGAAGCAAGATGAGTGGATTTAGGTATGGCGATTCTAAGTGAAATAAGTCACACAGAAAAAGACACTTATAATAAGCTATCACTTATAGAGGGAATGTAAAAACCGCTACACTTGAACTGAATTACAAAACAGAACAGAGTCACACGTTTAGAAAACACACTATGGCTGCTTAACGGGAAAGGTGAGGTGGGGTGATGCATAAAACAAGGGTTTCAAATTCGCTCAGATACTGTTCCATACACCCAATATGTAATAGACAAGACCTACTCCTTGCTCAGTGAACTGGACTCAACAACCCCTATTCACCGCGCAAGAATATATCTGACTATTAAGAATCGTAAAACCTATGTATTGATATCTCTCTGGAAGTGAGCCAAGTGGGTGTAAAGCCGCATAAACACAGCCGTGAAAAGCAGCTAAACCCCATTATAAAAATAAATTACTTTTAAAAACCCGTAAAACAAAGACAGTGAAAGAGAGAGAAATTCTTACAAAATTCGTTCAGGGGCTCTGATGCAACCTGGATTGACCATATCTAGACCCACACCTGGATGAGACATAAGGGTGGACACTCTTGGGGCTGAGAGGTTGGGTGAGGTTGGGTGAGCAAACTCAGACCCTTTAAAGTAGTACTGCGTGGTACCCATCCCATGGGTCCCAAATCTCCAGGTTCAAGGGCATCTTCCTACATCGAAAACATGCATGAGAAACCCAGAGGATGGTACACCGTGTGATTTTGAAAGGTTTCTAAAACGCACCCCATTTCTCATCTCCTTGTGCTCGGGTTCGCCTTTCCAGCTACTTTACTAGCAATCTCCCTACTTGCAGAATCAGCACCTTTAAGCTCCTGTTCCCTACAGGTTGCAATTTGTCCTGAAGATGAACGGGAAGAGGGGCAAACAATGAGAGACTAGATCTAGGTGTTGGGACAGGCACAGGTCACTCTATTTTCCCATCAGGAAGAAGAATTAACCACAGGCTCAGCCTGCCTCCAGGAACCAGAATAGGGCCTGAGGCAATCCCGCGCTTTTGCGGCCAGCTCCCAAAAAAGCGAGTTGAAAAATGGAGCTCAGGGACACTGCAATTCACAAACCCGCAGAGTTATAATTGATAACTCTCATCCACAGATATATTGAGGGAAGGCAAAGAAGAGGATTTGAAAGCAAGGCAGAATTGCAGGAAAGAGATTTCAGGAGGTAGATTCGAATCGCCTTTAAAGCACATGAAAAGCGGCAAAACGTCGACAATGATGCCCTTGGCCAAAAAGGGCGTATGCGTTTTTTCCTGAATATATTCAGGAAAAAACGCATACGCCCTTTTTGGCCAACCAAGCAACCTGGAAAGGCAAATCAGCGCTACAAAGAAGTCTCGCTTCCCATCGGTCAAAAGGGCCATGCTGCAAAAAGTGTCAAAACCAGAAATGCAGTACAGGCCATGGAGAAATGGCAGCCTTGCTACGCTGATGGGCGGGATGTAAATTGCCAAAAGCCACTCTGGAGAAGTGTACGGTGTGTCCTGAAACATCGAAAAAACACAGCTTAGGGAGCATAGGGCACGTCCACTCATGGGCGTATAAATTGGGAAAACTAAAAATCAGCAAGACACAGGCACCCCAATGTTTAGGGCTGCTATGTTGACAAGAACCTCCACTTCATGACACCTTAAATATCCCAGGAAAGAGAAAAATGGATAAAGAAGTTGTGGTCCTAATGTACAAAGGAATATCACTCAGACATGAAATCAATGTCATAAGGCTAGTAGAAGCAAGATGAGTGGATTTAGGTACGACGATTCTAAGTGAAATAAGTGACACAGAAAAAGACACTTATCATAAGCTATCACTTATAGAGGGAATGTAAAAACCGCTACACCTGAACTGAATTACAAAACAGAACAGAGTCACACGTTTAGAAAACACACTATGGCTGCTTAACGGGAAAGGTGAGGTGGGGTGATGCATAAAACAAGGGTTTCAAATTCGCTCAGATACCGTTCCATACACCCAATATGTAATAGACAAGACCTACTCCTTGCTCAGTGAACTGGACTCAACACCCCCTATTCACCGCACAAGAATATATCTGACTAGTAAGAATCTTAAAACCTATGTATTGATATCTCTCTGGAAGTGAGCCAAGTGGGTGTAAAGCCGCATAAACACAGCCGTGAAAAGCAGCTAAACACCATTATAAAAATAAATTACTTTTAAAAACCCGTAAAACAAAGACAGTGAAAGAGAGAGAAATTCTTACAAAATTCGTTCAGGGGCTGTGATGCAACCTGGATTGACCATATCTAGACCCACACCGGGATGAGACATAAGGGTGGACACTCTTGGGGCTGAGAGGTTGGGTGAGGTTGGGTGAGCAAACTCAGACCCTTTAAAGTAATACTGCGTGGTACCCATCCCATGGGTCCCAAATCTCCAGGTTCAAAGGCATCTTCCTACATCGAAAACATGCATGAGAAACCCAGAAGATGGTACACCATGTGATTTTGAAAGGTTTCTAAAACGCACCCAATTTCTCATCTCCTTGTGCTCGGGTTCACCTTTCCAGCTACTTTACTAGCAATCTCCCTACTTGGAGAATCAGCACCTTTAACCTCCTGTTCCCTACAGGTTGCAATTTGTCCTGAGGATGAACGGGAAGAGGGGAAACAAATGAGAGACTAGATCTAGGTGTTGGGACAGGCACAGGTCACTCTATTTTCCCATCAGGAAGAAGAATTAAACACAGGCTCAGCCTGCCGCCGGGAACCAGAATAGGGCCTGAGGCAATCCCGAGCTATTGCGGCCAGCTGCCAAAAAAGACAGTTCAAAAATGGAGCTCAGGGGCACTGCAATTCACAAACCTGCTGAGTTATAAATGATAACTCTCGTCCACAAATATATTGAGGGAAGGCAACGAAGAGGAGTTGAAAGCAAGGCAGAATTGCAGGAAACAGGTTTCAGGAGGTAGATTCGAATCGCCTTTAAAGCACATGAAAAGTGGCAAAACATCGACAGTGATGCCCTTGGCCAAAAAGGGCGTAAGCGTTTTTTCCTGAATATATTCAGGAAAAAACGCATACGCCCTTTTTGGCCAACCAAGCAACCTGGAAAGGCAAATCAGCGCTACAAAGAAGTCTCGCTTCCCATCCGTCAAAAGGGCCATGCTGCAAAATTTTTCAAAACCAGAAATGCAGGACAGGCCATGGAGAAATGGCAGCCTTGCTACGCTGATGGGCGGGATGTAAATTGCCAACAGCCACTCTGGAGAAGTGTACGGTGTGTCCTGAAACAACGAAAAAACACAGCTTAGGGAGCATAGGGCACGTCCACTCATGGGCGTATAAATTGGGAAAACTAAAAATCAGCAAGACACAGGCACCCCAATGTTTAGGGCTGCTATGTTGACAAGAACCTCCACTTCATGACACCTTAAATATCCCAGGAAAGAGAAAAATGGATAAAGAAGTTGTGGTCCTTATGTACAAAGGAATATCACTCAGACATGAAATCAATGTCATAAGGCTAGTAGAAGCAAGATGAGTGGATTTAGGTATGACGATTCTAAGTGAAATAAGTCACACAGAAAAAGACACTTATAATAAGCTATCACTTATAGAGGGAATGTAAAAACCGCTACACTTGAACTGAATTACAAAACAGAACAGAGTCACACGTTTAGAAAACACACTATGGCTGCTTAACGGGAAAGGTGAGGTGGGGTGATGCATAAAACAAGGGTTTCAAATTCGCTCAGATACTGTTCCATACACCCAATATGTAATAGACAAGACCTACTCCTTGCTCAGTGAACTGGACTCAACACCCCCTATTCACCGCGCAAGAATATATCTGACTATTAAGAATCGTAAAACCTATGTATTGATAGCTCTCTGGAAGTGAGCCAAGTGGGTGTAAAGCCGCATAAACACAGCCGTGAAAAGCAGCTAAACCCCATTATAAAAATAAATTACTTTTAAAAACCCGTAAAACAAAGACAGTGAAAGAGAGAGAAATTCTTACAAAATTCGTTCAGGGGCTCTGATGCAACCTGGATTGACCATATCTAGACCCACACCTGGATGAGACATAAGGGTGGACACTCTTGGGGCTGAGAGGTTGGGTGAGGTTGGGTGAGCAAACTCAGACCCTTTAAAGTAGTACTGCGTGGTACCCATCCCATGGGTCCCAAATCTCCAGGTTCAAGGGCATCTTCCTACATCGAAAACATGCATGAGAAACCCAGAGGATGGTACACCGTGTGATTTTGAAAGGTTTCTAAAACGCACCCCATTTCTCATCTCCTTGTGCTCGGGTTCGCCTTTCCAGCTACTTTACTAGCAATCTCTCTACTTGCAGAATCAGCACCTTTAAGCTCCTGTTCCCTACAGGTTGCAATTTGTCCTGAAGATGAACGGGAAGAGGGGCAAACAATGAGAGACTAGATCTAGGTGTTGGGACAGGCACAGGTCACTCTATTTTCCCATCAGGAAGAAGAATTAACCACAGGCTCAGCCTGCCTCCAGGAACCAGAATAGGGCCTGAGGCAATCCCGCGCTTTTGCGGCCAGCTCCCAAAAAAGCGAGTTGAAAAATGGAGCTCAGGGACACTGCAATTCACAAACCCGCAGAGTTATAATTGATAACTCTCATCCACAGATATATTGAGGGAAGGCAAAGAAGAGGATTTGAAAGCAAGGCAGAATTGCAGGAAAGAGATTTCAGGAGGTAGATTCGAATCGCCTTTAAAGCACATGAAAAGCGGCAAAACGTCGACAATGATGCCCTTGGCCAAAAAGGGCGTATGCGTTTTTTCCTGAATATATTCAGGAAAAAACGCATACGCTCTTTTTGGCCAACCAAGCAACCTGGAAAGGCAAATCAGCGCTACAAAGAAGTCTCGCTTCCCATCGGTCAAAAGGGCCATGCTGCAAAAAGTGTCAAAACCAGAAATGCAGTACAGGCCATGGAGAAATGGCAGCCTTGCTACGCTGATGGGCGGGATGTAAATTGCCAAAAGCCACTCTGGAGAAGTGTACGGTGTGTCCTGAAACATCGAAAAAACACAGCTTAGGGAGCATAGGGCACGTCCACTCATGGGCGTATAAATTGGGAAAACTAAAAATCAGCAAGACACAGGCGCCCCAATGTTTAGGGCTGCTATGTTGACAAGAACCTCCACTTCATGACACCTTAAATATCCCAGGAAAGAGAAAAATGGATAAAGAAGTTGTGGTCCTAATGTACAAAGGAATATCACTCAGACATGAAATCAATGTCATAAGGCTAGTAGAAGCAAGATGAGTGGATTTAGGTACGACGATTCTAAGTGAAATAAGTGACACAGAAAAAGACACTTATCATAAGCTATCACTTATAGAGGGAATGTAAAAACCGCTACACCTGAACTGAATTACAAAACAGAACAGAGTCACACGTTTAGAAAACACACTATGGCTGCTTAACGGGAAAGGTGAGGTGGGGTGATGCATAAAACAAGGGTTTCAAATTCGCTCAGATACCGTTCCATACACCCAATATGTAATAGACAAGACCTACTCCTTGCTCAGTGAACTGGACTCAACACCCCCTATTCACCGCACAAGAATATATCTGACTAGTAAGAATCGTAAAACCTATGTATTGATATCTCTCTGGAAGTGAGCCAAGTGGGTGTAAAGCCGCATAAACACAGCCGTGAAAAGCAGCTAAACCCCATTATAAAAATAAATTACTTTTAAAAACCCGTAAAACAAAGACAGTGAAAGAGAGAAAAATTCTTACAAAATTCGTTCAGGGGCTGTGATGCAACCTGGATTGACCATATCTAGACCCACACCGGGATGAGACATAAGGGTGGACACTCTTGGGGCTGAGAGGTTGGGTGAGCAAACTCAGACCCTTTAAAGTAATACTGCGTGGAACCCATCCCATGGGTCCCAAATCTCCAGGTTCAAAGGCATCTTCCTACATCGAAAACATGCATGAGAAACCCAGAAGATGGTACACCGTGTGATTTTGAAAGGTTTCTAAAACGCACCCTATTTCTCATCTCCTTGTGCTCGGGTTCACCTTTCCAGCTACTTTACTAGCAATCTCCCTACCTGGAGAATCAGCACCTTTAAGCTCCTGTTCCCTACAGGTTGCAATTTGTCCTGAGGATGAACGGGAAGAGGGGCAAATAATGAGAGACTAGATCTAGGTGTTGGGACAGGCACAGGTCACTCTATTTTCCCATCAGGAAGAAGAATTAAACACAGGCTCAGCCTGCCGCCGGGAACTAGAATAGGGCCTGAGGCAATCCCGTGCTTTTGCGGCCAGCTCCCAAAAAAGACAGTTGAAAAATGGAGCTCAGGGGCACTGCAATTCACAAACCTGCTGAGTTATAAATGATAACTCTCGTCCACAAATATATTGAGGGAAGGCAACGAAGAGGATTTGAAAGCAAGGCAGAATTGCAGGAAACAGGTTTCAGGAGGTAGATTCGAATCGCCTTTAAAGCACATGAAAAGTGGCAAAACGTCGACAGTGATGCCCTTGGCCAAAAAGGGCGTAAGCGTTTTTTCCTGAATATATTCAGGAAAAAACGCATACGCCCTTTTTGGCCAACCAAGCAAACTGGAAAGGCAAATCAGCGCTACAAAGAAGTCTCGCTTCCCATCGGTCAAAAGGGCCATGCTGCAAAAAGTGTCAAAACCAGAAATGCAGGACAGGCCATGGAGAAATGGCAGCCTTGCTACGCTGATGGGCGGGATGTAAATTGCCAACAGCCACTCTGGAGAAGTGTACGGTGTGTCCTGAAACATCGAAAAAACACAGCTTAGGGAGCATAGGGCACGTCCACTCATTGGCGTATAAATTGGGAAAACTAAAAATCAGCAAGACACAGGCACCCCAAAGATTAGGGCTGCTATGTTGACAAGAACCTCCACTTCATGACACCTTAAATATCCCAGGAAAGAGAAAAATGGATAAAGAAGTTGTGGTCCTTATGTACAAAGGAATATCACTCAGACATGAAATCAATGTCATAAGGCTAGTAGAAGCAAGATGAGTGGATTTAGGTATGGCGATTCTAAGTGAAATAAGTCACACAGAAAAAGACACTTATAATAAGCTATCACTTATAGAGGGAATGTAAAAACCGCTACACTTGAACTGAATTACAAAACAGAACAGAGTCACACGTTTAGAAAACACACTATGGCTGCTTAACGGGAAAGGTGAGGTGGGGTGATGCATAAAACAAGGGTTTCAAATTCGCTCAGATACTGTTCCATACACCCAATATGTAATAGACAAGACCTACTCCTTGCTCAGTGAACTGGACTCAACAACCCCTATTCACCGCGCAAGAATATATCTGACTATTAAGAATCGTAAAACCTATGTATTGATATCTCTCTGGAAGTGAGCCAAGTGGGTGTAAAGCCGCATAAACACAGCCGTGAAAAGCAGCTAAACCCCATTATAAAAATAAATTACTTTTAAAAACCCGTAAAACAAAGACAGTGAAAGAGAGAGAAATTCTTACAAAATTCGTTCAGGGGCTCTGATGCAACCTGGATTGACCATATCTAGACCCACACCTGGATGAGACATAAGGGTGGACACTCTTGGGGCTGAGAGGTTGGGTGAGGTTGGGTGAGCAAACTCAGACCCTTTAAAGTAGTACTGCGTGGTACCCATCCCATGGGTCCCAAATCTCCAGGTTCAAGGGCATCTTCCTACATCGAAAACATGCATGAGAAACCCAGAGGATGGTACACCGTGTGATTTTGAAAGGTTTCTAAAACGCACCCCATTTCTCATCTCCTTGTGCTCGGGTTCGCCTTTCCAGCTACTTTACTAGCAATCTCCCTACTTGCAGAATCAGCACCTTTAAGCTCCTGTTCCCTACAGGTTGCAATTTGTCCTGAAGATGAACGGGAAGAGGGGCAAACAATGAGAGACTAGATCTAGGTGTTGGGACAGGCACAGGTCACTCTATTTTCCCATCAGGAAGAAGAATTAACCACAGGCTCAGCCTGCCTCCAGGAACCAGAATAGGGCCTGAGGCAATCCCGCGCTTTTGCGGCCAGCTCCCAAAAAAGCGAGTTGAAAAATGGAGCTCAGGGACACTGCAATTCACAAACCCGCAGAGTTATAATTGATAACTCTCATCCACAGATATATTGAGGGAAGGCAAAGAAGAGGATTTGAAAGCAAGGCAGAATTGCAGGAAAGAGATTTCAGGAGGTAGATTCGAATCGCCTTTAAAGCACATGAAAAGCGGCAAAACGTCGACAATGATGCCCTTGGCCAAAAAGGGCGTATGCGTTTTTTCCTGAATATATTCAGGAAAAAACGCATACGCCCTTTTTGGCCAACCAAGCAACCTGGAAAGGCAAATCAGCGCTACAAAGAAGTCTCGCTTCCCATCGGTCAAAAGGGCCATGCTGCAAAAAGTGTCAAAACCAGAAATGCAGTACAGGCCATGGAGAAATGGCAGCCTTGCTACGCTGATGGGCGGGATGTAAATTGCCAAAAGCCACTCTGGAGAAGTGTACGGTGTGTCCTGAAACATCGAAAAAACACAGCTTAGGGAGCATAGGGCACGTCCACTCATGGGCGTATAAATTGGGAAAACTAAAAATCAGCAAGACACAGGCACCCCAATGTTTAGGGCTGCTATGTTGACAAGAACCTCCACTTCATGACACCTTAAATATCCCAGGAAAGAGAAAAATGGATAAAGAAGTTGTGGTCCTAATGTACAAAGGAATATCACTCAGACATGAAATCAATGTCATAAGGCTAGTAGAAGCAAGATGAGTGGATTTAGGTACGACGATTCTAAGTGAAATAAGTGACACAGAAAAAGACACTTATCATAAGCTATCACTTATAGAGGGAATGTAAAAACCGCTACACCTGAACTGAATTACAAAACAGAACAGAGTCACACGTTTAGAAAACACACTATGGCTGCTTAACGGGAAAGGTGAGGTGGGGTGATGCATAAAACAAGGGTTTCAAATTCGCTCAGATACCGTTCCATACACCCAATATGTAATAGACAAGACCTACTCCTTGCTCAGTGAACTGGACTCAACACCCCCTATTCACCGCACAAGAATATATCTGACTAGTAAGAATCTTAAAACCTATGTATTGATATCTCTCTGGAAGTGAGCCAAGTGGGTGTAAAGCCGCATAAACACAGCCGTGAAAAGCAGCTAAACACCATTATAAAAATAAATTACTTTTAAAAACCCGTAAAACAAAGACAGTGAAAGAGAGAGAAATTCTTACAAAATTCGTTCAGGGGCTGTGATGCAACCTGGATTGACCATATCTAGACCCACACCGGGATGAGACATAAGGGTGGACACTCTTGGGGCTGAGAGGTTGGGTGAGGTTGGGTGAGCAAACTCAGACCCTTTAAAGTAATACTGCGTGGTACCCATCCCATGGGTCCCAAATCTCCAGGTTCAAAGGCATCTTCCTACATCGAAAACATGCATGAGAAACCCAGAAGATGGTACACCATGTGATTTTGAAAGGTTTCTAAAACGCACCCAATTTCTCATCTCCTTGTGCTCGGGTTCACCTTTCCAGCTACTTTACTAGCAATCTCCCTACTTGGAGAATCAGCACCTTTAACCTCCTGTTCCCTACAGGTTGCAATTTGTCCTGAGGATGAACGGGAAGAGGGGAAACAAATGAGAGACTAGATCTAGGTGTTGGGACAGGCACAGGTCACTCTATTTTCCCATCAGGAAGAAGAATTAAACACAGGCTCAGCCTGCCGCCGGGAACCAGAATAGGGCCTGAGGCAATCCCGAGCTATTGCGGCCAGCTGCCAAAAAAGACAGTTCAAAAATGGAGCTCAGGGGCACTGCAATTCACAAACCTGCTGAGTTATAAATGATAACTCTCGTCCACAAATATATTGAGGGAAGGCAACGAAGAGGAGTTGAAAGCAAGGCAGAATTGCAGGAAACAGGTTTCAGGAGGTAGATTCGAATCGCCTTTAAAGCACATGAAAAGTGGCAAAACATCGACAGTGATGCCCTTGGCCAAAAAGGGCGTAAGCGTTTTTTCCTGAATATATTCAGGAAAAAACGCATACGCCCTTTTTGGCCAACCAAGCAACCTGGAAAGGCAAATCAGCGCTACAAAGAAGTCTCGCTTCCCATCCGTCAAAAGGGCCATGCTGCAAAATTTTTCAAAACCAGAAATGCAGGACAGGCCATGGAGAAATGGCAGCCTTGCTACGCTGATGGGCGGGATGTAAATTGCCAACAGCCACTCTGGAGAAGTGTACGGTGTGTCCTGAAACAACGAAAAAACACAGCTTAGGGAGCATAGGGCACGTCCACTCATGGGCGTATAAATTGGGAAAACTAAAAATCAGCAAGACACAGGCACCCCAATGTTTAGGGCTGCTATGTTGACAAGAACCTCCACTTCATGACACCTTAAATATCCCAGGAAAGAGAAAAATGGATAAAGAAGTTGTGGTCCTTATGTACAAAGGAATATCCCTCAGACATGAAATCAATGTCATAAGGCTAGTAGAAGCAAGATGAGTGGATTTAGGTATGACGATGCTAAGTGAAATAAGTCACACAGAAAAAGACACTTATCATAAGCTATCACTTATAGAGGGAATGTAAAAACCGCTACACTTGAACTGAATTACAAAACAGAACAGAGTCACACGTTTAGAAAACACACTATGGCTGCTTAACGGGAAAGATGAGGTGGGGTGATGCATAAAACAAGGGTTTCAAATTCGCTCAGATACTGTTCCATACACCCAATATGTAATAGACAAGACGTACTCCTTGCTCAGTGAACTGGACTCAACATCCCCTATTCACCGCACAAGAATATATCTGACTAGTAAGAATCGTAAAACCTATGTATTGATATCTCTCTGGAAGTGAGCCAAGTGGGTGTAAAGCCGCATAAACACAGCCGTGAAAAGCAGCTAAACCCCATTATAAAAATAAATTACTTTTAAAAACCCGTAAAACAAAGACAGTGAAAGAGAGAGAAATTCTTACAAAATTCGTTCAGGGGCTGTTATGCAACCTGGATTGACCATATCTAGACCCACACCTGGATGAGACATAAGGGTGGACACTCTTGGGGCTGAGAGGTTGGGTGAGGTTGGGTGAGCAAACGCAGACCCTTTAAAGTAATACTGTGTGGTACCCATCCCATGGGTCCCAAATCTCCAGGTTCAAGGGCATCTTCCTACATCGAAAACATGCATGAGAAACACAGAAGATGGTACACCGTGTGATTTTGAAAGGTTTCTAAAACGCACCCAATTTCTCATCTCCTTGTGCTCGGGTTCGCCTTTCCAGCTACTTTACTAGCAATCTCCCTACTTGGAGAACCAGCACCTTTAAGCTCCTGTTCCCTACAGGTGGCAATTTGTCCTGAGGATGAACGGGAAGAGGGGCAACCAATGAGAGACTAGATCTAGGTGTTGGGACAGGCCCAGGTCACTCTATTTTCCCATCAGGAAGAAGAATTAACCACAGGCTCAGCCTGCCGCCAGGAACCAGAATATGGCCTGAGGCAATCCCGCGCTTTTGCGGCCAGCTCCCAAAAAAGCGAGTTGAAAAATGGAGCTCAGGGACACTGCAATTCACAAACCCGCAGAGTTATAAATGATAACTCTCATCCACAGATATATTGAGGGAAGGCAACGAAGAGGATTTGAAAGCAAGGCAGAATTGCAGGAAACAGATTTCAGGAGGTAGATTCGAATCGCATTTAAAGCACATGAAAAGCGGCAAAACGTCGACAATGATGCCCTTGGCCAAAAAGGGCGTATGCGTTTTTTCCTGAATATATTCAGGAAAAAACGCATACGCCCTTTTTGGCCAACCAAGCAACCTGGAAAGGCAAATCAGCGCTACAAAGAGGTCTCGCTTCCCATCGGTCAAAAGGGCCATGCTGCAAAAAGTGTCAAAACCAGAAATGCAGGACAGGCCATGGAGAAATGGCAGCCTTGCTACGCTGATGGGCGGGATGTAAATTGCCAACAGCCACTCTGGAGAAGTGTACGGTGTGTCCTGAAACATCGAAAAAACACAGCTTAGGGAGCATAGGGCACCTCCACTCATGGGCGTATAAATTGGGAAAACTAAAAATCAGCAAGACACAGGCACCCAAAAGTTTAGGGCTGCTCTGTTGACAAGAACCTCCACTTCATGACACCTTAAATATCCCAGGAAAGAGAAAAATGGATAAAGAAGTTGTAGTTCTTATGTACAATGGAATATCACTCAGACATGAAATCAATGTCATAAGGCTAGTAGAAGCAAGATGAGTGGATTTAGGTATGACGATTCTAAGTGAAATAAGTCACACAGAAAAAGACACTTATCATAAGCTATCACTTATAGAGGGAATGTAAAAACCGCTACACTTGAACTGAATTACAAAACAGAACAGAGTCACACGTTTAGAAAACACACTATGGCTGCTTAACGGGAAAGGTGAGGTGGGGTGATGCATAAAACAAGGGTTTCAAATTCGCTCAGATACTGTTCCATACACCCAATATGTAATAGACAAGACCTACTCCTTGCTCAGTGAACTGGACTCAACACACCCTATTCACCGCACAAGAATATATCTGACTAGTAAGAATCGTAAAACCTATGTATTGATATCTCTCTGGAAGTGAGCCAAGTGGGTGTAAAGCCGCATAAACACAGCCGTGAAAAGCAGCTAAACCCCATTATAAAAATAAATTACTTTTAAAAACCCGTAAAACAAAGACAGTGAAAGAGAGAAAAATTCTTACAAAATTCGTTCAGGGGCTGTGATGCAACCTGGATTGACCATATCTAGACCCACACCGGGATGAGACATAAGGGTGGACACTCTTGGGGCTGAGAGGTTGGGTGAGCAAACTCAGACCCTTTAAAGTAATACTGCGTGGAACCCATCCCATGGGTCCCAAATCTCCAGGTTCAAAGGCATCTTCCTACATCGAAAACATGCATGAGAAACCCAGAAGATGGTACACCGTGTGATTTTGAAAGGTTTCTAAAACGCACCCAATTTCTCATCTCCTTGTGCTCGGGTTCACCTTTCCAGCTACTTTACTAGCAATCTCCCTACCTGGAGAATCAGCACCTTTAAGCTCCTGTTCCCTACAGGTTGCAATTTGTCCTGAGGATGAACGGGAAGAGGGGCAAATAATGAGAGACTAGATCTAGGTGTTGGGACAGGCACAGGTCACTCTATTTTCCCATCAGGAAGAAGAATTAAACACAGGCTCAGCCTGCCGCCCGGAACCAGAATAGGGTCTGAGGCAATCCCGTGCTTTTGCGGCCAGCTCCCAAAAAAGACAGTTGAAAAATGGAGCTCAGGGGCACTGCAATTCACAAACCTGCTGAGTTATAAATGATAACTCTCGTCCACAAATATATTGAGGGAAGGCAACGAAGAGGATTTGAAAGCAAGGCAGAATTGCAGGAAACAGGTTTCAGGAGGTAGATTCGAATCGCCTTTAAAGCACATGAAAAGTGGCAAAACGTCGACAGTGATGCCCTTGGCCAAAAAGGGCGTAAGCGTTTTTTCCTGAATATATTCAGGAAAAAACGCATACGCCCTTTTTGGCCAACCAAGCAAACTGGAAAGGCAAATCAGCGCTACAAAGAAGTCTCGCTTCCCATCGGTCAAAAGGGCCATGCTGCAAAAAGTGTCAAAACCAGAAATGCAGGACAGGCCATGGAGAAATGGCAGCCTTGCTACGCTGATGGGCGGGATGTAAATTGCCAACAGCCACTCTGGAGAAGTGTACGGTGTGTCCTGAAACATCGAAAAAACACAGCTTAGGGAGCATAGGGCACGTCCACTCATTGGCGTATAAATTGGGAAAACTAAAAATCAGCAAGACACAGGCACCCCAAAGATTAGGGCTGCTATGTTGACAAGAACCTCCACTTCATGACACCTTAAATATCCCAGGAAAGAGAAAAATGGATAAAGAAGTTGTGGTCCTTATGTACAAAGGAATATCACTCAGACATGAAATCAATGTCATAAGGCTAGTAGAAGCAAGATGAGTGGATTTAGGTATGACGATTCTAAGTGAAATAAGTCACACAGAAAAAGACACTTATAATAAGCTATCACTTATAGAGGGAATGTAAAAACCGCTACACTTGAACTGAATTACAAAACAGAACAGAGTCACACGTTTAGAAAACACACTATGGCTGCTTAACGGGAAAGGTGAGGTGGGGTGATGCATAAAACAAGGGTTTCAAATTCGCTCAGATACCGTTCCATACACCCAATATGTAATAGACAAGACCTACTCCTTGCTCAGTGAACTGGACTCAACACCCCCTATTCACCGCACAAGAATATATCTGACTAGTAAGAATCTTAAAACCTATGTATTGATATCTCTCTGGAAGTGAGCCAAGTGGGTGTAAAGCCGCATAAACACAGCCGTGAAAAGCAGCTAAACCCCATTATAAAAATAAATTACTTTTAAAAACCCGTAAAACAAAGACAGTGAAAGAGAGAGAAATTCTTACAAAATTCGTTCAGGGGCTCTGATGCAACCTGGATTGACCATATCTAGACCCACACCTGGATGAGACATAAGGGTGGACACTCTTGGGGCTGAGAGTTTGGGTGAGGTTGGGTGAGCAAACGCAGACCCTTTAAAGTAATACTGTGTGGTACCCATCCCATTGGTCCCAAATCTCCAGGTTCAAGGGCATCTTCCTACATCGAAAACATGCATGAGAAACCCAGAAGATGGTACACCGTGTGATTTTGAAAGGTTTCTAAAACGCACCCAATTTCTCATCTCCTTGTGCTCGGGTTCGCCTTTCCAGCTACTTTACTAGCAATCTCCCTACTTGGAGAATCAGCACCTTTAAGGTCCTGTTCCCTACAGGTTGCAATTTGTCCTGAGGATGAACGGGAAGAGGGGCAACCAATGAGAGACTAGATCTAGGTGTTGGGACAGGCACAGGTCACTCTAATTTCCCATCAGGAAGAAGAATTAAACACAGGCTCAGCCTGCCGCCGGGAACCAGAATAGGGCCTGAGGCAATCCCGTGCTTTTGCGGCCAGCTCCCAAAAAAGACAGTTGAAAAATGGAGCTCAGGGGCACTGCAATTCACAAACCTGCAGAGTTATAAATGATAACTCTCGTCCACAAATATATTGAGGGAAGGCAACGAAGAGGATTTGAAAGCAAGGCAGAATTGCAGGAAACAGGTTTCAGGAGGTAGATTCGAATCGCCTGTAAAGCACATGAAAAGTGGCAAAACGTCGACAGTGATGCCCTTGGCCAAAAAGGGCGTAAGCGTTTTTTCTTGAATATATTCAGGAAAAAACGCATACGCCCTTTTTGGCCAACCAAGCAACCTGGAAAGGCAAATCAGCGCTACAAAGAAGTCTCGCTTCCCATCGGTCAAAAGGGCCATGCTGCAAAAAGTGTCAAAACCAGAAATGCAGTACAGGCCATGGAGAAATGGCAGCCTTGCTACGCTGATGGGCGGGATGTAAATTGCCAAAAGCCACTCTGGAGAAGTGTACGGTGTGTCCTGAAACATCGAAAAAACACAGCTTAGGGAGCATAGGGCACATCCACTCATGGGCGTATAAATTGGGAAAACTAAAAATCAGCAAGACACAGGCACCCCAATGTTTAGGGCTGCTATGTTGACAAGAACCTCCACTTCATGACACCTTAAATATCCCAGGAAAGAGATAAATGGATAAAGAAGTTGTGGTCCTTATGTACAAAGGAATATCCCTCAGACATGAAATCAATGTCATAAGGCTAGTAGAAGCAAGATGAGTGGATTTAGGTATGACGATTCTAAGTGAAATAAGTCACACAGAAAAAGACACTTATCATAAGCTATCACTTATAGAGGGAATGTAAAAACGGCTACACTTGAACTGAATTACAAAACAGAACAGAGTCACACGTTTAGAAAACACACTATGGCTGCTTAACGGGAAAGGTTAGGTGGGGTGATGTATAAAACAAGGGTTTCAAATTCGCTCAGATACTGTTCCATACACCCAATATGTAATAGACAAGACCTACTCCTTGCTCAGTGAACTGGACTCAACACCCCCTATTCACCGCACAAGAATATATCTGACTAGTAAGAATCGTAAAACCTATGTATTGATATCTCTCTGGAAGTGTGTCAAGTGGGTGTAAAGCTGCATAAACACAGCCGTGAAAAGCAGCTAAACCCCATTATAAAAATAAATTACTTTTAAAATCCTGTAAAACAAAGACAGTGAAAGAGAGAGAAATTCTTAAAAAATTCTTTCAGGAGCTGTGATGCAACCTGGATTGACCATATCTAGACCCACACCTGGATGAGACATAAGGGTGGACACTCTTGGGGCTGAGAGGTTGGGTGAGGTTGGGTGAGCAAACTCAGACCCTTTAAAGTAGTACTGCGTGGTACCCATCCCATGGGTCCCAAATCTCCAGGTTCAAGGGCATCTTCCTACATCGAAAACATGCATGAGAAACCCAGAAGATGGAACACCGTGTGATTTTGAAAGGTTTCTAAAACGCACCCAATTTCTCATCTCCTTGTGCTCGGGTTCGCCTTTCCAGCTACTTTACTAGCAATCTCCCTACTTGGAGAATCAGCACCTTTAAGCTCCTGTTCCCTACAGGTTGCAATTTGTCCTGAGGATGAACGGGAAGAGGGGCAACCAATGAGAGACTAGATCTAGGTGTTGGGACAGGCACAGGTCACTCTATTTTCCCATCAGGAAGAAGAATTAACCACAGGCTCAGCCTGCCGTCAGGAACCAGAATAGGGCCTGAGGCAATCCCGCACTTTTGCGGCCAGCTCCCAAAAAAGCGAGTTGAAAAATGGAGCTCAGGGACACTGCAATTCACAAACCCGCAGAGTTATAAATGATAACTCTCATCCACAGATATATTGAGGGAAGGCAACGAAGAGGATTTGAAAGCAAGGCAGAATTGCAGGAAACAGATTTCAGGAGGTAGATTCGAATCGCCTTTAAAGCACATGAAAAGTGGCAAAACGTCGACAATGATGCCCTTGGCCAAAAAGGGCGTATGCGTTTTTTCCTGAATATATTCAGGAAAAAACGCATACGCTCTTTTTGGCCAACCACGCAACCTGGAAAGGCAAATCAGCGCTACAAAGAAGTCTCGCTTCCCATCGGTCAAAAGGGCCATGCTGCAAAAAGTGTCAAAACCAGAAATGCAGTACAGGCCATGGAGAAATGGCAGCCTTGCTACGCTGATGGGCGGGATGTAAATTGCCAAAAGCCACTCTGGAGAAGTGTACGGTGTGTCCTGAAACATCGAAAAAATACAGCTTAGGGAGCATAGGGCACATCCACTCATGGGCGTATAAATTGGGAAAACTAAAAATCAGGAAGACACAGGCACCCCAATGTTTAGGGCTGCTATGTTGACAAGAACCTCCACTTCATGACACCTTAAATATCCCAGGAAAGAGAAAAATGGATAAAGAAGTTGTGGTCCTTATCTACAAAGGAATATCACTCAGACATGAAATCAATGTCATAAGGCTAGTAGAAGCAAGATGAGTGGATTTAGGTACGACGATTCTAAGTGAAATAAGTCACACAGAAAAAGACACTTATCATAAGCTATCACTTATAGAGGGAATGTAAAAACCGCTACACTCGAACTGAATTACAGAACAGAACAGAATCACACGTTTAGAAAACACACTATGGCTGCTTAACGGGAAAGGTGAGGTGGGGTGATGCATAAAACAAGGGTTTCAAATTCGCTCAGATACCGTTCCATACACCCAATATGTAATAGACAAGACCTACTCCTTGCTCAGTGAACTGGACTCAACACCCCCTATTCACGGCACAAGAATATATCTGACTAGTAAGAATCTTAAAACCTATATATTGATATCTCTCTGGAAGTGAGCCAAGTGGGTGTAAAGCCGCATAAACACAGCCGTGAAAAGCAGCTAAACACCATTATAAAAATAAATTACTTTTAAAAACCCGTAAAACAAAGACAGTGAAAGAGAGAGAAATTCTTACCCAATTCGTTCAGGGGCTGTGATGCAACCCGGATTGACCATATCTAGACCCACACCGGGATGAGACATAAGGGTGGACACTCTTGGGGCTGAGAGGTTGGGTGAGGTTGGGTGAGCAAACTCAGACCCTTTAAAGTAATACTGCGTGGTACCCATCCCATGGGTCCCAAATCTCCAGGTTCAAAGGCATCTTCCTACATCGAAAACATGCATGAGAAACCCAGAAGATGGTACACCGTGTGATTTTGAAAGGTTTCTAAAACGCACCAAATTTTTCATCTCCTTGTGCTCGGGTTCACCTTTCCAGCTACTTTACTAGCAATCTCCCTACTTGGAGAATCAGCACCTTTAACCTCCTGTTCCCTACAGGTTGCAATTTGTCCTGAGGATGAACGGGAAGAGGGGAAACAAATGAGAGACTAGATCTAGGTGTTGGGACAGGCACAGGTCACTCTATTTTCCCATCAGGAAGAAGAATTAAACACAGGCTCAGCCTGCCGCCGGGAACCAGAATAGGGCCTGAGGCAATCCCGAGCTATTGCGGCCAGCTCCCAAAAAAGACAGTTCAAAAATGGAGCTCAGGGGCACTGCAATTCACAAACCTGCTGAGTTATAAATGATAACTCTCGTCCACAAATATATTGAGGGAAGGCAACGAAGAGGAGTTGAAAGCAAGGCAGAATTGCAGGAAACAGGTTTCAGGAGGTAGATTCGAATCGCCTTTAAAGCACATGAAAAGTGGCAAAACATCGACAGTGATGCCCTTGGCCAAAAAGGGCGTAAGAGTTTTTTCCTGAATATATTCAGGAAAAAACGCATACGCCCTTTTTGGCCAACCAAGCAACCTGGAAAGGCAAATCATCGCTACAAAGAAGTCTCGCTTCCCATCCGTCAAAAGGGCCATGCTGCAAAAATTTTCAAAACCAGAAATGCAGGACAGGCCATGGAGAAATGGCAGCCTTGCTACGCTGATGGGCGGGATGTAAATTGCCAACAGCCACTCTGGAGAAGTGTACGGTGTGTCCTGAAACATCGAAAAAACACAGCTTAGGGAGCATAGGGCACGTCCACTCATGGGCGTATAAATTGGGAAAACTAAAAATCAGCAAGACACAGTCACCTCAATGTTTAGGGCTGCTATGTTGACAAGAACCTCCACTTCATCACACCTTAAATATCCCAGGAAAGAGAAAAATGGATAAAGAAGTTGTGGTCCTTATGTACAAAGGAATATCCCTCAGACATGAAATCAATGTCATAAGGCTAGTAGAAGCAAGATGAGTGGATTTAGGTATGACGATGCTAAGTGAAATAAGTCACACAGAAAAAGACACTTATCATAAGCTATCACTTATATAGCGAATGTAAAAACCGCTACACTTGAACTGAATTACAAAACAGAACAGAGTCACACGTTTAGAAAACACACTATGGCTGCTTAACGGGAAAGGTGAGGTGGGGTGATGCATAAAACAAGGGTTTCAAATTCGCTCAGATACTGTTCCATACACCCAATATGTAATAGACAAGACCTACTCCTTGCTCAGTGAACTGGACTCAACACCCCCTATTCACCGCACAAGAATATATGTGACTAGTAAGAATCGTAAAACCTATGTATTGATATCTCTCTGGAAGTGTGTCAAGTGGGTGTAAAGCTGCATAAACACAGCCGTGAAAAGCAGCTAAACCCCATTATAAAAATAAATTACTTTTAAAAACCTGTAAAACAAAGACAGTGAAAGAGAGAGAAATTCTTAAAAAATTCGTTCAGGAGCTGTGATGCAACCTGGATTGACCATATCTAGACCCACACCTGGATGAGACATAAGGGTGGACACTCTTGGGGCTGAGAGGTTGGGTGAGGTTGGGTGAGCAAACTCAGACCCTTTAAAGTAGTACTGCGTGGTACCCATCCCATGGGTCCCAAATCTCCAGGTTCAAGGGCATCTTCCTACATCGAAAACATGCATGAGAAACCCAGAGGATGGTACACCGTGTGATTTTGAAAGGTTTCTAAAACGCACCCCATTTCTCATCTCCTTGTGCTAGGGTTCGCCTTTCCAGCTACTTTACTAGCAATCTCCCTACTTGCAGAATCAGCACCTTTAAGCTCCTGTTCCCTACAGGTTGCAATTTGTCCTGAAGATGAACGGGAAGAGGGGCAAACAATGAGAGACTAGATCTAGGTGTTGGGACAGGCACAGGTCACTCTATTTTCCCATCAGGAAGAAGAATTAACCACAGGCTCAGCCTGCCTCCAGGAACCAGAATAGGGCCTGAGGCAATCCCACGCTTTTGCGGCCAGCTCCCAAAAAAGCGAGTTGAAAAATGGAGCTCAGGGACACTGCAATTCACAAACCCGCAGAGTTATAAATGATAACTCTCGTCCACAAATATATTGAGGGAAGGCAACGAAGAGGATTTGAAAGCAAGGCAGAATTGCAGGAAACAGGTTTCAGGAGGTAGATTCGAATCACCTTTAAAGCACATGAAAAGTGGCAAAACGTCGACAGTGATGCCCTTGGCCAAAAAGGGCATAAGCGTTTTTTTCCTGAATATATTCAGGAAAAAACGCATACGCCCTTTTTGGCCAACCAAGCAACCTGGAAAGGCAAATCAGCGCTACAAAGAAGTCTCGCTTCCCATCGGTCAAAAGGGCCATGCTGCAAAAAGTGTCAAAACCAGAAATGCAGGACAGGCCATGGAGAAATGGCAGCCTTGCTACGCTGATGGGCGGGATGTAAATTGCCAACAGCCACTCTGGAGAAGTGTACGGTGTGTCCTGAAACATCGAAAAAACAAAGCTTAGGGAGCATAGGGCACTTCCACTCATGGGCGTATAAATTGGGAAAACTAAAATCAGCAAGACACAGGCACCCCAAAGATTAGGGCTGCTCTGTTGACAAGAACCTCCACTTCATGACACCTTAAATATCCCAGGAAAGAGAAAAATGGATAAAGAAGCTGTGGTCCTTATGTACAATGGAATATCACTCAGCCATGAAATCAATGTCATAAGGCTAGTAGCAGCATGATGATTGGTTTTAGGTACGACGACTCTAAGTGAAATAAGTCACACAGAAAAAGACACATATCAAAAGCTATCACTTATAGAGGGAATGTAAAAACCGCTACACTTGAACTTAATTACAAATCAGAACAGAGTCACCCATTTTGAAAACACACTATGGCTGCTTAACGGGAAAGGTGAGGTGGGGTGATGCATAAAACAAGGGTTTCAAATTCGCTCAGATACCGTTCCATACACCCAATATGTAATAGACAAGACGTACTCCTTGCTCAGTGAACTGGACTCAACACCCTCTATTCACCGCACAAGAATATATCTGACTAGTGAGAATCTTAAAACCTATGTATTGATATCTCTCTGGAAGTGAGTCAAGTGGGTGTAAATCCGCATAAACACAGCCGTGAAAAGCAGCTAAACCCCATTATAAAAATAAATTAGTTTTAAAAACGCATGAAACAAAGACAGTGAAAGAGATAGCAATTCTTACAAAATTCATTCAGGGGCTGTGACGCAACCTGGATTGACCATATCTAGACCCACAGCTGGATGAGACATAAGGGTGGACACTCTTGGGGCTGAGAGGTTTGGTGAGGTTGGGTGAGCAAACGCAGACACTTTAAAGTAATACTGCGTGCTACCCATCCCATGGCTCCCAAATCTCCAGGTTCAAGGGCATCTTCCTACATCGAAAACATGCATGAGAAACCCAGAAGATGGTACACCGTGTGATTTGGAAAGTTTCTAAAACGCAACTCATTTCTCAACTCCGTGTGCTCGGGTTCGCCATTCCAGCTACTTTACTAGCAATCTCCCTACTTGGAGAATCAGCACCTTTAACCTCCTGTTCCATACAGGTTGCAACTTGTCCTAAGGATGAATGGGAAGAGGGGCAACCAATGAGAGACTACATCTAGGTGTTGGGACAGGCACAGGTCACTCTATTTTCCCATCAGGAAGAAGAATTAATCACAGGCTCAGCCTGCCGCCCGGAAGCAGAATAGGGCCTGAGGCAATCCCGCGCTTTTGCGGCCAGCTCCCAAAAAAGACAGTTGAAAAATGGAGCTCAGGGGCACTGCAATTCACAAACCTGCTGAGATATAAATGATAACTCTCGTCCACAAATATATTGAGGGAAGGCAAGGAAGAGGATTTATAAGCAAGGCAGAATTGCAGGAAACAGATTTCAGGAGGTAGAATCGAATCGCCTTTGAAGCACATGAAAAGCGGCAAAACGTCGACAATGATGCCCTTGGCCAAAAAGGGCGTATGCGTTTTTTCCTGAATATATTCAGGAAAAAACGCATACGCCCTTTTTGGCCAACCAAGCAACCTGGAAAGGCAAATCAGCGCTACAAAGAAGTCTCGCTTCCCATCGGTCAAAAGGGTCATGCTGAAAAAACTGTCAAAACCACAAAAGCAGGACAGGCCATTGAGAAATGGAAGCCTTGCTACACTGATGGGCGGAATGTAAATTGCCAACAACCACTCTGGAGAAGTGTACGGTGTATCCTGAAACATCGGAAAAACACAGCTTAGGGAGCATAGGGCACGTCCACTTATGGGCGTATAAATTGGGAAAACTAAAAATCAGCAAGACACAGGCACCCCAAAGTTTAGGGCTGCTCTGTTGACAAGAACCTCCACTTCATGACACCTTAAATATCCCAGGAAAGAGAAAAATGGATAAAGAAGTTGTGGTCCTTATGTACAATGGAATATCACTCAGCCATGAAATCAATGTCTTAAGGCTAGTAGCATCATGATGAGTGGATTTAGGTACGACGATTCTAAGTGAAATAAGTCACACAGAAATAGACACTTATCATAAGCTATCACTTATAGAGGGAATGTAAAAACCGCTACACTTGAACTGAATTACAAAACAGAAGAGAGTCACACGTTTAGAAAACACACTATGGCTGCTTAACGGGAAAGGTGAGGTGGGGTGATGCATAAAACAAGGGTTTCACATTAGCACAGATACCGTTACATACACCCAATATGTCATAGACAAGACCTACTCCTTGCTCAGTGAACTGGACTCAACACCCCCTATTCACCGCACAAGTATATATCTGACTAATGAGAATCTTAAAACCTATGTATTGATATCTCTCTGGAAGTGTGTCAAGTGGGTGTAAAGCCGCATAAACACAGCCGTGAAAAGCAGCTAAACCCCATTATAAAAATAAATTACTTGTAAAAACCCGTAAAACAAAGACAGTGAAAGAGAGAGAAATTCTTACAAAATTCATTCAGGGGCTGTGACGCAAACTGGATTGACCATATCTAGACCCACAGCTGGATGACACATAAAGGTGGACACTCTTGGGGCTGAGAGGTTTGGTGAGGTTGGGTGAGCAAACGCAGACACTTTAAAGTAAAACTGCGTGGTACCCATCCCATGGGTCCCAAATCTCCAGGTTCAAGGGCATCTTCCTACATCGAAAACATGCATGAGAAACCCAGAAGATGGTACACCGTGTGATTGGGAAAGTTTCTAAAATGCACCTCATTTCTCAACTCCGTTTCCTCGGGTTCGCCATTCCAGCTACTTTACTAGCAATCTCCCTACTTGGAGAATCAGCACCTTTAACCTCCTGTTCCATACAGGTTGCAATTTGTCCTAAGGATGAATGGGAAGAGGGGCAACCAATGAGAGACTAGATCTAGGTGTTGGGACAGGCACAGGTCACTCTATTTTCCCATCAGGAAGAAGAATTAACCACAGGCTCAGCCTGCCGCCCGGAACCAGAATAGGGCCTGAGGCAATCCCGCGCTTCTGCGGCCAGCTCCCAAAAAAGCCAGTTGATAAATGGAGCACATGGGCACTGCAATTCACAAACCTGCAGAGTTATAAATGATAACTCTCGTCCACAAATATATTGAGGGAAGGCAACGAAGAGGATTTGAAAGCAAGGCAGAGTTGCAGGAAACAGGTTTCAGGAGGTAGATTCGAATCGCCTTTAAAGCACATGAAAAGCGGCAAAACGTGGACAATGATGCCCTTGGCCAAAAAGGGCGTATGCGTTTTTTCCTGAATATATTCAGGAAAAAACGCATACGCCCTTTTTGGCCAACCAAGCAACCTGGAAAGGCAAATCAGCGCTACAAAGAAGTCTCGCTTCCCATCGGTCCAAAAGGCCATGCTGAAAAAAGTGTCAAAACCACAAATGCAGGACAGGCCATGGAGAAATAGGAGCCTTGCTACGCTGATGGGCGGGATGTAAATTGCCAACAGCCACTCTGGAGAAGTGTACGGTGTGTCCTGAAACATCGAAAAAACAAAGCTTAGGGAGCATAGGGCACTTCCACTCATGGGCGTATAAATTGGGAAAACTAAAATCAGCAAGACACAGGCACCCCAAAGTTTAGGGCTGCTCTGTTGACAAGAACCTCCACTTCATGACACCTTAAATATCCCAGGAAAGAGAAAAATGGATAAAGAAGTTGTGGTCCTTATGTACAATGGAATATCACTCAGCCATGAAATCAATGTCATAAGGCTAGTAGCAGCATGATGATTGGTTTTAGGTACGACGACTCTAAGTGAAATAAGTCACACAGAAAAAGACACATATCAAAAGCTATCACTTATAGAGGGAATGTAAAAACCGCTACACTTGAACTGAATTACAAATCAGAACAGAGTCACCCATTTTGAAAACACACTATGGCTGCTTAACGGGAAAGGTGAGGTGGGGTGATGCATAAAACAAGGGTTTCAAATTCGCTCAGATACCGTTCCATACACCCAATATGTAATAGACAAGACCTACTCCTTGCTCAGTGAACTGGACTCAACACCCTCTATTCACCGCACAAGAATATATCTGACTAGTGAGAATCTTAAAACCTATGTATTGATATCTCTCTGGAAGTGAGTCAAGTGGGTGTAAATCCGCATAAACACAGCCGTGAAAAGCAGCTAAACCCCATTATAAAAATAAATTAGTTTTAAAAACGCATGAAACAAAGACAGTGAAAGAGAGAGAAATTCTTACAAAATTCATTCAGGGGCTGTGACACAACCTGGATTGACCATATCTAGACCCACAGCTGGATGAGACATAAGGGTGGACACTCTTGGGGCTGAGAGGTTTGGTGAGGTTGGGTGAGCAAACGCAGACACTTTAAAGTAATACTGCGTGCTACCCATCCCATGGCTCCCAAATCTCCAGGTTCAAGGGCATCTTCCTACATCGAAAACATGCATGAGAAACCCAGAAGATGGTACACCGTGTGATTTGGAAAGTTTCTAAAACGCAACTCATTTCTCAACTCCGTGTGCTCGGGTTCGCCATTCCAGCTACTTTACTAGCAATCTCCCTACTTGGAGAATCAGCACCTTTAACCTCCTGTTCCATACAGGTTGCAACTTGTCCTAAGGATGAATGGGAAGAGGGGCAACCAATGAGAGACTACATCTAGGTGTTGGGACAGGCACAGGTCACTCTATTTTCCCATCAGGAAGAAGAATTAATCACAGGCTCAGCCTGCCGCCTGGAAGCAGAATAGGGCCTGAGGCAATCCCGCGCTTTTGCGGCCAGCTCCCAAAAAAGACAGTTGAAAAATGGAGCTCAGGGGCACTGCAATTCACAAACCTGCTGAGATATAAATGATAACTCTCGTCCACAAATATATTGAGGGAAGGCAAGGAAGAGGATTTATAAGCAAGGCAGAATTGCAGGAAACAGATTTCAGGAGGTAGAATCGAATCGCCTTTGAAGCACATGAAAAGCGGCAAAACGTCGACAATGATGCCCTTGGCCAAAAAGGGCGTATGCGTTTTTTCCTGAATATATTCAGGAAAAAACGCATACGCCCTTTTTGGCCAACCAAGCAACCTGGAAAGGCAAATCAGCGCTACAAAGAAGTCTCGCTTCCCATCGGTCAAAAGGGTCATGCTGAAAAAACTGTCAAAACCACAAAAGCAGGACAGGCCATTGAGAAATGGAAGCCTTGCTACACTGATGGGCGGAATGTAAATTGCCAACAACCACTCTGGAGAAGTGTACGGTGTATCCTGAAACATCGGAAAAACACAGCTTAGGGAGCATAGGGCACGTCCACTTATGGGCGTATAAATTGGGAAAACTAAAAATCAGCAAGACACAGGCACCCCAAAGTTTAGGGCTGCTCTGTTGACAAGAACCTCCACTTCATGACACCTTAAATATCCCAGGAAAGAGAAAAATGGATAAAGAAGTTGTGGTCCTTATGTACAATGGAATATCACTCAGCCATGAAATCAATGTCTTAAGGCTAGTAGCATCATGATGAGTGGATTTAGGTACGACGATTCTAAGTGAAATAAGTCACACAGAAATAGACACTTATCATAAGCTATCACTTATAGAGGGAATGTAAAAACCGCTACACTTGAACTGAATTACAAAACAGAAGAGAGTCACACGTTTAGAAAACACACTATGGCTGCTTAACGGGAAAGGTGAGGTGGGGTGATGCATAAAACAAGGGTTTCACATTAGCACAGATACCGTTACATACACCCAATATGTCATAGACAAGACCTACTCCTTGCTCAGTGAACTGGACTCAACACCCCCTATTCACCGCACAAGTATATATCTGACTAATGAGAATCTTAAAACCTATGTATTGATATCTCTCTGGAAGTGTGTCAAGTGGGTGTAAAGCCGCATAAACACAGCCGTGAAAAGCAGCTAAACCCCATTATAAAAATAAATTACTTGTAAAAACCCGTAAAACAAAGACAGTGAAAGAGAGAGAAATTCTTACAAAATTCATTCAGGGGCTGTGACGCAAACTGGATTGACCATATCTAGACCCACAGCTGGATGACACATAAAGGTGGACACTCTTGGGGCTGAGAGGTTTGGTGAGGTTGGGTGAGCAAACGCAGACACTTTAAAGTAAAACTGCGTGGTACCCATCCCATGGGTCCCAAATCTCCAGGTTCAAGGGCATCTTCCTACATCGAAAACATGCATGAGAAACCCAGAAGATGGTACACCGTGTGATTGGGAAAGTTTCTAAAATGCACCTCATTTCTCAACTCCGTTTCCTCGGGTTCGCCATTCCAGCTACTTTACTAGCAATCTCCCTACTTGGAGAATCAGCACCTTTAACCTCCTGTTCCATACAGGTTGCAATTTGTCCTAAGGATGAATGGGAAGAGGGGCAACCAATGAGAGACTAGATCTAGGTGTTGGGACAGGCACAGGTCACTCTATTTTCCCATCAGGAAGAAGAATTAACCACAGGCTCAGCCTGCCGCCCGGAACCAGAATAGGGCCTGAGGCAATCCCGCGCTTCTGCGGCCAGCTCCCAAAAAAGCCAGTTGATAAATGGAGCACATGGGCACTGCAATTCACAAACCTGCAGAGTTATAAATGATAACTCTCGTCCACAAATATATTGAGGGAAGGCAACGAAGAGGATTTGAAAGCAAGGCAGAGTTGCAGGAAACAGGTTTCAGGAGGTAGATTCGAATCGCCTTTAAAGCACATGAAAAGCGGCAAAACGTCGACAATGATGCCCTTGGCCAAAAAGGGCGTATGCGTTTTTTCCTGAATATATTCAGGAAAAAACGCATACGCCCTTTTTGGCCAACCAAGCAACCTGGAAAGGCAAATCAGCGCTACAAAGAAGTCTCGCTTCCCATCGGTCCAAAAGGCCATGCTGAAAAAAGTGTCAAAACCACAAATGCAGGACAGGCCATGGAGAAATAGGAGCCTTGCTACGCTGATGGGCGGGATGTAAATTGCCAACAGCCACTCTGGAGAAGTGTACGGTGTGTCCTGAAACATCGAAAAAACAAAGCTTAGGGAGCATAGGGCACTTCCACTCATGGGCGTATAAATTGGGAAAACTAAAATCAGCAAGACACAGGCACCCCAAAGTTTAGGGCTGCTCTGTTGACAAGAACCTCCACTTCATGACACCTTAAATATCCCAGGAAAGAGAAAAATGGATAAAGAAGTTGTGGTCCTTATGTACAATGGAATATCACTCAGCCATGAAATCAATGTCATAAGGCTAGTAGCAGCATGATGATTGGTTTTAGGTACGACGACTCTAAGTGAAATAAGTCACACAGAAAAAGACACATATCAAAAGCTATCACTTATAGAGGGAATGTAAAAACCGCTACACTTGAACTGAATTACAAATCAGAACAGAGTCACCCATTTTGAAAACACACTATGGCTGCTTAACGGGAAAGGTGAGGTGGGGTGATGCATAAAACAAGGGTTTCAAATTCGCTCAGATACCATTCCATACACCCAATATGTAATAGACAAGACCTACTCCTTGCTCAGTGAACTGGACTCAACACCCTCTATTCACCGCACAAGAATATATCTGACTAGTGAGAATCTTAAAACCTATGTATTGATATCTCTCTGGAAGTGAGTCAAGTGGGTGTAAATCCGCATAAACACAGCCGTGAAAAGCAGCTAAACCCCATTATAAAAATAAATTAGTTTTAAAAACGCATGAAACAAAGACAGTGAAAGAGAGAGAAATTCTTACAAAATTCATTCAGGGGCTGTGACACAACCTGGATTGACCATATCTAGACCCACAGCTGGATGAGACATAAGGGTGGACACTCTTGGGGCTGAGAGGTTTGGTGAGGTTGGGTGAGCAAACGCAGACACTTTAAAGTAATACTGCGTGCTACCCATCCCATGGCTCCCAAATCTCCAGGTTCAAGGGCATCTTCCTACATCGAAAACATGCATGAGAAACCCAGAAGATGGTACACCGTGTGATTTGGAAAGTTTCTAAAACGCAACTCATTTCTCAACTCCGTGTGCTCGGGTTCGCCATTCCAGCTACTTTACTAGCAATCTCCCTACTTGGAGAATCAGCACCTTTAACCTCCTGTTCCATACAGGTTGCAACTTGTCCTAAGGATGAATGGGAAGAGGGGCAACCAATGAGAGACTACATCTAGGTGTTGGGACAGGCACAGGTCACTCTATTTTCCCATCAGGAAGAAGAATTAATCACAGGCTCAGCCTGCCGCCTGGAAGCAGAATAGGGCCTGAGGCAATCCCGCGCTTTTGCGGCCAGCTCCCAAAAAAGACAGTTGAAAAATGGAGCTCAGGGGCACTGCAATTCACAAACCTGCTGAGATATAAATGATAACTCTCGTCCACAAATATATTGAGGGAAGGCAAGGAAGAGGATTTATAAGCAAGGCAGAATTGCAGGAAACAGATTTCAGGAGGTAGAATCGAATCGCCTTTGAAGCACATGAAAAGCGGCAAAACGTCGACAATGATGCCCTTGGCCAAAAAGGGCGTATGCGTTTTTTCCTGAATATATTCAGGAAAAAACGCATACGCCCTTTTTGGCCAACCAAGCAACCTGGAAAGGCAAATCAGCGCTACAAAGAAGTCTCGCTTCCCATCGGTCAAAAGGGTCATGCTGAAAAAACTGTCAAAACCACAAAAGCAGGACAGGCCATTGAGAAATGGAAGCCTTGCTACACTGATGGGCGGAATGTAAATTGCCAACAACCACTCTGGAGAAGTGTACGGTGTATCCTGAAACATCGGAAAAACACAGCTTAGGGAGCATAGGGCACGTCCACTTATGGGCGTATAAATTGGGAAAACTAAAAATCAGCAAGACACAGGCACCCCAAAGTTTAGGGCTGCTCTGTTGACAAGAACCTCCACTTCATGACACCTTAAATATCCCAGGAAAGAGAAAAATGGATAAAGAAGTTGTGGTCCTTATGTACAATGGAATATCACTCAGCCATGAAATCAATGTCTTAAGGCTAGTAGCATCATGATGAGTGGATTTAGGTACGACGATTCTAAGTGAAATAAGTCACACAGAAATAGACACTTATCATAAGCTATCACTTATAGAGGGAATGTAAAAACCGCTACACTTGAACTGAATTACAAAACAGAAGAGAGTCACACGTTTAGAAAACACACTATGGCTGCTTAACGGGAAAGGTGAGGTGGGGTGATGCATAAAACAAGGGTTTCACATTAGCACAGATACCGTTACATACACCCAATATGTCATAGACAAGACCTACTCCTTGCTCAGTGAACTGGACTCAACACCCCCTATTCACCGCACAAGTATATATCTGACTAATGAGAATCTTAAAACCTATGTATTGATATCTCTCTGGAAGTGTGTCAAGTGGGTGTAAAGCCGCATAAACACAGCCGTGAAAAGCAGCTAAACCCCATTATAAAAATAAATTACTTGTAAAAACCCGTAAAACAAAGACAGTGAAAGAGAGAGAAATTCTTACAAAATTCATTCAGGGGCTGTGACGCAAACTGGATTGACCATATCTAGACCCACAGCTGGATGACACATAAAGGTGGACACTCTTGGGGCTGAGAGGTTTGGTGAGGTTGGGTGAGCAAACGCAGACACTTTAAAGTAAAACTGCGTGGTACCCATCCCATGGGTCCCAAATCTCCAGGTTCAAGGGCATCTTCCTACATCGAAAACATGCATGAGAAACCCAGAAGATGGTACACCGTGTGATTGGGAAAGTTTCTAAAATGCACCTCATTTCTCAACTCCGTTTCCTCGGGTTCGCCATTCCAGCTACTTTACTAGCAATCTCCCTACTTGGAGAATCAGCACCTTTAACCTCCTGTTCCATACAGGTTGCAATTTGTCCTAAGGATGAATGGGAAGAGGGGCAACCAATGAGAGACTAGATCTAGGTGTTGGGACAGGCACAGGTCACTCTATTTTCCCATCAGGAAGAAGAATTAACCACAGGCTCAGCCTGCCGCCCGGAACCAGAATAGGGCCTGAGGCAATCCCGCGCTTCTGCGGCCAGCTCCCAAAAAAGCCAGTTGATAAATGGAGCACATGGGCACTGCAATTCACAAACCTGCAGAGTTATAAATGATAACTCTCGTCCACAAATATATTGAGGGAAGGCAACAAAGAGGATTTGAAAGCAAGGCAGAGTTGCAGGAAACAGGTTTCAGGAGGTAGATTCGAATCGCCTTTAAAGCACATGAAAAGCGGCAAAACGTCGACAATGATGCCCTTGGCCAAAAAGGGCGTATGCGTTTTTTCCTGAATATATTCAGGAAAAAACGCATACGCCCTTTTTGGCCAACCAAGCAACCTGGAAAGGCAAATCAGCGCTACAAAGAAGTCTCGCTTCCCATCGGTCCAAAAGGCCATGCTGAAAAAAGTGTCAAAACCACAAATGCAGGACAGGCCATGGAGAAATAGGAGCCTTGCTACGCTGATGGGCGGGATGTAAATTGCCAACAGCCACTCTGGAGAAGTGTACGGTGTGTCCTGAAACATCGAAAAAACAAAGCTTAGGGAGCATAGGGCACTTCCACTCATGGGCGTATAAATTGGGAAAACTAAAATCAGCAAGACACAGGCACCCCAAAGTTTAGGGCTGCTCTGTTGACAAGAACCTCCACTTCATGACACCTTAAATATCCCAGGAAAGAGAAAAATGGATAAAGAAGTTGTGGTCCTTATGTACAATGGAATATCACTCAGCCATGAAATCAATGTCATAAGGCTAGTAGCAGCATGATGATTGGTTTTAGGTACGACGACTCTAAGTGAAATAAGTCACACAGAAAAAGACACATATCAAAAGCTATCACTTATAGAGGGAATGTAAAAACCGCTACACTTGAACTGAATTACAAATCAGAACAGAGTCACCCATTTTGAAAACACACTATGGCTGCTTAACGGGAAAGGTGAGGTGGGGTGATGCATAAAACAAGGGTTTCAAATTCGCTCAGATACCATTCCATACACCCAATATGTAATAGACAAGACCTACTCCTTGCTCAGTGAACTGGACTCAACACCCTCTATTCACCGCACAAGAATATATCTGACTAGTGAGAATCTTAAAACCTATGTATTGATATCTCTCTGGAAGTGAGTCAAGTGGGTGTAAATCCGCATAAACACAGCCGTGAAAAGCAGCTAAACCCCATTATAAAAATAAATTAGTTTTAAAAACGCATGAAACAAAGACAGTGAAAGAGAGAGAAATTCTTACAAAATTCATTCAGGGGCTGTGACACAACCTGGATTGACCATATCTAGACCCACAGCTGGATGAGACATAAGGGTGGACACTCTTGGGGCTGAGAGGTTTGGTGAGGTTGGGTGAGCCAACGCAGACCCTTTAAAGTAATAATGCATGGTACCCATCCCATGGCTCCCAAATCTCCAGGTTCAAGGGCATCTTCCTACATTGAAAACTTGCATGAGGAACCTAGAAGATGGTACAGCATGTGATTTTGAAAGGTTTCTAAAACGCACCTCATTTCTCATCTCCTTGTGCTCGGGTACGCCATTCTAGCTACTTTACTAGCAATCTCCCTACTTGGAGAATCAGCACCTTTAACCTCCAGTTCCGTATAGGTTGCAATTTGTCCTGAGGATGAACGGGAAGAGGGGCAACCAATGAGAGACTAGATCTAGGTGTTGGGACAGGCAAAGGTCACTCTATTTTCCCATCAGGAAGAAGAAATAACCACAGGCTCAGCCTGCCACCCGAAACCAGAATAGGGCCTGAGGCAATCCCGCGCTTTTGCGGCCAGATTCCAAAAAAGCGAGTTGAAAAATGGAGCTCAGTGGCACTGCAATTCACAAGCCTGCAGAGTTATAAATGATAACTCTCGTCCACAAATATATTGAGGGAAGGCAACGAAGAGGAATTGAAAGCAAGGCAGAACTGCAAAACACAGATTTCAGGAGGTAGATTCGAATCGCCTTTCAAGCACATGAAAAGCGGCAAAACGTGGAAAATGATGCCCTTGGCCAAAAAGGGCGTATGCGTTTTTTCCTGAATATATTCAGGAAAAAACGCATACGCCCTTTTTGGCCAACCAAGCAACCTGGAAAGGCAAATCAGCGCTACAAAGAAGTCTCGCTTCCCATCGGTCAAAAGGGTCATGCTGAAAAAAGTGTCAAAACCACAAATGCAGGACAGGCCATGGAGAAATGGGAGCCTTGCTACGCTGATGGGCGGGATGTAAATTGCCAACAGCCACTCTGGAGAAGTGTACGGTGTGGCCTGAAACATCGAAAAAACACAGTTTATGGAGCATAGGGCACTTCCACTCATGGGCGTATAAATTGGGAAAACTAAAAATCAGCAAGACTCAGGCAACCAAAGGTTAGGGCTCCTCTGTTGACAGGAACCTCCACTTCACGAAACCTTAAATATCCCAGGAAGGAGAAAAATGGATAAAGAAATTGTGATCCTTATGTACAATGGAATATCACTCAGCCATGAAATCAATGTCATAAGGCTAGTAGCAGCATGATGAGTGGATTTAGGTACGACGACTCTAAGTGAAATAAGTCACACAGAAAAATACACTTATCAAAAGCTATCACTT
Organism: Eschrichtius robustus; assembly: GCF_028021215.1. Classification (NCBI taxonomy): domain Eukaryota; kingdom Metazoa; phylum Chordata; class Mammalia; order Artiodactyla; family Eschrichtiidae; genus Eschrichtius; species Eschrichtius robustus. The sequence goes on along the minus strand of NW_027175818.1, from coordinate 802,744 downwards.
ATAAAGGGAATGTAAAAACCGCTACAATTGAACTGAATTACAAAACAGAAGAGAGTCACACGTTTAGAAAACACACTATGGTTGCTTAACGGGAAAGGTGACGTGGGGTGATGCATAAAACAAGGGTTTCAAATTAGCTCAGATACCGTTCCATACACCCAATATGTAATAGACAAGACCTACTCCTTGCTCAGTGAACTGGACTCAACACCCCCTATTCACCACACAAGAATATATCTGACTAGTGAGAATCTTAAAACTTATGTATTGATATCTCTCTGGAAGTGAGTCAAGTGGGTGTAGAGCCGCATAAACACAGCCGTGAAAAGCAGCTAAACCCCATTATAAAAATAAATTAGTTTTAAAAACCCATGAAACAAAGACAGTGAAAGAGAGAGAAATTCTTACAAAATTCATTCAGGGGCTGTGACGCAACCTGGATTGACCATATCTAGACCCACAGCTGGATGAGACATAACGGTGGACACTCTTGGGGCTGAAAGGTTGGGTGAGGTTGGGTGAGCAAACGCAGACCCTTTAAAGTAATACTGCGTGGTACCCATCCCATTTGTCCCCAATCTCCAGGTTCAAGGGCATCTTCCTACATCGAAAACATGCATGAGAAACCTAGAAGATGGAACACCGTGAGATTGGGAAAGTTTCTAAAACGCACCTCATTTCTCAACTCCGTGTGCTCGGGTTCGCCATTCCAGCTACTTTACTAGCAATCTCCCTACTTGGAGAATCAGCTCCTTTAACCTCCTGTTCCATACAGGTTGCAATTTGTCCTAAGGATGAATGGGAAGAGGGGCAACCAATGAGAGACTAGATCTAGGTGTTGGGACAGGCACAGGTCACTCTATTTTCCCATCAGGAAGAAGAATTAACCACAGGCTCAGCCTGCCACCCGGAACCAGAATAGGGCCTGAGGCAATCCCGCGCTTCTGCGGCCAGCTCCCAAAAAAGCCAGTTGATAAATGGAGCACATGGGCACTGCAATTCACAAACCTGCAGAGTTATAAATGATAACTCTCGTCCACAAATATATTGAGGGAAGGCAACGAAGAGGATTTGAAAGCAAGGCAGAGTTGCAGGAAACAGGTTTCAGGAGGTAGATTCGAATCGCCTTTAAAGCACATGAAAAGCGGCAAAACGTCGACAATGATGCCCTTGGCCAAAAAGGGCGTATGCGTTTTTTCCTGAATATATTCAGGAAAAAACGCATACGCCCTTTTTGGCCAACCAAGCAACCTGGAAATTCAAATCAGCGCTACAAAGAAGTCTCGCTTCCCATCGGTCCAAAGGGCCATGCTGAAAAAAGTGTCAAAACCACAAATGCAGGACAGGCCATGGAGAAATAGGAGCCTTGCTACGCTGATGGGCGGGATGTAAATTGCCAACAGCCACTCTGGAGAAGTGTACGGTGTGTCCTGAAACATCGAAAAAACAAAGCTTAGGGAGCATAGGGCACTTCCACTCATGGGCGTATAAATTGGGAAAACTAAAATCAGCAAGACACAGGCACCCCAAAGTTTAGGGCTGCTCTGTTGACAAGAACCTCCACTTCATGACACCTTAAATATCCCAGGAAAGAGAAAAATGGATAAAGAAGTTGTGGTCCTTATGTACAATGGAATATCACTCAGCCATGAAATCAATGTCATAAGGCTAGTAGAAGCAAGATGAGTGGATTTAGGTATGACAATTCTAAGTGAAATAAGTCACACAGAAAAAGACACTTATCATAAGCTATCACTTATAGAGGGAATGTAAAAACCGCTACACTTGAACTGAATTACAAAACAGAACAGAGTCACACGTTTAGAAAACACACTATGGCTGCTTAACGGGAAAGGTGAGGTGGGGTGATGCATAAAACAAGGGTTTCAAATTCGCTCAGATACCGTTCCATACACCCAATATGTAATAGACAAGACCTACTCCTTGCTCAGTGAACTGGACTCAACACCCCCTATTCACCGCACAAGAATATATGTGACTAGTAAGAATCTTAAAACCTATGTATTGATATCTGTCTGGAAGTGAGTCAAGTGGGTGTAAAGCGGCATAAACACAGCAGTGAAAAGTAGCGAATCCCCATTTTAAATTAAATAACTTTAAAAAACCCAAAAAAATAAGACAGTGATAGAGAGAGGAAATTTTACATAATTCGTTCCTGGGCTGTGATGCAACCTTGTTTGATCATATCTAGACCCACAGCTGGATGAGAAATAAAGCTGGACACTCTTGCAGCTGAAGGACTCTTTCCCTAGTTACCAGATTGGGGAACGTAAAAAGGCTGCCGCCCTCTGGCCGTTACCTGCAAATGCAGCTTTAAAATCTGTGTTAATGGTCACTTCATATGAACAAGTACTTCAGGGCTGTAAATGAAACCTGCCCTCAAAATGTCTTGAGGGAGGTAGTGGCCAAAACTTTTCAAAATGTGACACTTACTTTAAGAAAACAATTTGAAGAACTAAGCTGTAATCACAGTTTGATAAATAAAAAGAGCATGCTTTAAAGATCAATTTCAACAGATTATGGGACACATGCAAATTCAGCCACACAGAGGTATCAGCTCGCACCTGTTAGAATAACCAGCAGCAAGCAAACTACAAACAATAAATATTGAAGGTGTTTTGGAGAAATGCATACCCTCAATTTTAAGTGGGACATAACCTGGAAAGAGCCACTAATGAGAACTGAATGGTGGTGCCTTTAAAACGTACACACTGAGCTACCATATGATACAGCAAGCCCACTCCTTGGCCTATAACATAAGGAGATAGAACTGGAAAGACACAGGCAAGCAAATGTGCATTGCAGCAGTATTACAATAACCAAGACATGGAGGCAACCAAAAAGTCCATCAAGAGGTGCGTGGCCAAAGAATAACTGGTACACGTACAGATGGAATATTAGCTAGGGAAAAAACCAAAACAATGCCATTTGCAGCACTGTGTATGATTCTTGAGTTAATCAGGCAAATTGTACTAAGTCAGAAAGCAAAAGACACATATCCTATAATATCACTTATAGGTCTTAGCTAAAAACTGATACCAATGAAGATATTTCCACAGAGAAATGCAATCACAGATTCATTAAACAAACTTAGGGTTCACCAAATGGAAAGGTGTGAGGATTGGATACATTAGGATATTGGGGTTAAGATAGATATAGAAACACATGTGAAATATGTAATCACCAAAGACCTACGTAATACCAAGACAAGACTACTCAACATGGTGTCATAACCTACATGGGAAAATGATCCAAAGAAGAATAGATATATGTATATGTTTAAAAGAACCACATCTTGCACACCTAGAAGAAACAAAACATTTTAATCAAATTTGCTCTGACAAAAAATAAAAATTAAATTAAAAAAAGAACAAGAAGTAATGAGACATAAACTTAAGGGGCTTTGTGCTGGCACATTGCATTCTAATTTACAACCAGAACATGACTTCCATTAAGGCTCTGTCATCACTAATAAAGCAGCTTTATAAGCAATGTTGAAGGTAGCTTAAAAGAAGTCTCACTAATTATTGATAGTAACAAGGAAACAAAGAAAAGTAAAAATCTCACTGCAAAAAGTATACATAGGGTAAGGATAGTAGATCAAACACTGATTAAACTTCTGTAAAGAATAAAAGACAACAGTAGTATGTTTTGTTAAAAAAGAGAGGGCCCAAATAAATCTGAAATGAAAGAGATGATGTTACAACAGACACCACAGAAATACAAAGTATCCTAAGATACACACAGGGTAACTCAGGGCTCAGACTGGACAGAGCCCACTCTCCAGTCCCCTGTACATGACTTACAGGAGCCTCAGGAACTGAGGAGGAGGTCCCTGAGGAGAGGCTCAAGATAGAATATGGTAGGCATTAACATGACTGCATTCATCTTAAACATGCCTGAACTACATTCACACGAGATGATTTTGTCCTGTATGTACATCGGCACCTCTAGCCGGAACTGCAGATCTTTGGCTTCAACACCTCTACTGACAACATTAGCTTCACCTGCTGTGGACCGTCTCCTATAGGATTTCTAGAATCACAAAACATCGAAGCTTCACAGGACCCAGAGTCTGTGCGACTCCACACAGAGTCTCAGAGTCTCAACTCCACTCAGATACTCCACTCTTGGAGGGCACACACAAAGTAGTGTGCACATCAGGACCCAGGGGAAGGAGCAGTGACCCCGTAGGGGAATGACCAGAACTACCTGCTACTTTTAGAGGGTCTCCTGCAGAGGCAGCTGGTGGCTGTGGCTGTGGCTCACCGTGAGGACAACAACACTGGCAGCAGAAGTTCTGGGAAATACTCCTTGGTGTGAGCCCTCCCAGAGTCCGCCATTAGCCCCACCAAGAGCAAGGTAGGCTCCAGTGCTGGGTCGCCTCAGGCCAAACAACCAACAGGGAGGGAACCCAGCCCCATGCATCAGCAGACAAGCAGATTCAACTTTTTATTAAAGTTTTATTTAATCCGTAGACAAGCGGATTAAAGCTCTGCCCACCAAAGCAACACCCAGCTCTACCCACCACCAGTCCCTCCCATCAGGAAGCTTGCACAAGCCTCTAAGATAGACTCATCCACCAGAGAGCAGACAGCAGAAGCAAGAAGAACTACAATTCTGCAGCCTGTGGAAGGAAAACCACATTCACAGAAAGATAGACAAAATGAAAAGGCAGAGGACTTTATACCAGATCAAGGAACAAGATAAAACCCCAGAAAAAAAACGGAATGAGGTGGAGATAGGGAACCTTCCAGAAAAAGAATTCAGAATAATGATAGTGAAGTTGAGCCAAGACCTTAGAAAAAGAAAGGAGGCAAAGATCGAGAAGACACAAGAAATGCTTAACAAAGACCTAGAAGAATTAAGGAACAAACACCTAGAAGAGTTAAAGAACAAACAAACAGAGGTGAACAATGTAATAACTGAAATGAAAAATACACTAGAAGGAATCAGTAGCAGAATAACTGTGGCAGAAGAACGGATAAGTGGCCTGGAAGACAGAAAGGTGGAAATCACTGCCATGGAACAGAATAAAGAAAAAGAATGAAAATAAATGAAGACACCCCAAGAGTCCTCTGGGACAACATTAAACGCAACAACATTCGCATTATAGGGGTCCCAGAAGGAGAAGAGAGAGAGAAAGGACCCGAGAATATATTTGAAGAGAATATGGTCAAAAACTTCCCTAGCATGGGAAAAGAAATAGCCACCCAAGTCCAGAAGCACAGAGTGTCCCAGGCAGGAGAAACCAAAGGAGAAAAATGACAAGACACATAGTAATCAAATTGACAAAAATTAACGACAAAGAAAAATTATTGAAAGCAGCAAGGGAAAAATGACAAATAACATACAAGGGAAATCCCATAAGGATAACAGCTGATTTCTCAGCAGAAAATCTACAAGCCAGAAGGAAGTGGCATGATAAATTTAAAGTGATGAAAGGGAAGAACCTACAACCAAGGGTACTGCACCCTGCAAAGAGCTCATTCAGATTTGATGGAGAAATCAAAAGCCTTACAGACAAGCAAAAGCTAAGAGAATTCAGCACCATGCAACCAGCTCTACACCAAATGCTAAAAGAACTTCTCTAAGTGGGAAACACAAGAGACGAAAAGGACCCACCAAGACAAACCCATAACAATTAAGAAAATAGTAGTAGGAACATACATATCGATAATTACCTTAAACGTGAATGCACTAAATGTTCCAACCAAAAGACATAGACTGGCTGAATGGATACAAAAACAAGACCCATATATATGCTGTCTACAAGAGACCCATTTCAGACCTAGGGACACATACAGACTGAAAGTGAGGCGATGGAAAAATATATTCTATGCTAATGAAAATCAAAAGAAAGCTGGAGTAGCAATACTCATATCAGATAAAATAGACTTTAAAATAAAGAATGTTACAAGAGACAAGGAAAGACACTACATAATGGTCAAGGGATCAATCCAAGAAGAAGATATAACAATTATAAATATATATGTACCCAACATAGGAGCACCTCAATGTATAAGGCAACTGCTAACAGCTATAAAAGAGGAAATCGACAGTAACACAATAATAGCGGGGGACTTTAACAGCTCACTTACACCAGTGGAGATCAGCCAGACAGAAAATTAATAAGGAAACACAAGCTTTAAATGACACAATAGACCAGATAGAGTTCATTGATATTTATAGGACATTCCATCCAAAAACAGCAGATTACACGTTCTTCTCAACTGCACACGGAACATTCTCCAGGATAGATCACATCTTGGGTCACAGATAAAGCCTCAGTAAATTTAAGAAAACTGAAATCATATCAAGCAGCTGTTCCGACCACAATGCTATGAGATTAGAAATCAATTACACAGAAAAAACTGTAAAAAAACACAAACACATGGAGGCTAAACAATACGTTACTAAATAACCAAGAGATCACTGAAGAAATCAAAGGGGAAATCAAAAACTACGTAGAGACAAATGACAACAAAAACACGATGATCCAAAACCTATGGGATGCAGCAAAAGGAGTTCTAAGAGGGAAGTTTATAGCAATACAAGCCTACCTCAAGAAACAAGAAAAATCTCAAATAAACAATCTAACCTTACACCTAGAGGAACTAGAGAAAGAAGAACAAAACCCAAAGTTAGTAGAAGGAAAGAAATCCTAAAGATCAGAGCAGAAATAAATGAAATAGAAACAAAGAAAACGGAAGCAAAGATCATCAAAACTAAAAGCTGGTTCTTTGAGAAGATAAGCAAAAATGATCAACCTTTAGCCACACTCAAGAAAAAGAGGGAGAGGACGCAAATCAACAAAATTAGAAGTGAAAAAGGAGAAGTTACAACAGACACCACAGGAATACAAAGCATCCTAAGAGACTACTACAAGCAACTCTGTGCCAATAAAATGGACAATCTGGAAGAAATGGACAAATTCTTAGAAAGGTATAACCTTCTAAGACTGAACCAGGAAGAAATAGAAAATATGAACAAACCTATCACAAGCAATGAAATTGAAACTGTGATTAAAAATCTTCCAACAAACAAAAGTCCAGAACCAGATGGCATTACAGGTGAATTCTATCAAACATTTAGAGAAGAGCTAACACCCAACCTTCTCAAATTCTTCAAAACAATTGCAGGGGAAGGAACACTCCCAAACTCATTCTATGAGACCACCATCACCCTGATACCAAAATCAGACAGAGATACTACAAGGAAAGAAAATTATAGACCAATATCCCTGATGAATATAGATGCAAAAATCCTCAACAAAATACTAGCAAACAGAATCGAACAACACATTAAAAGGATCATACACCATGATCAAGTGGGGTTTATCCCAGGGATGCAAGGATTCTTCAATATACACAAATCAATGTGATACACCATATTAACAAATTGTAGAATAAAACCATATGGTCATCTCAATAGATGAAGGAAAAGATTTTGAGAAAATTCAACTCTCATTTACGATAAAAACTCTGCAGAGTGTGGGCATAGACGGAAACTACCTCAACATAATAAAGGCCATATATGACAAACCCACAGCAAACAGCATTCTCAATGGTGAAAAACTGAAAGCGTTTCCTCTAAGATCAGGAACAAGACGAGGATGTCCACTCTCACCACTGCTATTCAACATAGTTTTGGAAGTCCTAGCCATGGCAATCAGAGAAGAAAAAGAAATAAAAGGAATACAAAACGGAAAAGAAGAAGTAAAATTGTCACTGTTTGCAGATGACATGATATCATAGATAGAGAATCTTAAAGATGCCACCAGAAAACCACTGGAGCTAATCAATGAATTTGGTAAAGTTGCAGGATACAAAATTAATGCACAGAAATTGCTTGCATTCCTATACACTAACAATGAAAGATCAGAAAGAGAAATTAAGGAAACAATCCCATTACCACTGCAACAAAAAGAATAAAATACCTAGGAATAAACCTACCTAAGGAAGTAAAAGACCTGTACTCAGAAAACTATAAGACACTGATGAAAGAAATCAAAGATGATATAAACAGATGGAGACATATACCATGTCCTTGGATTAGAAGAATCAATATTGTGAAAATGACTATACTACCCAAAGCAATCTACAGATTCAATGCAATCCCGATCAAAATACCTTTGGCATTTTCTACAGAACAAGAAAAAAAATCTTAAAATTTGTAGGGAGACACAAAAGACCCTGGATAGCCAAAGCAGTCTTGAGGGGGAAAAAAAAGAGCTGGAGGAATCAGACTTCCAGACTTCAGACTATATTACAAAGCTACAGTAATCAAGATAATATGGTACTGACACAAACACAGAAATATAGGTCAATAGAAAAGGATAGAAAGCACAGAGATAAACCCACGTACCTATGGTTAACTAATCTATGACAAAGGAGGCAAGGGTATACAATGGAGAAAAGACAGTGTCTTCAGTAAGTGGTGCTGGGAAAACTGGACAGCTACATGTAAAAGAATGAAATTAGTACACTCCCTAACACCATACACAAAAGTAACTCAAAATGGATTAGAGACCTAAATATAAGACCAGCCACTATAAAACTCTTAGAAGAAAACATAAGCAGAACAGTCTATGACATAAATCACAGCAAGATCCTTTTTGACCCACCTCCTAGAGAAATGGAAATAAAAACAAAAATTAAAAAATGGGACCGAATGAAACATAAATTCTTTTGCACAGCAAAGGAAAACTTAAGCAAGATGAAAAGACAACCATCAGAATGGGAGAAAATATTTTCAAATGAAGCAAATGGCAAAGGATTAATCTACAAAAAGCAGCTCATGTAGCTCAATATCACAAAACCAAACAACCCAATCCAAAAATGGGCAGAAGACCTAAATAGAAATTTCTCCAAAGAAGATATACAGGTTGCCAACAAACACATGAAAGGATGCTGAGCATCACTAATCATTAGAGAAATGCAAATCAAAACTACAGTGAGGTATCACCTCACACCAGTCAGAATGGCCATCATCAAAAAATCTACCAACAGTAAATGCTGGAGAGGCATTTATTGGAGAAAAGGGAACCCTCTTGCACTGTTGGTGGGAATGTAAATTGATATAGCCACTAGGTAGAACGGTATGGGGCTTCCTTAAAAACTAAAAATAGAACTACCATACAACCCAGCAAACCCACTCCTGGACATTTACCCTGAGAAAACCATAATTCAAAAAGAGTCATGTACCACAATGTTCACTGTAGCTCTATTTACAATAGCCAGGACATGGAAGCAACCTAAGTGTCCATCAACAGATAAATGGATAAAGAAGATGTGGCACATATATACAATGGAACATTATTCTGCCATAAAAAGAAGCGAAATTGAGTTATTTTTAGTGAGGTGGATGGATCTAGAGTCTGTCCTACAGAGTGAAGTAAGTCAGAAAGAGAAAAACAAATACCGTATGCTAACACATATATATGGAATCTAAAAAAAAAAAGTTTATGAAGAACGTAGGGGCAGGAAAGGATTAAGGACACAGACGTAGAGAAAGGACTTGAGGACATGGGGAGAGGGAAGGGTAAGCTGGGACAAAGTGAGAGAGTGGTATGGACATATATACACTACCAAATGTAAAATTGAAATTGATAGCTACTGGGAAGCAGCCACATAGCACAGGGAGATCAGCTCTGTGCTTTGTGACCACCTAAAAGGGTGGGATAAGGGAGTGAGAGGGAGGTGCAAGAGGGAGGGGATATGGTGTTATATGTATACGCATAGCTGATTCACTTTTTTATACAGCAGAAACTAACACACAATTGTAAAGCAATTATACTCCAATAAAGATGTAAAAAAAAAAAAAAAAAAAAGAAAGCCCAGAGATAAACCTACACACCTATGGCACACTAATCTATGACAAAGGAGGCAAGGGTATACAATGGAGAAAAGACAGTCTCTTCAATAAGTGGTGCTGGGAAAAATGGACAGCTACATGTAAAAGAATGAAATTAGAACACTCCCTAACACCATACACAAAAAATAAACTCCAAATGGATTAGAGACCGAAATGTAAGACCGGACACTATAAAACTCTTAGAGGAAAACATAGGAAGAATACTCTTTGACATAAATCACAGCAAGATATTTTTTGATCCACCTCCTAGAGTAATGGAATAAAAAAAAAAAAAAAAAAACAAATGGGAGCAAATGAAACCTAAAAGCTTTTGCAAAGCAAAGGAAACTACAAACAAGACGAAAAGACAACCCTCAGAATGGGAGAAAATATTTGCAAACGAATCAATGGACAAAGGATTAATCTCCAATGTATATAAACAGCTCATGCAGCTCAACAGTAAAAAAACAAACAAACCAATCCAAAAATGGGCAGATGACGTAAATAGACATTTGTCCCAAGAAGACATACAGATGACCAAGAAACACATGAAAAGCTACTCAACATCACTAATTATTAGAGAAATATAAACCAAAACTACAATGAGGTATCACCTCACACGAGTTAGAATGGGCATCATCAGAAAATCTACAAACAACAAATGCTGGAGAGGGTGTGGAGAAAAGGGAACCCTCTTACACTATTTGTGGGAATGTAAATTGATACAGTCACTATGGAGAACAGTATGGAGGTTCCTTAAAAAACTAAAAATAGAATTACCATATGACCCAGCAATCCCACTACTGGCCATATACCCAGAGAAAACCATAATTCAAAAAGACATATTCACCACAATATTCATTGCAGCACTATTTACAATAGCCAGGTCATGGAAGCAACCTAAATGCCCATAGACAGACGAACGGAAAAGATGTGCTACATATATAAAATGGAATATTACTCAGCCATAAAAAGGAATGAAATTGGGTCATTTGTAGAGACGTGGATAGATCTAGAGACTGTCATACAGAGTGAAGTAAGTCAGAAAGAGAAAAACAAATATCGTATATTAACGCATACATGTAGAACCTAGAAAAATGGTAAAGATGACCTGGTTTGCAAGGCAGAAATAGAGACACAGATGTAGAGAACAAATGTATGGACACCAAGGGGGGAAAGTGGCAGGGTGGTGGTGGTGGGATGAATTGCGACCCTGGGATTGACATATATACACTTATATGTATAAAATAGATAACCAATAAGAGCCTGCTGTATAAAAAAATGAATAAAATAAATTCAAAAATTAAAAAATAAATAATACTTAAGAAAATAAAACAGAAAAAAAAGTTCTGTCCTTCCCATAGACGTATTTATATGAATGAATGATTTCCATGCTTATATCCATAAATACAAAAAGAGGAATAAAACTTACCTTGAACCAAAAAAGAAAAAAAAAAAAAACTGAACCCACTGGTCATACAGAGGAAAACCCTATCAGCGCACTTGCTCCAGTGGTAAACAATTCTTAAGTTGGTCACAGGTGGGGAATCATCTCCCATGCAGCCAGCAGCCCCCACACAAGGAGCGTCCTCATTGCAAAGCTGGGGGACCGTGAGGAGGCGTCTCTGACTAAACGTGAGCTGAGCCCCAGGCCAGCTGCTGCTGAACTTTTCCCACCGTTCCCAGGTAAAACACCTGAATGTGTGCAAAGACTAAAAACTAGAGGAAGGGGCTTGGAGTCACACCAGCGACAGCACGCAGGCCGACTTGGTGCCTGCAGGCCAGCCAGGATGGTCCTGGCCCCGGGCGCTCGTCTGGAAACTTTCCATTTCCCTGCCTGAGGTACCCCTCCTGTCCCGGCCCCCACTGCTTTTTTCCTTCCTTACCTCTGCCCGGGGAGAAATTCCAGCAGCAAGTATGGGTGACACATCCTCTTCTTTAGCAGGTGGCAGCCCGGCAACTCCTGCAGAAAGTCCAGTAGAGCCCCAGTCACAACGGGCCACTCATAGAGCCGTGGGCCCTACTGCCTCCCACCAGCCCAACCCCGAGACTGCTGACGGGGCAGAGAATATGGCGTCAGGCACAGCTGCAGAGGCTTTTGCTGCCTGGAGGGGTGTTTATATTGACCTCAACCCAGGCACACCTGGGAAGGGCTGGCCGGCCGGGTCAGGCTGCCCAGGTCAGCCAATCCTCGCCCCTCAGGGGCTCAGATTTGCAGAAAATGGGCCTTGCTGCACCGGCCAGATCCAAGGAACAGGTGTAGGGTCCCGAGAGTCAGGATAGATAAGGGGCGGCAGCCCTGGCTTGTTTTCTAATCATTTTATCTGGTCCAGGAGTGGGAGACAACTTCAAGAAGACCCTCTGCTAATGAGAGGAACCCAGGAGTCAGGGAGAGGAGGGGTGGTGGGTGGAGACAGAGGCCTGGTGCCCCGGCTGCTGTGGAAGCCCCTAGAAGACCAGGCAGAGGGAGGCCGCACAGAGTGAAGCCTAGGGTCACAGACCTGTTGGAGCTGCTGTTTATTAGTTCAAGCTCTGCTCTGAGGTGCTCTGTGTCAGCTCTGAGTGACAGGTGTGCTGGGGGTGCTCTGCAATGAGGGCTATGTGCACAGTTCCTGTGTGCCCAGCCCTGTCGGGGTACCTGTCCACGGGAGCTCCATATCCAGGGAGGGGCATGCCCACGAGAGCCCCGTGGGCTGCTGCGTACCTGCCCAGGTGAGCTCCATATCCTGGGAGGGGCCTGACCATGATGGCCCCATGGGCTGCTGGGTACCTGCCCAGGTGAGCTCCATATCCTGGGAGGGACCTAACCACCACAGCCCCGTGGGCTGCTGGGTACCTGCCCAGGTGAGCTCCATATCCTGGGAGGGACCTGACCACAAGAGCCCCGTGAGCTGCTGGGGACCTGGTAGAGGACGCCAGGACAGTCAGTGAAGCCACAGAGGATATACATCTAGTAGTTCCTAATTCCTACACCCTGCTGGTCATTCTACCATCCACCAGGACATGGTATTCTGTATTAGACTTCAATGATGCCTTCTTCTGTATTCCATTCGTCCCAGAGTCACAAGAAATTTTGGCTGTGAGTGGCAGGACTCAACATACAACAAAAACAATACTGCTGGGCCGTCCTGCCCCAGGGGTTCAAAAATTCCCACACCATCTTTGGGGAAACGTTAGCTAAAGACCTAAAAAATCTACCTCTGGAGAAGGGAACCCTCCTTCAATATGCAGATGACATTCTGATCACCAGCCCGACTAAGGAGGCCTCTGAACTACCTAGCCAATAAAAGATAGAAGGTGTCCAAGAAAAAGGCTCAAATATCACAAACTAAGGTGACCTTCCTGGGCTTCATTCGCACAGAAGGTCGGAAAAGCCCACCCCAGGAAAGGGAAGAAGCCATTTGCAGCCTCACCCTTCCTGAAACTAGAAGACAGCTTAGGGGTTCCTGGGGAGACCGGGGTTTGCTGCATCTGGATCCCTAACTACAGTCTAATAGCTGGGCCTCTATATGAAACACTGAAAGGAAAAGATGATGATCCTTTTGAATAGAATCCAGAAGCGGCCTTTCAAGAATGGAAAGAGCAGTCAGTTCAGATCCTTGCCCTGGACCTCCCTAAGTTAGCTAAACCCTTTGACCTTTACATTCCTGGTCCAAGGCGAATCGCCCTTGGAGTATTAGTGCAAAAACTGGGACCACTTGAAATGGAACAATGCAAGAATGCCCTCCAGGCATTGGCCAGCCACCCCATCCGACCAGGATACTGGGGGTATCTAAAAACCTGGAAATCAGCAGCCCGCAAGGCCAGCTCCCTCCTAAGGGAAAAGGACGCCACTTGGTGATCCTAACCACCCACCATGCCCTGAAGTTGCAGGGATTGCTCCGTGGGCACAATGACCTCGAGTGAGGAGGCCCTCCAACACCAACCTCCAGAGAGAAAACCTGGAGCAATGGGCCCCCATGACGACTCGTTTGACCATCACTTGACCTGGAGCTTCTCTCAGAAAACAACAAGAGTGTGTCCCAAAAGAGCAGACTATTGCTTACAGGACTTACTGCACCCAGAGCGGAGCTAATAAACTTGGCAGGGGAACCGTAAATAACGCTGCCACCATAGAAAAGCCTACAGACACCGCGGTGACGGCGGCCAATGAGACCGGCTGTACTCCTGGCTACTTCAAAAGGCCGTTGACTGAGTGGCCGTCAAGGTCCTGGATCACCACCAGCCCTGGACTGTCTGGGAGTTGAGCAAGCAGGGCTCTGACACCTGGTGTTGTTTGTACGTTAATTAGGTGGCCTAACTGAAGAAAGCGCAGAGTACTGGTCAGAGCATCTAGGCTAGCAGGAACTGTCAGCCTAAGGGGGCCGAACCAATGTGGAGCAGGGTAAAACGGCCCACCCCCACCCCAGCGTCTCTGCACATCTCTTTCCTGGACCCTTAAAGGTCATTAGAATCTATAAAACTTCCAATGCTGGTGCTCAGGCAGACGAGCAGTGAGGGAGGAGGCCTGGGGACAATCAACCTCACCTGGAGGCTGCTTGGGAGAAGTCCTCCCCCTCGCCCCGGGTATGAGGACACCCAACTCAGCACGAAGCATTTACAGAAGAGGTGTCTGCACCCTCAGCACCCCAAGAATGAGGAATGGGACAAAAGGCAGAGGAGGGCTTTGTCACTGGCAAAGCCCATGAAAAATTCCTGGGAGATGAAAATAGAATCTGGGCAATAAAATAAAGTCTAACCATTTTTTTCCTTTGTGCTTTGTCTAATTTCACTTGCTCCTAGGTTTCCACATGCAGAGGTCCCACACCCGACACTTCAGACCCGATTTCCTAGTGCAAAATGGCTGGGCCGACACCTCAGCTCGTGGGGCCCCGTGCAGACTCTGCGACATAGAGCCTGAGCTCCAGCCAACCCGGCCCTCGAGAGCTCCGCCCCCTCCCTCCCGCTGACGCTGCCAGGATCTCTACACAGCAGCCCGGCCCACAACCCGCAGGGGAGCACACACTCTCACCTCTCCATTCTCTGATCATAATATAAAGTTTTCCTTTGCTTCTGAACCAAAGTCAGTCTCGATCTGTTGGCTCCAATGACACTAGGCAGGGAGACCCTTGTTGGGGCCCACTCTGCAGGATCAGTAACAGAATTTGAGAACATTGTAACTTCAAAGAACAGATGTGCGAGCCAAACTGTAATTAACATAGAGCAGTGTATAAGGCTCGTGTAAAATAAGATGTTTCTAACACTTCCATTTGATATTTCCATCACTTTATTATAAGCAAGTTCAGTTGAGGGGTTTGTCTTATTTGTCAGGTCAACAGTAGAGAAATGCAGTGATTTCTTTCCAAGGATGTACATCTAATAATCTTGGTTGAAGTTTCAACCTTGTTTTGACTGATTTTCCATTGAAAATGATACCTCTCTTTCAGCTCCTAGATTTCTGAGAAGTATAAAAGTATATTATATTTTTTATTACCAAAGGGGAAAGGTGGGAGGAGGGATAAATTAACAGTTTCAGATTAACATATACACACTGCTATGTATAAAATATATCATCAACAAGGAACTACTGTATAACACAGGGAACTATACTCAATATTTTGTAATGACCCCTAAGGGGAAATAATCTGAAATACAATAGATATCTATATCGACATCATCTATCAACTACAGATAAAATGGAAACTAAAGGAGGCCGATGGTGAGCGTTTCTGAACCTGAAGACTTCAATCATCTAAAGTTCGGACTCTGCCTACGGCCCAAGTCCCTTAATGAACACACATGTACCAGTAGCTTAAAAATTCCCCAGATTGGAGTTCGGGGAGACACTGATTTGGAAAAATCCCTGGTGTTCTCCTTACATACACAGGACCTTTCCTACAGCTAAAACATGCCTGTGACACCCAGAAGATGGAACACGGTTGGATCAGGGAGATTTTGGAAAAGGCACCAAAACTCCTAATTTCCTGGTTGTCGGGTTCACACCTCCAGCCTTTTTCCTTAAAATCTCCCCACCTGAGGATGTCAGCACCTTCAACATCCAGTTGCACAAAATTTGGAATTTTTCCAAAGGAAGAAGGGGAAGGAGGAGAAACAAGGAGAGCCAAGCCCTAGATGTTCGGACAGGCACATGTCACTCTAATTTCCAATCAGGAAGAAGAATTAAGCAAAGGCTTAGCCTGCCACCGGGAACCAGAGTAGGGCCAGAAGCAAAGCAGCGGTTCTGCGGACAGCTCCCAAAAAAGCGAGTTGAAAAATGGAGCTCAGGGGCACTGCAATTCACAAACCTGCAGAGTTATAAATTATAACTATCGTCCAAAACTATATTGAGGGAAGGCAATGAACAGGATTGGAAAGCAAGGCAGAAATGCAGGAAACAGATTTCAGGAGTTAGATTCGAATAGCCCCTAAAGCACATGAAAAGCGGCCAAAAGTCGACAACGATGCACATGGCCAAAAAGAGCATATGTGTTTTTTTCTGAATAAATTCAGGAAAAAACGCATAGGCCCTTTTTGGCCAACCAAGCAAGCCGGAAATGCAATGCAGCACTACAAAGAAGTCTCACTTCCCATCGGTCAAAAGGGCCTTCCTAAAAAAGTGTAAAAAAAATACAGGAGAGGCCAGGGAGGAAAGGGAGCATTGTTACACTGATGGTCGGGATGTAAATTGCCAATGGCGACTCTGGAGAACGGTACGGTGTTTCCTAAAACATCTAAAAAACACAGCTAGAGAGAAAGGGGCACATCCATTCATGGGCGTATAAATTGGAAAAATTAAAATCAACAAGACACAGGCACCCCAAAGTTTAGGGCTGCTCTGGTTACAAGAACCTCCACTTGTGTACATCTTAAATATCCCAGGGATGAGAAAAATGGTAAAGAAGTTGTGGTACTTATGTACAATGGAATATCACTCAGCCATGAAATCAATATCATAAGGCTAGTAGCAGCATGATGAGTGGATTTAGGTACGACGATTCTAAGTGAAATAAGTCACACAGAAAAAGACACTTATCATAAGATATCACTTATAGAGGGAATGTAAAAACCGTTACCCTTAAACTGAATTACAAAACAGAACAGAGTCACCCATTTTAAAAACACACTATGGCTGCTTAACGGGAAAGGTGAGGAGGGGTGATGCATAAAACAAGGGTTTCAAATTAGCTCAGATACCGTTCCATAAACCCAATATGTAGTAGACAAGACCTACTCCTTGCTCAGTGAACTAGACTCAACACCCCCTATTCAGCGCACAAGAATATATCTGAGTAGTAAGAATCTGAAAACCTATGTATTGATCTCTCTCTGGAAGAGAGTCAAGTGAGTGTAAAGCGGCATAAACACAGCCGTGAAAAGCAGCTAAAACCCATTTTAAAAATAAATTACTTTTAAAAACCCGTAAAACAAAGACAGTGTAAGAGAGAGTAATTCTTACAAAATTCGTTCAGGGGCTGTGATGCAACCTGGATTGACCATATCTAGACCCACAGCTGGATGAGACATAAGGGTGGACACTCTTGGGGCTGAGAGGTTTGGTGAGGTTGGGTGAGCAAACGCTGACCCTTTAAAGTAATACTGCGTGGTCCCCATCCCATGGGTCCCAAATCTCCAGGTTCAAGGGCATCTTCCTACATCGAAAACATGCATGAGTAACACAGATCATGGTACACCGTCTGATCGGGAAAGGTTTCTGAAACGCACCACATTTCTCATCTCCTTGTGCTCGGGTTCGCCATTCCAGCTTCTTAACTAGTAATCTCCCTACATGGAGAAACAGCACCTTTAAGCTCCTGTTCCATACAGGTTGCAATTTGTCCTGAGGATGAACGGGAAGAGGGGCAACCAATGAGAGACTAGATCTAGGTGTTGGGACAGGCACAGGTCACTCTATTTTCCCATCAGGAAGAAGAAATAACCACAGGCTCAGCCTGCCGCCCGGAACCAGATCAGGGCCTGAGGCAATCCCGCACTTCTGCGGCCAGCTCCCAAAAAAGCCAGTTGAAAAATGGAGCACATGGGCACTGCAATTCACAAACCTGCAGAGTTATAAATGATAACTCTCGTCCACAAATATATTGAGGGAAGGCAACAAAGAGGATTTGAAAGTAAGGCAGAACTGCAGGAAACACATTTCAGGAGGTAGATTCGAATCGCCTTTAAAGCACATGAAAAGCGGCAAAACGTCGACAATGATGCCCTTGGCCAAAAAGGGCGTATGCGTTTTTTCCTGAATATATTCAGGAAAAAACGCATACGCCCTTTTTGGCCAACCAAGCAACCTGGAAAGGCAAATCAGCGCTAAAAAGAAGTCTCGCTTCCGATCCGTCAAAAGGGCCCTGCTGAAAAAAGTTTCAAAACCACAAATGCAGGACAGGCCAAGGAGAAATGGGAGCC
Source organism: Eschrichtius robustus (assembly GCF_028021215.1). Lineage (NCBI taxonomy): Eukaryota > Metazoa > Chordata > Mammalia > Artiodactyla > Eschrichtiidae > Eschrichtius > Eschrichtius robustus. The sequence continues at coordinate 784,474 of NW_027175818.1, read as the reverse complement.
TTGCCACGCTGATGGGCGGTATGTAAATTGCCAACAGCCACTCTGGAGAAGTGTACGGTGTGTCCTGAAACATCGAAAAAACACAGCTTAGGGAGCATAGGGCACTTCCACTCATGGGCGTATAAATTGGGAAAACTAAAAATCAGCAAGACACAGGCACCCCAAAGTTTAGGGCTGCTCTGTTTGCAAGAACCTCCACTTCATGACACCTTAAATATCCCAGGAAAGATAAAAATGGATAAAGAAGTTGTGGTCCTTATGTACAATGGAATATCACTCAGACTTGATATCAATATCATAATGCTAGTAGCAGCATGATGAGTGGATTTAGGTACGACGACTCTAAGTGAAATAAGTCACACAGAAAAAGACACTTATCGTAAGCTATCACTTATAGAGGGAATGTAAAAACCGCTACACTTGAACTGAATTACAAAAGAGAACAGAGTCACACGTTTAGAAAACACACTATGGCTGCTTATCAGGAAAGGTGAGGTGGGGTGATGCATAAAACAAGGGTTTCAAATTAGCACAGATACCGTTACATACACCCAATATGTAATAGACAAGACCTACTCCTTGCTCAGTGAACTGGACTCAACACCCCCTATTCACCGCACAAGTATATATCTGACTAGTAAGAATCTTAAAACCTATGTATTGATATTTCTCTGGAAGTGTGTCAAGTGGGTGTAAAGCCGCATAAACACAGCCGTGAAAAGCAGCTAAACCCCATTATAAAAATAAATTACTTGTAAAAACCCGTAAAACAAAGAGAGTGAAAGAGAGAGAAGTTCTTACACAATTCGTTCAGGGGCCGTGATGCAACATGGATTGACCAATTCTAGACCAACAGGTGGATGAGACCTAAGGGTGGACACTCTTGGGGCTGACAGGTTTGGTGAGGTTGGGTGAGCAAACGCAGACCCTTTAAAGTAATACTGCGTGGTACCCATCCCATGGGTCCCAAATCTCCAGTTTCAAGGGCATCTTCCTGCATCGAAAACATGCATGAGAAACCCAGAAGATGGTACACCGTGTGATCGGGAAAGGTTTCTAAAACGCACCTCATTTCTCACCTCCTTGTGCTCGGGTTCGCCATTCCAGCTACTTTACTAGCAATCTCCCTTCTTGGAGAATCAGCACCTTTACCCTCCTGTTCTGTACAGGTTGCAATTTGTCCTGAGGATGAACGGGAAGAGGAGCAACCAATGAGAGACTAGATCTAGGTGTTGGGACAGGCACAGGTCACTCTATTTTCCCATCAGGAAGAAGAATTAACCACAGGCTCAGCCTGCTGGACAGAACCAGAATAGGGCCTGAGGCAATCCCGCGCTTTTGCGGCCAGCTACCAAAAAAGCGAGTTGAAAAATGGAGCTCAGGGGCACTGCAATTCACAAACCTGCAGAGTTATAAATGATAACTCTCGTCCACAAATATATTGAGGGAAAGCAACGAAGAGGATTTGAAAGCAAGGCAGTATTGCAGGAAACAGATTTCAGGAGGTAGATTCGAATCGCATTTAAAGCTCAAGAAAAGGGGCAAAACGTCGACAATGATGCACTTTGCCAAAAAGGGCGTATGCGTTTTTTCCTGAATATATTCAGGAAAAAATGCATACGCACTTTTTGGCCAACCAAGCAACCTGGAAAGGCAAATCAGCGCTACAAAGAAGTCTCGCTTCCCATCGGTCAAAAGGGCCATGCTGAAAAAAGTGTCAAAACCACAAATGCAGGACAGGCCATGGAGAAATGGGAGCCTTGCTACGCTGATGGGCGGGATGTAAATTGCCAACAGCCACTCTGGAGAAGTGTATGGTGTGTCCTGAAACATCGAGAAAACACAGCTTAGGGAGCATAGGGCACGTCCACTCATGGGCGTATAAATTGGGAAAACTAAAAATCAGCAAGACACAGGCACCCCAAAGTTTAGGGCTGCTCTGTTGACAAGAACCTCCACTTCATGACACCTTAATTATCCCAGGAAAGAGAAAAATGGATAAAGAAGTTGTGGTTCTTATGTACAATGGAATATCACTCTGCCATGAAATCAATGTCATAAGGCCAGTAGACGCAAGATGGGTGGACTTAGGTACGACGATTCTAAGGGAAATAAGTCACACAGAAAAAGACACTTATCAAAAGCTATCACTTATAGAGGGAATGTAAAAACCGCTACACTTGAATTGAATTACAAATCAGAACAGAGTCACATATTTAAAACACACTATGGCTGCTTAACGGGAAAGGTGACGTGGGGTGATGCATAAAACAAGGGTTTCAAATTCGCTCAGATACCGTTCCATACACCCAATATGTAATAGAAAAGACCTACTCCTTGCTCAGTGAACTGGACTCAACACCCCCTATTCACCGCACAAGAATATATCTGACTAGTGAGAATCTTAAAACTTATGTATTGATATCTCTCTGGAAGTGAGTCAAGTGGGTGTAAAGCCGCATAAACACAGCTGTGAAAAGCAGCTAAACCCCATTATAAAAATAAATTAGTTTTAAAAACCCATGAAACAAAGACAGTGAAAGACAGAGAAATTCTTACAAAATTCATTCAGGGGCTGTGACGCAACCTGGATTGACCATATCTAGACCCACAGCTGGATGAGACATAAGGGTGGACACTCTTGGGGCTGAGAGGTTTGGTGACGTTGGGTGAGCAAACGCAGACCCTTTAAATTAATACTGCGTGGTACCCATCCCATGGGTCCCAAATATCCAGGTTCAAGGGCATCTTCCTACATCGAAAACATGCATGAGAAACCCAGAAGATGGTACACTGTGTGATTGGGAAAGTTTCTAAAACGCAACTCATTTCTCAACTCCGTGTGCTCGGGTTCGCCATTCCAGCTACTTTACTAGCAATCTCCCTACTTGGAGAATCAGCACCTTTAACCTCCTGTTCCATACAGGTTGCAATTTGTCCTAAGGATGAATGGGAAGAGGGGCAACCAATGAGAGACTACATCTAGGTGTTGGGACAGGCACAGGTCACTCTATTTTCCCATCAGGAAGAAGAATTAACCACAGGCTCAGCCTACCGCCCGGAACCAGAATAGGGCCTGAGGCAATCCCGTGCTTCTGCGGCCAGCTCCCAAAAAAGCCAGTTGAAAAATGGAGCACATGGGCACTGCAATTCACAAACCTGCAGAGTTATAAATGATAACTCTCGTCCACAAATATATTGAGGGAAGGCAACGAAGAGGATTTGAAAGCAAGGCAGAATTGCAGGAAACTGGTTTCAGGAGGTAGATTCGAATCGCCTTTAAAGCACATGAAAAGTGGCAAAACGTCGACAATGATGCCCTTGGCCAAAAAGGGCGTATGCGTTTTTTCCTGAATATATTCAGGAAAAAACGCATACGCCCTTTTTGCCCAACCAAGCAACCTGGAAAGGCAAATCAGCGTTACAAAGAAGTCTCGCTTCCCATCGGTCAAAAGGGCCATGCTGAAAAAACTGTCAAAACCACAAAAGCAGGACAGGCCATTGAGAAATGGAAGCCTTGCTACACTGATGGGCGGGATGTAAATTGCCAGCAACCACTCTGGAGAAGTGTACGGTGTGGCCTGAAACATCGAAAAAACACAGCTTAGGGAGCATAGGGCACTTCCACTCATGGGCGTATAAATTGGGAAAATTAAAAATCAGCAAGAGACAGGCACCCCAAAGTTTAGGGCTGCTCTGTTGACAAGAACCTCCACTTCATGACACCTTAAATATCCCAGGAAAGAGAAAAATGGATAAAGAAGTTGTGGTCCTTATGTACAATGGAATATCACTCAGCCATGAAATCAATGTCTTAAGGCTAGTAGCATCATGATGAGTGGATTTAGGTACGACGACTCTAAGTGAAATAAGTCACACAGAAAAAGACACTTATCATAAGCTATCACTTATAGAGGGAATGTAAAAACTGCTACACTTGAACTGAATTACAAAAGAGAACAGAGTCACACGTTTAGAAAACACACTATGGCTGCTTAACGGGAAAGATGAGGTTGTGTGATGCATAAAACAAGGGTTTCAAATTAGATCAGATACCGTTCCATACACCCAATATGTAATAGACAAGACCTACTCCTTGCTCAGTGAACTGGACTCAACACCCCCTATTCACCGCACAAGTATATATCTGACAAGTGAGAATCTTAAAACCTATGTATTGATATCCCCCTGGAAGTGTGTCAAGAGGGTGTAAAGCCGCATAAACACAGCCGTGAAAAGCAGCTAAACCCCATTATAAAAATAAATTACTTGTAGAAACCCGTAAAACAAAGACAGTGAAAGAGAGAGAAATTCTTACACAATTCGTTCAGGGGCTGTGATGCAACCTGGATTGAAAATATCTAGACCCACAGTTGGATGAGACCTAAGGGTGGACACTCCTGGGGCTGACAGGATTGGTGAGGTTGGGAGAGCAAACACAGACCCTTTAAGGTAATACTGCGTGGTACCCATCCCATGGGTCCCAAATCTCCAGTTTTAAGGGCATCTTCCTGCATTGAAAACATGCATGAGAAACCCAGAAGATGGTACACCATGTGATCGGGAAAGGTTTCTAAAACGCACCTCATTTCTCATCTCCTTGTGCTCGGGTTCACCATTCCAGCTACTTTACTAGCAATCTCCCTACTTGGAGAATCAACACCTTTAACCTCCTGTTCTGTACAGGTTGCAATTTGTCCTGAGGATGAAAGGGAAGAGGGGCAACCAATGAGAGACTAGATGTAGGTGTTGGAACAGGCACAGGTCACTCTATTTTCCCATCAGGAAGAAGAATTAAGCACAGGCTCAGCCTGCCGCCGGGAAGCAGAATAGTGCCTGAGGCAATCCCGCGCTTCTGCGGCCAGCTCCGAAAAAAGCCAGTTGAAAAATGGAGCACATGGGCACTGCAATTCACAAACCTGCAGAGTTATAAATGATAACTCTCGTCCACAAATATATTGAGGGAAGGCAACGAAGAGGATTTGAAAGCAAGGCAGAGTTGCAGGAAACAGGTTTCAGGAGGTAGATTCGAATCGCCTTTAAAGCACATGAAAAGCGGCAAAACGTCGACAATGATGCCCTTGGCCAAAAAGGGCGTATGCGTTTTTTCCTGAATATATTCAGGAAAAAACGCATACGCCCTTTTTGGCCAACCAAGCAACCTGGAAAGGCAAATCAGCGCTACAAAGAAGTCTCGCTTCCCATCGGTCAAAAGGGCCATGCTGAAAAAAGTGTCAAAACCACAAATGCAGGACAGGCCATGGAGAAATAGGAGCCTTGCTACGCTGATGGGCGGGATGTAAATTGGCAACAGCCACTCTGGAGAAGTGTACGGTGTGTCCTGAAACATCGAAAAAACACAGCTTAGGGAGCATAGGGCACTTCCACTCATGGGCGTATAAATTGGGAAAATTAAAAATCAGCAAGACACAGGCACCCCAAAGTTTACGGCTGCTCTGTTGACAAGAACCTCCACTTCATGACACCTTAAATATCCCAGGAAAGAGAAAAATGGATAAAGAAGTTGTGGTCCTTATGTACAATGGAATATCACTCAGCCATGAAATCAATGTCATAAGGCTAGTAGCAGCATGATGAGTGGATTTAGGTACGACGACTCTAAGTGAAATAAGTCACACAGAAAAAGACACATATCAAAAGATATCACTTATAGAGGGATGTAAAAACCGCTACACTTGAACTGAATTACAAATCAGAACAGAGTCACCCATTTTGAAAACACACTATGGCTGCTTAACGGGAAAGGTGAGGTGGGGTGATGCATAAAACAAGGGTTTCAAATTAGCTCTGATACCGTTCCATACACCCAATATGTAATAGAGAAGACCTACTCCTTGCTCAGTGAACTGGACTCAACACCCCGTATTCACCGCACAAGAATATATCTTACTAGTGAGAATCTTAAAACCTATGTATTGATATCTCTCTGGAAGTGAGTCAAGAGGGTGTAAAGCTGCATAAACACAGCCGTGAAAAGCAGCTAAACCCCATTATAAAAATAAATTATTTTTAAAAACGCATGAAACAAAGACAGTAAAAGAGAGAGAAATTCTTACAAAATTCATTCAGGGGCTGTGACGCAACCTGGGTTGACCATATCTAGACCCGCAGCTGGATGAGACATAAGGGTGGACACTCTTGGGGCTGAGAGGTTTGGTGAGGTTGGGTGAGCCATCGCAGACCCTTTAAAGTAATACTGCGTGGTACCCATCCCATGGGTCCCAAATCTCTAGGTTCAAGGGCATCTTCCTACATCGAAAACTTGCATGAGGAACCCAGAAGATGGTACAGCGTGTGAATTTGAAAGGTTTCTAAAACGCACCTCATTTCTCATCTCCTTGTGCTCGGGTTCGCCATTCCAGCTACTTTACTAGCAATCTCCCTACTTGGAGAATCAGCACCTTTAACCTCCTGTTCCCTACAGGTTGCAATTTGTCCTGAGGATGAACGGGAAGAGGGGCAACCAATGAGAGACTAGATCTAGGTGTTGGGACAGGCACAGGTCACTCTATTTTCCCATCAGGAAGAAGAATTAACCACAGGCTCAGCCTGCCGCCCGGAACCAGAATAGGGCCTGAGGCAATCCCGCGCTTCTGCGGCCAGCTCCCAAAAAAGCCAGTTGAAAAATGGAGCACATGGGCACTGCAATTCACAAACCTGCAGAGTTATAAATGATAAATCTCGTCCACAAATATATTGAGGGAACGCAACGAAGAGGATTTGAAAGCAAGGCAGAGTTGCAGGAAACAGGTTTCAGGAGGTAGATTCGAATCGCCTTTAAAGCACATGAAAAGCGGCAAAACGTCGACAATGATGCCCTTGGCCAAAAAGGGCGTATGCGTTTTTTCCTGAATATATTCAGGAAAAAACGCATACGCCCTTTTTGGCCAACCAAGCAACCTGGAAAGGCAAATCAGCACTACAAAGAAGTCTCGCTTCCCATCGGTCCAAAGGGCCATGCTGAAAAAAGTGTCAAAACCACAAATGCAGGACAGTCCATGGAGAAATAGGGGCCTTGCTACGCTGATGGGCGGGATGTAAATTGCCAACAGCCACTCTGGAGAAGTGTACGGTGTGTCCTGAAACATCGAGAAAACACAGCTTAGGGAGCATAGGGCACGTCCACTCATGGGCGTATAAATTGGGAAAACTAAAAATCAGCAAGACTCAGGCACCCCAAAGTTTAGGCCTGCTCTGTTGACAAGAACCTCCACTTCAGAAAACCTTAAATATCCCAGGAAAGAGAAAAATGGATAAAGAAGTTGTGGTACTTATGTACAATGGAATATCACTCAGCCATGAAATCAATGTCATAAGGCTAGTAGCAGCATGATGAGTGGATTTAGGTACGACGACTCTAAGTGAAATAAGTCACACAGAAAAAGACACTTATCAAAAGCTATCACTTATAAAGGGAATGTAAAAACCGCTACACTTGAATTGAATTACAAATCAGAACAGAGTCACACATTTAGAAAACACACTATGGCTGCTTAACGGGAAAGGTGATGTGCGGTGATGCATAAAACAAGGGTTTCAAATTATCTCAGATACCGTTCCATACACCCAATAAGTAATAGAAAAGACCTACTCCTTGCTCAGTGAACTGGACTCAACACCCCCTATTCACCGCACAAGAATATATCTGACTAGTGAGAATCTTAAAACCTATGTATTGATATCTCTCTGGAAGTGAGTCAAGTGGGTGTAAAGCCGCATAAACACAGCCATGAAAAGCACCTAAACCCCATTATAAAAATAAATTACTTTTAAAAACCCGTAAAACAAAGACAGTGAAAGAGAGAGAAATTCTTACAAAATTCCTTCAGGGGCTGTGACGCAACCTGGGTTGAACATATCTAGACCCACAGTTGGATGAGACCTAAGGGTGGACACTCTTGGGGCTGAGAGGTTTGGTGACGTTGGGTGAGCAAACGTAGACCCCTTAAAGTAATACTGTGTGGTACCCATCCCATGGGTCCTAAATCTCCAGGTTCAAGGGCATCTTCCTACATCGAAAACACGCATGGGAAACCTAGATGATGGTACACCGTCTGATCGGGAAAGGTTTCTGAAACGCACCTCATTTCTCATCTCCTTGTGCTCGGGTTCGCCATTCCAGCTACTTTACTAGCAATCTCCCTACTTGGAGAATCAGCACCTTTAACCTCCTGTTCCATACAGGTTGCAATTTGTCCTAAGGATGAATGGGAAGAGGGGCAACCAATGAGAGACTACATCTAGGTGTTGGGACAGGCACAGGTCACTCTATTTTCCCATCAGGAAGAAGAATTAAGCACAGGCTCAGCCTACCGCCCGGAACCAGAATAGGGCCTGAGGCAATCCCGTGCTTCTGCGGCCAGCTCCCAAAAAAGCCAGTTGAAAAATGGAGCACATGGGCACTGCAATTCACAAACCTGCAGAGTTATAAATGATAACTCTCGTCCACAAATATATTGAGGGAAGGCAACGAAGAGGATTTGAAAGCAAGGCAGAATTGCAGGAAACTGGTTTCAGGAGGTAGATTCGAATCGCCTTTAAAGCACATGAAAAGTGGCAAAACGTCGACAATGATGCCCTTGGCCAAAAAGGGCGTATGCGTTTTTTCCTGAATATATTCAGGAAAAAACGCATACGCCCTTTTTGGCCCACCAAGCAACCTGGAAAGGTAAATCAGCGCTACAAAGAAGTCTCGCTTCCCATCGGTCAAAAGGGCCATGCTGAAAAAACTGTCAAAACCACAAAAGCAGGACAGGCCATTGAGAAATGGAAGCCTTGCTACACTGATGGGCGGGATGTAAATTGCCAGCAACCACTCTGGAGAAGTGTACGGTGTGGCCTGAAACATCGAAAAAACACAGCTTAGGGAGCATAGGGCACTTCCACTCATGGGCGTATAAATTGGGAAAATTAAAAATCAGCAAGAGACAGGCACCCCAAAGTTTAGGGCTGCTCTGTTGACAAGAACCTCCACTTCATGACACCTTAAATATCCCAGGAAAGAGAAAAATGGATAAAGAAGTTGTGGTCCTTATGTACAATGGAATATCACTCAGCCATGAAATCAATGTCTTAAGGCTAGTAGCATCATGATGAGTGGATTTAGGTACGACGACTCTAAGTGAAATAAGTCACACAGAAAAAGACACTTATCATAAGCTATCACTTATAGAGGGAATGTAAAAACTGCTACACTTGAACTGAATTACAAAAGAGAACAGAGTCACACGTTTAGAAAACACACTATGGCTGCTTAACGGGAAAGATGAGGTGGTGTGATGCATAAAACAAGGGTTTCAAATTAGATCAGATACCGTTCCATACACCCAATATGTAATAGACAAGACCTACTCCTTGCTCAGTGAACTGGACTCAACACCCCCTATTCACCGCACAAGTATATATCTGACAAGTGAGAATCTTAAAACCTATGTATTGATATCCCCCTGGAAGTGTGTCAAGAGGGTGTAAAGCCGCATAAACACAGCCGTGAAAAGCAGCTAAACCCCATTATAAAAATAAATTACTTGTAGAAACCCGTAAAACAAAGACAGTGAAAGAGAGAGAAATTCTTACACAATTCGTTCAGGGGCTGTGATGCAACCTGGATTGAAAATATCTAGACCCACAGTTGGATGAGACCTAAGGGTGGACACTCTTGGGGCTGACAGGTTTGGTGAGGTTGGGAGAGCAAACACAGACCCTTTAAGGTAATACTGCGTGGTACCCATCCCATGGGTCACAAATCTCCAGTTTTAAGGGCATCTTCCTGCATTGAAAACATGCATGAGAAACCCAGAAATGGTACACCATGTGATCGGGAAAGGTTTCTAAAACGCACCTCATTTCTCATCTCCTTGTGCTCGGGTTCACCATTCCAGCTACTTTACTAGCAATCTCCCTACTTGGAGTATCAACACCTTTAACCTCCTGTTCTGTACAGGTTGCAATTTGTCCTGAGGATGAACGGGAAGAGGGGCAACCAATGAGAGACTAGATGTAGGTGTTGGAACAGGCACAGGTCACTCTATTTTCCCATCAGGAAGAAGAATTAAGCACAGGCTCAGACTGACGCCGGGAACCAGATTAGTGCCTGAGGCAAACCCGCGCTTCTGCGGCCAGCTCCGAAAAAACCAGTTGAAAAATGGAGCACATGGGCACTGCAATTCACAAACCTGCAGAGTTATAAATGATAACTCTCGTCCACAAATATATTGAGGGAAGGCAACGAAGAGGATTTGAAAGCAAGGCAGAGTTGCAGGAAACAGGTTTCAGGAGGTAGATTCGAATCGCCTTTAAAGCACATGAGAAGCGGCAAAACGTGGACAATGATGCCCTTGGCCAAAAAGGGCGTATGCGTTTTTTCCTGAATATATTCAGGAAAAAACGCATACGCCCTTTTTGGCCAACCAAGCAACCTGGAAAGGCAAATCAGCGCTACAAAGAAGTCTCGCTTCCCATCGGTCAAAAGGGCCATGCTGAAAAAAGTGTCAAAACCACAAATGCAGGACAGGCCATGGAGAAATAGGAGCCTTGCTACGCTGATGGGCGGGATGTAAATTGGCAACAGCCACTCTGGAGAAGTGTACGGTGTGTCCTGAAACATCGAAAAAACACAGCTTAGGGAGCATAGGGCACTTCCACTCATGGGCGTATAAATTGGGAAAATTAAAAATCAGCAAGACACAGGCACCCCAAAGTTTAGGGCTGCTCTGTTGACAAGAACCTCCACTTCATGACACCTTAAATATCCCAGGAAAGAGAAAAATGGATAAAGAAGTTGTGGTCCTTATGTACAATGGAATATCACTCAGCCATGAAATCAATGTCATAATGCTAGTAGCAGCATGATGAGTGGATTTAGGTACGACAACTCTAAGTGAAATAAGTCACACAGAAAAAGACACATATCAAAAGATATCACTTATAGAGGGATGTAAAAACCGCTACACTTGAACTGAATTACAAATCAGAACAGAGTCACCCATTTTGAAAACACACTATGGCTGCTTAACGGGAAAGGTGAGGTGGGGTGATGCATAAAACAAGGGTTTCAAATTAGCTCTGATACCGTTCCATACACCCAATATGTAATAGAGAAGACCTACTCCTTGCTCAGTGAACTGGACTCAACACCCCGTATTCACCGCACAAGAATATATCTTACTAGTGAGAATCTTAAAAACTATGTATTGATATCTCTCTGGAAGTGAGTCAAGAGGGTGTAAAGCCGCATAAACACAGCCGTGAAAAGCAGCTAAACCCCATTATAAAAATAAATTATTTTTAAAAACGCATGAAACAAAGACAGTAAAAGAGAGAGAAATTCTTACAAAATTCATTCAGGGGCTGTGACGCAACCTGGGTTGACCATATCTAGACCCGCAGCTGGATGAGACATAAGGGTGGACACTCTTGGGGCTGAGAGGTTTGGTGAGGTTGGGTGAGCCATCGCAGACCCTTTAAAGTAATACTGCGTGGTACCCATCCCATGGGTCCCAAATCTCTAGGTTCAAGGGCATCTTCCTACATCGAAAACTTGCATGAGGAACCCAGAAGATGGTACAGCGTGTGAATTTGAAAGGTTTCTAAAACGCACCTCATTTCTCATCTCCTTGTGCTCGGGTTTGCCATTCCAGCTACTTTACTAGCAATCTCCCTACTTGGAGAATCAGCACCTTTAACCTCCTGTTCCCTACAGGTTGCAATTTGTCCTGAGGATGAACGGGAAGAGGGGCAACCAATGAGAGACTAGATCTAGGTGTTGGGACAGGCACAGGTCACTCTATTTTCCCATCAGGAAGAAGAATTAACCACAGGCTCAGCCTGCCGCCCGGAACCAGAATAGGGCCTGAGGCAATCCCGCGCTTCTGCGGCCAGCTCCCAAAAAAGCCAGTTGAAAAATGGAGCACATGGGCACTGCAATTCACAAACCTGCAGAGTTATAAATGATAAATCTCGTCCACAAATATATTGAGGGAACGCAAAGAAGAGGATTTGAAAGCAAGGCAGAGTTGCAGGAAACAGGTTTCAGGAGGTAGATTCGAATCGCCTTTAAAGCACATGAAAAGCGGCAAAACGTCGACAATGATGCCCTTGGCCAAAAAGGGCGTATGCGTTTTTTCCTGAATATATTCAGGAAAAAACGCATACGCCCTTTTTGGCCAACCAAGCAACCTGGAAAGGCAAATCAGCGCTACAAAGAAGTCTCGCTTCCCATCGGTCCAAAGGGCCATGCTGAAAAAAGTGTCAAAACCACAAATGCAGGACAGTCCATGGAGAAATAGGGGCCTTGCTACGCTGATGGGTGGGATGTAAATTGCCAACAGCCACTCTGGAGAAGTGTACGGTGTGTCCTGAAACATCGAGAAAACACAGCTTAGGGAGCATAGGGCACGTCCACTCATGGGCGTATAAATTGGGAAAACTAAAAATCAGCAAGACTCAGGCACCCCAAAGTTTAGGCCTGCTCTGTTGACAAGAACCTCCACTTCAGAAAACCTTAAATATCCCAGGAAAGAGAAAAATGGATAAAGAAGTTGTGGTCCTTATGTACAATGGAATATCACTCAGCCATGAAATCAATGTCATAAGGCTAGTAGCAGCATGATGAGTGGATTTAGGTACGACGACTCTAAGTGAAATAAGTCACACAGAAAAAGACACTTATCAAAAGCTATCACTTATAAAGGGAATGTAAAAACCGCTACACTTGAATTGAATTACAAATCAGAACAGAGTCACACATTTAGAAAACACACTATGGCTGCTTAACGGGAAAGGTGATGTGCGGTGATGCATAAAACAAGGGTTTCAAATTATCTCAGATACCGTTCCATACACCCAATAAGTAATAGAAAAGACCTACTCCTTGCTCAGTGAACTGGACTCAACACCCCCTATTCACCGCACAAGAATATATCTGACTAGTGAGAATCTTAAAACCTATGTATTGATATCTCTCTGGAAGTGAGTCAAGTGGGTGTAAAGCCGCATAAACACAGCCATGAAAAGCACCTAAACCCCATTATAAAAATAAATTACTTTTAAAAACCCGTAAAACAAAGACAGTGAAAGAGAGAGAAATTCTTACAAAATTCTTTCAGGGGCTGTGACGCAACCTGGGTTGAACATATCTAGACCCACAGTTGGATGAGACCTAAGGGTGGACACTCTTGGGGCTGAGAGGTTTGGTGACGTTGGGTGAGCAAACGTAGACCCCTTAAAGTAATACTGTGTGGTACCCATCCCATGGGTCCTAAATCTCCAGGTTCAAGGGCATCTTCCTACATCGAAAACACGCATGGGAAACCTAGATGATGGTACACCGTCTGATCGGGAAAGGTTTCTGAAACGCACCTCATTTCTCATCTCCTTGTGCTCGGGTTCGCCATTCCAGCTACTTTACTAGCAATCTCCCTACTTGGAGAATCAGCACCTTTAACCTCCTGTTCCATACAGGTTGCAATTTGTCCTAAGGATGAATGGGAAGAGGGGCAACCAATGAGAGACTACATCTAGGTGTTGGGACAGGCACAGGTCACTCTATTTTCCCATCAGGAAGAAGAATTAACCACAGGCTCAGCCTACCGCCCGGAACCAGAATAGGGCCTGAGGCAATCCCGTGCTTCTGCGGCCAGCTCCCAAAAAAGCCAGTTGAAAAATGGAGCACATGGGCACTGCAATTCACAAACCTGCAGAGTTATAAATGATAACTCTCGTCCACAAATATATTGAGGGAAGGCCACGAAGAGGATTTGAAAGCAAGGCAGAATTGCAGGAAACAGGTTTCAGGAGGTAGATTCGAATCGCCTTTAAAGCACATGAAAAGTGGCAAAACGTCGACAATGATGCCCTTGGCCAAAAAGGGCGTATGCGTTTTTTCCTGAATATATTCAGGAAAAAACGCATACGCCCTTTTTGGCCCACCTAGCAACCTGGAAAGGTAAATCAGCGCTACAAAGAAGTCTCGCTTCCCATCGGTCAAAAGGGCCATGCTGAAAAAACTGTCAAAACCACAAAAGCAGGACAGGCCATTGAGAAATGGAAGCCTTGCTACACTGATGGGCGGGATGTAAATTGCCAGCAACCACTCTGGAGAAGTGTACGGTGTGGCCTGAAACATCGAAAAAACACAGCTTAGGGAGCATAGGGCACTTCCACTCATGGGCGTATAAATTGGGAAAATTAAAAATCAGCAAGAGACAGGCACCCCAAAGTTTAGGGCTGCTCTGTTGACAAGAACCTCCACTTCATGACACCTTAAATATCCCAGGAAAGAGAAAAATGGATAAAGAAGTTGTGGTCCTTATGTACAATGGAATATCACTCAGCCATGAAATCAATGTCTTAAGGCTAGTAGCATCATGATGAGTGGATTTAGGTACGACGACTCTAAGTGAAATAAGTCACACAGAAAAAGACACTTATCATAAGCTATCACTTATAGAGGGAATGTAAAAACTGCTACACTTGAACTGAATTACAAAAGAGAACAGAGTCACACGTTTAGAAAACACACTATGGCTGCTTAACGGGAAAGGTGAGGTGGTGTGATGCATAAAACAAGGGTTTCAAATTAGCTCAGATACCGTTCCATACACCCAATATGTAATAGACAAGACCTACTCCTTGCTCAGTGAACTGGACTCAACACCCCCTATTCACCGCACAAGAATATATGTGACTAGTAAGAATCTTAAAACCTATGTATTGATATCTCTCTGGAAGTGTGTCAAGTGTGTGTAAAGCCGCATAAACACAGCCGTGAAAAGCAGCTAAACCCCATTATAAAAATAAATTAGTTTTAAAAACCCATGAAACAAAGACAGTGAAAGAGACAGAAATTCTTACAAAATTCATTCAGGGGCTGTGACGCAACCTGGATTGACCATATCTAGACCCACAGCTGGATGAGACATAAGGGTGGACATTCTTGGGGCTGAGAGGTTTGGTGAGGTTGGGTGAGCCAACACAGACCCTTTAAGGCAATACTGCGTGGTACCCATCCCATGGGTCCCAAATCTCCAGGTTCAAGGGCATCTTCCTACATCGAAAACTTGCATGAGGAACCCAGAAGATGGTACACCGTGTGATTTTGAAAGGTTTCTAAAACGCACCTCATTTCTCATCTCCTTGTGCTCGGGTTCGCCATTGCAGCTACTTCACTAGCAATCTCCCTACTTGGAGAATCAGCACCTTTAACCTCCTGTTCCGTACAGGTTGCAATTTGTCCTGAGGATGAACGGGAAGAGGGGCAGCCAATGAGAGACTAGATCTAGGTGTTGGGACAGGCACAGGTCACTCTATTTTCTCATCAGGAAGAAGAAATAACCACAGGCTCAGCCTGCCACCCGGAACCAGAATAGGGCCTGAGGCAATCCCGCGCTTCTGCGGCCAGCTCCCAAAAAAGCCAGTTGAAAAACGGAGCACATGGGCACTGCAATTCACAACCCTGCAGAGTTATAAATGATAACTCTCGTCCACAAATATATTGAGGGAAGGCAACGAAGAGGATTTGAAAGCAAGGCAGAATTGCAGGAAACAGGTTTCAGGAGGTAGATTCGAATCGCCTTTAAAGCACATGAAAAGCGGCAAAACGTGGACAATGATGCCCTTGGCCAAAAAGGGCGTATGCGTTTTTTCCTGAATATATTCAGGAAAAAACGCATACGCCCTTTTTGGCCAACCAAGCAACATGGAAAGGCAAATCAGCACTACAAAGGAGTCTCCCTTCGAATCGGTCAAAAGGTCCATGCTGAAAAAAGTGTCAAAACCACAAAAGCAGGACAGGCCATGGAGAAATGGGAGCCTTGCTACACTGATGGGCGGGATGTAAATTGCCAGCAGCCACTCTGGAGAAGTGTACGGTGTGGCCTTAAACATCGAAAAAACACAGCTTAGGGAGCATAGGGCACTTCCACTCATGGGCGTATAAATTGGGAAAACTAAAAATCAGCAAGACACAGGCACCCCAAAGTTTAGGGCTGCTCTGTTGACAAGAACCTCCACTTCATGACACCTTAAATATCCCAGGAAAGAGAAAAATGGATAAAGAAGTTGCGGTCCTTATGTACAATGGAATATCACTCAGCCATGAAATCAATGTCATAAGGCTAGTAGCAGCATGATGAGTAGATTTAGGTACGACGACTCTAAGTGAAATAAGTCACACAGAAAAAGACACTTATCATAATCTATCACGTATAGAGGGAATGTAAAAACTGCTACACTTGAACTGAATTACAAAAGAGAACAGAGTCACACGTTTAGAAAACACACTATGGCTGCTTAACGGGAAAGGTGAGGTGGTGTGATGCATAAAACAAGGGTTTCAAATTAGCTCAGATACCGTTCCATACACCCAATATGTAATAGACAAGACCTACTCCTTGCTCAGTGAACTGGACTCAACACCCCCTATTCACCGCACAAGAATATATGTGACTAGTAAGAATCTTAAAACCTATGTATTGATATCTCTCTGGAAGTGTGTCAAGTGTGTGTAAAGCCGCATAAACACAGCCGTGAAAAGCAGCTAAACCCCATTATAAAAATAAATTAGTTTTAAAAACCCATGAAACAAAGACAGTGAAAGAGACAGAAATTCTTACAAAATTCATTCAGGGGCTGTGACGCAACCTGGATTGACCATATCTAGACCCACAGCTGGATGAGACATAAGGGTGGACATTCTTGGGGCTGAGAGGTTTGGTGAGGTTGGGTGAGCCAACACAGGACCTTTAAGGTAATACTGCGTGGGACCCATCCCATGGGTCCCAAATCTCCAGGTTCAAGGGCATCTTCCTACATCGAAAACTTGCATGAGGAACCCAGAAGATGGTACACCGTGGGATTTTGAAAGGTTTCTAAAACGCACCTCATTTCTCATCTCCTTGTGCTCGGGTTCGCCATTCCAGCTACTTCACTAGCAATCTCCCTACTTGGAGAATCAGCACCTTTAACCTCCTGTTCCGTACAGGTTGCAATTTGTCCTGAGGATGAACGGGAAGAGGGGCAGCCAATGAGAGACTAGATCTAGGTGTTGGGACAGGCACAGGTCACTCTATTTTCTCATCAGGAAGAAGAAATAACCACAGGCTCAGCCTGCCACCCGGAACCAGAATAGGGCCTGAGGCAATCCCGCGCTTCTGCGGCCAGCTCCCAAAAAAGCCAGTTGAAAAATGGAGCACATGGGCACTGCAATTCACAACCCTGCAGAGTTATAAATGATAACTCTCGTCCACGAAGGCAACGAAGAGGATTTGAAAGCAAGGCAGAATTGCAGGAAACAGGTTTCAGGAGGTAGATTCGAATCGCTTTTAAAGCACATGAAAAGCGGCAAAACGTGGACAATGATGCCCTCGGCCAAAAAGGGCGTATGCGTTTTTTCCTGAATATATTCAGGAAAAAACGCATACGCCCTTTTTGGCCAACCAAGCAACATGGAAAAGCAAATCAGCACTACAAAGGAGTCTCGCTTCGAATCGGTCAAAAGGCCCATGCTGAAAAAAGTGTCAAAACCACAAAAGCAGGACAGGCCATGGAGAAATGGGAGCCTTGCTACACTGATGGGCGGGATGTAAATTGCCAGCAGCCACTCTGGAGAAGTGTACGGTGTGGCCTTAAACATCGAAAAAACAGAGCTTAGGGAGCATAGGGCACTTCCACTCATGGGCGTACAAATTGGGAAAACTAAAAATCAGCAAGACACAGGCACCCCAAAGTTTAGGGCTGCTCTGTTGACAAGAATCTCCACTTCATGACACCTTAAATATCCCAGGAAAGTGAAAAATGGATAAAGAAGTTGTGGTCCTTATGTACAATGGAATATCACTCAGCCATGAAATCAATGTCATAAGGCTAGTAGCAGCATGATGAGTGGATTTAGGTACGACGACTCTAAGTGAAATAAGTCACATAGAAAAAGACACTTATCATAATCTATCACGTATAGAGGGAATGTAAAAACTGCCACACTTGAACTGAATTACAAAAGAGAACAGAGTCACACGTTTAGAAAACACACTATGGCTGCTTAACGGGAAAGGTGAGGTGGTGTGATGCATAAAACAAGGGTTTCAAATTAGCTCAGATACCGTTCCATACACCCAATATGTAATAGACAAGACCTACTCCTTGCTCAGTGAACTGGACTCAACACCCCCTATTCACCGCACAAGAATATATGTGACTAGTAAGAATCTTAAAACCTATGTATTGATATCTCTCTGGAAGTGTGTCAAGTGTGTGTAAAGCCGCATAAACACAGCCGTGAAAAGCAGCTAAACCCCATTATAAAAATAAATTAGTTTTAAAAACCCATGAAACAAAGACAGTGAAAGAGACAGAAATTCTTACAAAATTCATTCAGAGGCTGTGACGCAACCTGGATTGACCATATCTAGACCCACAGCTGGATGAGACATAAGGGTGGACATTCTTGGGGCTGAGAGGTTTGGTGAGGTTGGGTGAGCCAACACAGACCCTTTAAGGCAATACTGCGTGGTACCCATCCCATGGGTCCCAAATCTCCAGGTTCAAGGGCATCTTCCTACATCGAAAACTTGCATGAGGAACCCAGATGATGGTACACCGTGTGATTTTGAAAGGTTTCTAAAACGCACCTCATTTCTCATCTCCTTGTGCTCGGGTTCGCCATTCCAGCTACTTCACTAGCAATCTCCCTACTTGGAGAATCAGCACCTTTAACCTCCTGTTCCCTACAGGTTGCAATTTGTCCTGAGGAAGAACGGGAAGAGGGGCAACCAATGAGAGACTAGATCTAGGTGTTGGGACAGGCACAGGTCACTCTATTTTCCCATCAGGAAGAAGAATTAACCACAGGCTCAGCCTGCCGCCCGGAACCAGAATAGGGCCTGAGGCAATCCCGCGCTTCTGCGGCCAGCTCCCAAAAAAGCCAGTTGAAAAATGGAGCACATGGGCACTGCAATTCACAAACCTGCAGAGTTATAAATGATAAATCTCGTCCACAAATATATTGAGGGAACGCAACGAAGAGGATTTGAAAGCAAGGCAGAGTTGCAGGAAACAGGTTTCAGGAGGTAGATTCGAATCGCCTTTAAAGCACATGAAAAGCGGCAAAACGTCGACAATGATGCCCTTGGCCAAAAAGGGCGTATGCGTTTTTTCCTGAATATATTCAGGAAAAAACGCATACGCCCTTTTTGGCCAACCAAGCAACATGGAAAGGCAAATCAGCACTACAAAGGAGTCTCCCTTCGAATCGGTCAAAAGGGCCATGCTGAAAAAAGTGTCAAAACCACAAAAGCAGGACAGGCCATGGAGAAATGGGAGCCTTGCTACACTGATGGGCGGGATGTAAATTGCCAGCAGCCACTCTGGAGAAGTGTACGGTGTGGCCTTAAACATCGAAAAAACACAGCTTAGGGAGCATAGGGCACTTCCACTCATGGGCGTATAAATTGGGAAAACTAAAAATCAGCAAGACACAGGCACCCCAAAGTTTAGGGCTGCTCTGTTGACAAGAACCTCCACTTCATGACACCTTAAATATCCCAGGAAAGAGAAAAATGGATAAAGAAGTTGCGGTCCTTATGTACAATGGAATATCACTCAGCCATGAAATCAATGTCATAAGGCTAGTAGCAGCATGATGAGTGGATTTAGGTACGACGACTCTAAGTGCAATAAGCCACACAGAAAAAGACACTTATCATAATCTATCACGTATAGAGGGAATGTAAAAACTGCTACACTTGAACTGAATTACAAAAGAGAACAGAGTCACACGTTTAGAAAACACACTATGGCTGCTTAACGGGAAAGGTGAGGTGGTGTGATGCATAAAACAAGGGTTTCAAATTAGCTCAGATACCGTTCCATACACCCAATATGTAATAGACAAGACCTACTCCTTGCTCAGTGAACTGGACTCAACACCCCCTATTCACCGCACAAGAATATATGTGACTAGTAAGAATCTTAAAACCTATGTATTGATACCTCTCTGGAAGTGTGTCAAGTGTGTGTAAAGCCGCATAAACACAGCCGTGAAAAGCAGCTAAACCCCATTATAAAAATAAATTAGTTTTAAAAACCCATGAAACAAAGACAGTGAAAGAGACAGAAATTCTTACAAAATTCATTCAGGGGCTGTGACGCAACCTGGATTGACCATATCTAGACCCACAGCTGGATGAGACATAAGGGTGGACATTCTTGGGGCTGAGAGGTTTGGTGAGGTTGGGTGAGCCAACACAGAACCTTTAAGGTAATACTGCGTGGGACCCATCCCATGGGCCCCAAATCTCCAGGTTCAAGGGCATCTTCCTACATCGAAAACTTGCATGAGGAACCCAGAAGATGGTACACCGTGTGATTTTGAAAGGTTTCTAAAACGCACCTCATTTCTCATCTCCTTGTGCTCGGGTTCGCCATTCCAGCTACTTCACTAGCAATCTCCCTACTTGGAGAATCAGCACCTTTAACCTCCTGTTCCGTACAGGTTGCAATTTGTCCTGAGGATGAACGGGAAGAGGGGCAGCCAATGAGAGACTAGATCTAGGTGTTGGGACAGGCACAGGTCACTCTATTTTCTCATCAGGAAGAAGAAATAACCACAGGCTCAGCCTGCCACCCGGAACCAGAATAGGGCCTGAGGCAATCCCGCGCTTCTGCGGCCAGCTCCCAAAAAAGCCAGTTGAAAAATGGAGCACATGGGCACTGCAATTCACAACCCTGCAGAGTTATAAATGATAACTCTCGTCCACGAAGGCAACGAAGAGGATTTGAAAGCAAGGCAGAATTGCAGGAAACAGGTTTCAGGAGGTAGATTCGAATCGCTTTTAAAGCACATGAAAAGCGGCAAAACGTGGACAATGATGCCCTCGGCCAAAAAGGGCGTATGCGTTTTTTCCTGAATATATTCAGGAAAAAACGCATACGCCCTTTTTGGCCAACCAAGCAACATGGAAAAGCAAATCAGCACTACAAAGGAGTCTCGCTTCGAATCGGTCAAAAGGCCCATGCTGAAAAAAGTGTCAAAACCACAAAAGCAGGACAGGCCATGAAGAAATGGGAGCCTTGCTACACTGATGGGCGGGATGTAAATTGCCAGCAGCCACTCTGGAGAAGTGTACGGTGTGGCCT
Source organism: Eschrichtius robustus (assembly GCF_028021215.1). Classification (NCBI taxonomy): domain Eukaryota; kingdom Metazoa; phylum Chordata; class Mammalia; order Artiodactyla; family Eschrichtiidae; genus Eschrichtius; species Eschrichtius robustus. Next base: position 763,321 of record NW_027175818.1, on the reverse strand, counting down.
TAAACATCGAAAAAACAGAGCTTAGGGAGCATAGGGCACTTCCACTCATGGGCGTACAAATTGGGAAAACTAAAAATCAGCAAGACACAGGCACCCCAAAGTTAAGGGCTGCTCTGTTGACAAGAACCTCCACTTCATGACACCTTAAATATCCCAGGAAAGTGAAAAATGGATAAAGAAGTTGTGGTCCTTATGTACAATGGAATATCACTCAGCCATGAAATCAATGTCATAAGGCTAGTAGCAGCATGATGAGTGGATTTAGGTACGACGACTCTAAGTGAAATAAGTCACACAGAAAAAGACAGTTATCATAAGCTATCACGTATAGAGGGAATGTAAAAACTGCTACACTTGAACTGAATTACAAAAGAGAACAGAGTCACACGTTTAGAAAACACACTATGGCTGCTTAACGGGAAAGATGAGGTGGTGTGATGCATAAAACAAGGATTTCAAATTAGCTCAGATACCGTTCCATACACCCAATATGTAATAGACAAGACCTACTCCTTGCTCAGTGAACTGGACTCAACACCCCCTATTCACCGTACAAGAATATATCTGACTAGTGAGAATCTTAAAACCTATGTATTGATATCTCTCTGGAAGTGAGTCAAGTGTGTGTAAAGCCGCATAAACACAGCCGTGAAAAGCAGCTAAACCCCATTATAAAAATAAATTAGTTTTAAAAACCCATGAAACAAAGACAGTGAAAGAGAGAGAAATTCTTACAAAATTCATTCAGGGGATGTGACGCAACCTGGATTGACCATATCTAGAGCCACAGCTGGATGAGACATAGGGTGGACACTCTTGGGGCTGAGAGGTTTGGTGAGGTTGGGTGAGCCAACACAGACCCTTTAAGGTAATACTGCGTGGTACCCATCCCATGGGTCCCAAATCTCCAGGTTCAAGGGCATCTTCCTTCATCGAAAACTTGCATGAGGAACCCAGAAGATGGTACACCGTGTGATTTTGAAAGGTTTCTAAAACGCACCTCATTTCTCATCTCCTTGTGCTCGGGTTCGCCATTCCAGCTATTTTACTAGCAATCACCCTACTTGGAGAATCAGCACCTTTAACCTCCTGTTCCGTACAGGTTGCAATTTGTCCTGAGGATGAACGGGAAGAGGGGCAGCCAATGAGAGACTAGATCTAGGTGTTGGGACAGGCACAGGTCACTCTATTTTCTCATCAGGAAGAAGAAATAACCACAGGCTCAGCCTGCCACCCGGAACCAGAATAGGGCCTGAGGCAATCCCGCGCTTCTGCGGCCAGCTCCCAAAAAAGCCAGTTGAAAAACGGAGCACATGGGCACTGCAATTCACAACCCTGCAGAGGTATAAATGATAACTCTCGTCCACAAATATATTGAGGGAAGGCAACGAAGAGGATTTGAAAGCAAGGCAGAATTGCAGGAAACAGGTTTCAGGAGGTAGATTCGAATCGCCTTTAAAGCACATGAAAAGCGGCAAAACGTGGACAATGATGCCCTTGGCCAAAAAGGGCGTATGCGTTTTTTCCTGAATATATTCAGGAAAAAACGCATACGCCCTTTTTGGCCAACCAAGCAACATGGAAAGGCAAATCAGCACTACAAAGGAGTCTCCCTTCGAATCGGTCAAAAGGGCCATGCTGAAAAAAGTGTCAAAACCACAAAAGCAGGACAGGCCATGGAGAAATGGGAGCCTTGCTACACTGATGGGCGGGATGTAAATTGCCAGCAGCCACTCTGGAGAAGTGTACGGTGTGGCCTTAAACATCGAAAAAACACAGCTTAGTGAGCATAGGGCACTTCCACTCATGGGCGTATAAATTGGGAAAACTAAAAATCAGCAAGACATAGGCACCCCAAAGTTTAGGGCTGCTCTGTTGACAAGAACCTCCACTTCATGACACCTTAAATATCCCAGGAAAGAGAAAAATGGATAAAGAAGTTGCGGTCCTTATGTACAATGGAATATCACTCAGCCATGAAATCAATGTCATAAGGCTAGTAGCAGCATGATGAGTGGATTTAGGTACGACGACTCTAAGTGAAATAAGTCACACAGAAAAAGACACTTATCATAATCTATCACGTATAGAGGGAATGTAAAAACTGCTACACTTGAACTGAATTACAAAACAGAACAGAGTCACACGTTTAGAAAACACACTATGGCTGCTTAACGGGAAAGGTGAGGTGGGGTGATGCATAAAACAAGGGTTTCAAATTAGCTCAGATACCGTTCCATACACCCAATATGTAATAGACAAGACCTACTCCTTGCTCAGTGAACTGGACTGAACACCCCCTATTCACCGCACAAGAATATATGTGACTAGTAAGAATCTTAAAACCTATGTATTGATATCTCTCTGGAAGTGTGTCAAGTGTGTGTAAAGCCGCATAAACACAGCCGTGAAAAGCAGCTAAACCCCATTATAAAAATAAATTAGTTTTAAAAACCCATGAAACAAAGACAGTGAAAGAGACAGAAATTCTTACAAAATTCATTCAGGGGCTGTGACGCAACCTGGATTGACCATATCTAGACCCACAGCTGGATGAGACATAAGGGTGGACATTCTTGGGGCTGAGAGGTTTGGTGAGGTTGGGTGAGCCAACACAGAACCTTTAAGGTAATACTGCGTGGGACCCATCCCATGGGTCCCAAATCTCCAGGTTCAAGGGCATCTTCCTACATCGAAAACTTGCATGAGGAACCCAGAAGATGGTACACCGTGTGATTTTGAAAGGTTTCTAAAACGCACCTCATTTCTCATCTCCTTGTGCTCGGGTTCGCCATTCCAGCTACTTCACTAGCAATCTCCCTACTTGGAGAATCAGCACCTTTAACCTCCTGTTCCGTACAGGTTGCAATTTGTCCTGAGGATGAACGGGAAGAGGGGCAGCCAATGAGAGACTAGATCTAGGTGTTGGGACAGGCACAGGTCACTCTATTTTCTCATCAGGAAGAAGAAATAACCACAGGCTCAGCCTGCCACCCGGAACCAGAATAGGGCCTGAGGCAATCCCGCGCTTCTGCGGCCAGGTCCCAAAAAAGCCAGTTGAAAAATGGAGCACATGGGCACTGCAATTCACAACCCTGCAGAGTTATAAATGATAACTCTCGTCCACGAAGGCAACGAAGAGGATTTGAAAGCAAGGCAGAATTGCAGGAAACAGGTTTCAGGAGGTAGATTCGAATCGCTTTTAAAGCACATGAAAAGCGGCAAAACGTGGACAATGATGCCCTCGGCCAAAAAGGGCGTATGCGTTTTTTCCTGAATATATTCAGGAAAAAACGCATACGCCCTTTTTGGCCAACCAAGCAACATGGAAAAGCAAATCAGCACTACAAAGGAGTCTCGCTTCGAATCGGTCAAAAGGCCCATGCTGAAAAAAGTGTCAAAACCACAAAAGCAGGACAGGCCATGGAGAAATGGGAGCCTTGCTACACTGATGGGCGGGATGTAAATTGCCAGCAGCCACTCTGGAGAAGTGTACGGTGTGGCCTTAAGCATCGAAAAAACAGAGCTTAGGGAGCATAGGGCACTTCCACTCATGGGCGTACAAATTGGGAAAACTAAAAATCAGCAAGACACAGGCACCCCAAAGTTTAGGGCTGCTCTGTTGACAAGAACCTCCACTTCATGACACCTTAAATATCCCAGGAAAGTGAAAAATGGATAAAGAAGTTGTGGTCCTTATGTACAATGGAATATCACTCAGCCATGAAATCAATGTCATAAGGCTAGTAGCAGCATGATGAGTGGATTTAGGTACGACGATTCTAAGTGAAATAAGTCACACAGAAAAAGACACTTATCATAAGCTATCACGTATAGAGGGAATGTAAAAACTGCTACACTTGAACTGAATTACAAAAGAGAACAGAGTCACACGTTTAGAAAACACACTATGGCTGCTTAACGGGAAAGATGAGGTGGTGTGATGCATAAAACAAGGATTTCAAATTAGCTCAGATACCGTTCCATACACCCAATATGTAATAGACAAGACCTACTCCTTGCTCAGTGAACTGGACTCAACACCCCCTATTCACCGTACAAGAATATATCTGACTAGTGAGAATCTTAAAACCTATGTATTGATATCTCTCTGGAAGTGAGTCAAGTGTGTGTAAAGCCGCATAAACACAGCCGTGAAAAGCAGCTAAACCCCATTATAAAAATAAATTAGTTTTAAAAACCCATGAAACAAAGACAGTGAAAGAGAGAGAAATTCTTACAAAATTCATTCAGGGGCTGTGACGCAACCTGGATTGACCATATCTAGAGCCACAGCTGGATGAGACATAGGGTGGACACTCTTGGGGCTGAGAGGTTTGGTGAGGTTGGGTGAGCCAACACAGACCCTTTAAGGTAATACTGCGTGGTACCCATCCCATGGGTCCCAAATCTCCAGGTTCAAGGGCATCTTCCTTCATCGAAAACTTGCATGAGGAACCCAGAAGATGGTACACCGTGTGATTTTGAAAGGTTTCTAAAACGCACCTCATTTCTCATCTCCTTGTGCTCGGGTTCGCCATTCCAGCTATTTTACTAGCAATCACCCTACTTGGAGAATCAGCACCTTTAACCTCCTGTTCCCTACAGGTTGCAATTTGTCCTGAGGATGAACGGGAAGAGGGGCAACCAATGAGAGACTAGATCTAGGTGTTGGGACAGGCACAGGTCACTCTATTTTCCCATCAGGAAAAAGAAATAACCACAGGCTCAGCCTGCCACCCAGAACCAGCATAGGGCCTGAGGCATACCCGCGCTTTTGCGGCCAGCTCCCAAAAAAGCGAGTTGAAAAATGGAGCTCAGGGGCACTGCAATTCACAAACCTGCAGAGTTATAAATGATAAGTATCGTCCAAAAATATATTGAGGGAAGGCAACGAAGAGGATTTGAAAGCAAGGCAGAATTGCAGGAAACAGATTTCAGGAGGTAGATTCGAATCGCCTTTAAAGCACATGAAAATCGGCCAAAAGTGGACAATGATGCCCTTGGGCAAAAAGGGCGTATGCGTTTTTTCCTGAATATATTCAGGAAAAAACGCATACGCCCTTTTTGGCCAACCAAGCAACCTGGAAAGGCAAATCAGCGCTACAAAGAAGTCTCGCTTCCCATCCATCAAAAGGGCCATGCTGATTAAAGTGTCAAAACCACAAATGCAGGACAGGCCATGGAGAAATTGGAGCCTTGCTACGCTGATGGGCGGGATATAAATTGCGAACAGCCACTCTGGAGAAGTGTACGGTGTGCCCTGAAACATCGAAAAAACACAGTTTAGGGAGCATATGGCACTTCCACTCATGGGCGTATAAATTGGGAAAACTAAAAATCAGCAAGACACAGGCACCCCAAAGTTTCGGGCTGCTCTGTTGACAAGAACCTCCACTTCATGACACCTTAAATATCCCAGGAAAGAGAAAAATGGATAAAGAAGTTGTGGTCCTTATGTACAATGGAATATCACTCAGACATGAAATCAATGTCATAAGGCTAGTAGCAGCATGATGGGTGGATTTAGGTATGACGACTCTAAGGGAAATAAGTCACACAGAAAAAGAGACTTATCGTAAGCTATCACTTATAGAGGGAATGTAAAAACTGCTACACTTGAACTGAATTACAAAACAGAACAGAGTCACACGTTTAGAAAACACACTATGGCTGCTTAACGGGAAAGGTGAGGTGGGGTGATGCATAAAACAAGGGTTTCAAATTAGCTCAGACACCGTTCCATACACCGAATATGTAATAGACAAGACCTACTCCTTGCTCAGTGAACTGGACTCAACACCCCCTATTCACCGCACAAGTATATATCTGACTAGTAAGAATCTTAAAACCTATGTATTGATATCTGTCTGGAAGTGTGTCAATTGGGTGTAAAGCCGCATAAACAGAGCCGTGAAAAGCAGCTAAACCCCATTATAAAAATAAATTAGTTTTAAAAACCCATGAAACAAAGACAGTGAAAGAGAGAGAAATTCTTACAAAATTCATTCAGTGGCTGTGACGCAACCTGGATTGACCATATCTAGAGCCACAGCTGGATGAGACATAAGGGTGGACACTCTTGGGGCTGAGAGGTTTGGTGAGGTTGGGTGAGCAAACGCAGACCCTTTAAAGTAATACTGTGTGGTACCCATCCCATGGGTCCCAAATCTCCAGTTTCAAGGGCGTCTTCCTGCATCGAAAACATGCATGAGAAACCCAGAAGATGGTACACCGTGTGATCGGGAAAGGTTTCTAAAACGCACCTCGTTTCTCATCTCCTTGTGCTCGGGTTCGCCATTCCAGATACTTTACTAGCAATCTCCCTTCTTGGAGAATCAGCACCTTTAACCTCCTGTTCTGTACAGGTTGCAATTTGTCCTGAGGATGAACGGGAAGAGGGGCAACCAATGAGAGACTAGATCTAGGTGTTGGGACAGGCACAGGTCACTCTATTTTCCCATCAGGAAGAAGAATTAAGCACAGGCTCAGCCTGCCGCCCGGAATCAGAATAGTGCCTGAGGCAATCCCGCGATTTGAGGCCAGCTCCCAAAATAGCGAGTTGAAAAATGGAGCTGAGGGGCACTGCAATTCACAAACCTGCAGAATTATAAATGATAACTCTCGTCCACAAATATATTGAGGGAAGGCAACGAAGAGGATTTGAAAGCAAGGCAGAACTGCAGGAAACAGATTTCAGGAGGTAGATTCAATTCGCCTTTAAAGCACATGAAAAGCGGCAAAACGTCGACAATGATGCCCTTGGCCAAAAAGGGCGTATGCGTTTTTTCCTGAATATATTCAGGAAAAAACGCATACGCCCTTTTTGGCCAACCAAGCAACCTGGAAAGGCAAATCAGCGCTACAAAGAAGTCTCGCTTCCCATCGGTCTAAAGGGCCATGCTGACAAAAGTGTCAAAACCACAAATGCAGGACAGGCCATGGAGAAATTGGAGCCTTGCTACGCTGATGGGCGGGATGTAAATTGCCAGCAGCCACTCTGGAGAAGTGTACGGTGTGTCCTGAAACATCGAAAAAACACAGCTTAGGGAGCATAGGGAACGTCCACTCATGGGCGTATAAATTGGGAAAAATAAAAATCAGCAAGACACAGGCACCCCAAAGTTTAGGGCTGCTCTGTTGACAAGAACCTCCACTTCATGACACCTTAAATATCCCCGGAAAGAGAAAAATGGATAAAGAAGTTGTGGTCCTTATGTACAATGGAATATCACTCAGATATGAAATCAATGTCATAAGGCAAGTAGAAGCAAGATGAGTGAACTTAGGTACGACGATTCTAAGTGAAATAAGTCACACAGAAAAAGACACTTATCATAAGCTATCACTTATAGAGGGAATGTAAAAACCGCTACAGTTGAACTGAATTACAAAACAGAACAGACTCACACGTTTAGAAAACACACTATGGCTGCTTAACGGGAAAGGTGAGGTGGGGTGATGCATAAAACAAGGGTTTCAAATTCGCTCAGATACCGTTCCATACACCCAATATGTAATAGACAAGACCTACTCCTTGCTCAGTGAACTGGACTCAACACCCCCTATTCACCGCACAAGAATATATGTGACTAGTAAGAATCTTAAAACCTATGTATTGATATCTCTCTGGAAGTGAGTCAAGTGAGTGTAAATCCGCATAAACACAGCCGTGAAAAGCAGCTAAACCCCATTATAAAAATAAATTACTTTTAAAAACCCGTAAAACAAAGACAGTGAAAGAGAGAGAAATTCTTACAAAATTCGTTCAGAGGCTGTGATGCAACCTGGATTGACCATATCTAGACCCACAGCTGGATGAGACATAAGGGTGGACACTCTTGGGGATGAGAGGTTTGGTGAGGTTGGGTGAGCAAACGCAGACCCTTTAAAGTAATACTGTGTGGTACCCATCCCATGGGTCCCAAATGTCCAGGTTCAAGGGAATCTTCCTACATCGAAAACATGCATGAGAAACCTAGAAGATGGTACACCGTCTGAACGGGAAAGGTTTCTGAAACGCACCTCATTTCTCATCTCCTTGTGCTCGGGTTCGCCATTCCAGCTTCTTAACTAGTAATCTCCCTACTTGGAGAAACAGCACCTTTAACCTCCTGTTCCATACAGGTTGCACTTTGTCCTGAGGATGAACGGGAAGAGGGGCAACCAATGAGAGACTAGATCTAGGTGTTGGGACAGGCACAGGTCACTCTATTTTCACATCAGGAAGAAGAATTAACCACAGGCTCAGCATGCCGCCAGGAACCAGAATAGGGCCTGAGGCAATCCCGCGCTTCTGCGGCCACCTCCCAAGAAAGCCAGTTGAAAAATGGAGCACATGGGTACTGCAATTCACAAACCTGCAGAGTTATAAATGATAACTCTCGTCCACAAATATATTGAGGGAAGGCAACGAAGAGCATTTGAAAGCAAGGCAGAATTGCAGGAAACTGGTTTCAGGAGGTAGATTCGAATCGGCTTTAAAGCACATGAAAAGCGGCAAAACATCGACAATGATGCCCTTGGCCAAAAAGGGCGTATGCGTTTTTTCCTGAATATATTCAGGAAAAAACGCATACGCCCTTTTTGCCAACCAAGCAACCTGGAAAGGCAAATCAGCGCTACAAAGAAGTCTCGCTTCCCATCGGTCAAAAGGGCCATGCTGAAAAATGTGTCAAAACCACAAAAGCAGGACGGGCCATGGAGAAATGGGAGCCTTGCTACGCTGATGGGCGGGACGTAAATTGCCAGCAACCACTCTGGAGAAGTGTACGGTGTGGCTTAAACATCGAAAAAACACAGCTTATGGAGCATAGGGCACATCCACTCATGGGCGTATAAATTGGGAAAATTAAAAATCAGCAAGACACAGGCAAACCAAAGTTTAGGGCTGCTCTGTTGACAAGAACCTCCACTTCATGACACCTTAAATATCCCAGGAAAGAGAAAAATGGATAAAGAAGTTGTGGTCCTTATGTACAATGGAATATCACTCAGCCATGAAATCAATGTTATAAGGCTAGAAGCAGCATGATGAGTGGATTTAGGTACGACGACTCTAAGTGAAATAAGTCACACCGAAATAGACACTTATCATAAGCTATCACTTATAGAGGGAATGTAAAAACTGCTACACATGAACTGAATTACAAAAGAGAAAAGAGTCACAGGTTTATAAAACACACTATGGCTACTTAACGGGAAAGGTGAGGTGGTGTGATGCATAAAACAAGGGTTTCAAATTAGCTCAGATACCGTTCCATACACCGAATATGTAATAGACAAGACCTACTCCTTGCTCAGTGAACTGGACTCAACACCCCCTATTCACCACACAAGTATATATCTGACTAGTAAGAATCTTAAAACCTATGTATTGATATCTGTCTGGAAGTGAGTCAAGTGGGTGTAAAGCCGCATAAACACAGCCGTGAAAAGCAGCTAAACCCCATTATAAAAATAAATTACTTGTAAAAACCCGTAAAACAAAGACAGTGAAAGAAGAGAAATTCTTACACAATTCGTTCAGGGGTTGTGATGCAACCTGGATTGACCATATCTAGACCCACAGCTGGATGAGACCTAAGGGTGGACACTCTTGGGGCTGACAGGTTTGGTGAGGTTGGGTGAGCAAACGCAGACCCTTTAAAATAATACTGTGTGGTACCCATACCATGGGTCCCAAATCTCCAGTTTCAAGGGCATTTTCCTGCATCGAAAACATGCATGAGAAACCCAGAAGATGGTACACCGTGTGATCGGGAAAGGTTTCTAAAACGCACCTCATTTCTCATCTCCTTGTGCTCGGGTTCGCCATTCCAGATACTTTACTAGCAATCTCCCTTCTTGGAGAAAAAGCACCTTTAACCTCCTGATCTGTACAGGTTGCAATTTGTCCTGAGGAAGAAAGGGAAGAGGGGCAACCAATGAGAGACTAGATCTAGGTGTTGGGACAGGCACAGGTTACTCTATTTTCCCGTCAGGAAGAAGAATTAACCACAGGCTCAGCCTGCCGCCGGGAACCAGAATAGGGCCTGAGGCAATCCCGCGCTTCTGCGGCCAGCTCCCAAAAAAGCCAGTTGAAAAATGGAGCACATGGGCACTGCAATTCACAAACCTGCAGAGTTATAAATGATAACTCTCGTCCACAAATATATTGAGGGAAGGCAACGAAGAGGATTTGAAAGCAAGGCAGAATTGCAGGAAACAGGTTTCAGGAGGTAGATTCGAATCGGCTTTAAAGCACATGAAAAGCGGCAAAACGTCGACAATGATGCCCTTGGCCAAAAAGGGCGTATGCGTTTTTTCCTGAATATATTCAGGAAAAAACGCATACGCCCTCTTTGGCCAAACAAGCAACCTGGAAAGGCAAATCAGCGCTACAAAGAAGTCTCGCTTCCCATCGGTCAAAAGGGTCATGCTGCAAAAAGTGTCAAAACCAGAAATGCAGAACAGGCCATGGAGAAATGGCAGCCTTGCTACGCTGATGGGTGCGATGTAAATTGTCAGCAGCCACTCTGGAGAAGTGTACGGTGTGTCCTGAAACATCGAAAAAACACAGCTTAGGGAGCATAGGGCACGTCCACTCATGGGCATATAAATTGGGAAAACTAAAAATCAGCAAGACAGAGGCACCCCAAAGTTTAGGGCTGCTCTGTTGACAAGGACCTCCACTTCATGACACCTTAAATATCCCAGGAAAGAGAAAAATGGATAAAGAAGTTGTGGTCCTTATGTACAATGGAATATCACTCAGACATGAAATCAATGTCATAAGGCAAGTAGAAGCAAGATGAGTGGACATAGGTACGACGATTCTAAGTGAAATAAGTCACACAGAAAAAGACACTTATCATAAGCTATCACTTATAGAGGGAATGTAAAAACCGCTACACTTGAACTGAATTACAAAACAGAACAGACTCACACGTTCAGAAAACACACTATGGCTGCTTAACAGGAAAGGCCAGGTGGGGTGATGCATAAAACAAGGGTTTTAAATTCGCTCAGATACCGTTCCATACACCCAATATGTAATAGACAAGACCTACTCCTTGCTCAGTGAACTGGACTCAACACCCCCTATTCACCGCACAAGAATATATGTGACTAGTAAGAATCTTAAAACCTATGTATTGATATCTCTCTGGAAGTGAGTCAAGTGAGTGTAAATCCGCATAAACACAGCCGTGAAAAGCAGCTAAACCCCATTATAAAAATAAATTACTTTTAAAAACCCGTAAAACAAAGACAGTGAAAGAGAGAGAAATTCTTACAAAATTCGTTCAGAGGCTGTGATGCAACCTGGATTGACCATATCGAGACCCACAGCTGGATGAGACATAAGGGTGGACACTCTTGGGGATGAGAGGTTTGGTGAGGTTGGGTGAGCAAACGCAGACCCTTTAAAGTAATACTGTGTGGTACCCATCCCAAGGTCCCAAATGTCCAGGTTCAAGGGAATCTTCCTACATCGAAAACATGCATGAGAATCCTAGAAGATGGTACACCGTCTGAACGGGAAAGGTTTCTGAAACGCACCTCATTTCTCATCTCCTTGTGCTCGGGTTCCCCATTCCAGCTTCTTAACTAGTAATCTCCCTACTTGGAGAAACAGCAACTTTAACCTCCTGTTCCATACAGGTTGCACTTTGTCCTGAGGATGAACGGGAAGAGGGGCAACCAATGAGAGACTAGATCGAGGTGTTGGGACAGGCACAGGTCACTCTATTTTCCCATCAGGAAGAAGAATTAACCACAGGCTCTGCCTGCCTCCAGGAACCAGAATAGGGCCTGAGGCAATCCCGCGCTTTTGCGGCCAGCTCCCAAAAAAGCGAGTTGAAAAATGGAGCTCAGGGACACTGCAATTCACAAACCCGCAGAGTTATAAATGATAACTCTCGTCCACAGATATATTGAGGGAAGGCAACGAAGAGGATTTGAAAGCAAGGCAGAATTGCAGGAAAGAGATTTCAGGAGGTAGATTCGAATGGCCTTTAAAGCACATGAAAAGCGGCAAAACGTCGACAATGATGCCCTTGGCCAAAAAGGGCGTATGCGTTTTTTCCTGAATATATTCAGGAAAAAACGCATACGCCCTTTTTGGCCAACCAAGCAACCTGGAAAGGCAAATCAGCGCTACAAAGAGGTCTCGCTTCCCATCGGTCAAAAGGGCCATGCTGCAAAAAGTGTCAAAACCAGAAATGCAGGACAGGCCATGGAGAAATGGCAGCCTTGCTACGCTGATGGGCGGGATGTAAATTGCCAACAGCCACTCTGGAGAAGTGTACGGTGTGTCCTGAAACATCGAAAAAACACAGCTTAGGGAGCATAGGGCACGTCCACTCATGGGCGTATAAATTGGGAAAACTAAAAATCAGCAAGACACAGGCACCCCAATGTTTAGGGCTGCTATGTTGACAAGAACCTCCACTTCATGACACCTTAAATATCCCAGGAAAGAGAAAAATGGATAAAGAAGTTGTGGTCCTTATGTACAAAGGAATATCACTCAGACATGAAATCAATGTCATAAGGCTAGTAGAAGCAAGATGAGTGGATTTAGGTATGACGATTTTAAGTGAAATAAGTGACACAGAAAAAGACACTTATCATAAGCTATCACTTATAGAGGGAATGTAAAAACCGCTACACCTGAACTGAATTACAAAACAGAACAGAGTCACACGTTTAGAAAACACACTTTGGCTGCTTAACGGGAAAGGTGAGGTGGGGTGATGCATAAAAGAAGGGTTTCAAATTCGCTCAGATACCGTTCCATACACCCAATATGTAATAGACAAGACCTACTCCTTGCTCAGTGAACTGGACTCAACACCCCCTATTCACCGCACAAGAATATATGTGACTAGTAAGAATCTTAAAACCTATGTATTGATATCTCTCTGGAAGTGTGTCAAGTGGGTGTAAAGCTGCAAAAACACAGCCGTGAAAAGCAGCTAAACCCCATTATAAAAATAAATTACTTTTAAAAACCCGTAAAACAAAGACAGTGAAAGAGAGAGAAATTCTTACAAAATTCGTTCAGAGGCTGTGATGCAACCTGGATTGACCATATCTAGACCCACAGCTGGATGAGACATAAGGGTGGACACTCTTGGGGCTTAGAGGTTGGGTGAGGTTGGGTGAGCAAACGCAGACCCTTTAAAGTAATACTGTGTGGTACCCATCCCATGGGTCCCAAATCTCCAGGTTCAAGGGAATCTTCCTACATCGAAAACATGCATGAGAAACCCAGAAGATGGTGCACCGTGTGATTTTGAAAGGTTTCTAAAACGCACCCAATTTCTCATCTCCTTGTGCTCGGGTTCGCCTTTCCAGCTACTTTACTAGCAATCTCCCTACTTGGAGAATCAGCACCTTTAAGCTCCTGTTCCCTACAGGTTGCAATTTGTCCTGAGGATGAACGGGAAGAGGGGCAACCAATGAGAGACTAGATCTAGGTGTTGGGACAGGCACAGGTCACTCTATTTTCCCATCAGGAAGAAGAATTAACCACAGGCTCTGCCTGCCTCCAGGAACCAGAATAGGGCCTGAGGCAATCCCGCGCTTTTGCGGCCAGCTCCCAAAATAGCGAGTTGAAAAATGGAGCTCAGGGACACTGCAATTCACAAACCCGCAGAGTTATAAATGATAACTCTCATCCACAGATATATTGAGGGAAGGCAACGAAGAGGATTTGAAAGCAAGGCAGAATTGCAGGAAAGAGATTTCAGGAGGTAGATTCGAATGGCCTTTAAAGCACATGAAAAGCGGCAAAACGTCGACAATGATGCCCTTGGCCAAAAAGGGCGTATGCGTTTTTTCCTGAATATATTCAGGAAAAAACGCATACGCCCTTTTTGGCCAACCAAGCAACCTGGAAAGGCAAATCAGCGCTACAAAGAAGTCTCGCTTCCCATCGGTCAAAAGGGCCATGCTGCAAAAAGTGTCAAAACCAGAAATGCAGTACAGGCCATGGAGAAAAGGCAGCCTTGCTACGCTGATGGGCGGGATGTAAATTGCCAAAAGCCACTCTGGAGAAGTGTACGGTGTGTCCTGAAACATCGAAAAAACAGAGCTTAGGGAGCATAGGGCACGTCCACTCATGGGCGTATAAATTGGGAAAACTAAAAATCAGCAAGACACAGGCACCCCAATGTTTAGGGCTGCTATGTTGACAAGAACCTCCACTTCATGACACCTTAAATATCCCAGGAAAGAGAAAAATGGATAAAGAAGTTGTGGTCCTTATGTACAATGGAATATCACTCAGACATGAAATCAATGTCATAAGGCTAGTAGAAGCAAGATGAGTGGATTTAGGTATGACGATTCTAAGTGAAATAAGTCACACAGAAAAAGACACTTATCATAAGATATCACTTATAGAGGGAATGTAAAAACCGCTACACTTGAACTGAATTACAAAACAGAACAGAGTCACACGTTTAGAAAACACACTATGGCTGCTTAACGGGAAAGGTGAGGTGGGGTGATGCATAAAACAAGGGTTTCAAATTCGCTCAGATACTGTTCCATACACCCAATATGTAATAGACAAGACCTACTCCTTGCTCAGTGAACTGGACTCAACACCCCCTATTCACCGCACAAGAATATATGTGACTAGTAAGAATCGTAAAACCTATGTATTGATATCTCTCTGGAAGTGAGTCAAGTGGGTGTAAAGCCGCATAAACACAGCCGTGAAAAGCAGCTAAACCCCATTATAAAAATAAATTACTTTTAAAAACCCGTAAAACAAAGACAGTGAAAGAGAGAGAAATTCTTACAAAATTCGTTCAGGGGCTGTGATGCAACCTGGATTGACCATAACTAGACCCACTCCTGGATGAGACATAAGGGTGGACACTCTTGGGGCTGAGAGGTTGGGTGAGTTTGGGAGAGCAAACTCAGACCCTTTAAAGTAATACTGCGTGGTACCCATCCCATGGGTCCCAAATCTCCAGGTTCAAGGGCATCTTCCTACATCGAAAACATGCATGAGAAACCCAGAAGATGGTACACCGTGTGATTTTGAAAGGTTTCTAAAACGCACCCCATTTCTCATCTCCTTGTGCTAGGGTTCGCCTTTCCAGCTACTTTACTAGCAATCTCCCTACTTGGAGAATCAGCACCTTTAAGCTCCTGTTCCCTACAGGTTGCAATTTGTCCTGAGGATGAACGGGAAGAGGGGCAACCAATGAGAGACTAGATCTAGGTGTTGGTAGAGGCACAGGTCACTCTATTTTCCCATCAGGAAGAAGAATTAACCACAGGCTCAGCCTGCCGCCAGGAACCAGAATAAGGCCTGAGGCAATCTCGCGCTTTTGTGGCCAGCTCCCAAAAAAGCGAGTTGAAAAATGCAGCTCAGGGACACTGCAATTCACAAACCCACAGAGTTATAAATGATAACTCTCACCACAGATATATTGAGGGAAGGCAACGAAGAGGATTTGAAAGCAAGGCAGAATTGCAGGAAGCAGATTTCAGGAGGTAGATTCGAATCGCCTTTAAAGCACATGAAAAGCGGCAAAACGTCGACAATGATGCCCTTGGCCAAAAAGGGCGTATGCGTTTTTTCCTGAATATATTCAGGAAAAAACGCATACGCCCTTTTTGGCCAACCAAGCAACCTGGAAAGGCAAATCAGCGCTACAAAGAGGTCTCGCTTCCCATCGGTCAAAAGGGCCATGCTGCAAAAAGTGTCAAAACCAGAAATGCAGGACAGGCCATGGAGAAATGGCAGCCTTGCTACGCTGATGGGCGGGATGTAAATTGCCAACAGCCACTCTAGAGAAGTGTACGGTGTGTCCTGAAACATCGAAAAAACACAGCTTAGGGAGCATAGGGCACGTCCACTCATGGGCGTATAAATTGGGAAAACTAAAAATCAGCAAGACACAGGCACCCCAATGTTTAGGGCTGCTATGTTGACAAGAACCTCCACTTCATGACACCTTAAATATCCCAGGAAAGAGAAAAATGGATAAAGAAGTTGTGGTCCTTATGTACAATGGAATATCACTCAGACATGAAATCAATGTCATAAGGCTAGTAGAAGCAAGATGAGTGGATTTAGGTATGACGATTCTAAGTGAAATAAGTCACACAGAAAAAGACACTTATCATAAGATATCACTTATAGAGGGAATGTAAAAACCGCTACACTTGAACTGAATTACAAAACAGAACAGAGTCACACGTTTAGAAAACACACTATGGCTGCTTAACGGGAAAGGTGAGGTGGGGTGATGCATAAAACAAGGGTTTCAAATTCGCTCAGATACTGTTCCATACACCCAATATGTAATAGACAAGACCTACTCCTTGCTCAGTGAACTGGACTCAACACCCCCTATTCACCGCACAAGAATATATGTGACTAGTAAGAATCGTAAAACCTATGTATTGATATCTCTCTGGAAGTGAGTCAAGTGGGTGTAAAGCCGCATAAACACAGCCGTGAAAAGCAGCTAAACCCCATTATAAAAATAAATTACTTTTAAAAACCCGTAAAACAAAGACAGTGAAAGAGAGAGAAATTCTTACAAAATTCGTTCAGGGGCTGTGATGCAACCTGGATTGACCATAACTAGACCCACTCCTGGATGAGACATAAGGGTGGACACTCTTGGGGCTGAGAGGTTGGGTGAGTTTGGGAGAGCAAACTCAGACCCTTTAAAGTAATACTGCGTGGTACCCATCCCATGGGTCCCAAATCTCCAGGTTCAAGGGCATCTTCCTACATCGAAAACATGCATGAGAAACCCAGAAGATGGTACACCGTGTGATTTTGAAAGGTTTCTAAAACGCACCCCATTTCTCATCTCCTTGTGCTAGGGTTCGCCTTTCCAGCTACTTTACTAGCAATCTCCCTACTTGGAGAATCAGCACCTTTAAGCTCCTGTTCCCTACAGGTTGCAATTTGTCCTGAGGATGAACGGGAAGAGGGGCAACCAATGAGAGACTAGATCTAGGTGTTGGTAGAGGCACAGGTCACTCTATTTTCCCATCAGGAAGAAGAATTAACCACAGGCTCAGCCTGCCGCCAGGAACCAGAATAAGGCCTGAGGCAATCTCGCGCTTTTGTGGCCAGCTCCCAAAAAAGCGAGTTGAAAAATGCAGCTCAGGGACAATGCAATTCACAAACCCACAGAGTTATAAATGATAACTCTCATCCACAGATATATTGAGGGAAGGCAACGAAGAGGATTTGAAAGCAAGGCAGAATTGCAGGAAGCAGATTTCAGGAGGTAGATTCGAATCGCCTTTAAAGCACATGAAAAGCGGCAAAACGTCGACAATGATGCCCTTGGCCAAAAAGGGCGTATGCGTTTTTTCCTGAATATATTCAGGAAAAAACGCATACGCCCTTTTTGGCCAACCAAGCAACCTGGAAAGGCAAATCAGCGCTACAAAGAGGTCTCGCTTCCCATCGGTCAAAAGGGCCATGCTGCAAAAAGTGTCAAAACCAGAAATGCAGGACAGGCCATGGAGAAATGGCAGCCTTGCTACGCTGATGGGCGGGATGTAAATTGCCAACAGCCACTCTAGAGAAGTGTACGGTGTGTCCTGAAACATCGAAAAAAAAAAGCTTAGGGAGCATAGGGCACGTCCACTCATGGGCGTATAAATTGGGAAAACTAAAAATTAGCAAGACACAGGCACCCCAATGTTTAGGGCTGCTATGTTGACAAGAACCTCCACTTCATGACACCTTAAATATCCCAGGAAAGAGAAAAATGGATAAAGAAGTTGTGGTCCTTATGTACAAAGGAATATCACTCAGACATGAAATCAATGTCATAAGGCTAGTAGAAGCAAGATGAGTGGATTTAGGTATGACGATTCTAAGTGAAATAAGTCACACAGAAAAAGACACTTATCATAAGATATCACTTATAGAGGGAATGTAAAAACCGCTACACTTGAACTGAATTACAAAACAGAACAGAGTCACACGTTTAGAAAACACACTATGGCTGCTTAACGGGAAAGGTGAGGTGGGGTGATGCATAAAACAAGGGTTTCAAATTCGCTCAGATACCGTTCCATACACCCAATATGTAATAGACAAGACCTACTCCTTGCTCAGTGAACTGGACTCAACACCCCCTATTCACCGCACAAGAATATATGTGACTAGTAAGAATCTTAAAACCTATATATTGATATCTGTCTGGAAGTGAGTCAAGTGGGTGTAAAGCCGCATAAACACAGCCGTGAAAAGCAGCTAAACCCCATTATAAAAATAAATTACTTTTAAAAACCCGTAAAACAAAGACAGTGAAAGAGAGAGAAATTCTTACAAAATTCGTTCAGAGGCTGTGATGCAATCTGGATTGACCATATCTAGACCCACAGCTGGATGAGACATAAGGGTGGACACTCTTGGGGCTTAGAGGTTGGGTGAGCAAACGCAGATCCTTTAAAGTAATACTGTGTGGTACCCATCCCATGGGTCCCAAATCTCCAGGTTCAAGGGCATCTTCCTACATCGAAAACATGCATGAGAAACCCAGAAGATGGTACACCGTGTGATTTTGAAAGGTTTCTAAAACGCACCCAATTTCTCATCTCCTTGTGCTCGGGTTCGCCTTTCCAGCTACTTTACTAGCAATCTCCCTACTTGGAGAATCAGCACCTTTAAGCTCCTGTTCCCTACAGGTTGCAATTTGTCCTGAGGATGAACGGGAAGAGGGGCAACCAATGAGAGACTAGATCTAGGTGTTGGGACAGGCACAGGTCACTCTAATTTCCCATCAGGAAGAAGAATTAAACACAGGCTCAGCCTGCCGCTGGGAACCAGAATAGGGCCTGAGGCAATCCCGTGCTTTTGCGGCCAGCTCCCAAAAAAGCGAGTTGAAAAATGGAGCTCAGGGGCACTGCAATTCACAAACCTGCAGAGTTATAAATGATAACTCTCATCCACAGATATATTGAGGGAAGGCAACGAAGAGGATTTGAAAGCAAGGCAGAATTGCAGGAAACAGGTTTCAGGAGGTAGATTCGAATCGCCTTTAAAGCACATGAAAAGTGGCAAAACGTCGACAGTGATGCCCTTGGCCAAAAAGGGCATAAGCGTTTTTTCCTGAATATATTCAGGAAAAAACGCATACGCCCTTTTTGGCCAACCAAGCAACCTGGAAAGGCAAATCAGCGCTACAAAGAAGTCTCGCTTCCCATCGGTCAAAAGGGCCATGCTGCAAAAAGTGAGAAAACCAGAAATGCAGTACAGGCCATGGAGAAATGGCAGCCTTGCTACGCTAATGGGCGGGATGTAAATTGCCAAAAGCCACTCTGGAGAAGTGTACGGTGTGTCCTGAAACATCGAAAAAACACAGCTTAGGGAGCATAGGGCACATCCACTCATGGGCGTATAAATTGGGAAAACTAAAAATCAGCAAGACACAGGCACCCCAATGTTTAGGGCTGCTATGTTGACAAGAACCTCCACTTCATGACACCTTAAATATCCCAGGAAAGAGATAAATGGATAAAGAAGTTGTGGTCCTTATGTACAAAGGAATATCCCTCAGACATGAAATCAATGTCATAAGGCTAGTAGAAGCAAGATGAGTGGATTTAGGTATGACGATTCTAAGTGAAATAAGTCACACAGAAAAAGACACTTATCATAAGCTATCACTTATAGAGGGAATGTAAAAACCGCTACACTTGAACTGAATTACAAAACAGAACAGAGTCACACGTTTAGAAAACACACTATGGCTGCTTAACGGGAAAGGTGAGGTGGGGTGATGCATAAAACAAGGGTTTCAAATTCGCTCAGATACCGTTCCATACACCCAATATGTAATAGACAAGACCTACTCCTTGCTCAGTGAACTGGACTCAACACCCCCTATTCACCGCACAAGAATATATCTGACTAGTAAGAATCGTAAAACCTATGTATTGATATCTCTCTGGAAGTGAGCCAAGTGGGTGTAAAGCCGCATAAACACAGCCGTGAAAAGCAGCTAAACCCCATTATAAAAATAAATTACTTTTAAAAACCCGTAAAACAAAGACAGTGAAAGAGAGAGAAATTCTTACAAAATTCGTTCAGGGGCTGTGATGCAACCTGGATTGACCATATCTAGACCCACACCTGGATGAGACATAAGGGTGGACACTCTTGGGGCTGAGAGGTTGGGTGAGGTTGGGAGAGCAAACGCAGACCCTTTAAAGTAATACTGCGTGGTTCCCATCCCATGGGTCCCAAATCTCCAGGTTCAAGGGCATCTTCCTACATCGAAAACATGCATGAGAAACCCAGAAGATGGTACACCGTGTGATTTTGAAAGGTTTCTAAAACGCACCCCATTTCTCATCTCCTTGTGCTAGGGTTCGCCTTTCCAGCTACTTTACTAGCAATCTCCCTACTTGGAGAATCAGCACCTTTAAGCTCCTGTTCCCTACAGGTTGCAATTTGTCCTGAGGATGAACGGGAAGAGGGGCAACCAATGAGAGACTAGATCTAGGTGTTGGTAGAGGCACAGGTCACTCTATTTTCCCATCAGGAAGAAGAATTAACCACAGGCTCAGCCTGCCGCCAGGAACCAGAATAAGGCCTGAGGCAATCTCGCGCTTTTGTGGCCAGCTCCCAAAAAAGCGAGTTGAAAAATGGAGCTCAGGGACACTGCAATTCACAAACCCACAGAGTTATAAATGATAACTCTCATCCACAGATATATTGAGGGAAGGCAACGAAGAGGATTTGAAAGCAAGGCAGAATTGCAGGAAGCAGATTTCAGGAGGTAGATTCGAATCGCCTTTAAAGCACATGAAAAGCGGCAAAACGTCGACAATGATGCCCTTGGCCAAAAAGGGCGTATGCGTTTTTTCCTGAATATATTCAGGAAAAAACGCATACGCCCTTTTTGGCCAACCAAGCAAACTGGAAAGGCAAATCAGCGCTACAAAGAGGTCTCGCTTCCCATCGGTCAAAAGGGCCATGCTGCAAAAAGTGTCAAAACCAGAAATGCAGGACAGGCCATGGAGAAATGGCAGCCTTGCTACGCTGATGGGCGGGATGTAAATTGCCAACAGCCACTCTGGAGAAGTGTACAGTGTGTCCTGAAACATCTAAAACACACAGGTTAGGGAGCATAGGGCACGTCCACTCATGGGCGTATAAATTGGGAAAACTAAAAATCAGCAAGACAGAGGCACCCCAAAGTTTAGGGCTGCTCTGTTGACAAGAACCTCCACTTCATGACACCTTAAATATCCCAGGAAAGAGAAAAATGGATAAAGAAGTTGTTGTCCTTATGTACAATGGAATATCACTCAGACATGAAATCAATATCATAAGGCTAGAAGAAGCAAGATGAGTGGACTTAGGTACGATGATTCTAAGTGAAATAAGTCACACAGAAAAAGACACTTATCATAAGCTATCACTTATAGAGGGAATGTAAAAACCGCTACACTTGAACTGAATTACAAAACAGAACAGAGTCACACGTTTAGAAAACACACTATGGCTGCTTAACGGGAAAGGTGAGGTGGGGTGATGCATAAAACAAGGGTTTCAAATTGGCTCAGATACCGTTCCATACACCAAATATGTAATAGAAAACACCGAATCCTTGCTCAGTGAACTGGACTCAACACCCCCTATTCACCGCACAAGAATATATGTGACTAGTAAGAATCTTAAAACCTATGTATTGATATCTGTCTGGAAGTGAGTCAAGTGGGTGTAAAGCCGCATAAACACAGCCGTGAAAAGCAGCTAAACCCCATTATAAAAATAAATTACTTTTAAAAACCCGTAAAACAAAGACAGAGAAAGAGAGAGAAATTCTTACAAAATTCGTTCAGGGGCTGTGATGCAACCTGGATTGACCATATCTAGACCCACAGCTGGATGAGACATAAGGGGGGACACACTTGGGGCTGAGAGTTTGGGTGAGGTTGGGTGAGCAAACACAGACCCTTTAAAGTAATACTGCCTGGTACCCATCCCATGGGTCCCAAATCTCCAGATTCAAGGGCATATTCCTACATCGAAAACATGCATGAGAAACCCAGAAGATGGTACACCGTGTGATTTTGAAAGTTTTCTAAAACGCACCCCATTTCTCATCTCCTTGTGCTAGGGTTCGCCTTTCCAGCTACTTTACTAGCAATCTCCCTACTTGGAGAATCAACACCTTTCAGCTCCTGTTCCCTACAGGTTGCAATTTGTCCTGAGGATGAACGGGAAGACGGGCAACCAATGAGAGACTAGATCTAGGTGCTGGGACAGGCACAGGTCACTCTATTTTCCCATCAGGAAGAAGAATTAACCACAGGTTCAGCCTGCCGCAGGGAACCAGAATAGGGCCTGAGGCAATCCCGTGCTTTTGCGGCCAGCTCCCAAAAAAGCCAGTTGAAAAATGGAGCTCAGGGACACTGCAATTCACAAACCCGCAGAGCTATAAATGATAACTCTCATCCACAGATATATTGAGGGAAGGCAACGAAGAGGATTTGAAAGCAAGGCAGAATTGCAGGAAACAGGTTTCAGGAGGTAGATTCGAATCGCCTTTAAAGCACATGAAAAGTCGCAAAACGTCGACAATGATGCCCTTGGCCAAAAAGGGCGTATGCGTTTTTTCCTGAATATATTCAGGAAAAAACGCATACGCCCTTTTTGGCCAACCAAGCAACCTGGAAAGGCAAATCAGCGCTACAAAGAAGACTCGCTTCCCATCGGTCAAAAGGGCCATGCTGCAAAAAGTGTCAAAACCAGAAATGCAGGACAGGCCATGGAGAAATGGCAGGCTTGCTACACTGATGGGCGGGATGTAAATTGCCAACAGCCACTCTGGAGAAGTGTACGGTGTGTCCTGAAACATCGAAAAAACACAGCTTAGGGAGCATAGGGCACGTCCACTCATGGGCGTATAAATTGGGAAAACTAAAAATCAGCAAGACACAGGCACCCCAAAGTTTAGGGCTGCTCTGTTGACAAGAACCTCCACTTCATGACACCTTAAATATCCCAGGAAAGAGAAAAATGGATAAAGAAGTTGTGGTCCTTATGTACAATGGAATATCACTCAGACATGAAATCAATGTCATAAGGCTAGGAGAAGCAAGATGAGTGGATTTAGGTACGACGACTCCAAGTGAAATAAGTCACACAGAAAAAGACACTTATCATAAGGTATCACTTATAGAGGGAATGTAAAAACCGCTACACTTGAACTGAATTACAAAACAGAACAGAGTCACACGTTTAGAAAACACACTATGGCTGCTTAACGGGAAAGGTGAGGTGGGGTTATGCATAAAACAAGGGTTTCAAATTCGTTCAGATATCGTTCCATACACCCAATATGTAATAGACAAGACCTACTCCTTGCTCAGTGAACTGGACTCAACACCCCCTATTCACCACACAAGAATATATGTGACTAGTAAGAATCTTAAAACCTATGTATTGATATCTCTCTGGAAGTGAGTCAAGTGGGTGTAAAGCCGCATAAACACAGCCGTGAAAAACAGCTAAACCCCATTATAAAAATAAATTACTTTTAAAAACCCGTAAAACAAAGACTGTGAAAGAGAGAGAAATTCTTCCAAAATTCGTTCTGGGGCTGGGATGCAACCTGGATTGACCATATCTAGACATACAGCTGGATGAGACATAAGGGTGGACACTCTTGGGGCTGAGAGGTTGGGTGAGGTTGGGTGAGCAAACGCAGAACCTTTAAAGTAATACTGCGTGGTACGCATCCCATGGGTCCTTAATCTCCAGGTTCAAGAGCATCTTCCTACATCGAAAACATACATGAGAAACCCAGAAGATGGCACACCGTGTGATTTTGAAAGGTTTCTAAAACGCACCTCATTTCTCATCTCCTTGTGCTCGGGTTCGCCATTCCAGGTACTTTACTAGCCATCTCCCTACTTGGAGAATCAGCACCTTTAACCTCCTGTTCCGTACAGGTTGCAATTTGTCCTGAGGATGAATGGGAAGAGGGGCAACAAATGAGAGACTAGATCTAGATGTTGGGACAGGCACAGGTCACTCTATTTTCCCATCAGGAAGAAGAATTAACCACAGGCTCAGCCTGCCCCCCGGAACCTGAATAGGGCCTGAGGCAATCCCGTGCTTTTGCGGCCAGCTCCCAAAAAAGACAGTTGAAAAATGGAGCTCAGGGGCACTGCCATTCACAAACCCGCAGAGTTATAAATGATAACTCTCTTCCACAAATATATTGCGGGAAGGCAATGAAGAGGATTTGAAAGCAAGGCAGAATTGCAGGAAACATGTTTCAGGAGGTAGATTCGAATCGCATTTAAAGCATATGTAAAGTGGCAAAACGTCGACAATGATGCCCTTGGCCAAAAATTGCGTATGCGTTTTTTCCTGAATATATTCAGGAAAAAATGCATACGCCCTTTTTGGCCAACCAAGCAACCTGGAAAGGCAAATCAGCGCTACAAAGAATTCTCGCTTCCCATCGGTCAAAAGGGCCATGCTGCAAAAATGTCAAAACCGGAAATGCAGGACAGGCCATTGAGAAATGTCAGCCTTGCTACGCTGATGGGTGGGATGTAAATTGCCAACAGCCACTCTGGAGAAGTGTACGGTGTGTCCTGAAACATCGAAAAAACACAGCTTAGGGAGCATAGCGCACGTCCACTCATGGGAGTATAAATTGGGAAAATTAAAAATCATCAAGACACAGGCAACCCAAAGTTTAGGGCTGCTCTGTTGACAAGAACCTCCACTTCATGACACCTTAAATATCCCAGGAAAGAGAAAAATGGATAAAGAAGTTGTGGTCCTTATGTACAATGGAATATCACTCAGACATGAAATCAATGTCATAAGGCTAGTAGAAGCAAGATGAGTGGATTTAGTTACGACGATTCTAAGTGAAATAAGTCACACCGAAAAAGACACTTATCATAAGCTATCACTTATAGAGGGAATGTAAAAACCGCTACACTTGAACTGAATTACAAAACAGAACAGAGTCACACGTTTAGAAAACACACTATGGCTGCTTAACGGGAAAGGTGAGGTGAGGTGATGCATAAAACAAGGGTTTCAAATTCGCTCAGATACGGTTCCATACACCCAATATGTAATAGAAAAGACCTACTCCTTGCTCAGTGAACTGGACTCAACACCCCCTATTCACCGCACAAGAATATATGTGACTAGTAAGAATCTTAAAACCTATGTATTGATATCTGTCTGGAAGTGAGTCAAGTGGGTGTAAAGCGGCATAAACACAGCAGTGAAAAGTAGCGAATCCCCATTTTAAATTAAATAACTTTAAAAAACCCAAAAAAATAAGACAGTGATAGAGAGAGGAAATTTTACATAATTCGTTCCTGGGCTGTGATGCAACCTTGTTTGATCATATCTAGACCCACAGCTGGATGAGAAATAAAGCTGGACACTCTTGCAGCTGAAGGACTCTTTCCCTAGTTACCAGATTGGGGAACGTAAATAGGCTGCCGCCCTCTGGCCGTTACCTGCAAAAGCAGCTTTAAAATCTGTGTTAATGGTCACTTCATATGAACAAGTACTTCAGGGCTGTAAATGAAACCTGCCCTCAAAATGTCTTGAGGGAGGTAGTGGCCAAAACTTTTCAAAATGTGACACTTACTTTAAGAAAACAATGTGAAGAACTAAGCTGTAATCACAGTTTGATAAATAAAAAGAGCATGCTTTAAAGATCAATTTCAACAGATTATGGGACACATGCAAATTCAGCCACACAGAGGTATCAGCTCGCACCTGTTAGAATAACCAGCAGCAAGCAAACTACAAACAATAAATATTGAAGGTGTTTTGGAGAAATGCATACCCTCAATTTTAAGTGGGACATAACCTGGAAAGAGCCACTAATGAGAACTGAATGGTGGTGCCTTTAAAACGTACACACTGAGCTACCATATGATACAGCAAGCCCACTCCTTGGCCTATAACATAAAGAGATAGAACTGGAAAGACACAGGCAAGCAAATGTGCATTGCAGCAGTATTACAATAACCAAGACATGGAGGCAACCAAATAGTCCATCAAGAGGTGCGTGGCCAAAGAATAACTGGTACACGTACAGATGGAATATTAGCCAGGGAAAAAAACAAAACAATGCCATTTGCAGCACTGTGTATGATTCTAGAGTTAATCAGGCAAATTGTACTAAGTCAGAAAGCAAAAGACACATATCCTATAATATCACTTATAGGTCTTAGCTAAAAATTGATACCAATGAAGATATTTCCACAGAGAAATGCAATCACAGATTCATTAAACAAACTTAGGGTTCACCAAATGGAAAGGTGTGAGGATTGGATACATTAGGATATTGGGGTTAAGATAGATATAGAAACACATGTGAAATATGTAATCACCAAAGACCTACGTAATACCAAGACAAGACTACTCAACATGGTGTCATAACCTACATGGGAAAATGATCCAAAGAAGAATAGATATATGTATATGTTTAAAAGAACCACATCTTGCACACCTAGAAGAAACAAAACATTTTAATCAAATTTGCTCTGACAAAAAATAAAAATTAAATTAAAAAAAGAACAAGAAGTAATGAGACATAAACTTAAGGGGCTTTGTGCTGGCACATTGCATTCTAATTTACAACCAGAACATGACTTCCATTAAGGCTCTGTCATCACTAATAAAGCAGCTTTATAAGCAATGTTGAAGGTAGCTTAAAAGAAGTCTCACTAATTATTGATAGTAACAAGGAAACAAAGAAAAGTAAAAATCTCACTGCAAAAAGTATACATATGGTAAGGATAGTAGATCAAACACTGATTAAACTTCTGTAAAGAATAAAAGACAACAGTAGTATGTTTTGTTAAAAAAGAGAGGGCCCAAATAAATCTGAAATGAAAGAGATGATGTTACAACAGACACCACAGAAATACAAAGTATCCTAAGATACACACAGGGTAACTCAGGGCTCAGACTGGACAGAGCCCACTCTCCAGTCCCCTGTACATGACTTAAAGGAGCCTCAGGAACTGAGGAGGAGGTCCCTGAGGAGAGGCTCAAGATAGAATATGGTAGGCATTAACATGACTGCATTCATCTTAAACATGCCTGAACTACATTCACACGAGATGATTTTGTCCTGTATGTACATCGGCACCTCTAGCCGGAACTGCAGATCTTTGGCTTCAACACCTCTACTGACAACATTAGCTTCACCTGCTGTGGACCGTCTCCTATAGGATTTCTAGAATCACAAAACATCGAAGCTTCACAGGACCCAGAGTCTGTGCGACTCCACACAGAGTCTCAGAGTCTCAACTCCACTCAGATACTCCACTCTTGGAGGGCACACACAAAGTAGTGTGCACATCAGGACCCAGGGGAAGGAGCAGTGACCCCGTAGGAGAATGACCAGAACTACCTGCTACTTTTAGAGGGTCTCCTGCAGAGGCAGCTTGTGGCTGTGGCTGTGGCTCACCGTGAGGACAACAACACTGGCAGCAGAAGTTCTGGGAAATACTCCTTGGTGTGAGCCCTCCCAGAGTCCGCCATTAGCCCCACCAAGAGCAAGGTAGGCTACAGTGCTGGGTCGCCTCAGGCCAAACAACCAACAGGGAGGGAACCCAGCCCCATGCATCAGCAGACAAGCAGATTCAACTTTTTATTAAAGTTTTATTTAATCCGTAGACAAGCGGATTAAAGCTCTGCCCACCAAAGCAACACCCAGCTCTACCCACCACCTGTCCCTCCCATCAGGAAGCTTGCACAAGCCTCTAAGATAGACTCATCCACCAGAGAGCAGACAGCAGAAGCAAGAAGAACTACAATTCTGCAGCCTGTGGAAGGAAAACCACATTCACAGAAAGATAGACAAAATGAAAAGGCAGAGGACTTTATACCAGATCAAGGAACAAGATAAAACCCCAGAAAAAAAACGGAATGAGGTGGAGATAGGGAACCTTCCAGAAAAAGAATTCAGAATAATGATAGTGAAGTTGAGCCAAGACCTTAGAAAAAGAAAGGAGGCAAAGATCGAGAAGACACAAGAAATGCTTAACAAAGACCTAGAAGAATTAAGGAACAAACACCTAGAAGAATTAAAGAACAAACAAACAGAGGTGAACAATGTAATAACTGAAATGAAAAATACACTAGAAGGAATCAGTAGCAGAATAACTGTGGCAGAAGAACGGATAAGTGGCCTGGAAGACAGAAAGGTGGAAATCACTGCCATGGAACAGAATAAAGAAAAAGAATGAAAATAAATGAAGACACCCCAAGAGTCCTCTGGGACAACATTAAACACAACAACATTCGCATTATAGGGGTCCCAGAAGGAGAAGAGAGAGAGAAAGGACCCGAGAATATATTTGAAGAGATTATGGTCAAAAACTTCCCTAGCATGGGAAAAGAAATAGCCACCCAAGTCCAGAAGCACAGAGTGTCCCAGGCAGGAGAAACCAAAGGAGAAAAATGACAAGACACATAGTAATCAAATTGACAAAAATTAACGACAAAGAAAAATTATTGAAAGCAGCAAGGGAAAAATGACAAATAACATACAAGGGAAATCCCATAAGGATAACAGCTGATTTCTCAGCAGAAAATCTACAAGCCAGAAGGAAGTGGCATGATAAATTTAAAGTGATGAAAGGGAAGAACCTACAACCAAGGGTACTGCACCCTGCAAAGAGCTCATTCAGATTTGATGGAGAAATCAAAAGCCTTACAGACAAGCAAAAGCTAAGAGAATTCAGCACCATGCAACCAGCTCTACACCAAATGCTAAAAGAACTTCTCTAAGTGGGAAACGCAAGAGAAGAAAAGGACCCACCAAGACAAACCCATAACAATTAAGAAAATAGTAGTAGGAACATACATATCGATAATTACCTTAAACGTGAATGCACTAAATGTTCCAACCAAAAGACATAGACTGGCTGAATGGATACAAAAACAAGACCCATATATATGCTGTCTACAAGAGACCCATTTCAGACCTAGGGACACATACAGACTGAAAGTGAGGCGATGGAAAAATATATTCTATGCTAATGAAAATCAAAAGAAAGCTGGAGTAGCAATACTCATATCAGATAAAATAGACTTTAAAATAAAGAATGTTACAAGAGACAAGGAAAGACACTACATAATGGTCAAGGGATCAATCCAAGAAGAAGATATAACAATTATAAATATATATGTACCCAACATAGGAGCACCTCAATGTATAAGGCAACTGCTAACAGCTATAAAAGAGGAAATCGACAGTAACACAATAATAGCGGGGGACTTTAACAGCTCACTTACACCAGTGGAGATCAGCCAGACAGAAAATTAATAAGGAAACACAAGCTTTAAATGACACAATAGACCAGATAGAGTTCATTGATATTTATAGGACATTCCATCCAAAAACAGCAGATTACACGTTCTTCTCAACTGCACACGGAACATTCTCCAGGATAGATCACATCTTGGGTCACAGATAAAGCCTCAGTAAATTTAAGAAAACTGAAATCATATCAAGCAGCTGTTCCGACCACAATGCTATGAGATTAGAAATCAATTACACGGAAAAAACCGTAAAAAACACAAACACATGGAGGCTAAACAATACGTTACTAAATAACCAAGAGATCACTGAAGAAATCAAAGGGGAAATCAAAAACTACCTAGAGACAAATGACAACAAAAACACGATGATCCAAAACCTATGGGATGCAGCAAAAGGAGTTCTAAGAGGGAAGTTTATAGCAATACAAGCCTACCTCAAGAAACAAGAAAAATCTCAAATAAACAATCTAACCTTACACCTAGAGGAACTAGAGAAAGAAGAACAAAACCCAAAGTTAGTAGAAGGAAAGAAATCCTAAAGATTAGAGCAGAAATAAATGAAATAGAAACAAAGAAAACGGAAGCAAAGATCATCAAAACTAAAAGCTGGTTCTTTGAGAAGATAAGCAAAAATGATCAACCTTTAGCCACACTCAAGAAAAAGAGGGAGAGGACGCAAATCAACAAAATTAGAAGTGAAAAAGGAGAAGTTACAACAGACACCACAGGAATACAAAGCATCCTAAGAGACTACTACAAGCAACTCTGTGCCAATAAAATGGACAATCTGGAAGAAATGGACAAATTCTTAGAAAGGTATAACCTTCTAAGACTGAACCAGGAAGAAATAGAAAATATGAACAAACCTATCACAAGCAATGAAATTGAAACTGTGATTAAAAATCTTCCAACAAACAAAAGTCCAGAACCAGATGGCATTACAGGTGAATTCTATCAAACATTTAGAGAAGAGCTAACACCCAACCTTCTCAAATTCTTCAAAACAATTGCAGGGGAAGGAACACTCCCAAACTCATTCTATGAGACCACCATCACCCTGATACCAAAATCAGACAGAGATACTACAAGGAAAGAAAATTATAGACCAATATCCCTGATGAATATAGATGCAAAAATCCTCAACAAAATACTAGCAAACAGAATCGAACAACACATTAAAAGGATCATACACCATGATCAAGTGGGGTTTATCCCAGGGATGCAAGGATTCTTCAATATACACAAATCAATGTGATACACCCTATTAACAAATTGTAGAATAAAACCATATGGTCATCTCAATAGATGAAGGAAAAGATTTTGAGAAAATTCAACTCTCATTTACGATAAAAACTCTGCAGAGTGTGGGCATAGACGGAAACTACCTCAACATAATAAAGGCCATATATGACAAACCCACAGCAAACAGCATTCTCAATGGTGAAAAACTGAAAGCGTTTCCTCTAAGATCAGGAACAAGACGAGGATGTCCACTCTCACCACTGCTATTCAACATAGTTTTGGAAGTCCTAGCCATGGCAATCAGAGAAGAAAAAGAAATAAAAGGAATACAAAACGGAAAAGAAGAAGTAAAATTGTCACTGTTTGCAGATGACATGATATCATAGATAGAGAATCTTAAAGATACCACCAGAAAACCACTGGAGCTAATCAATGAATTTGGTAAAGTTGCAGGATACAAAATTAATGCACAGAAATTGCTTGCATTCCTATACACTAACAATGAAAGATCAGAAAGAGAAATTAAGGAAACAATCCCATTACCACTGCAACAAAAAGAATAAAATACCTAGGAATAAACCTACCTAAGGAAGTAAAAGACCTGTACTCAGAAAACTATAAGACACTGATGAAAGAAATCAAAGATGATATAAACAGATGGAGACATATACCATGTCCTTGGATTAGAAGAATCAATATTGTGAAAATGACTATACTACCCAAAGCAATCTACAGATTCAATGCAATCCCGATCAAAATACCTTTGGCATTTTCTACAGAACAAGAAAAAAAAATCTTAAAATTTGTAGGGAGACACAAAAGACCCTGGATAGCCAAAGCAGTCTTGAGGGGGAAAAAAAAGAGCTGGAGGAATCAGACTTCCAGACTTCAGACTATATTACAAAGCTACAGTAATCAAGATAATATGGTACTGACACAAACACAGAAATATAGGTCAATAGAAAAGGATAGAAAGCACAGAGATAAACCCACGTACCTATGGTTAACTAATCTATGACAAAGGAGGCAAGGGTATACAATGGAGAAAAGACAGTGTCTTCAGTAAGTGGTGTTGGGAAAACTGGACAGCTACATGTAAAAGAATGAAATTAGTACACTCCCTAACACCATACACAAAAATAACTCAAAACGGATTAGAGACCTAAATATAAGACCAGCCACTATAAAACTCTTAGAAGAAAACATAAGCAGAACAGTCTATGACATAAATCACAGCAAGATCCTTTTTGACCCACCTCCTAGAGAAATGGAAATAAAAACAAAAATTAAAAAATGGGACCGAATGAAACATAAATTCTTTTGCACAGCAAAGGAAAACTTAAGCAAGATGAAAAGACAACCATCAGAATGGGAGAAAATATTTTCAAATGAAGCAAATGGCAAAGGATTAATCTACAAAAAGCAGCTCATGTAGCTCAATATCACAAAACCAAACAACCCAATCCAAAAATGGGCAGAAGACCTAAATAGAAATTTCTCCAAAGAAGATATACAGGTTGCCAACAAACACATGAAAGGATGCTGAGCATCACTAATCATTAGAGAAATGCAAATCAAAACTACAGTGAGGTATCACCTCACACCAGTCAGAATGGCCATCATCAAAAAATCTACCAACAGTAAATGCTGGAGAGGCATTTATTGGAGAAAAGGGAACCCTCTTGCACTGTTGGTGGGAATGTAAATTGATATAGCCACTAGGTAGAACGGTATGGGGCTTCCTTAAAAACTAAAAATAGAACTACCATACAACCCAGCAAACCCACTCCTGGACATTTACCCTGAGAAAACCATAATTCAAAAAGAGTCATGTACCACAATGTTCACTGTAGCTCTATTTACAATAGCCAGGACATGGAAGCAACCTAAGTGTCCATCAACAGATAAATGGATAAAGAAGATGTGGCACATATATACAATGGAACATTATTCAGCCATAAAAAGAAACGAAATTGAGTTATTTTTAGTGAGGTGGATGGATCTAGAGTCTGTCCTACAGAGTGAAGTAAGTCAGAAAGAGAAAAACAAATACCGTATGCTAACACATATATATGGAATCTAAAAAAAAAAAGTTTATGAAGAACCTAGGGGCAGGAAAGGATTAAGGACACAGACGTAGAGAAAGGACTTGAGGACATGGGGAGAGGGAAGGGTAAGCTGGGACAAAGTGAGAGAGTGGTATGGACATATATACACTACCAAATGTAAAATTGATAGCTACTGGGAAGCAGCCACATAGCACAGGGAGATCAGCTCTGTGCTTTGTGACCACCTAAAAGGGTGGGATAAGGGAGTGAGAGGGAGGTGCAAGAGGGAGGGGATATGGTGTTATATGTATACGCATAGCTGATTCACTTTTTTATACAGCAGAAACTAACACACAATTGTAAAGCAATTATACTCCAATAAAGATGTAAAAGAAAAAAAAAAAAAAAAAGCCCAGAGATAAACCTACACACCTATGGCCCACTAATCTATGACAAAGGAGGCAAGGGTATACAATGGAGAAAAGACAGTCTCTTCAATAAGTGGTGCTGGGAAAAATGGACAGCTACATGTAAAAGAATGAAATTAGAACACTCCCTAACACCATACACAAAAAATAAACTCCAAATGGATTAGAGACCGAAATGTAAGACCGGACACTATAAA
This sequence comes from Eschrichtius robustus, assembly GCF_028021215.1. Classification (NCBI taxonomy): domain Eukaryota; kingdom Metazoa; phylum Chordata; class Mammalia; order Artiodactyla; family Eschrichtiidae; genus Eschrichtius; species Eschrichtius robustus. Next base: position 730,080 of record NW_027175818.1, on the reverse strand, counting down.
ACTCTTAGAGGAAAACATAGGAAGAATACTCTTTGACATAAATCACAGCAAGATCTTTTTTGATCCACCTCCTAGAGTAATGGAATAAAAAAAAAAAAAAAAAAAAAAAAACAAATGGGAGCAAATGAAACCTAAAAGCTTTTGCAAAGCAAAGGAAACTACAAACAAGACGAAAAGACAACCCTCAGAATGGGAGAAAATATTTGCAAACGAATCAATGGACAAAGGATTAATCTCCAATGTATATAAACAGCTCATGCAGCTCAACAGTAAAAAAACAAACAAACCAATCGAAAAATGGGCAGATGACGTAAATAGACATTTGTCCCAAGAAGACATACAGATGACCAAGAAACACATGAAAAGCTACTCAACATCACTAATTATTAGAGAAATATAAACCAAAACTCCAATGAGGTATCACCTCACACGAGTTAGAATGGGCATCATCAGAAAATCTACAAACAACAATTGCTGGAGAGGGTGTGGAGAAAAGGGAACCCTCTTACACTATTTGTGGGAATGTAAATTGATACAGTCACTATGGAGAACAGTATGGAGGTTCCTTAAAAAACTAAAAATAGAATTACCATATGACCCAGCAATCCCACTACTGGCCATATACCCAGAGAAAACCATAATTCAAAAAGACATATTCACCACAATATTCATTGCAGCACTATTTACAATAGCCAGGTCATGGAAGCAACCTAAATGCCCATAGACAGACGAACTGAAAAGATGTGCTACATATATAAAATGGAATATTACTCAGCCATAAAAAGGAATGAAATTGGGTCATTTGTAGAGACGTGGATAGATCTAGAGACTGTCATACAGAGTGAAGTAAGTCAGAAAGAGAAAAACAAATATCGTATATTAACACATACATGTAGAACCTAGAAAAATGGTAAAGATGAACTGGTTTGCAAGGCAGAAATAGAGACACAGATGTAGAGAACAAATGTATGGACACCAAGGGGGGAAAGTGGCAGGGTGGTGGTGGTGGGATGAATTGCGACCCTGGGATTGACATATATACACTTATATGTATAAAATAGATAACCAATAAGAGCCTGCTGTATAAAAAAATGAATAAAATAAATTCAAAAATTAAAAAATAAATAATACTTAAGAAAATAAAACAGAAAAAAAAAGTTCTGTCCTTCCCATAGACGTATTTATATGAATGAATGATTTCCATGCTTATATCCATAAATACAAAAAGAGGACTAAAACTTACCTTGAACCAAAAAAGAAAAAAAAAAAACTGAACCCACTGGTCATACAGAGGAAAACCCTATCAGCGCACTTGCTCCAGTGGTAAACAATTCTTAAGTTGGTCACAGGTGGGGAATCATCTCCCATGCAGCCAGCAGCCCCCACACAAGGAGCGTCCTCATTGCAAAGCTGGGGGACCGTGAGGAGGCGTCTCTGACTAAACGTGAGCTGAGCCCCAGGCCAGCTGCTGCTGAACTTTTCCCACCGTTCCCAGGTAAAACACCTGAATGTGTGCAAAGACTAAAAACTAGAGGAAGGGGCTTGGAGTCACATCAGCGACAGCACGCAGGCCGACTTGGTGCCTGCAGGCCAGCCAGGATGGTCCTGGCCCCGGGCGCTCATCTGGAAACTTTCCATTTCCCTGCCTGAGGTACCCCTCCTGTCCCGGCCCCCACTGCTTTTTTCCTTTCTTACCTCTGCCCGGGGAGAAATTCCAGCAGCAAGTATGGGTGACACATCCTCTTCTTTAGCAGGTGGCAGCCCGGCAACTCCTGCAGAAAGTCCAGTAGAGCCCCAGTCACAACGGGCCACTCATAGAGCCGTGGGCCCTACTGCCTCCCACCAGCCCAACCCCGAGACTGCTGACGGGGCAGAGAATATGGCGTCAGGCACAGCTGCAGAGGCTTTTGCTGCCTGGAGGGGTGTTTATATTGACCTCAACCCAGGCACACCTGGGAAGGGCTGGCCGGCCGGGTCAGGCTGCCCAGGTCAGCCAATCCTCGCCCCTCAGGGGCTCAGATTTGCAGAAAATGGGCCTTGCTGCACCGGCCAGATCCAAGGAACAGGTGTAGGGTCCCGAGAGTCAGGATAGATAAGGGGCGGCAGCCCTGGCTTGTTTTCTAATCATTTTATCTGGTCCAGGAGTGGGAGACAACTTCAAGAAGACCCTCTGCTAATGAGAGGAACCCAGGAGTCAGGGAGAGGAGGGGTGGTGGGTGGAGACAGAGGCCTGGTGCCCCGGCTGCTGTGGAAGCCCCTAGAAGACCAGGCAGAGGGAGGCCGCACAGAGTGAAGCCTAGGGTCACAGACCTGTTGGAGCTGCTGTTTATTAGTTCAAGCTCTGCTCTGAGGTGCTCTGTGTCAGCTCTGAGTGACAGGTGTGCTGGGGGTGCTCTGCAATGAGGGCTATGTGCACAGTTCCTGTGTGCCCAGCCCTGTCGGGGTACCTGTCCACGGGAGCTCCATATCCAGGGAGGGGCATGCCCACGAGAGCCCCGTGGGCTGCTGCGTACCTGCCCAGGTGAGCTCCATATCCTGGGAGGGGCCTGACCATGATGGCCCCATGGGCTGCTGGGTACCTGCCCAGGTGAGCTCCATATCCTGGGAGGGGCCTAACCACCACAGCCCCGTGGGCTGCTGGGTACCTGCCCAGGTGAGCTCCATATCCTGGGAGGGACCTGACCACAAGAGCCCCGTGAGCTGCTGGGGACCTGGTAGAGGACGCCAGGACAGTCAGTGAAGCCACAGAGGATATACATCTAGTAGTTCCTAATTCCTACACCCTGCTGGTCATTCTACCATCCACCAGGACATGGTATTCTGTATTAGACTTCAATGATGCCTTCTTCTGTATTCCATTCGTCCCAGAGTCACAAGAAATTTTGGCTGTGAGTGGCAGGACTCAACATACAACAAAAACAATACTGCTGGGCCGTCCTGCCCCAGGGGTTCAAAAATTCCCACACCATCTTTGGGGAAACGTTAGCTAAAGACCTAAAAAATCTACCTCTGGAGAAGGGAACCCTCCTTCAATATGCAGATGACATTCTGATCACCAGCCCGACTAAGGAGGCCTCTGAACTACCTAGCCAATAAAAGATAGAAGGTGTCCAAGAAAAAGGCTCAAATATCACAAACTAAGGTGACCTTCCTGGGCTTCATTCGCACAGAAGGTCGGAAAAGCCCACCCCAGGAAAGGGAAGAAGCCATTTGCAGCCTCACCCTTCCTGAAACTAGAAGACAGCTTAGGGGTTCCTGGGGAGACCGGGGTTTGCTGCATCTGGATCCCTAACTACAGTCTAATAGCTGGGCCTCTATATGAAACACTGAAAGGAAAAGATGATGATCCTTTTGAATAGAATCCAGAAGCGGCCTTTCAAGAATGGAAAGAGCAGTCAGTTCAGATCCTTGCCCTGGACCTCCCTAAGTTAGCTAAACCCTTTGACCTTTACATTCCTGGTCCAAGGCGAATCGCCCTTGGAGTATTAGTGCAAAAACTGGGACCACTTGAAATGGAACAATGCAAGAATGCCCTCCAGGCATTGGCCAGCCACCCCATCCGACCAGGATACTGGGGGTATCTAAAAACCTGGAAATCAGCAGCCCGCAAGGCCAGCTCCCTCCTAAGGGAAAAGGACGCCACTTGGTGATCCTAACCACCCACCATGCCCTGAAGTTGCAGGGATTGCTCCGTGGGAACAATGACCTCGAGTGAGGAGGCCCTCCAACACCAACCTCCAGAGAGAAAACCTGGAGCAATGGGCCCCCATGACGACTCGTTTGACCATCACTTGACCTGGAGCTTCTCTCAGAAAACAACAAGAGTGTGTCCCAAAAGAGCAGACTATTGCTTACAGGACTTACTGCACCCAGAGCGGAGCTAATAAACTTGGCAGGGGAACCGTAAATAACGCTGCCACCATAGAAAAGCCTACAGACACCGCGGTGACGGCGGCCAATGAGACCGGCTGTACTCCTGGCTACTTCAAAAGGCCGTTGACTGAGTGGCCGTCAAGGTCCTGGATCACCACCAGCCCTGGACTGTCTGGGAGTTGAGCAAGCAGGGCTCTGACACCTGGTGTTGTTTGTACGTTAATTCAGTGGCCTAACTGAAGAAAGTGCAGACTACTGGTCAGAGCATCTAGGCTAGCAGGAACTGTCAGCCTAAGGGGCCGAACCAATGTGGAGCAGGGTAAAACGGCCCACCCCCCCCCCCCAGCGTCTCTGCACATCTCTTTCCTGGACCCTTAAAGGTCATTAGAATCTATAAAACTTCCAATGCTGGTGCTCAGGCAGACGAGCAGTGAGGGAGGAGGCCTGGGGACAATCAACCTCACCTGGAGGCTGCTTGGGAGAAGTCCTCCCCCGCGCCCCGGGTATGAGGACACCCAACTCAGCACGAAGCATTTACAGAAGAGGTGTCTGCACCCTCAGCACCCCAAGAATGAGGAATGGGACAAAAGGCAGAGGAGGGCTTTGTCACTGGCAAAGCCCATGAAAAATTCCTGGGAGATGAAAATAGAATCTGGGCAATAAAATAAAGTCTAACCATTTTTTCCTTTGTGCTTTGTCTAATTTCACTTGCTCCTAGGTTTCCACATGCAGAGGTCCCACACCCGACACTTCAGACCCGATTTCCTAGTGCAAAATGGCTGGGCCGACACCTCAGCTCGTGGGGCCCCGTGCAGACTCTGCGACATAGAGCCTGAGCTCCAGCCAACCCGGCCCTCGAGAGCTCCGCCCACTCCCTCCCGCTGACGCTGCCAGGATCTCTACACAGCAGCCCGGCCCACAACCCGCAGGGGAGCACACACTCTCACCTCTCCATTCTCTGATCAAAATATAAAGTTTTCCTTTGCTTCTGAACCAAAGTCAGTCTCGATCTGTTGGCTCCAATGACACTAGGCAGGGAGACCCTTGTTGGGGCCCACTCTGCAGGATCAGTAACAGAATTTGAGAACATTGTAACTTCAAAGAACAGATGTGCGAGCCAAACTGTAATTAACATAGAGCAGTGTATAAGGCTCGTGTAAAATAAGATGTTTCTAAGACTTCCATTTGATATTTCCATCACTTTATTATAAGCAAGTTCAGTGGAGGGGTTTGTCTTATTTGTCAGGTCAACAGTAGAGAAATGCAGTGATTTCTTTCCAAGGATGTACATCTAATAATCTTGGTTGAAGTTTCAACCTTGTTTTGACTGATTTTCCATTGAAAATGATACTTCTCTTTCAGCTCCTAGATTTCTGAGAAGTATAAAATCTTATATTTTTTATTACCAAAGGGGAAAGGTGGGAGGAGGGATAAATTAACAGTTTCAGATTAACATATACACACTGCTATGTATAAAATATATCATCAACAAGGAACTACTGTATAACACAGGGAACTATACTCAATATTTTGTAATGACCCCTAAGGGGAAATAATCTGAAAAACAATAGATATCTATATCGACATCATCTATCAACTACAGATAAAATGGAAACTAAAGGAGGCCGATGGTGAGCGTTTCTGAACCTGAAGACTTCAATCATCTAAAGTTCGGACTCTGCCTACGGCCCAAGTCCCTTAATGAACACACATGTACCAGTAGCTTAAAAATTCCCCAGATTGGAGTTCGGGGAGACACTGATTTGGAAAAATCCCTGGTGTTCTCCTTACATACACGGGACCTTTCCTACAGCTAAAACATGCCTGTGACACCCAGAAGATGGAACACGGTTGGATCAGGGAGATTTTGGAAAAGGCACCAAAACTCCTAATTTCCTGGTTGTCGGGTTCACACCTCCAGCCTTTTTCCTTAAAATCTCCCCACCTGAGGATGTCAGCACCTTCAACATCCAGTTGCACAAAATTTGGAATTTTTCCAAAGGAAGAAGGGGAAGGAGGAGAAACAAGGAGAGCCAAGCCCTAGATGTTCGGACAGGCACATGTCACTCTAATTTCCAATCAGGAAGAAGAATTAAGCAAAGGCTTAGCCTGCCACCGGGAACCAGAGTAGGGCCAGAAGCAAACCAGCGGTTCTGCGGACAGCTCCCAAAAAAGCGAGTTGAAAAATGGAGCTCAGGGGCACTGCAATTCACAAACCTGCAGAGTTATAAATTATAACTATCGTCCAAAACTATATTGAGGGAAGGCAACGAACAGGATTGGAAAGCAAGGCAGAATTGCAGGAAACAGATTTCAGGAGTTAGATTCGAATAGCCCCTAAAGCACATGAAAAGCGGCCAAAAGTCGACAACGATGCACATGGCCAAAAAGAGCATATGTGTTTTTTTCTGAATAAATTCAGAAAAAAAACGCATAGGCTCTTTTTGGCCAACCAAGCAAGCCGGAAATGCAATGCAGCACTACAAAGAAGTCTCACTTCCCATCGGTCAAAAGGGCCTTCGTAAAAAAGTGTAAAAAAAATACAGGAGAGGCCAGGGAGGAAAGGGAGCATTGTTACACTGATGGTCGGGATGTAAATTGCCAATGGCGACGCTGGAGAACGGTTCGGTGTTTCCTAAAACATCTAAAAAACACAGCTAGAGAGAAAGGGGCACATCCATCCATGGGCGTATAAATTGGAAAAATTAAAATCAACAAGACACAGGCACCCCAAAGTTTAGGGCTGCTCTGGTTACAAGAACCTCCACTTGTGTACATCTTAAATATCCCAGGGATGAGAAAAATGGTAAAGAAGTTGTGGTACTTATGTACAATGGAATATCACTCAGCCATGAAATCAATATCATAAGGCTAGTAGCAGCATGATGAGTGGATTTAGGTACGACGATTCTAAGTGAAATAAGTCACACAGAAAAAGACACTTATCATAAGATATCACTTATAGAGGGAATGTAAAAACCGTTACCCTTAAACTGAATTACAAAACAGAACAGAGTCACCAATTTTAAAAACACACTATGGCTGCTTAACGGGAAAGGTGAGGTGGGGTGATGCATAAAACAAGGGTTTCAAATTAGCTCAGATACCGTTCCATAAACCCAATATGTAGTATACAAGATCTACTCCTTGCTCAGTGAACTAGACTCAACACCCCCTATTCAGCGCACAAGAATATATCTGAGTAGTAAGAATCTGAAAACCTATGTATTGATCTCTCTCTGGAAGAGAGTCAAGTGAGTGTAAAGCGGCATAAACACAGCCGTGAAAAGCAGCTAAAACCCATTTTAAAAATAAATCACTTTTAAAAACCCGTAAAACAAAGACAGTGTAAGAGAGAGTAATTCTTACAAAATTCGTTCAGGGGCTGTGATGCAACCTGGATTGACCGTATCTAGACCCACAGCTGGATGAGACATAAGGGTGGACACTCTTGGGGCTGAGAGGTTTGGTGAGGTTGGGTGAGCAAACGCTGACCCTTTAAGGTAATACTGCGTGGTACCCATCCCATGGGTCCCAAATCTCCAGGTTCAAGGGCATCTTCCTACATCAAAAACATGTATGAGTAACCCAGATCATGGTACACCGTCTGATCGGGAAAGGGTTCTGAAACGCACCTCATTTCTCATCTCCTTGTGCTCGGGTTCGCCATTCCAGCTTCTTAACTAGTAATCTCCCTACATGGAGAAACAGCACCTTTAAGCTCCTGTTCCATACAGGTTGCAATTTGTCCTGAGGATGAACGGGAAGAGGGGCAACCAGTGAGAGACTAGATGTAGGTGTTGGGACAGGCACAGGTCACTCTATTTTCCCATCAGGAAGAAGAAATAACCACAGGCTCAGCCTGCCGCCCGGAACCAGAATAGGGCCTGAGGCAATCCCGCACTTCTGCGGCCAGCTCCCAAAAAAGCCAGTTGAAAAATGGAGCATATGGGCACTGCAATTCACAAACCTGCAGAGTTATAAATGATAACTCTCGTCCACAAATATATTGAGGGAAGGCAACGAAGAGGATTTGAAAGCAAGGCAGAACTGCAGGAAACACATTTCAGGAGGTAGATTCGAATCGCCTTTAAAGCACATGAAAATCGGCAACACGTGGACAATGATGCCCTTGGCCAAAAAGGGCCTATGCGTTTTTTCCTGAATATATTCTGGAAAAAACGCATACGCCCTTTTTGGCCAACCAAGCAACCTGGAAAGGCAAATCAGCGCTACAAAGAAGTCTCGCTTCCCATCGGTCCAAAGGGCCATGCTGAAAAAAGTGTCAAAACCACAAATGCAGGACAGGCCATGGAGAAATAGGAGCCTTGCTACGCTGATGGGCGGGATGTAAATTGCCAACAGCCACTCTGGAGAAGTGTACGGTGTGTCCTGAAACATCGAAAAAACAAAGCTTAGGGAGCATAGGGCACTTCCACTCATGGGCGTATAAATTGGGAAAACTAAAAATCAGCAAGACACAGGCAACCCAAAGTTTAGGGCTGCTCAGTTGACAAGAACCTCCACTTCATGACACCTTAAATATCCCAGGAAAGAGAAAAATGGATAAAGAATTTGTGGTCCTTATGTACAATGGAATATCACTCAGCCATGAAATCAATGTCATAAGGCTAGTAGCAGCATGATGATTGGATTTAGGTACGACGACTCTAAGTGAAATAAGTCACACAGAAAAAGACACATATCAACAGCTATCACTTATAGAGGGAATGTAAAAACCGCTACACTTGAACTGAATTACAAATCAGAACAGAGTCACCCATTTTGAAAACACACTATGGCTGCTTAACGGGAAAGGTGAGGTGGGGTGATGCATAAAACAATGGTTTCAAATTAGCTCTGATACCGTACCATACACCCAATATGTAATAGACAAGACCTACTCCTTGCTCAGTGAACTGGACTCAACACCCTGTATTCACCGCACAAGAATATATCAGACTAGTGAGAATCATAAAACCTATGTATTGATATCTCTCTGGAAGTGAGTCAAGTGGGTGTAAATCCGCATAAACACAGCCGTGAAAAGCAGCTAAACCCCATTATAAAAATAAATTACTTGTAGAAACCCGTAAAACAAAGACAGTGAAAGAGAGAGAAATTCTTACACAATTAGTTCAGGGGCTGTGATGCAACCTGGATTGAAAATATCCAGACCCACAGTTGGATGAGACCTAAGGGTGGACACTCTTGGGGCTGACAGGTTTGGTGAGGTTGGTTGAGCAAACGCAGACCCTTTAAGGTAATACTGCGTGGTACCTATCCCATGGGTCCCAAATCTCCAGTTTTAAGGGCATCTTCCTGCATTGAAAACATGCATGAGAAACCCAGAAGATGGTACACCATGTGATCGGGAAAGGTTTCTAAAACGCACCTCATTTCTCATCTCCTTGTGCTCGGGTTCGCCATTCCAGCTACTTCACTAGCAATCTCCCTACTTGGAGAATCAGCACCTTTAAGCTCCTGTTCCCTACAGGTTGCAATTTGTCCTGAGGATGAACGGGAAGAGGGGCAGCCAAAGAGAGACTAGATCTAGGTGTTGGGACAGGCACAGGTCACTCTATTTTCTCATCAGGAAGAAGAAATAACCACAGGCTCAGCCTGCCACCCGGAACCAGAATACGGCCTGAGGCAAGCCCGCGCTTCTGCGGCCAGCTCCCAAAAAAGGCAGTTGAAAAATGGAGCACATGGGCACTGCAATTCACAACCCTGCAGAGTTATAAATGATAACTCTCGTCCACAAATATATTGAGGGAAGGCAACGAAGAGGATTTGAAAGCAAGGCAGAATTTCAGGAAACAGGTTTCAGGAGGTAGATTCGAATCGCCTTTAAAGCACATGAAAAGCGGCAAAACGTGGACAATGATGCCCTTGGCCAAAAAGGGCGTATGCTTTTTTTCCTGAATATATTCAGGAAAAAACGCATACGCCCTTTTTGGCCAACCAAGCAACCTGGAAAGGCAAATCAGCGCTACAAAGAAGTCTCGCTTCCAATCCGTCAAAAGGGCCCTGCTGAAAAAAGTGTCAAAACCACAAATGCAGGACAGGCCAAGGAGAAATGGGAGCCTTGCCACGCTGATGGGTGGTATGTAAATTGCCAACAACCACTCTGGAGAAGTGTACGGTGTGTCCAGAAACATCGAAAAAACACAGCTTAGGGAGCATAGGGCACTTCCACTCATGGGCGTATAAATTGGGAAAACTAAAAATCAGCAAGACACAGGCACCCCAAAGTTTAGGGCTGCTCTGTTGACAAGAACCTCCACTTCATGACACCTTAAATATCCCAGGAAAGAGAAAAATGGATAAAGAAGTTGTGGTCCTTATGTACAATGGAATATCACTCAGCCATGAAATCAATGTCATAAGGCACGTAGCAGCATGATGAGTGGATTTAGGTACGACGACTCTAAGTGAAATAAGTCACACAGAAAAAGACACTTATCGTAAGCTATCACTTATAGAGGGAATGTAAAAACCGCTACACTTGAACTGAATTACAAAAGAGAACAGAGTCACAGGTTTAGAAAACACACTATGGCTGCTTAATGGGAAAGGTGAGGTGGGGTGATGCATAAAACAAGGGTTTCAAATTAGCACAGATACCGTTCCATACACACAATATGTAATAGCAAGACCTACTCCTTGCTCAGTGAACTGGACTCAACACCCCCTATTCACCGCACAAGTATATATCTGACTAGTAAGAATCTTAAAACCTATGTATTCATATTTCTCTGGAAGTGTGTCAAGTGGGTGTAAAGCCGCATAAACACAGCCGTGAAAAGCAGCTAAACCCCATTATAAAAATAAATTACTTGTAAAAACCCGTAAAACAAAGACAGTGAAAGAGAGAGAAGTTCTTACACAATTCGTTCATAGGCTGTGATGCAAACTGGATTGACCAATTCTAGACCAACAGGTGGATGAGACCTAAGGGTGGACATTCTTGGGGCTGACAGGTTTGGTGAGGTTGGGTGAGCAAACGCAGACCCTTTAAAGTAATACTGCGTGGTACCAATCCCATGGGTCCCAAATCTCCAGGTTCAAGGGCATCTTCCTGCATCGAAAACATGCATGAGAAACCCAGAAGATGGTACACCGTGTGATCGGGAATGGTTTCTAAAACGCACCTCATTTCTCACCTCCTTGTGCTCGGGTTCGCCATTCCAGCTACTTTACTAGCAATCACCATTCTTGGAGAAACAGCACCTTTACCCTCCTGTTCTGTACAGGTTGCAATTTGTCCTGAGGATGAACGGGAAGAGGAGCAACCAATGAGAGACTAGATCTAGGTGTTGGGACAGGCACAGGTCACTCTATTTTCCCATCAGGAAGAATAATTAACCACAGGCTCAGCCTGCCGCCCGGAACCAGAATAGGGCCTGAGGCAATCCCGCGCTTTTGCGGCCAGCTCCCAAAAAAGCGAGTTGAAAAATGGAGCTCAGGGCCACTGCAATTCACAAACCCGCAAAGTTATAAATGATAACTCTCATCCACAGATATATTGAGGGAAGGCAACGAAGAGGATTTGAAAGCAAGGCAGTATTGCAGGAAACAGATTTCAGGAGGTAGATTCGAATCGCCTTTAAAGCTCAAGAAAAGGGGCAAAACGTCGACAATGATGCCCTTTGCCAAAAAGGGCGTATGCGTTTCTTCCTGAATATATTTAGGAAAAAACGCATACGCACTTTTTGGCCAACCAAGCAACCTGGAAAGGCAAATCAGCGCTACAAAGAAGTCTCGCTTCCCATCGGTCAAAAGGGCCATGCTGAAAAAAGTGTCAAAACCACAAATGCAGGACAGGCCATGGAGAAATGGAAGCCTTGCTACGCTGATGGGCGGGATGTAAATTGCCAACAGCCACTCTGGAGAAGTGTACGGTGTGTCCTGAAACATCGAAAAAACACAGCTTAGGGTGCATAGGACACTTCCACTCATGGGCGTATAAATTGGGAAAACTAAAAATCAGCAAGACACAGGCACCCCAAAGTTTAGGGCTGCTCTGTTGACAAGAACCTCCACTTCATGACACCTTAAATATCCCAGGAAAGAGAAAATTGGATAAAGAAGTTGTGGTTCTTATGTACAATGGAATATCACTCTGCCATGAAATCAATGTCATAAGGCCAGTAGACGCAAGATGGGTGGACTTAGGTACGACGATTCTAAGGGAAATAAGTCACAGAGAAAAAGACACTTATCAAAAGCTATCACTTATAGAGGGAATGTAAAAACCGCTACACTTGAATTGAATTACAAATCAGAACAGAGTCACATATTTAAAACACACTATGGCTCCTTAACGGGAAAGGTGACGTGGGGTGATGCATAAAACAACGGTTTCAAATTCGCTCAGATACCGTTCCATACACCCAATATGTAATAGAGAAGGCCTACTCCTTGCTCAGTGAACTGGACTCAACACCCCCTATTCACCGCACAAGAATATATGTGACTAGTAGGAATCGTAAAACCTATGTATTGATATATCTCTGAAAGTGAGCCAAGTGGGTGTAAAGCCGCATAAACACAGCCGTGAAAAGCAGCTAAACCCCATTATAAAAATAAATTACTTTTAAAAACCCGTAAAACAAAGACAGTGAAAGAGAGAGAAATTCTTACAAAATTCGTTCAGGGGCTGTGATGCAACCTGGATTGACCATATCTAGACCCACACCTGGATGAGACATAAGGGTGGACACTCTTGGGGCTGAGAGGTTGGGTGAGGTTGGGTGAGCAAACTCAGACCCTTTAAAGTAATACTGCGTGGTACCCATCCCATGGGTCCCAAATCTCCAGTTTCAAGGGCATCTTCCTACATCGAAAACAAGCATGAGAAACCCAGAAGATGGTACACCGTGTGATTTTGAAAGGTTTCTAAAACGCACCCCATTTCTCATCTCCTTGTGCTAGGGTTCGCCTTTCCAGCTACTTTACTAGCAATCTCCCTATTTGGAGAATCAGCACCTTTAAGCTCCTGTTCTCTACAGGTTGCAATTTGTCCTGAGGATGAACGGGAAGAGGGGCAACCAATGAGAGACTAGATCTAGGTGTTGGGACAGGCACAGGTCACTCTATTTTCCCATCAGGAAGAAGAATCAACCACAGGCTCAGCCTGCCGCCAGGAACCAGAATAGGGCCTGAGGCAATCCCGCACTTTTGTGGCCAGCTCCCAAAAAAGCGAGTTGAAAAATGGAGTTCAGGGACACTGCAATTCACAAACCCGCAGAGTAATAAATGATAACTCTCGTCCACAAATATATTGAGGGAAGGCAACGAAGAGGATTTGAAAGCAAGGCAGAATTGCAGGAAACAGATTTCAGGAAGTAGATTCGAATCGCCTTTAAAGCTCAAGAAAAGGGGCAAAACGTCGACAATGATGCCCTTGGCCAACAAGGGCGTATGCTTTTTTTCCTGAATATATTCAGGAAAAAACACATACGCCCTTTTTGGCCAACCAAGCAACCTGGAAAGGCAAATCAGTGCTACAAAGAAGTCTCGCTTCCCATCGGTCAAAAGGGCCATGCTGAAAAAAGTGTCAAAACCACAAATGCAGGACAGGCCATGGAGAAATGGGAGCCTTGCTACGCTGATGGGCTGGATGTAAATTGCCAACAGCCACTCTGGAGAAGTGTACGGTGTGGCCTGAAGCATCGAAAAAACACAGTTTATGGAGCATAGGGCACTTCCACTCAAGGGCGTATAAATTGGGAAAACTAAAAATCAGCAAGACTCAGGCACCCCAAAATTTAGGGCTGCTCTGTTTACAAGAACCTCCACTTAATGACACCTTAAATATCCCAGGAAAGAGAAAAATGGATAAAGAAGTTGTGGTCCTTATGTACAATGGAATATCACTCAGCCATGAAATCAATGTCATAAGGCTAGTAGCAGCATGATGAGTGGATTTAGGTACGACGACTCTAAGTGAAATAAGTCACACAGAAAAAGACACTTATCGTAAGCTATCACTTATAGAGGGAATATAAAAACCGCTACACTTGAACTGAATTACAAAACAGAACAGAGTCACACGTTTAGAAAACACACTATGGCTGCTTAACGGGAAAGGTGAGGTGGGGTGATGCATAAAACAAGGGTTTCAAATTCGCTCAGATACCGTTCCATACACCCAATATGTAATAGACAAGACCTACTCCTTGCTCAGTGAACTGGACTCAACACCCCCTATTCACCGCACAAGAATATATGTGACTAGTAAGAATCTTAAAACCTATGTATTGATATCTGTCTGGAAGTGAGTCAAGTGGGTGTAAAGCCGCATAAACACAGCCGTGAAAAGCACCTAAACCCCATTATAAAAATAAATTACTTTTAAAAACCCGTAAAACAAAGACAGTGAAAGAGAGAGAAATTCTTACACAATTCGTTCAGGGGCTGTGATGCAACCTGGATTGAACATATCAAGACCCACAGTTGGATGAGATCTAAGGGTGGACACTCTTGGGGCTGAAAGGTTTGGTGAGTTTGGGTGAGGAAACAGAGACCGTTTAAATTAATACTGCGTGGTACCCATCCCATGGATCCCAAATCTCCAGTTTTAAGGGCATCTTCATGCATCGAAAACATGCATGAGAATCCCAGAAGATGGTACACCGTGTGATCGGGAAAGGTTTCTAAAACGCAGCTCATTTCTCATCTCCTTGTGCTCGGTTTCGCCATTCCAGCTACTTTACTAGCAATCTCCCTTCTTGGAGAATCAGCACCTTTAACCTCCTGTTCTGTACAGGTTGCAATTTGTCCTGAGGATGAAAGGGAAGAGGGGCAACCAATGAGAGACTAGATGTAGGTGTTGGGACAGGCACAGGTCACTCTATTTTCCCATCAGGAAGAAGAATTAACCACAGGCTCAGCCTGCCGCCGGGAAGCAGAATAGTGCCTGAGGCAATCCCGCGCATCTGCGGCCACCTCCCAAAAAAGCCAGTTGAAAAATGGAGCACATGGGCACTGAAATTCACAAACCTGCAGAGTTATAAATGAAAACTCTCGTCCACAAATATATTGAGGGAAGGCAACGAAGAGTATTTGAAAGCAAGGCAGAATTGCAGGAAACAGGTTTCAGGAGGTAGATTCGAATTGGCTTTAAAGCACATGAAAAGGGGCAAAACGTCGACAATGATGCCCTTGGCCGAAAAGGGCGTATGCGTTTTTTCCTGAATATATTCAGGAAAAAACGCATACGCCCTCTTTGGCCAACCAAGCAAGCTGGAAAGGCAAATCAGCGCTACAATGAAGTCTCGCTTCCCATCGGTCAAAAGGGACATGCTGCAAAAAGTGTAAAAACCAGAAATGCAGGACAGGCCATGGAGAAATGGCAGCCTTGCTACGCTGATGGGCGGGATGTAAATTGCCAACAGCCACGCTGGAGAAGTGTAAGGTGTGTCCTGAAACATCGAAAAAACACAGCTTAGGGAGCATAGGGCACGTCCACTCATGGGCGTATAAATTGGGAAAACTAAAAATCAGCAAGACACAGGCACCCCAAAGTTTAGGGCTGCTCTGTTGACAAGAACCTCCACTTCATGACACCTTAAATATCCCAGGAAAGAGAAAATTGGATAAAGAAGTTGTGGTCCTTATGTACAATGGAATATCACTCAGCCATGAAATCAATGTCATAAGGCTAGTAGCAGCATGATGAGTGGATTTAGGTATGACGACTCTAAGTGAAATAAGTCACACAGAAAAAGACACTTATCGTAAGCTATCACTTATAGAGGGAATGTAAAAACCGCTACACTTGAACTGAATTACAAATCAGAACAGAGTCACACGTTTAGAAAGCACACTATGACTGCTTAACGGGAAAGGTGAGGTGGGGTGATGCATAAAACAAGGGTTTTAAATTAGCTCAGATACCATTCCTTACACCCAATATGTAATAGACAAGACCTACTCCTTGCTCAGTGAACTGGACTCAACACCCCCTATTCACCGCACAAGAATATATCTGACTAGTGAGAATCTTATAACCTATGTACTGATATCTCTCTGGAAGTGAGTCAAGTGGGTGTAAGCCGCATAAACACAGCCGTGAAAAGCAGCTAAACCCCATTATAAAAATAAATTACTTGTAAAAACCCGTAAAACAAAGACAGTGAAAGAGAGAGAAATTCTTACACAATTCATTCAGGGGCTGTGATGCAACCTGGATTGAACATATCTAGACCCACAGTTGGATGAGATCTAAGGGTGGACACTCTTGGGGCTGAAAGGTTTGGTGAGTTTGGGTGAGGAAACACAGACCCTTTAAATTAATACTGCATGGTACCCATCCCATGGGTCCCAAATCTCCAGTTTTAAGGGCACCTTCATGCATCGAAAACATGCATGAGAATCCCAGAAGATGGTACACAGTGTGATCGGGAAAGGTTTCTAAAACGCACCTCATTTCTCATCTCCTTGTGCTCGGGTTCGCCATTCCAGCTACTTTACTAGCAATCTCCCTTCTTGGAGAATCAGCACCTTTAACCTCCTGTTCTGTACAGGTTGCAATTTGTCCTGAGGATGAACGGGAAGAGGGGCAACCAATGAGAGACTAGATGTAGGTGTTGGGACAGGCACAGGTCACTCTATTTTCCCATCAGGAAGAAGAATTAACCACAGGCTCAGCCTGCCGCCGGGAAGCAGAATAGTGCCTGAGGCAATCCCGCGCTTCTGCGGCCACCTCCCAAAAAAGCCAGTTGAAAAATGGAGCACATGGGCACTGAAATTCACAAACCTGCAGAGTTATAAATGGTAACTCTCGTCCACAAATATATTGAGGGAAGGCAACGAAGAGTATTTGAAAGCAAGGCAGAATTGCAGGAAACAGGTTTCAGGAGGTAGATTCGAATCGGCTTTAAAGCACATGAAAAGCGGCAAAACGTCGACAATGATGCCCTTGGCCAAAAAGGGCGTATGCGTTTTTTCCTGAATATATTCAGGAAAAAACGCATACGCCCTCTTTGGCCAACCAAGCAACCTGGAAAGGCAAATCAGCGCTACAAAGAAGTCTCGCTTCCCATCGGTCAAAAGGGTCATGCTGCAAAAAGTGTCAAAACCAGAAATGCAGAACAGGCCAAGGAGAAATGGCAGCCTTGCTACGCTGATGGGCGGGATGTAAATTGCCAGCAGCCACTCTGGAGAAGTGTACGGTGTGTCCTGAAACATCGAAAAAACACAGCTTAGGGAGAATAGGGCACGTCCACTCATGGGCGTATAAATTGGGAAAAAGAAAAATCAGCAAGACACAGGCACCCCAAAGTTTAGGGCTGCTCTGTTGACAAGAACCTCCACTTCATGACACCTTAAATATCCCAGGAAAGAGAAAAATGGATAAAGAAGTTGTGGTCCTTATGTACAATGGAATATCACTCATAAATGAAATCAATGTCATAAGGCTAGGAGAAGCAAGATGAGTGGATTTAGGTACGACGACTCCAAGTGAAATAAGTCACACAGAAAAAGACACTTATCATAAGGTATCACTTATACAGGGAATGTAAAAACCGCTACACTTGAACTGAATTACAAAACAGAACAGAGTCACACGTTTAGAAAACACACTATGGCTGCTTAACGGGAAAGGTGAGGTGGGGTGATGCATAAAACATGGGTTTCAAATTCGCTCAGATACCGTTCCATACACCCAATATGTAATAGACAAGACCTACTCCTTGCTCAGTGAACTGGACACAACACCCCCTATACACCGCACAAGAATATACGTGACTAGTAAGAATCTTAAAACCTATGTATTGATACGTGTCTGGAAGTGAGTCAAGTGGGTGTAAAGCCGCATAAACACAGCCGTGAAAAGCAGCTAAACCCCATTATAAAAATAAATTACTTTTAAAAACCCGTAAAACAAAGACAGTGAAAGAGAGACAAATTCTTACAAAATTCGTTCAGGGTCTGTGATGCAACCTGGATTGACCATATCTAGACCCACAGCTGGATGAGACATAAGGGTGGATACTCTTGGAGCTGAGAGGTTTGGTGAGGTTGGGTGAGCAAAAGCAGACCCGTTAAAGTAATACTGCGTGGTACCCATCCCATGGGTCCCAAATCTCCAGGTTCAAGGGCATCTTCCTACATCGAAAACATGCATGAGAAACCCAGAAGATGGTACACCGTGTGATTTTGAAAGGTTTCTAAAATGCACCACATTTCTCATTTTCCTTGTGCTGGGGTTCGCCTTTCCAGCTACTTTACTAGTAATCTCACTACTTGGAGAATCAGCACCTTTAAGCTCCTGTTCCCTACAGGTTGCAATTTGTCCTGAGGTTGAACGGGAAGACGGGCAACCAATGAGAGACTGGATCTAGGTGTTGGGACAGGCACAGGTCACTCTATTTTCCCATCAGGAAGAAGAAGTAAACACAGGTTCAGCCTGCCGCCGGGAACCAGAATAGGGCCTGAGGCAATCCCGTGCTTCTGCGGCCAGCTCCCAAAAAAGCGAGTTGAAAAATGGAGCTCACGGGAACTGCAATTCACAAACCTGCAGAGTAATAAATGATAACTCTCGTCCACAAATATATTGAGGGAAGGCAACGAAGAGGATTTGAAAGCAAGGCAGAATTGCAGGAAACAGATTTCAGGAGGTACAATCGAATCGCCTTTAAAGCTCAAGAAAAGGGGCAAAACGTCCACAATGATGCCCTTGGCCAAAAAGGGCGTATGCTTTTTTTCCTGAATATATTCAGGAAAAAACACATACGCCCTTTTTGGCCAACCAAGCAACCTGGAAAGGCAAATCAGTGCTACAAAGAAGTCTCGCTTCCCATCGGTCAAAAGGGCCATGCTGAAAAAAGTGTCAAAACCACAAATTCAGGACAGGCCATGGAGAAATGGGAGCCTTGCTACGTTGATGGGCAGGATGTAAATTGCCAACAGCCACTCTGGAGAAGTGTACGGTGTGTCCTGAAACATCGAAAAAACACAGCTTAGGGAGCATAGGGCACTTCTACTCATGGGCGTATAAATTGGGAAAACTAAAAATCAGCAAGACTCAGGCACCCCAAAGTTTAGGGCTGCTCTGTTGACAAGAACCTCCACTTCATGACACCTTAAATATCCCAGGAAAGAGAAAAATGGATAAAGAAGTTGTGGTCCTTATGTACAATGGAATATCACTCAGACATGAAATCAATGTCATAAGGCTAGTAGCAGCATGATGAGTGGATTTAGGTACGACGACTCTAAGTGAAATAAGTCACACAGAAAAAGACACTTATCGTAAGCTATCACTTATAGAGGGAATGGAAAAACCGCTACACTTGAACTGAATTACAAATCAGAACAGAGTCACACCTTTAGAAAACACACTATGACTGCTTAACGGGAAAGGTGAGGTGGGGTGATGCATAAAACAAGGGTTTTAAATTAGCTCAGATAACATTCCATACACCCAATATGTAATAGACAAGACCTACTCCTTGCTCAGTGAACTGGACTCAACACCCCCTATTCACCGCACAAGAATATATCTGACTAGTGAGAATCTTAAAACCTATGTATTGATATCTGTCTGGAAGTGAGTCAAGTGGGTGTAAAGCCGCATAAACACAGCCGTGAAAAGCAGCTAAACCCCATTATACAAATAAATTACTTGTAAAAACCCGTAAAACAAAGACAGTGAAAGAGAGAGAAATTCTTACACAATTCGTTCAGGGGCTGTGATGCAACCTGGATTGAACATATCAAGACCCACAGTTGGATGAGATCTAAGGGTGGACACTCTTGGGCCTGAAAGTTTTGGTGAGTTTGGGTGAGGAAAAAGAGACCGTTTAAATTAATACTGCGTGGTACCCATTCCATGGGTCCCAAATCTCCAGTTTTAAGGGCATCTTCATGCATCGAAAACATGCATGAGAATCCCAGAAGATGGTACACCGTGTGATCGGGAAAGGTTTCTAAAACGCAGCTCATTTCTCATCTCCTTGTGCTCGGTTTCGCCATTCCAGCTACTTTACTATCAATCTCCCTTCTTGGAGAATCAGCACCTTTAACCTCCTGTTCTGTACAGGTTGCAATTTGTCCTGAGGATGAACGGGAAGAGGGGCAACCAATGAGAGACTAGATGTAGGTGTTGGGACAGGCACAGGTCACTCTATTTTCCCATCAGGAAGAAGAATTAACCACAGGCTCAGCCTGCCGCCGGGAAGCAGAATAGTGCCTGAGGCAATCCCGCGCATCTGCGGCCACCTCCCAAAAAAGCCAGTTGAAAAATGGAGCACATGGGCACTGAAATTCACAAACCTGCAGAGTTATAAATGATAACTCTCGTCCACAAATATATTGAGGGAAGGCAACGAAGAGTATTTGAAAGCAAGGCAGAATTGCAGGATACAGGTTTCAGGAGGTAGATTCGAATCGGCTTTAAAGCACATGAAAAGCGGCAAAACATCGACAATGATGCCCTTGGCCAAAGAGGGCGTATGCGTTTTTTCCTGAATATATTCAGGAAAAAACGCATACGCCCTCTTTGGCCAACCAAGCAAGCTGGAAAGGCAAATCAGCGCTACAATGAAGTCTCGCTTCCCATCGGTCAAAAGGGACATGCTTCAAAAAGTGTAAAAACCAGAAATGCAGGACAGGCCATGGAGAAATGGCAGCCTTGCTACGCTGATGGGCGGGATGTAAATTGCCAACAGCCACGCTGGAGAAGTGTAAGGTGTGTCCTGAAACATCGAAAAAACACAGCTTAGGGAGCATAGGGCACGTCCACTCATGGGCGTATAAATTGGGAAAACTAAAAATCAGCAAGACACAGGCACCCCAAAGTTTAGGGCTGCTCTGTTGACAAGAACCTCCACTTCATGACACCTTAAATATCCCAGGAAGGAGAAAAATGGATAAAGAAGTTGTGGTCCTTATGTACAATGGAATATCACTCAGCCATGAAATCAATGTCATAAGGCTAGTAGCAGCATGATGAGTGGATTTAGGTATGACGACTCTAAGTGAAATAAGTCACACAGAAAAAGACACTTATCGTAAGCTATCACTTATAGAGGGAATGTAAAAACCGCTACACTTGAACTGAATTACAAATCAGAACAGAGTCACACGTTTAGAAAGCACACTATGACTGCTTAACGGGAAAGGTGAGGTGGGGTGATGCATAAAACAAGGGTTTTAAATTAGCTCAGATACCATTCCATACACCCAATATGTAATAGACAAGACCTACTCCTTGCTCAGTGAACTGGACTCAACACCCCCTATTCACCGCACAAGAATATATCTGACTAGTGAGAATCTTATAACCTATGTACTGATATCTCTCTGGAAGTGAGTCAAGTGGGTGTAAGCCGCATAAACACAGCCGTAAAAAACAGCTAAACCCCATTATAAAAATAAATTACTTGTAAAAACCCGTAAAACAAAGACAGTGAAAGAGAGAGAAATTCTTACACAATTCGTTCAGGGGCTGTGATGCAACCTGGATTGAACATATCTAGACCCACAGTTGGATGAGATCTAAGGGTGGACACTCTTGGGGCTGAAAGGTTTGGTGAGTTTGGGTGAGGAAACACAGACCCTTTAAATTAATACTGCGTGGTACCCATCCCATGGGTCCCAAATCTCCAGTTTTAAGGGCATCTTCATGCATCGAAAACATGCATGAGAATCCCAGAAGATGGTACACAGTGTGATCGGGAAAGGTTTCTAAAACGCACCTCATTTCTCATCTCCTTGTGCTCGGGTTCGCCATTCCAGCTACTTTACTAGCAATCTCCCTTCTTGGAGAATCAGCACCTTTAACCTCCTGTTCTGTACAGGTTGCAATTTGTCCTGAGGATGAACGGGAAGAGGGGCAACCAATGAGAGACTAGATGTAGGTGTTGGGACAGGCACAGGTCACTCTATTTTCCCATCAGGAAGAAGAATTAACCACAGGCTCAGCCTGCCGCCGGGAAGCAGAATAGTGCCTGAGGCAATCCCGCGCTTCTGCGGCCACCTCCCAAAAAAGCCAGTTGAAAAATGGAGCACATGGGCACTGAAATTCACAAACCTGCAGAGTTATAAATGGTAACTCTCGTCCACAAATATATTGAGGGAAGGCAACGAAGAGTATTTGAAAGCAAGGCAGAATTGCAGGAAACAGGTTTCAGGAGGTAGATTCGAATCGGCTTTAAAGCACATGAAAAGCGGCAAAACGACGACAATGATGCCCTTGGCCAAAGAGGGCGTATGCGTTTTTTCCTGAATATATTCAGGAAAAAACGCATACGCCCTCTTTGGCCAACCAAGCAACCTGGAAAGGCAAATCAGCGCTACAAAGAAGTCTCGCTTCCCATCGGTCAAAAGGGTCATGCTGCAAAAAGTGTCAAAACCAGAAATGCAGAACAGGCCAAGGAGAAATGGCAGCCTTGCTACGCTGATGGGCGGGATGTAAATTGCCAGCAGCCACTCTGGAGAAGTGTACGGTGTGTCCTGAAACATCGAAAAAACACAGCTTAGGGAGCATAGGGCACGTCCACTCATGGGCGTATAAATTGGGAAAAAGAAAAATCAGCAAGACACAGGCACCCCAAAGTTTAGGGCTGCTCTGTTGACAAGAACCTCCACTTCATGACACCTTAAATATCCCAGGAAAGAGAAAAATGGATAAAGAAGTTGTGGTCCTTATGTACAATGGAATATCACTCAGACATGAAATCAATGTCATAAGGCTAGGAGAAGCAAGATGAGTGGATTTAGGTACGACGACTCCAAGTGAAATAAATCACACAGAAAAAGACACTTATCATAAGGTATCACTTATAGAGGGAATGTAAAAACCGCTACACTTGAACTGAATTACAAAACAGAACAGAGTCACACGTTTAGAAAACACACTATGGCTGCTTAACGGGAAAGGTGAGGTGGGGTGATGCATAAAACATGGGTTTCAAATTCGCTCAGATACCGTTCCATACACCCAATATGTAATAGACAAGACCTACTCCTTGCTCAGTGAACTGGACACAACACCCCCTATACACCGCACAAGAATATACGCGACTAGTAAGAATCTTAAAACCTATGTATTGATACGTGTCTGGAAGTGAGTCAAGTGGGTGTAAAGCCGCATAAACACAGCCGTGAAAAGCAGCTAAACCCCATTATAAAAATAAATTACTTTTAAAAACCCGTAAAACAAAGACAGTGGAAGAGAGACAAATTCTTACAAAATTCGTTCAGGGGCTGTGATGCAACCTGGATTGACCATATCTAGACCCACAGCTGGATGAGACATAAGGGTGGATACTCTTGGGGCTGAGAGGTTTGGTGAGGTTGGGTGAGCAAACGCAGACCCGTTAAAGTAATACTGCGTGGTACCCATCCCATGGGTCCCAAATCTCCAGGTTCAAGGGCATCTTCCTACATCAAAAACATGCATGAGAAACCCAGAAGATGGTACACCGTGTGATTTTGAAAGGTTTCTAAAATGCACCACATTTCTCATTTTCCTTGTGCTGGGGTTCGCCTTTCCAGCTACTTTACTAGCAATCTCCCTACTTGGAGAATCAGCACCTTTAAGCTCCTGTTCCCTACAGGTTGCAATTTGTCCTGAGGATGAACGGGAAGACGGGCAACCAATGAGAGACTAGATCTAGGTGTTGGGACAGGCACAGGTCACTCTATTTTCCCATCAGGAAGAAGAATTAAACACAGGTTCAGCCTGCCGCTGGGAACCAGAATAGGGCCTGAGGCAATCCCGTGCTTTTGCGGCCAGCTCCCAAAAAAGACAGTTGAAAAATGGAGCTCAGGGGCACTGCAATCCACAAACCTGCTGAGTTATAAATGATAACTCTCGTCCACAAATATATTGAGGGAAGGCAACGAAGATGATTTGAAAGCAAGGCAGAATTGCAGGAAACAGGTTTCAGGAGGTAGATTCGAATCGCCTTTAAAGCACATGAAAGGTGGCAAAACGTCGACAATGATGACCTTGGCCAAAAAGGGCGTATGCATTGTTTCCTGAATATATTCAGGAAAAAACGCATACGCCCTTTTTGGCCAACCAAGCAACCTGGAAAGGCAAATCAGCGCTACCAAGAATTCTCGCTTCCCATCGGTCAAAAGGGACATGCTGCAAAAATTTTCAAAACCAGAAATGCAGGACAGGCCATGGAGAAATGGCAGCCTTGCTACGCTGATGGGCGGGATGTAAATTGCCAACAGCCACTCTGGAGAAGTGTACGGTGTGTCCTGAAACATCGAAAAAACACAGCTTAGGGAGCATACGGCACGTCCACTCATGGGCGTATAAATTGGGAAAACTAAAAATCAGCAAGACACAGGCACCCCAATGTTTAGGGCTGCTCTGTTGACAAGAACCTCCACTTCATGACACCTTAAATATCCCAGGAAAGAGAAAAATGGATAAAGAAGTTGTGGTCCTTATGTACAATGGAATATCACTCAGATATGAAATCAATGTCATAAGGCTAGTAGAAGCAAGATGAGTGTATTTAGGAACGACGATTCTAAGTGAAATAAGTCACACAGAAAAAGACACTTATCATAAGCTATCACTTATAGAGGGAATGTAAAAACCGCTACACTTGAACTGAATTACAAAACAGAACAGAGTCACACATTTAGAAAACACACTATGGCTGCTTAACGAGAAAGGTGAGTTGGGGTGATGCATAAAAAAAGGGTTTCAAATTCACTCAGATACCGTTCCATACACCCAATATGTAATAGACAAGACCAACTCCTTGCTCAGTGAACTGGACTCAACACCCCCTATTCACCGCACAATAATATGTCTGACTAGTAAGAATCATAAAACCTATGTATTGATATCTCTCTGGAAGTGAGTCAAGTGGGTGTAAAGCCGCATAAACAGAGCCGTGAAAAGCAGCTAAACCCCATTATAAAAATAAATTACTTTTAAAAACCCGTAAAACAAAGACAATGAAAGAAAGAGAAATTCTTACAAAATTCGTTCAGGGGCTCTGTTGCAACCTGGATTGACCATATCTAGACCCACACCTGGATGAGACATAAGGGTGGACACTCTTGGGCCTGAGAGGTTGGGTGAGGTTGGGTGAGCAAACTCAGACCCTTTAAAGTAATACTGCGTGGTACCCATCCCATGGGTCCCAAATCTCCAGGTTCAAGGGCATCTTCCTACATCGAAAACATGCATGAGAAACCCAGAAGATGGTACACCGTGTGATTTTGAAAGGTTTCTAAAACGCACCCCATTTCTCATCTCCTTGTGCTAGGGTTCGCCTTTCCAGCTACTTTACTAGCAATCTCCCTACTTGGAGAATCAACACCTTTCAGCTCCTGTTCCCTACAGGTTGCAATTTGTCCTGAGGATGAACGGGAAGAGGGGCAACCAATGAGAGACTAGATCTAGGTGTTGGGACAGGCACAGGTCACTCTATTTTCCCATCAGGAAGAAGAATTAACCACAGGCTCAGCCTGCCACCTGGAATCAGAATACGGCCTGAGGCAATCCCACGCTTTTGCGGCTAGCTCCCAAAAAAGCGAGTTGAAAAATGGAGCTCACGGGAACTGCAATTCACAAACCTGCAGAGTAATAAATGATAACTCTCGTCCACAAATATATTGAGGGAAGGCAACGAAGAGGATTTGAAAGCAAGGCAGAATTGCAGGAAACAGATTTCAGGAGGTACATTCGAATCGCCTTTAAAGCTCAAGAAAAGGGGCAAAACGTCCACAATGATGCCCTTGGCCAAAAAGGGCGTATGCTTTTTTTCCTGAATATATTCAGGAAAAAACACATACGCCCTTTTTGGCCAACCAAGCAACCTGGAAAGGCAAATCAGTGCTACAAAGAAGTCTCGCTTCCCATCGTTCAAAAGGGCCATGCTGAAAAAAGTGTCAAAACCACAAATTCAGGACAGGCCATGGAGAAATGGGAGCCTTGCTACGCTGATGGGCGGGATGTAAATTGCCAACAGCCACTCTGGAGAAGTGTACGGTGTGTCCTGAAACATCGAAAAAACACAGCTTAGGGAGCATAGGGCACTTCTACTCATGGGCGTATAAATTGGGAAAACTAAAAATCAGCAAGACTCAGGCACCCCAAAGTTTAGGGCTGCTCTGTTGACAAGAACCTCCACTTCATGACACCTTAAATATCCCAGGAAAGAGAAAAATGGATAAAGAAGTTGTGGTCCTTATGTACAATGGAATATCACTCAGACATGAAATCAATGTCATAAGGCTAGTAGCAGCATGATGAGTGGATTTAGGTACGACGACTCTAAGTGAAATAAGTCACACAGAAAAAGACACTTATCGTAAGCTATCACTTATAGAGGGAATGTAAAAACCGCTACACTTGAACTGAATTACAAATCAGAACAGAGTCACACGTTTAGAAAACACACTATGACTGCTTAACGGGAAAGGTGAGGTGGGGTGATGCATAAAACAAGGGTTTTAAATTAGCTCAGATAACATTCCATACACCCAATATGTAATAGACAAGACCTACTCCTTGCTCAGTGAACTGGACTCAACACCCCCTATTCACCGCACAAGAATATATCTGACTAGTGAGAATCTTATAACCTATGTATTGATATCTCTCTGGAAGTGAGTCAAGTGGGTGTAAGCCGCATAAACACAGCCGTGAAAAGCAGCTAAACCCCATTATACAAATAAATTACTTGTAAAAACCCGTAAAACAAAGACAGTGAAAGAGAGAGAAATTCTTACACAATTCGTTCAGGGGCTGTGATGCAACCTGGATTGAACATATCAAGACCCACAGTTGGATGAGATCTAAGGGTGGACACTCTTGGGGCTGAAAGGTTTGGTGAGTTTGGGTGAGGAAACAGAGACCGTTTAAATTAATACTGCGTGGTACCCATCCCATGCGTCCCAAATCTCCAGTTTTAAGGGCATCTTCATGCATCGAAAACATGCATGAGAATCCCAGAAGATGGTACACCGTGTGATCGGGAAAGGTTTCTAAAACGCAGCTCATTTCTCATCTCCTTGTGCTCGGTTTCGCCATTCCAGCTACTTTACTAGCAATCTCCCTTCTTGGAGAATCAGCACCTTTAACCTCCTGTTCTGTACAGGTTGCAATTTGTCCTGAGGATGAACGGGAAGAGGGGCAACCAATGAGAGACTAGATGTAGGTGTTGGGACAGGCACAGGTCACTCTATTTTCCCATCAGGAAGAAGAATTAACCACAGGCTCAGCCTGCCGCCGGGAAGCAGAATAGTGCCTGAGGCAATCCCGCGCATCTGCGGCCACCTCCCAAAAAAGCCAGTTGAAAAATGGAGCACATGGGCACTGAAATTCACAAACCTGCAGAGTTATAAATGATAACTCTCGTCCACAAATATATTGAGGGAAGGCAACGAAGAGTATTTGAAAGCAAGGCAGAATTGCAGGAAACAGGTTTCAGGAGGTAGATTCGAATCGGCTTTAAAGCACATGAAAAGCGGCAAAACGTCGACAATGATGCCCTTGGCCAAAAAGGGCGTATGCGTTTTTTCCTGAATATATTCAGGAAAAAACGCATACGCCCTCTTTGGCCAACCAAGCAAGCTGGAAAGGAAAATCAGCGCTACAATGAAGTCTCGCTTCCCATCGGTCAAAAGGGACATGCTGCAAAAAGTGTAAAAACCAGAAATGCAGGACAGGCCATGGAGAAATGGCAGCCTTGCTACGCTGATGGGCGGGATGTAAATTGCCAACAGCCACGCTGGAGAAGTGTACGGTGTGTCCTGAAACATCGAAAAAACACAGCTTAGGGAGCATAGGGCACGTCCACTCATGGGCGTATAAATTGGGAAAACTAAAAATCAGCAAGACACAGGCACCCCAAAGTTTAGGGCTGCTCTGTTGACAAGAACCTCCACTTCATGACACCTTAAATATCCCAGGAAAGAGAAAAATGGATAAAGAAGTTGTGGTCCTTATGTACAATGGAATATCACTCAGCCATGAAATCAATGTCATAAGGCTAGTAGCAGCATGATGAGTGGATTTAGGTATGACGACTCTAAGTGAAATAAGTCACACAGAAAAAGACACTTATCATAAGCTATCACTTATAGAGGGAATGTAAAAACCGCTACACTTGAACTGAATTACAAATCAGAACAGAGTCACACGTTTAGAAAGCACACTATGACTGCTTAACGGGAAAGGTGAGGTGGGGTGATGCATAAAACAAGGGTTTTAAATTAGCTCAGATACCATTCCATACACCCAATATGTAATAGACAAGACCTACTCCTTGCTCAGTGAACTGGACTCAACACCCCCTATTCACCGCACAAGAATATATCTGACTAGTGAGAATCTTATAACCTATGTACTGATATCTCTCTGGAAGTGAGTCAAGTGGGTGTAAGCCGCATAAACACAGCCGTGAAAAGCAGCTAAACCCCATTATAAAAATAAATTACTTGTAAAAACCGGTAAAACAAAGACAGTGAAAGAGAGAGAAATTCTTACACAATTCGTTCAGGGGCTGTGATGCAACCTGGATTGAACATATCTAGACCCACAGTTGGATGAGATCTAAGGGTGGACACTCTTGGGGCTGAAAGGTTTGGTGAGTTTGGGTGAGGAAACACAGACCCTTTAAATTAATACTGCGTGGTACCCATCCCATGGGTCCCAAATCTCCAGTTTTAAGGGCATCTTCATGCATCGAAAACATGCATGAGAATCCCAGAAGATGGTACACAGTGTGATCGGGAAAGGTTTCTAAAACGCAGCTCATTTCTCATCTCCTTGTGCTCGGTTTCGCCATTCCAGCTACTTTACTAGCAATCTCCCTTCTTGGAGAATCAGCACCTTTAACCTCCTGTTCTGTACAGGTTGCAATTTGTCCTGAGGATGAACGGGAAGAGGGGCAACCAATGAGAGACTAGATGTAGGTGTTGGGACAGGCACAGGTCACTCTATTTTCCCATCAGGAAGAAGAATTAACCACAGGCTCAGCCTGCAGCCGGGAAGCAGAATAGTGCCTGAGGCAATCCCTCGCTTCTGCGGCCACCTCCCAAAAAAGCCAGTTGAAAAATGGAGCACATGGGCACTGAAATTCAGAAACCTGCAGAGTTATAAATGGTAACTCTCGTCCACAAATATATTGAGGGAAGGCAACGAAGAGTATTTGAAAGCAAGGCAGAATTGCAGGAAACAGGTTTCAGGAGGTAGATTCGAATCGGCTTTAAAGCACATGAAAAGCAGCAAAACGTCGACAATGATGCCCTTGGCCAAAAAGGGCGTATGCGTTTTTTCCTGAATATATTCAGGAAAAAACGCATACGCCCTTTTTGGCCAACCAAGCAACCTGGAAAGGCAAATCAGCGCTACAAAGAAGTCTCGCTTCCCATCGGTCAAAAGGGTCATGCTGCAAAAAGTGTCAAAACCAGAAATGCAGAACAGGCCAAGGAGAAATGGCAGCCTTGCTACGCTGATGGGCGGGATGTAAATTGCCAGCAGCCACTCTGGAGAAGTGTACGGTGTGTCCTGAAACATCGAAAAAACACAGCTTAGGGAGCATAGGGCACGTCCACTCATGGGCGTATAAATTGGGAAAAAGAAAAATCAGCAAGACACAGGCACCCCAAAGTTTAGGGCTGCTCTGTTGACAAGAACCTCCACTTCATGACACCTTAAATATCCCAGGAAAGAGAAAAATGGATAAAGAAGTTGTGGTCCTTATGTAAAATGGAATATCACTCAGACATGAAATCAATGTCATAAGGCTAGGAGAAGCAAGATGAGTGGATTTAGGTACGACGACTCCAAGTGAAATAAGTCACACAGAAAAAGACACTTATCATAAGGTATCACTTATAGAGGGAATGTAAAAACCGCTACACTTGAACTGAATTACAAAACAGAACAGAGTCACACGTTTAGAAAACACACTATGGCTGCTTAACGGGAAAGGTGAGGTGGGGTGATGCATAAAACATGGGTTTCAAATTCGCTCAGATACCATTCCATACACCGAATATGTAATAGACAAGACCTACTCCTTGCTCAGTGAACTGGACACAACACCCCCTATACACCGCACAAGAATATACGTGACTAGTAAGAATCTTAAAACCTATGTATTGATACCTGTCTGGAAGTGAGTCAAGTGGGTGTAAAGCCGCATAAACACAGCCGTGAAAAGCAGCTAAACCCCATTATAAAAATAAATTACTTTTAAAAACCCGTAAAACAAAGACAGTGAAAGAGAGACAAATTCTTACAAAATTCGTTCAGGGGCTGTGATGCAACCTGGATTGACCATATCTAGACCCACAGCTGGATGAGACATAAGGGTGGATACTCTTGGGGCTGAGAGGTTTGGTGAGGTTGGGTGAGCAAACGCAGACCCGTTAAAGTAATACTGCGTGGTACCCATCCCATGGGTCCCAAATCTCCAGGTTCAAGGGCATCTTCCTACATCGAAAACATGCATGAGAAACCCAGAAGATGGTACACCGTGTGATTTTGAAAGGTTTCTAAAATGCACCACATTTCTCATTTTCCTTGTGCTGGGGTTCGCCTTTCCAGCTACTTTACTAGCAATCTCCCTACTTGGAGAATCAGCACCTTTAAGCTCCTGTTCCCTACAGGTTGCAATTTGTCCTGAGGATGAACGGGAAGACGGGCAACCAATGAGAGGCTAGATCTAGGTGTTGGGACAGGCACAGGTCACTCTATTTTCCCATCAGGAAGAAGAATTAAACACAGGTTCAGCCTGCCGCTGGGAACCAGAATAGGGCCTGAGGCAATCCCGTGATTTTGCGGCCAGCTCCCAAAAAAGACAGTTGAAAAATGGAGCTCAGGGGCACTGCAATCCACAAACCTGCTGAGTTATAAATGATAACTCTTGTCCACAAATATATTGAGGGAAGGCAACGAAGATGATTTGAAAGCAAGGCAGAATTGCAGGAAACAGGTTTCAGGAGGTAGATTCGAATCGCCTTTAAAGCACATGAAAGGTGGCAAAACGTCGACAATGATGACCTTGGCCAAAAAGGGCGTATGCATTGTTTCCTGAATATATTCAGGAAAAAACGCATACGCCCTTTTTGGCCAACCAAGCAACCTGGAAAGGCAAATCAGCGCTACCAAGAATTCTCGCTTCCCATCGGTCAAAAGGGACATGCTGCAAAAATTTTCAAAACCAGAAATGCAGGACAGGCCATGGGGAAATGGCAGCCTTGCTACGCTGATGGGCGGGATGTAAATTGCCAACAGCCACTCTGGAGAAGTGTACGGTGTGTCCTGAAACATCGAAAAAACACAGCTTAGGGAGCATACGGCACGTCCACTCATGGGCGTATAAATTGGGAAAACTAAAAATCAGCAAGACACAGGCACCCCAATGTTTAGGGCTGCTCTGTTGACAAGAACCTCCACTTCATGACACCTTAAATATTCCAGGAAAGAGAAAAATGGATAAAGAAGTTGTGGTCCTTATGTACAATGGAATATCACTCAGACATGAAATCAATGTCATAAGGCTAGGAGAAGCAAGATGAGTGGATTTAGGTACGACGATTCCAAGTGAAATAAGTCACACAGAAAAAGACACTTATCATAAGGTATCACTTATAGAGGGAATGTAAAAACCGCTACACTTGAACTGAATTACAAAACAGAACAGAGTCACACGTTTAGAAAACACACTGTGGCTGCTTAACGGGAAAGGTGAGGTGGGGTGATGCATAAAACAAGGGTTTCAAATTCGCTCAGATACCGTTCCATACACCCAATATGTAATAGACAAGACCTACTCCTTGCTCAGTGAACTGGACACAACACCCCCTATTCACCGCACAAGAATATACGTGACTAGTAAGAATCTTAAAACCTATGTATTGATACATGTCTGGAAGTGAGTCAAGTGGGTGTAAAGCCGCATAAACACAGCCGTGAAAAGCAGCTAAACCCCATTATAAAAATAAATTACTTTTAAAAACCCGTAAAACAAAGACAGTGAAAGAGAGAGAAATTCTTACAAAATTCGTTCAGGGGCTGTGATGCAACCTGGATTGACCATATCTAGACCCACAGCTGGATGAGACATAAGGGTGGATACTCTTGGGGCTGAGAGGTTTGGTGAGGTTGGGTGAGCAAACGCAGACCCTTTAAAGTAATACTGCGTGGTACCCATCCCATGGGTCCCAAATCTCCAGGTTCAAGGGCATCTTCCTACATCGAAAACATGCATGAGAAACCCAGAAGATGGTACACCGTGTGATTTGGAAAGGTTTCTAAAATGCACCACATTTCTCATCTCCTTGTGCTGGGGTTCGTCTTTCCAGCTACTTTACTAGAAATCTCCCTACTTGGAGAATCAGCACCTTTAACCTCCTGTTCCCTACAGGTTGCAATTTGTCCTGAGGATGAAAGGAAGAGGGGCAACCAATGAGAGACTAGATCTAGGTGTTGGGACAGGCACAGGTCACTCTATTTTCCCATCAGGAAGAAGAATTAACCACAGGCTCAGCCTGCCCCCCGGAACCTGAATAGGGCCTGAGGCAATCCCGTGCTTTTGCGGCCAGCTCCCAAAAAAGACAGTTGAAAAATGGAGCTCAGGGACACTGCAATTCACAAACCCGCAGAGTTATAAAAGATAACTCTCGTCCACAAATATATTGAGGGAAGGCAACGAAGAGGATTTGAAAGCAAGGCAGAATTGCAGGAAACATGTTTCAGGAGGTAGATTCGAATCGCCTTTAAAGCACATGAAAAGTGGCAAAACGTCGACAGTGATGCCCTTGGCCAAATAAGGGCGTATGCGTTTTTTCCTGAATATATTCAGGATAAAACGCATACGCCCTTTTTGGCCAACCAAGCAACCTGGAAAGGCAAATCAGCGCTACAAAGAAGTCTCGCTTCCCATCGGTCAAAAGGGCCATGCTGCAAAAAGTGTCAAAACCAGAAATGCAGGACAGGCCATGGAGAAATGGCAGCCTTGCTACGCTGATGGGCGGGATGTAAATTGCCAACAGCCACTCTGGAGAAGTGTACGGTGAGTCCTGAAACATCGAAAAAACAGCTTAGGGAGCATAGGGCACGTGCACTCATGGGCGTATAAATTGGGAAAACTAAAAATCAGCAAGACACAGGCACCCCAATGTTTAGGGCTGCTATGTTGACAAGAACCTCCACTTCATGACACCTTAAATATCCCAGGAAAGAGAAAAATGGATAAAGAAGTTGTGGTCCTTATGTACAAAGGAATATCACTCAGACATGAAATCAATGTCATAAGGCTAGTAGAAGCAAGATGAGTGGATTTAGGTATGACGATTCTAAGTGAAATAAATCACACAGAAAAGACACTTATCGTAAGCTATCACTTATAGAGGGAATGTAAAAACCGCAACCCTTGAACTGAATTACAAAAGAGAACAGAGTCACACGTTTAGAAAACACACTATGGCTGCTTAACGGGAAAGGTGAGGTGGGGTGATGCATAAAACAAGGGTTTCAAATTCGCTCAGATACCGTTCCATACACCCAATATGTAATAGACAAGGCCTACTCCTTGCTCAGTGAAGTGGACTCAACACCCCCTATTGACCGCACAAGAATATATCTGACTAGTAAGAATCGTAAAACCTATGTATTGATATCTCTCTGGAAGTGAGCCAAGTGGGTGTAAAGCCGCATAAATACAGCCGTGAAAAGCAGCTAAACCCCATTATAAAAATAAATTACTTTTAAAAACCCGTAAAACAAAGACAGTGAAAGAGAGAGAAATTCTTACAAAATTCGTTCAGGGGCTGTGATGCAACCTGGATTGACCATATCTCGACCCAAACCTGGATGAGACATAAGGGTGGACACTCTTGGGGCTGAGAGGTTGGGTGAGATTGGGTGAGCAAACTCAGACCCCTTAAAGTAATACTGCGTGGTACCCATCCCATGGGTCCCAAATCTCCAGGTTCAAGGGCATCTTGCTACATCGAAAACATGCATGAGAAACCCAGACGATGGTACACCATGTGATTTTGAAAGGTTTCTAAAACGCACCCCATTTCTCATCTCCTTGTGCTAGGGTTCGCCTTTCCAGCTACTTTACTAGCAATCTCCCTACTTGGAGAATCAGCACCTTTAAGCTCCTGTTCCCTACAGGTTGCAATTTGTCCTGAGGATGAACGGGAAGAGGGGCAACCAATGAGAGACTAGATCTAGGTGCTGGGACAGGCACAGGTCACTCTATTTTCCCATCAGGAAGAAGAATTAACCACAGGTTCAGCCTGCCGCCGGGAACCAGAATAGGGCCTGAGGCAATCCCGTGCTTTTGCGGCCAGCTCCCAAAAAAGCGAGTTGAAAAATGGAGCTCAGGGACACTGCAATTCACAAACCCGCAGAGTTATACATGATAACTCTCGTCCACAAATATATTGAGGGAAGGCAACGAAGAGGATTTGAAAGCAAGGCAGAATTGCAGGAAACAGGTTTCAGGAGGTAGATTCGAATCGCCTTTAAAGCACATGAAAGGTGGCAAAACGTCGACAAAGATGACCTTGGCCAAAAAGTTCGTATGCGTTGTTTCCTGAATATATTCAGGAAACAACGCATACGCCCTTTTTGGCCAACCAAGCAACCTGGAAAGGCAAATCAGCGCTACCAAGAATTCTCGCTTCCCATCGGTCAAAAGGGCCATGCTGCAAAAATTTTCAAAACCAGAAATGCAGGACAGGCCATGGAGAAATGGCAGCCTTGCTACGGTGATGGTAGGGATGTAAATTGCCAACAGCCACTCTGGAGAAGTGTACGGTGTGTCCTGAAACATCGAAAAAACACAGCTTAGGGAGCATAGGGCACGTCCACTCATGGGCGTATAAATTGGGAAAACTAAAAATCAGCAAGACACAGGCACCCCAAAGTTTAGGGCTGCTCTGTTGACAAGAACCTCCACTTCATGACACCTTAAATATCCCAGGAAAGAGAAAAATAGATAAAGAAGTTGTGGTCCTTATGTACAATGGAATATCACTCAGACATGAAATCAATGTCATAAGGGTAGTAGAAGCAAGATGAGTGGATTTAGGAACGAAGATTCTAAGTGAAATAAGTCACACAGAAAAAGACACTTATCATAAGCTATCACTTATAGAGGGAATGTAAAAACCGCTACACTTGAACTGAATTACAAAACAGAACAGAGTCACACGTTTAGAAAACACACTATGGCTGCTTAACGGGAAAGGTGAGTTGGGGTGATGCATAAAACAAGGGTTTCAAATTCACTCAGATACCGTTCCATACACCCAATATGTAATAGACAAGACCAACTCCTTGCTCAGTGAACTGGACTCAACACGCTCTATTCACCGCACAATAATATGTCTGACTAGTAAGAATCATAAAACCTATGTATTGATATCTCTCTGGAAGTGAGTCAAGTGGGTGTAAAGCCGCATAAACACAGCCGTGAAAAGCAGCTAAACCCCATTATAAAAATAAATTACTTTTAAAAACCCGTAAAACAAAGACAGTGAAAGAGAGAGAAATTCTTACAAAATTCGTTCAGGGGCTGTGATGCAACCTGGATTGACCATAACTAGACCCACAGCTGGATGAGACATGAGGGTGGACACACTTGGGGCTGAGAGGTTGGGTGAGGTTGGGTGAGCAAACACCGACCCTTTAAAGTAATACTGCCTTGTACCCATCCCATGGGTCCCAAATCTCCAAGTTCAAGGGCATATTCCTACATCGAAAACATACATGAGAAACCCAGATGATGGTACACCGTGTGATTTTGAAAGGTTTCTAAAACGCACCTCATTTCTCATCTCCTTGTGTTCGGGTTCGCCATTCCAGCTACTTTACTAGAAATCTCCCTACTTGGAGAATCAGCACCTTTAACCTCCTGTTCCCTACAGGTTGCAATTTGTCCTGAGGATGAACGGGAAGAGGGGCAACCAATGAGAGACTAGATCTAGGTGTTGGGACAGGCACAGGTCACTCTATTTTCCCATCAGGAAGAAGAATTAAGCACAGGCTCAGCCTGCCCCCCGGAACCTGAATAGGGCCTGAGGCAATCCCGTGCTTTTGCGGCCAGCTCCCAAAAAAGACAGTTGAAAAATGGAGTTCAGGGGCACTGCCATTCACAAACCCGCAGAGTTATAAATGATAACTCTCGTCCACAAATATATTGAGGGAAGGCAACGAAGAGGATTTGAAAGCAAGGCAGAATTGCAGGAAACATGTTTCAGGAGGTAGATTCGAATCGCCTTTAAAGCACATGAAAAGTGGCAAAACGTCGACAGTGATGCCCTTGGCCAAAAAGGGCGTATGCGTTTTTTTCTGAATATATTCAGGATAAAACGCATACGCCCTTTTTGGCCAACCAAGCAACCTGGAAAGGCAAATCAGCGCTACAAAGAAGTCTCGCTTCCCATCGGTCAAAAGGGCCTTGCTGCAAAAAGTTTCAAAACCAGAAATGCAGGACAGGCCATGGAGAAATGGCAGCCTTGCTACGCTGATGGGCGGGATGTAAATTGCCAACAGCCACTCTGGAGAAGTGTACGGTGTGTCCTGAAACATCGATAAAACAGCTTAGGGAGCATAGGGCACGTGCACTCATGGGCGCATAAATTGGGAAAACTAAAAATCAGCAAGACACAGGCACCCCAAAGTTTAAGGCTGCTCTGTTGACAAGAACCTCCACTTCATGACACCTTAAATATCCCAGGAAAGAGAAAAATGGATAAAGAAGTTGTGGTCCTTATGTACAAAGGAATATCACTCAGACATGAAATCAATGTCATAAGGCTAGTAGAAGCAAGATGAGTGGATTTAGGTATGACGATTCTAAGTGAAATAAGTCACACAGAAAAAGACCCTTATCATAAGCTATCACTTATAGAGGGAATGTAAAAACCGCAACACTTGAACTGAATTACAAAAGAGAACAGAGTCACACGTTTAGAAAACACACTATGGCTGCTTAACGGGAAAGGTGAGGTGGGTTGATGCATAAAACAAGGGTTTCAAATTCGCTCAGATACCGTTCCATACACCCAATATGTAATAGACAAGGCCTACTCCTTGCTCAGTGAAGTGGACTCAACACCCCCTATTCACCGCACAAGAATATATCTGACTAGTAAGAATCGTAAAACCTATGTATTGATATCTCTCTGGAAGTGAGCCAAGTGGGTGTAAAGCCGCATAAACACAGCCGTGAAAAGCAGCTAAACCCCATTATAAAAATAAATTACTTTTAAAAACCCGTAAAACAAAGACAGTGAAAGAGAGAGAAATTCTTACAAAATTCGTTCAGGGGCTGTGATGCAACCTGGATTGACCATATCTCGACCCAAACCTGGATGAGACATAAGGGTGGACACTCTTGGGGCTGAGAGGTTGGGTGAGGTTGGGTGAGCAAACTCAGACCCTTTAAAGTAATACTGCGTGGTACCCATCCCATGGGTCCCAAATCTCCAGGTTCAAGGGCATCTTGCTACATCGAAAACATGCATGAGAAACCCAGACGATGGTACACCGTGTGATTTTGAAAGGTTTCTAAAACGCACCCCATTTCTCATCTCCTTGTGCTAGGGTTCGCCTTTCCAGCTACTTTACTAGCAATCTCCCTACTTGGAGAATCAGCACCTTTAAGCTCCTGTTCCCTACAGGTTGCAATTTGTCCTGAGGATGAACGGGAAGAGGGGCAACCAATGAGAGACTAGATCTAGGTGCTGGGACAGGCACAGGTCACTCTATTTTCCCATCAGGAAGAAGAATTAACCACAGGTTCAGCCTGCCGCCGGGAACCAGAATAGGGCCTGAGGCAATCCCGTGCTTTTGCGGCCAGCTCCCAAAAAAGCGAGTTGAAAAATGGAGCTCAGGGACACTGCAATTCACAAACCCGCAGAGTTATACATGATAACTCTCGTCCACAAATATATTGAGGGAAGGCAACGAAGAGGATTTGAAAGCAAGGCAGAATTGCAGGAAACAGGTTTCAGGAGGTAGATTCGAATCGCCTTTAAAGCACATGAAAGGTGGCAAAACGTCGACAAAGATGACCTTGGCCAAAAAGGTCGTATGCGTTGTTTCCTGAATATATTCAGGAAACAACGCATACGCCCTTTTTGGCCAACCAAGCAACCTGGAAAGGCAAATCAGCGCTACCAAGAATTCTCGCTTCCCATCGGTCAAAAGGGCCATGCTGCAAAAATTTTCAAAACCAGAAATGCAGGACAGGCCATGGAGAAATGGCAGCCTTGCTACGCTGATGGGAGGGATGTAAATTGCCAACAGCCACTCTGGAGAAGTGTACGGTGTGTCCTGAAACATCGAAAAAACACAGCTTAGGGAGCATAGGGCACGTCCACTCATGGGCGTATAAATTGGGAAAACTAAAAATCAGCAAGACACAGGCACCACAAAGTTTAGGGCTGCTCTGTTGACAAGAACCTCCACTTCATGACACCTTAAATATCCCAGGAAAGAGAAAAATAGATAAAGAAGTTGTGGTCCTTATGTACAATGGAATATCACGCAGACATGAAATCAATGTCATAACGCTAGTAGAAGCAAGATGAGTGGATTTAGGAACGACGATTCTAAGTGAAATAAGTCACACAGAAAAAGACACTTATCATAAGCTATCACTTATAGAGGGAATGTAAAAACCGCTACACTTGAACTGAATTACAAAAGAGAACAGAGGCACACGTTTAGAAAACACACTATGGCTGCTTAACGGGAAAGGTGAGGTGGGGTGATGCATAAAACAAGGGTTTCAAATTCGCTCAGATACCGTTCCATACACCCAATATGTAATAGACAAGACCAACTCCTTGCTCAGTGAACTGGACTCAACACCCCCTATTCACCGCACAAGAATATGTCAGACTAGTAAGAATCATAAAACCTATGTATTGATATCTGTCTGGAAGTGAGTCAAGTGGGTGTAAAGCCGCATAAACACAGCCGTGAAAAGCAGCTAAACCCCATTATAAAAATAAATTACTTTTAAAAACCCGTAAAACAAAGACAGTGAAAGAGAGAGAAATTCTTACAAAATTCGTTCAGGGGCTGTGATGCAACCTGGATTGACCATAACTAGACCCACAGCTGGATGAGACATAAGGGTGGACACACTTGGGGCTGAGAGGTTGGGTGAGGTTGGGTGAGCAAACACAGACCCTTTAAAGTAATACTGCCTGGTACCCATCCCATGGGTCCCAAATCTCCAAGTTCAAGGGCATATTCCTACATCGAAAACATGCATGAGAAACCCAGAAGATGGTACACCGTGTGATTTTGAAAGGTTACTAAAACGCACCCCATTTCTCATCTCCTTGTGCTAGGGTTCGCCTTTCCAGCTACTTTACTAGCAATCTCCCTACTTGGAGAATCAGCACCTTTAAGCTCCTGTTCCCTACAGGTTGCAATTTGTCCTGAGGATGAACGGGTAGAGGGGCAACCAATGAGAGACTAGATCTAGGTGTTGGGACAGGCACAGCTCACTCTATTTTCCCATCGGGAAGAAGAATTAACCACAGGCTCAGCCTACCGCCCAGAAGCAGAATAGGGCCTGAGGCAATCCCGTGCTTTTGCGGCCAGCTCCCAAAAAAGCCAGTTGAAAAATGGAGCTCAGGGACACTGCAATTCACAAACCCGCAGAGTTATAAATGATAACTCTCATCCACAGATATATTGAGGGAAGGCAACGAAGAGGATTTGAAAGCAAGGCAGAATTGCAGGAAACAGATTTCAGGAGGTAGATTCGAATCGCCTTTAAAGCACATGAAAAGAGGCAAAACGTCGACAATGATGCCCTTGGCCAAAAAGGGCGTATGCGTTTTTTCCTGAATATATTCAGGAAAAAACGCATACGCCCTTTTTGGCCAACCAAGCAACCTGGAAAGGCAAATCAGCGCTACAAAGAAGTCTCGCTTCCCATCGGTCAAAAGGGCCTTGCTGCAAAAAGTGTCGAAACCAGAAATGCAGGACAGGCCATGGAGAAATGGCAGCCTTGCTACGCTGATGGGCGGGATGTAAATTGCCAACAGCCACTCTGGAGAAGTGTACGGTGTGTCCTGAAACATCGAAAAAACAGCTTAGGGAGCATAGGGCACGTGCACTCATGGTCGTATAAATTGGGAAAACTAAAAATCAGCAAGACACAGGCACCCCAAAGTTTAAGGCTGCTCTGTTGACAAGAACCTCCACTTCATGACACCTTAAATATCCCAGGAAAGAGAAAAATGGATAAAGAAGTTGTGGTCCTTATGTACAAAGGAATATCACTCAGACATGAAATCAATGTCATAAGGCTAGTAGAAGCAAGATGAGTGGATTTAGGTATGACGATTCTAAGTGAAATAAGTCACACAGAAAAAGACCCTTATCATAAGCTATCATTTATAGAGGGAATGTAAAAACCGCAACACTTGAACTGAATTACAAAAGAGAACAGAGTCACACGTTTAGAAAACACACTATGGCTGCTTAAGGGGAAAGGTGAGGTGGGGTGATGCATAAAACAAGGGTTTCAAATTCGCTCAGATACCGTTCCATACACCCAATATGTAATAGACAAGGCCTACTCCTTGCTCAGTGAAGTGGACTCAACACCCCCTATTCACCGCACAAGAATATATCTGACTAGTAAGAATCGTAAAACCTATGTATTGATATCTCTCTGGAAGTGAGCCAAGTGGGTGTAAAGCCGCATAAACACAGCCGTGAAAAGCAGCTAAACCCCATTATAAAAATAAATTACTTTTAAAAACCCGTAAAACAAAGACAGTGAAAGAGAGAGAAATTCTTACAAAATTCGTTCAGGGGCTGTGATGCAACCTGGATTGACCATATCTCGACCCAAACCTGGATGAGACATAAGGGTGGACACTCTTGGGGCTGAGAGGTTGGGTGAGGTTGGGTGAGCAAACTCAGACCCTTTAAAGTAATACTGCGTGGTACCCATCCCATGGGTCCCAAATCTCCAGGTTCAAGGGCATCTTGCTACATCGAAAACATGCATGAGAAACCCAGACGATGGTACACCGTGTGATTTTGAAAGGTTTCTAAAACGCACCCCATTTCTCATCTCCTTGTGCTAGGGTTCGCCTTTCCAGCTACTTTACTAGCAATCTCCCTACTTGGAGAATCAGCACCTTTAAGCTCCTGTTCCCTACAGGTTGCAATTTGTCCTGAGGATGAACGGGAAGAGGGGCAACCAATGAGAGACTAGATCTAGGTGCTGGGACAGGCACAGGTCACTCTATTTTCCCATCAGGAAGAAGAATTAACCACAGCTTCAGCCTGCCGCCGGGAACCAGAATAGGGCCTGAGGCAATCCCGTGCTTTTGCGGCCAGCTCCCAAAAAAGCGAGTTGAAAAATGGAGCTCAGGGACACTGCAATTCACAAACCCGCAGAGTTATACATGATAACTCTCGTCCACAAATATATTGAGGGAAGGCAACGAAGAGGATTTGAAAGCAAGGCAGAATTGCAGGAAACAGGTTTCAGGAGGTAGATTCGAATCGCCTTTAAAGCACATGAAAGGTGGCAAAACGTCGACAAAGATGACCTTGGCCAAAAAGGTCGTATGCGTTGTTTCCTGAATATATTCAGGAAAAAACGCATACGCCCTTTTTGGCCAACCAAGCAACCTGGAAAGGCAAATCAGCGCTACCAAGAATTCTCGCTTCCCATCGGTCAAAAGGGCCATGCTGCAAAAATTTTCAAAACCAGAAATGCAGGACAGGCCATGGAGAAATGGCAGCCTTGCTACGCTGATGGGCGGGATGTAAATTGCCAACAGCCACTCTGGAGAAGTGTACGGTGTGTCCTGAAACATCTAAAACACACAGCTTTGGGAGCATAGGGCACGTCCACTCATGGGCGTATAAATTGGGAAAACTAAAAATCAGCAAGACACAGGCACCCCAAAGTTTAGGGCTGCTCTGTTGACAAGAACCTCCACTTCATGACACCTTAAATATCCCAGGAAAGAGAAAAATGGATAAAGAAGTTGTGGTCCTTATGTACAATGGAATATCACTCAGACATGAAATCAATGTCATAAGGCTAGAAGAAGCAAGATGAGTGGATTTAGGTACAACGATTCTAAGTGAAATAAGTCACACAGAAAAAGACACTTATCATAAGCTATCACTTATAGAGGGAGTGTAAAAACCGCTACACTTGAACTGAATTACTAAACAGAACAGAGTCACACGTTTAGAAAACACACTATGGCTGCTTAACGGGAAAGGTGAGGTGGGGTGATGCATAAAACAAGGGTTTCAAATTCGTTCAGATACCGTTCCATACACCCAATATGTAATAGACAAGACCTACTCCTTGCTCAGTGAACTGGACTCAACACCCGCTATTCACCGCACAAGACTATATCTGACTAGTAAGAATCTTAAAACCTATGTATTGATATCTGTCTGGAAGTGAGTCAAGTGGGTGTAAAGCCGCATAAACACAGCCGTGAAAAGCAGCTAAACCCCATTATAAAAATAAATTACTTTTAAAAACCCGTAAAACAAAGACAGTGAAAGAGAGAGAAATTCTTACAAAATTCGTTCAGGGGCTGTGATGCAACCTGGATTGACCATATCTAGACCCACAGCTGGATGAGACATAAGGGTGGACACACTTGGGGCTGAGAGGTTGGGTGAGGTTGGGTGAGCAAAAACAGACCCTTTAAAGTAATACTGCCTGGTACCCATCCCATGGGTCCCAAATCTCCAAGTTCAAGGGCATATTCCTACATCGAAAACATGCATGAGAAACCCAGAAGATGGTACACCGTGTGATTTTGAAAGGTTTCTAAAACGCACCTCATTTCTCATCTCCTTGTGTTCGGGTTCGCCATTCCAGCTACTTTACTAGAAATCTCCCTACTTGGAGAATCAGCACCTTTAACCTCCTGTTCCCTACAGGTTGCAATTTGTCCTGAGGATGAACGGGAAGAGGGGCAACCAATGAGAGACTAGATCTAGGTGTTGGGACAGGCACAGGTCACTCTATTTTCCCATCAGGAAGAAGAATTAACCACAGGCTCAGCCTGCCCCCCGGAACCTGAATAGGGCCTGAGGCAATCCCGTGCTTTTGCGGCCAGCTCCCAAAAAAGACAGTTGAAAAATGGAGTTCAGGGGCACTGCAATTCACAAACCCGCAGAGTTATAAATGATAACTCTCGTCCACAAATATATTGAGGGAAGGCAACGAAGAGGATTTGAAAGCAAGGCAGAATTGCAGGAAACATGTTTCAGGAGGTAGATTCGAATCGCCTTTAAAGCACATGAAAAGTGGCAAAACGTCGACAGTGATGCCCTTGGCCAAAAAGGGCGTATGCGTTTTTTTCTGAATATATTCAGGATAAAACGCATACGCCCTTTTTGGCCAACCAAGCAACCTGGAAAGGCAAATCAGCGCTACAAAGAAGTCTCGCTTCCCATCGGTCAAAAGGGCATTGCTGCAAAAAGTGTCAAAACCAGAAATGCAGGACAGGCCATGGAGAAATGGCAGCCTTGCTACGCTGATGGGCGGGATGTAAATTGCCAACAGCCACTCTGGAGAAGTGTACGGTGTGTCCTGAAACATCGAAAAAACAGCTTAGGGAGCATAGGGCACGTGCACTCATGGGCGTATAAATTGGGAAAACTAAAAATCAGCAAGACACAGGCACCCCAAAGTTTAAGGCTGCTCTGTTGACAAGAACCTCCACTTCATGACACCTTAAATATCCCAGGAAAGAGAAAAATGGATAAAGAAGTTGTGGTCCTTATGTACAATGGAATATCACTCAGACATGAAATCAATGTCATAAGGCTAGTAGAAGCAAGATGAGTGGAGTTAGGTACGACGATTCTAAGTGAAATAAGTCACACAGAAAAAGACACTTATCATAAGCTATCACTTATAGAGGGAATGTAAAAACCGCTACACTTGAACTGAATTACAAAACAGAACAGAGTCACACGTTTAGAAAACACACTATGGCTGCTTAATGGGAAAGGTGAGGTGGGGTGATGCATAAAACAAGGGTTTCAAATTCGCTCAGATACCGTTCCATACACCCAATATGTAATAGACAAGACCTACTCCTTGCTCAGTGAACTGGACTCAACACCCGCTATTCACCGCACAAGACTATATCTGACTAGTAAGAATCTTAAAACCTATGTATTGATATCTGTCTGGAAGTGAGTCAAGTGGGTGTAAAGCCGCATAAACACAGCCGTGAAAAGCAGCTAAACCCCATTATAAAAATAAATTACTTTTAAAAACCCGTAAAACAAAGACAGTGAAAGAGAGAGAAATTCTTACAAAATTCGTTCAGGGGCTGTGATGCAACCTGGATTGACCATATCTAGACCCACAGCTGGATGAGACATAAGGGTGGACACTCTTGGGGCTGAGAGGTTGGGTGAGGTTGGGTGAGCAAACACAGACCCTTTAAAGTAATACTGCCTGGTACCCATCCCATGGGTCCCAAATCTCCAGGTTCAAGGGCATCTTGCTACATCGAAAACATGCATGAGAAACCCAGACGATGGTACACCGTGTGATTTTGAAAGGTTTCTAAAACGCACCTCATTTCTCATCTCCTTGTGTTCGGGTTCGCCATTCCAGCTACTTTACTAGAAATCTCCCTACTTGGAGAATCAGCACCTTTAACCTCCTGTTCCCTACAGGTTGCAATTTGTCCTGAGGATGAACGGGAAGAGGGGCAACCAATGAGAGACTAGATCTAGGTGTTGGGACAGGCACAGGTCACTCTATTTTCCCATCAGGAAGAAGAATTAACCACAGGCTCAGCCTGCCCCCCGGAACCTGAATAGGGCCTGAGGCAATCCCGTGCTTTTGCGGCCAGCTCCCAAAAAAGACAGTTGAAAAATGGAGTTCAGGGGCACTGCCATTCACAAACCCGCAGAGTTATAAATGATAACTCTCGTCCACAAATATATTGAGGGAAGGCAACGAAGAGGATTTGAAAGCAAGGCAGAATTGCAGGAAA
Organism: Eschrichtius robustus; assembly: GCF_028021215.1. Classification (NCBI taxonomy): domain Eukaryota; kingdom Metazoa; phylum Chordata; class Mammalia; order Artiodactyla; family Eschrichtiidae; genus Eschrichtius; species Eschrichtius robustus. Next base: position 685,200 of record NW_027175818.1, on the reverse strand, counting down.
CATGTTTCAGGAGGTAGATTCGAATCGCCTTTAAAGCACATGAAAAGTGGCAAAACGTCGACAGTGATGCCCTTGGCCAAAAAGGGCGTATGCGTTTTTTTCTGAATATATTCAGGATAAAACGCATACGCCCTTTTTGGCCAACCAAGCAACCTGGAAAGGCAAATCAGCGCTACAAAGAAGTCTCGCTTCCCATCGGTCAAAAGGGCATTGCTGCAAAAAGTGTCAAAACCAGAAATGCAGGACAGGCCATGGAGAAATGGCAGCCTTGCTACGCTGATGGGCGGGATGTAAATTGCCAACAGCCACTCTGGAGAAGTGTACGGTGTGTCCTGAAACATCGAAAAAACAGCTTAGGGAGCATAGGGCACGTGCACTCATGGGCGTATAAATTGGGAAAACTAAAAATCAGCAAGACACAGGCACCCCAAAGTTTAAGGCTGCTCTGTTGACAAGAACCTCCACTTCATGACACCTTAAATATCCCAGGAAAGAGAAAAATGGATAAAGAAGTTGTGGTCCTTATGTACAAAGGAATATCACTCAGACATGAAATCAATGTCATAAGGCTAGTAGAAGCAAGATGAGTGGATTTAGGTATGACGATTCTAAGTGAAATAAGTCACACAGAAAAAGACCCTTATCATAAGCTATCACTTATAGAGGGAATGTAAAAACCGCAACACTTGAACTGAATTACAAAAGAGAACAGAGTCACACGTTTAGAAAACACACTATGGCTGCTTAACGGGAAAGGTGAGGTGGGGTGATGCATAAAACAAGGGTTTCAAATTCGCTCAGATACCGTTCCATACACCCAATATGTAATAGACAAGGCCTACTCCTTGCTCAGTGAAGTGGACTCAACACCCCCTATTCACCGCACAAAAATATATCTGACTAGTAAGAATCGTAAAACCTATGTATTGATATCTCTCTGGAAGTGAGCCAAGTGGGTGTAAAGCCGCATAAACACAGCCGTGAAAAGCAGCTAAACCCCATTATAAAAATAAATTACTTTTAAAAACCCGTAAAACAAAGACAGTGAAAGAGAGAGAAATTCTTACAAAATTCGTTCAGGGGCTGTGATGCAACCTGGATTGACCATATCTCGACCCAAACCTGGATGAGACATAAGGGTGGACACTCTTGGGGCTGAGAGGTTGGGTGAGGTTGGGTGAGCAAACTCAGACCCTTTAAAGTAATACTGCCTGGTACCCATCCCATGGGTCCCAAATCTCCAGGTTCAAGGGCATCTTGCTACATCGAAAACATGCATGAGAAACCCAGACGATGGTACACCGTGTGATATTGAAAGGTTTCTAAAACGCACCCCATTTCTCATCTCCTTGTGCTAGGGTTCGCCTTTCCAGCTACTTTACTAGCAATCTCCCTACTTGGAGAATCAGCACCTTTAAGCTCCTGTTCCCTACAGGTTGCAATTTGTCCTGAGGATGAACGGGAAGACGGGCAACCAATGTGAGACTAGATCTAGGTGCTGGGACAGGCACAGGTCACTCTATTTTCCCATCAGGAAGAAGAATTAACCACAGGTTCAGCCTGCCGCCGGGAACCAGAATAGGGCCTGAGGCAATCCCGTGCTTTTGCGGCCAGCTCCCAAAAAAGCGAGTTGAAAAATGGAGCTCAGGGACACTGCAATTCACAAACCCACAGAGTTATACATGATAACTCTCGTCCACAAATATATTGAGGGAAGGCAACGAAGAGGATTTGAAAGCAAGGCAGAATTGCAGGAAACAGGTTTCAGGAGGTAGATTCGAATCGCCTTTAAAGCACATGAAAGGTGGCAAAACGTCGACAAAGATGACCTTGGCCAAAAAGGTCGTATGCGTTGTTTCCTGAATATATTCAGGAAAAAACGCATACGCCCTTTTTGGCCAACCAAGCAACCTGGAAAGGCAAATCAGCGCTACCAAGAATTCTCGCTTCCCATCGGTCAAAAGGGCCATGCTGCAAAAATTTTCAAAACCAGAAATGCAGGACAGGCCATGGAGAAATGGCAGCCTTGCTACGCTGATGGGAGGGATGTAAATTGCCAACAGCCACTCTGGAGAAGTGTACGGTGTGTCCTGAAACATCGAAAAAACACAGCTTAGGGAGCATAGGGCACGTCCACTCATGGGCGTATAAATTGGGAAAACTAAAAATCAGCAAGACACAGGCACCCCAAAGTTTAGGGCTGCTCTGTTGACAAGAACCTCCACTTCATGACACCTTAAATATCCCAGGAAAGAGAAAAATAGATAAAGAAGTTGTGGTCCTTATGTACAATGGAATATCACTCAGACATGAAATCAATGTCATAAGGCTAGTAGAAGCAAGATGAGTGGATATAGGAACGACGATTCTAAGTGAAATAAGTCACACAGAAAAAGACACTTATCATAAGCTATCACTTATAGAGGGAATGTAAAAACCGCTACACTTGAACTGAATTACAAAACAGAACAGAGTCACACGTTTAGAAAACACACAATGGCTGCTTAACGGGAAAGGTGAGTTGGGGTGATGCATAAAACAAGGGTTTCAAATTCACTCAGATACCGTTCCATACACCCAATATGTAATAGACAAGACCAACTCCTTGCTCAGTGAACTGGACTCAACACGCTCTATTCACCGCACAATAATATGTCTGACTAGTAAGAATCATAAAACCTATGTATTGATATCTCTCTGGAAGTGAGTCAAGTGGGTGTAAAGCCGCATAAACACAGCCGTGAAAAGCAGCTAAACCCCATTATAAAAATAAATTACTTTTAAAAACCCGTAAAACAAAGACAGTGAAAGAGAGAGAAATTCTTACAAAATTCGTTCAGGGGCTGTGATGCAACCTGGATTGACCATAACTAGACCCACAGCTGGATGAGACATAAGGGTGGACACACTTGGGGCTGAGAGGTTGGGTGAGGTTGGGTGAGCAAACACAGACCCTTTAAAGTAATACTGCCTGGTACCCATCCCATGGGTCCCAAATCTCCAAATTCAAGGGCATATTCCTACATCGAAAACATGCATGAGAAACCCAGAAGATGGTACACCGTGTGATTTTGAAAGGTTTCTAAAACGCACCTCATTTCTCATCTCCTTGTGTTCGGGTTCGCCATTCCAGCTACTTTACTAGAAATCTCCCTACTTGGAGAATCAGCACCTTTAACCTCCTGTTCCCTACAGGTTGCAATTTGTCCTGAGGATGAACGGGAAGAGGGGCAACCAATGAGAGACTAGATCTAGGTGTTGGGACAGGCACAGGTCACTCTATTTTCCCATCAGGAAGAAGAATTAACCACAGGCTCAGCCTGCCACCCGGAACCTGAATAGGGCCTGAGGCAATCCCGTGCTTTTGCGGCCAGCGCCCAAAAAAGACAGTTGAAAAATGGAGTTCAGGGGCACTGCCATTCACAAACCCGCAGAGTTATAAATGATAACTCTCGTCCACAAATATATTGAGGGAAGGCAACGAGGAGGATTTGAAAGCAAGGCAGAATTGCAGGAAACATGTTTCAGGAGGTAGATTCGAATCGCCTTTAAAGCACATGAAAAGTGGCAAAACGTCGACAGTGATGCCCTTGGCCAAAAAGGGCCTATGCGTTTTTTTCTGAATATATTCAGGATAAAACGCATACGCCCTTTTTGGCCAACCAAGCAACCTGGAAAGGCAAATCAGCGCTACAAAGAAGTCTCGCTTCCCATCGGTCAAAAGGGCCTTGCTGCAAAAAGTGTCAAAACCAGAAATGCAGGACAGGCCATGGAGAAATGGCAGCCTTGCTACGCTGATGGGCGGGATGTAAATTGCCAACAGCCACTCTGGAGAAGTGTACGGTGTGTCCTGAAACATCGAAAAAACAGCTTAGGGAGCATAGGGCACGTGCACTCATGGGCGTATAAATTGGGAAAACTAAAAATCAGCAAGACACAGGCACCCCAAAGTTTAAGGCTGCTCTGTTGACAAGAACCTCCACTTCATGACACCTTAAATATCCCAGGAAAGAGAAAAATGGATAAAGAAGTTGTGGTCCTTATGTACAAAGGAATATCACTCAGACATGAAATCAATGTCATAAGGCTAGTAGAAGCAAGATGAGTGGATTTAGGTATGACGATTCTAAGTGAAATAAGTCACACAGAAAAAGACCCTTATCATAAGCTATCACTTATAGAGGGAATGTAAAAACCGCAACACTTGAACTGAATTACAAAAGAGAACAGAGTCACACGTTTAGAAAACACACTATGGCTGCTTAACGGGAAAGGTGAGGTGGGGTGATGCATAAAACAAGGGTTTCAAATTCGCTCAGATACCGTTCCATACACCCAATATGTAATAGACAAGGCCTACTCCTTGCTCAGTGAAGTGGACTCAACACCCCCTATTCACCGCACAAGAATATATCTGACTAGTAAGAATCGTAAAACCTATGTATTGATATCTCTCTGGAAGTGAGCCAAGTGGGTGTAAAGCCGCATAAACACAGCCGTGAAAAGCAGCTAAACCCCATTATAAAAATAAATTACTTTTAAAAACCCGTAAAACAAAGACAGTGAAAGAGAGAGAAATTCTTACAAAATTCGTTCAGGGGCTGTGATGCAACCTGGATTGACCATATCTCGACCCAAACCTGGATGAGACATAAGGGTGGACACTCTAGGGGCTGAGAGGTTGGGTGAGGTTGGGTGAGCAAACTCAGACCCTTTAAAGTAATACTGCGTGGTACCCATCCCATGGGTTCCAAATCTCCAGGATCAAGGGCATCTTCCTACATCGAATACATGCATGAGAAACCCAGAAGATGGTACACCGTGTGATTTTGAAAGGTTACTAAAACGCACCCCATTTCTCATCTCCTTGTGCTAGGGTTCGCCTTTCCAGCTACTTTACTAGCAATCTCCCTACTTGGAGAATCAGCACCTTTAAGCTCCTGTTCCCTACAGGTTGCAATTTGTCCTGAGGATGAACGGGAAGAGGGGCAACCAATGAGAGACTAGATCTAGGTGCTGGGACAGGCACAGGTCACTCTATTTTCCCATCAGGAAGAAGAATTAACCACAGGTTCAGCCTGCCGCCGGGAACCAGAATAGGGCCTGAGGCAATCCCGTGCTTTTGCGGCCAGCTCCCAAAAAAGCGAGTTGAAAAATGGAGCTCAGGGACACTGCAATTCACAAACCCGCAGAGTTATACATGATAACTCTCGTCCACAAATATATTGAGGGAAGGCAACGAAGAGGATTTGAAAGCAAGGCAGAATTGCAGGAAACAGGTTTCAGGAGGTAGATTCGAATCGCCTTTAAAGCACATGAAAGGTGGCAAAACGTCGACAAAGATGACCTTGGCCAAAAAGGTCGTATGCGTTGTTTCCTGAATATATTCAGGAAACAACGCATACGCCCTTTTTGGCCAACCAAGCAACCTGGAAAGGCAAATCAGCGCTACCAAGAATTCTCGCTTCCCATCGGTCAAAAGGGCCATGCTGCAAAAAGTGTCAAAACCAGAAATGCAGGACAGGCCATGGAGAAATGGCAGCCTTGCTACGCTGATGGGCGGGATGTAAATTGCCAACAGCCACTCTGGAGAAGTGTACGGTGTGTCCTGAAACATCTAAAACACACAGCTTTGGGAGCATAGGGCACGTCCACTCATGGGCGTATAAATTGGGAAAACTAAAAATCAGCAAGACACAGGCACCCCAAAGTTTAGGGCTGCTCTGTTGACAAGAACCTCCACTTCATGACACCTTAAATATCCGAGGAAAGAGAAAAATGGATAAACAAGTTGTGGTCCTTATGTACAATGGAATATCACTCAGACATGAAATCAATGTCATAAGGCTAGAAGAAGCAAGATGAGTGGATTTAGGTACGACGATTCTAAGTGAAATAAGTCACACAGAAAAAGACACTTATCATAAGCTATCACTTAGAGAGGGAATGTAAAAACCGCTACACTTGAACTGAATTACAAAACAGAACAGAGTCACACGTTTAGAAAACACACTATGGCTGCTTAACGGGAAAGGTGAGGTGGGGTGATGCATAAAACAAGGGTTTCAAATTCGCTCAGATACCGTTCCATACACCCAATATGTAATAGACAAGACCTACTCCTTGCTCAGTGAACTGGACTCAACACCCGCTATTCACCGCACAAGACTATATCTGACTAGTAAGAATCTTAAAACCTATGTATTGATATCTGTCTGGAAGTGAGTCAAGTGGGTGTAAAGCTGCATAAACACAGCCGTGAAAAGCAGCTAAACCCCATTATAAAAATAAATTACTTTTAAAAACCCGTAAAACAAAGACAGTGAAAGAGAGAGAAATTCTTACAAAATTCGTTCAGGGGCTGTGATGCAACCTGGATTGACCATATCTAGACCCACAGCTGGATGAGACATAAGGGTGGACACACTTGGGGCTGAGAGCTTGGGTGAGGTTGGGTGAGCAAACACAGACCCTTTAAAGTAATACTGCCTGGTACCCATCCCATGGGTCCCAAATCTCCAAGTTCAAGGGCATATTCCTACATCGAAAACATGCATGAGAAACCCAGAAGATGGTACACCGTGTGATTTTGAAAGGTTTCTAAAACGCACCTCATTTCTCATCTCCTTGTGTTCGGGTTCGCCATTCCAGCTACTTTACTAGAAATCTCCCTACTTGGAGAATCAGCACCTTTAAGCTCCTGTTCCCTACAGGTTGCAATTTGTCCTGAGGATGAACGGGAAGAGGGGCAACCAATGAGAGACTAGATCTAGGTGTTGGGACAGGCACAGGTCACTCTATTTTCCCATCAGGAAGAAGAATTAACCACAGGCTCAGCCTGCCCCCCGGAACCTGAATAGGGCCTGAGGCAATCCCGTGCTTTTGCGGCCAGCTCCCAAAAAAGACAGTTGAAAAATGGAGTTCAGGGGCACTGCCATTCACAAACCCGCAGAGTTATAAATGATAACTCTCGTCCACAAATATATTGAGGGAAGGCAACGAAGAGGATTTGAAAGCAAGGCAGAATTGCAGGAAACATGTTTCAGGAGGTAGATTCGAATCGCCTTTAAAGCACATGAAAAGTGGAAAAACGTCGACAGTGATGCCCTTGGCCAAAAAGGGCGTATGCGTTTTTTTCTGAATATATTCAGGATAAAACGCATACGCCCTTTTTGGCCAACCAAGCAACCTGGAAAGGCAAATCAGCGCTACAAAGAAGTCTCGCTTCCCATCGGTCAAAAGGGCTTTGCTGCAAAAAGTGTCAAAACCAGAAATGCAGGACAGGCCATGGAGAAATGGCAGCCTTGCTACGCTGGTGGGCGGGATGTAAATTGCCAACAGCCACTCTGGAGAAGTGTACGGTGTGTCCTGAAACATCGAAAAAACAGCTTAGGGAGCATAGGGCACGTGCACTCATGGGCGTATAAATTGGGAAAACTAAAAATCAGCAAGACACAGGCACCCCAAAGTTTAAGGCTGCTCTGTTGACAAGAACCTCCACTTCATGACACCTTAAATATCCCAGGAAAGAGAAAAATGGATAAAGAAGTTGTGGTCCTTATGTACAAAGGAATATCACTCAGACATGAAATCAATGTCATAAGGCTAGTAGAAGCAAGATGAGTGGATTTAGGTATGACGATTCTAAGTGAAATAAGTCACACAGAAAAAGACCCTTATCATAAGCTATCACTTATAGAGGGAATGTAAAAACCGCAACACTTGAACTGAATTACAAAAGAGAACAGAGTCACACGTTTAGAAAACACACTATGGCTGCTTAACGGGAAAGGTGAGGTGGGGTGATGCATAAAACAAGGGTTTCAAATTCGCTCAGATACCGTTCCATACACCCAATATGTAATAGACAAGGCCTACTCCTTGCTCAGTGAAGTGGACTCAACACCCCCTATTCACCGCACAAGAATATATCTGACTAGTAAGAATCGTAAAACCTATGTATTGATATCTCTCTGGAAGTGAGCCAAGTGGGTGTAAAGCCGCATAAACACAGCCGTGAAAAGCAGCTAAACCCCATTATAAAAATAAATTACTTTTAAAAACCCGTAAAACAAAGACAGTGAAAGAGAGAGAAATTCTTACAAAATTCGTTCAGGGGCTGTGATGCAACCTGGATTGACCATATCTCGACCCAAACCTGGATGAGACATAAGGGTGGACACTCTTGGGGCTGAGAGGTTGGGTGAGGTTGGGTGAGCAAACTCAGACCCTTTAAAGTAATACTGCGTGGTACCCATCCCATGGGTTCCAAATCTCCAGGTTCAAGGGCATCTTCCTACATCGAAAACATGCATGAGAAACCCAGAAGATGGTACACCGTGTGATTTTGAAAGGTTTCTAATACGCACCCCATTTCTCATCTCCTTGTGCTAGGGTTCGCCTTTCCAGCTACTTTACTAGCAATCTCCCTACTTGGAGAATCAGCACCTTTAAGCTCCTGTTCCCTACAGGTTGCAATTTGTCCTGAGGATGAACGGGAAGAGGGGCAACCAATGAGAGACTAGATCTAGGTGTTGGGACAGGCACAGGTCACTCTATTTTCCCATCAGGAAGAAGAATTAAACACAGGTTCAGCCTGCCGACGGGAACCAGAATAGGGCCTGAGGCAATCCCGTGCTTTTGCGGCCAGCTCCCAAAAAAGACAGTTGAAAAATGGAGCTCAGGGACACTGCAATTCACAAACCTGCTGAGTTATAAATGATAACTCTCGTCCACAAATATATTGAGGGAAGGCAACGAAGAGGATTTTAAAGCAAGGCAGTATTGAAGGAAACAGGTTTCAGGAGGTAGATTCAAATCGCCTTTAAAGCACATGAAAAGTGGCAAAACGTCGACAGTGATGCCCTTGGCCAAAAAGGGCGTATGCGTTTTTTCCTGAATATATTCAGGAAAAAACGCATACGCCCTTTTTGGCCAACCAAGCAACCTGGAAAGGCAAATCAGCACTACAAAGAAGTCTCGCTTCCCATCGGTCAAAAGGGCCATGCTGCAAAAAGTGTCAAAACCAGAAATGCAGGACAGGCCATGGAGAAATGGCAGCCTTGCTACGCTGATGGGCGGGATGTAAATTGCCAACAGCCACTCTGGAGAAGTGTACGGTGTGTCCTGAAACATCTAAAAAACACAGCTTAGGGAGCATAGGGCACGTCCACTCATGGGCGTATAAATTGGGAAAAAGAAAAATCAGCAAGACACAGGCACCCCAATGTTTAGGGCTGCTATGTTGACAAGAACCTCCACTTCATGACACCTTAAATATCCCAGGAAAGAGAAAAATGGATAAAGAAGTTGTGGTCCTTATGTACAATGGAATATCACTCAGACATGAAATCAATGTCATAAGGCTAGAAGAAGCAAGATGAGTGGATTTAGGTACGACGATTCTAAGTGAAATAAGTCACACAGAAAAAGACACTTATCATAAGCTATCACTTATAGAGGGAATGTAAAAACCGCTACACTTGAACTGAATTACAAAACAGAACAGAGTCACACGTTTAGAAAACACACTATGGCTGCTTAACGGGAAAGGTGAGGTGGGGTGATGTATAAAACAAGGCTTTCAAATTCGCTCAGATACCGTTCCATACACCCAATATGTAATAGACAAGACCTACTTCTTGCTCAGTGAACTGGACTCAACACCCCCTATTCACCGCACAAGAATATATGAAACTAGTAAGAATCTTAAAAACTATGTATTGATATCTGTCTGGAAGTGAGCCAAGTGGGTGTAAAGCCGCATAAACACATCCGTGAAAAGCAGCTAAACCCCATTATAAAAATAAATTACTTTTAAAAACCCGTAAAACAAAGACAGTGAAACAGAGAGAAATTCTTACAAAATTCGTTCAGAGGCTGTGATGCAACCTGGATTGACCATATCTAGACCCACAGCTGGATGAGACATAAGGGTGGACACTCTTGGGGCTTAGAGGTTGGGTGAGGTTGGGTGAGCAAACGCAGACCCTTTAAAATAATACTCTGTGGTACCCATCCAATGGGTCCCAAATCTCCAGGTTCAAGGGCATCTTCCTACATCGAAAACATGCATGAGAAACCCAGAAGATGGTACACCGTGTGATTTTGAAAGGTTTCTAAAACGCACCCCATTTCTCATCTCCTTGTGCTAGGGTTCGCCTTTCCAGCTACTTTACTAGCAATCTCCCTACTTGGAGAATCCGCACCTTTAAGCTCCTGTTCCCTACAGGTTGCAATTTGTCCTGAGGATGAACGGGAAGAGGGGCAACCAATGAGAGACTACATCTAGGTGTTGGGACAGGCACAGGTCACTCTATTTTCCCATCTGGAAGAAGAATTAAACACAGGCTCAGCCTGCCGCCGGGAACCAGAATAGGGCCTGAGGCAATCCCGTGCTTTTGCGGCCAGCTCCCAAAAAAGACAGTTGAAAAATGGAGCTCAGGGGCACTGAAATTCACAAACCTGCTGAGTTATAAATGATAACTCTCGTCCACAAATATATTGAGGGAAGGCAACGAAGAGGATTTGAAAGCAAGGCAGAATTGCAGGAAACATGTTTCAGGAGGTAGATTCGAATCGCCTTTAAAGCACATGAAAAGTGGCAAAACGTCGACAGTGATGCCCTTGGCCAAAAAGGGCGTATGCGTTTTTTTCTGAATATATTCAGGATAAAACGCATACGCCCTTTTTGGCCAACCAAGCAACCTGGAAAGGCAAATCAGCGCTACAAAGAAGTCTTGCTTCCCATCGGTCAAAAGGGCCTTGCTGCAAAAAGTGTCAAAACCAGAAATGCAGGACAGGCCATGGAGAAATGGCAGCCTTGCTACGCTGATGGGCGGGATGTAAATTGCCAACAGCCAATCAGGAGAAGTGTACGGTGTGTCCTGAAACATCGAAAAAACACAGCTTAGGGAGCATAGGGCACGTCCACTCATGGGCGTATAAATTGGGAAAACTAAAAATCAGCAAGACACAGGCACCCCAAAGTTTAGGGCTGCTCTGTTGACAAGAACCTCCACTTCATGACACCTTAAATATCCCAGGAAAGAGAAAAATGGATAAAGAAGTTGTGGTCCTTATGTACAATGGAATATCACTCAGACATGAAATCAATGTCATAAGGCTAGAAGAAACAAGATGAGTGGATTTAGGTACGACGATTCTAAGTGAAATAAGTCACACAGAAAAAGAAACTTATCATAAGCTATCACTTATAGAGGGAATGTAAAAACCGCTGCACTTGAACTGAATTACAAAACAGAACAGAGTCACACGTTTAGAAAACACACTATGGCTGCTTAACGGGAAAGGTGAGGTGGGGTGAGGCATAAAACAAGGGTTTCAAATTCGCTCAGATACCGTTCCATACACCCAATATGTAATAGACAAGGCCTACTCCTTGCTCAGTGAACTGGACTCAACACCCCCTATTCACCGCACAAGAATATATCTGACTAGTAAGAATCGTAAAACCTATGTATTGATATCTGTCTGGAAGTGAGCCAAGTGGGTGTAAAGCCGCATAAACACAGCCGTGAAAAGCAGCTAAACCCCATTATAAAAATAAATTACTTTTAAAAACCCGTAAAACAAAGACAGTGAAAGAGAGAGAAATTCTTACAAAATTCGTTCAGGGGCTGTGATGCAACCTGGATTGACCATATCTCGACCCAAACCTGGATGAGACATAAGGGTGGACACTCTTGGGGCTGAGAGGTTGGGTGAGGTTGCGTGAGCAAACGCAGACCCTTTAAAGTAATACTGCGTGGTACCCATCCCATGGGTCCCAAATCTCCAGGTTCAAGGGCATCTTGCTACATCGAAAACATGCATGAGAAACCCAGAAGATGGTACACAGTGTGATTTTGAAAGGTTTCTAAAACGCACCCCATTTCTCATCTCCTTGTGCTAGGGTTCGCCTTTCCAGCTACTTTACTAGCAATCTCCCTACTTGGAGAATCAGCACCTTTAAGCTCCTGTTCCCTACAGGTTGCAATTTGTCCTGAGGATGAACGGGAAGAGGGGCAACCAATGAGAGACTAGATCTAGGTGTTGGGACAGGCACAGGTCACTCTATTTTCCCATCAGGAAGAAGAATTAACCACAGGCTCAGCCTGCTGCCAGGAACCAAAATAGGGCCTGAGGCAATCCCTCGCTTTTGCGGCCAGCTCCCAAAAAAGCCAGTTGAAAAATGGAGCTCAGGGACACTGCAATTCACAAACCCGCAGAGTCATAAATGATAACTGTCATCCACAGATATATTGAGGGAAGGCAACGAAGAGGATTTGAAAGCAAGGCAGAATTGCAGGAAACAGATTTCAGGAGGTAGATTCGAATCGCCTTTAAAGCACATGAAAAGCGGCAAAACGGCGACAATGATGCCCTTGGCCAAAAAGGGCGTATGCGTTTTTTCCTGAATATATTCAGGAAAAAACGCATACGCCCTTTTTGGCCAACCAAGCAACCTGGAAAGGCAAATCAGCGCTACAAAGAAGTTTCGCTTCCCATCGGTCAAAAGGGTCATGCTGCAAAAAGTGTCAAAATCAGAAATGCAGGACAGGCCATGGAGAAATGGCAGACTTGCTACGCTGATGGGTGGGATGTAAATTGCCAACAGCCACTCTGGAGAAGTGTACGGTGTGTCCTGAAACATCGAAAAAACACAGCTTATGGAGCATAGGGCACATCCACTCATGGGCGTATAAATTGGGAAAACTAAAAATCAGCAAGACACAGGCACCCCAAAGTTTAGGGCTGCTCTGTTGACAAGAACCTCCACTTCATGACACCTTAAATATCCCAGGAAAGAGAAAAATGGATAAAGAAGTTGTGGTCCTTATGTACAATGGAATATCACTCAGACATGAAATCAATGTCATAAGGCTAGAAGAAGCAAGATGAGTGGATTTAGGTACGACGATTCTAAGTGAAATAAGTCACACAGAAAAAGACACTTATCATAAGCTATCACTTATAGAGGGAATGTAAAAACCGCTACACTTGAACTGAATTACAAAACAGAACAGAGTCACACGTTTAGAAAACACACTATGGCTGCTTAACGGGAAAGGTGAGGTGGGGTGAGGCATAAAACAAGGGTTTCAAATTCGCTCAGATACCGTTCCATACACCCAATATGTAATAGACAAGGCCTACTCCTTGCTCAGTGAACTGGACTCAACACCCCCTATTCACCGCACAAGAATATATCTGACTAGTAAGAATCGTAAAACCTATGTATTGATATCTGTCTGGAAGTGAGCCAAGTGGGTGTAAAGCCGCATAAACACAGCCGTGAAAAGCAGCTAAACCCCATTATAAAAATAAATTACTTTTAAAAACCCGTAAAACAAAGACAGTGAAAGAGAGAGAAATTCTTACAAAATTCGTTCAGGGGCTGTGATGCAACCTGGATTGACCATATCTCGACCCAAACCTGGATGAGACATAAGGGTGGACACTCTTGGGGCTGAGAGGTTGGGTGAGGTTGGGTGAGCAAACTCAGACCCTTTAAAGTAATACTGCGTGGTACCCATCCCATGGGTCCCAAATCTCCAGGTTCAAGGGCATCTTGCTACATCGAAAACATGCATGAGAAACCCAGAAGATGGTACACAGTGTGATTTTGAAAGGTTTCTAAAACGCACCCCATTTCTCATCTCCTTGTGCTCGGGTTCGCCTTTCCAGCTACTTTACTAGCAATCTCCCTACTTGGAGAATCAGCACCTTTAAGCTCCTGTTCCCTACAGGTTGCAATTTGTCCTGAGGATGAACGGGAAGAGGGGCAACCAATGAGAGACTAGATCTAGGTGTTGGGACAGGCACAGGTCACTCTATTTTCCCATCAGGAAGAAGAATTAACCACAGGCTCAGCCTGCTGCCAGGAACCAAAATAGGGCCTGAGGCAATCCCTCGCTTTTGCGGCCAGCTCCCAAAAAAGCCAGTTGAAAAATGGAGCTCAGGGACACTGCAATTCACAAACCCGCAGAGTTATAAATGATAACTGTCATCCACAGATATATTGAGGGAAGGCAACGAAGAGGATTTGAAAGCAAGGCAGAATTGCAGGAAACAGATTTCAGGAGGTAGATTCGAATCGCCTTTAAAGCACATGAAAAGCGGCAAAACGGCGACAATGATGCCCTTGGCCAAAAAGGGCGTATGCGTTTTTTCCTGAATATATTCAGGAAAAAACGCATACGCCCTTTTTGGCTAACCAAGCAACCTGGAAAGGCAAATCAGCGCTACAAAGAAGTTTCGCTTCCCATCGGTCAAAAGGGTCATGCTGCAAAAAGTGTCAAACCCAGAAATGCAGGACAGGCCATGGAGAAATGGCAGACTTGCTACGCTGGTGGGTGGGATGTAAATTGCCAACAGCCACTCTGGAGAAGTGTACGGTGTGTCCTGAAACATCGAAAAAACACAGCTTATGGAGCATAGGGCACGTCCACTCATGGGCGTATAAATTGGGAAAACTAAAAATCAGCAAGACACAGGCACCCCAAAGTTTAGGGCTGCTCTGTTGACAAGAACCTCCACTTCATGACACCTTAAATATCCCAGGAAAGAGAAAAATGGATAAAGAAGTTGTGGTCCTTATGTACAATGGAATATCACTCAGACATGAAATCAATGTCATAAGGCTAGAAGAAGCAAGATGAGTGGATTTAGGTACGACGATTCTAAGTGAAATAAGTCACACAGAAAAAGACACTTATCATAAGCTATCACTTATAGAGGGAATGTAAAAACCGCTACACTTGAACTGAATTACAAAACAGAACAGAGTCACACGTTTAGAAAACACACTATGGCTGCTTAACGGGAAAGGTGAGGTGGGGTGAGGCATAAAACAAGGGTTTCAAATTCGCTCAGATACCGTTCCATACACCCAATATGTAATAGACAAGGCCTACTCCTTGCTCAGTGAACTGGACTCAACACCCCCTATTCACCGCACAAGAATATATGTGACTAGTAAGAATCTTAAAACCTATGTATTGATATCTGTCTGGAAGTGAGCCAAGTGGGTGTAAAGCCGCATAAACACAGCCGTGAAAAGCAGCTAAACCCCATTATAAAAATAAATTACTTTTAAAAACCCGTAAAACAAAGACAGTGAAAGAGAGAGAAATTCTTACAAAATTCGTTCAGGGGCTGTGATGCAACCTGGATTGACCATATCTAGACCCACACCTGGATGAGACATAAGGGTGGACACTCTTGGGGCTGAGAGGTTGGGTGAGGTTGGGTGAGCAAATGCAGACCCTTTAAAGTAATACTGCGTGGTACCCATCCCATGGGTCCCAAATCTCCAGGTTCAAGGGCATCTTGCTACATCGAAAACATGCATGAGAAACCCAGAAGATGGTACACAGTGTGATTTTGAAAGGTTTCTAAAACGCACCCCATTTCTCATCTCCTTGTGCTCGGGTTCGCCTTTCCAGCTACTTTACTAGCAATCTCCCTACTTGGAGAATCAGCACCTTTAAGCTCCTGTTCCCTACAGGTTGCAAATTGTCCTGAGGATGAACGGGAAGAGGGGAAACCAATGAGAGACTAGATCTAGGTGTTGGGACAGGCACAGGTCACTCTATTTTCCCATCAGGAAGAAGAATTAACCACAGGCTCAGCCTGCGGCCCAGAAGCAGAATAGGGCCTGAGGCAATCCCACGCTCTTACGGCCAGCTCCCAAAAAAGCCAGTTGAAAAATGGAGCTCAGGGACACTGCAATTCACAAACCCACAGAGCTATAAATGATAACTCTCATCCACAGATATATTGAGGGAAGGCAACGAAGAGGATTTGAAAGCAAGGCAGAATTGCAGGAAACAGGTTTCAGGAGGTAGATTCGAATCGCCTTTAAAGCACATGAAAAGTCGCAAAACGTCGACAATGATGCCCTTGGCCAAACAGGGCGTATGCGTTTTTACCTGAATATATTCAGGAAAAAACGCATACGCCCTGTTTGGCCAACCAAGCAACCTGGAAAGGCTAATCAGCGCTACAAAGAAGTCTCGCTTCCCATCGGTCAAAAGGGCCATGCTGCAAAAAGTGTCAAAACCAGAAATGCAGGACAGGCCATGGAGAAATGGCAGCCTTGCTACGCTGATGGGCGGGATGTAAATTGCCAACAGCCACTCTGGAAAAGTGTACGGTGTGTCCTGAAACATCGAAAAAACACAGCTCTAGGAGCATAGGGCACGTCCTCTCATGGGCGTATAAATTGGGAAAAATAAAAATCAGCAAGACACAGGCACCCCAAAGTTTAGGGCTGCTCTGTTGACAAGAACCTCCACTTCATGACACCTTAAATATCCCAGGAAAGAGAAAAATGGATAAAGAAGTTGTGGTCCTTATGTACAATGGAATATCACTCAGACATGAAATCAATGTCATAAGGCTAGTAGAAGCAAGATGAGTGGATTTAGGTATGACGATTCTAAGTGAAATAAGTCACACAGAAAAAGACACTTATCATAAGCTATCACTTATAGAGGGAATGTAAAAACCGCTACACTTGAACTGAATTACAAAACAGAACAGAGTCACACGTTTAGAAAACACACTATGGCTGCTTAACGGGAAAGGTGAGGTGGGGTGAGGCATAAAACAAGGGTTTCAAATTCGCTCAGATACCGTTCCATACACCCAATATGTAATAGACAAGACCTACTCCTTGCTCATTGAACAGGACTCAACACCCCGTATTCACCGCACAAGAATATATGTGACTAGTAAGAATCTTAAAACCTATGTATTGATATCTGTCTGGAAGTGAGTCAAGTGGGTGTAAAGCCGCATAAACACAGCCGTGAAAAGCAGCTAAACCCCATTATAAAAATAAATTACTTTTAAAAACCCGTAAACAAAGACAGTGAAAGAGAGAGAAATTCTTACAAAATTCGTTCAGAGGCTGTGATGCAACCTGGATTGACAATATCTAGACCCACACCTGGATGAGACATAAGGGTGGACACTCTTGGGGCTGAGAGGTTGGGTGAGGTTGGGTGAGCAAACTCAGACAATTTAAAGTAATACTGCGTGGTACCCGTCCCATGGGTCCCAAATCTCCAGGTTCAAGGGCATCTTCCTACATCGAAAACATGCATGAGAAACCCAGAAGATGGTACACCATGTGATTTGGAAAGGTTTCTAAAACGCACCCCATTTCTCATCTCCTTGTGCTGGGGTTCGCCATTCCAGCTACTTTACTAGCAATCTCCCTACTTGGAGAATCAGCACCTTTAAGCTCCTGTTCCCTACAGGTTGCAATTTGTCCTGAGGATGAACGGGAAGAGGGGCAACCAATGAGAGACTAGATCTAGGTGTTGGGACAGGCACAGGTCACTCTATTTTCCCATCAGGAAGAAGAATTAAACACAGGCTCAGCCTGCCGCAGGGAACCAGAATAGGGCCTGAGGCAATCCCGTGCTTTTGCGGCCAGCTCCCAAAAAAGACAGTTGAAAAATGGAGCTCAGGGGCACTGCAATTTACAAACCTGCTGAGTTATAAATGATAACTCTCGTCCACAAATATATTGAGGGAAGGCAACGAAGAGGATTTGAAAGCAAGGCAGAATTGCAGGAAACAGGTTTCAGGAGGTAGATTCGAATCGCATTTAAAGCAAATGAAAAGTGGCAAACCGTCGACAGTGATGCCCTTGGCCAAAAAGGGCGTATGCGTTTTTTCCTGAATATATTCAGGAAAAAACGCATACGCCCTTTTTGGCCAAGCAAGCAACCTGGAAAGGCAAATCAGCGCTACAAAGAAGTCTCGCTTCCCATCGGTCAAAAGGGCCATGCTGCAAAAAGTGTCAAAACCAGTAATGCAGGACAGGCCATGGACAAATGGCAGCCTTGCTACGCTGATGGGCGGGATGTAAATTGCAAACAGCCACTCTGGAGAAGTGTACGGTGTGTCCTGAAACATTGAAAAAACACAGCTTAGGGAGCATAGGGCACGTCCACTCATGGGCGTATAAATTGGGAAAAATAAAAATCAGCAAGACACAGGCACCCCAATATTTAGGGCAGCTTTGTTGACAAGAACCTCCCCTTCATGACACCTTAAATATCCCAGGAAAGAGAAAAATGGATAAAGAAGTTGTGGTCCTTATGTACAAAGGAATATCACTCAGACATGAAATCAATGTCATAAGGCTAGTAGAAGCAAGATGAGTGGATTTAGGTATGACGATTCTAAGTGAAATAAGTCACACAGAAAAAGACACTTATCATAAGCTATCACTTATAGAGGGAATGTAAAAACCGCTACACTTGAACTGAATTACAAAACAGAACAGAGTCACACGTTTAGAAAACACACTATGGCTGCTTAACGGGAAAGGTGAGGTGGGGTGATGCATAAAAAAAGGGTTCCAATTCGCTCAGATACCGTTCCATACACCCAATATGTAGTAGACAAGACCTACTCCTTGCTCAGTGAACTGGACTCAACACCCCCTATTCACCGCACAAGAATATATCTGACTAGTAAGAATCGTAAAACCTATGTATTGATATCTGTCGGGAAGTGAGCCAAGTGGGTGTAAAGCCGCATAAACACAGCCGTGAAAAGCAGCTAAACCCCATTATAAAAATAAATTACTTTTAAAAACCCGTAAAACAAAGACAGTGAAAGAGAGAGAAATTCTTACACAATTCGTTCAGAGGCTGTGATGCAACCTGGATTGACCATATCTAGACCCACAGTTGGATGAGACATAAGGGTGGACACTCTTGGGGCTGAGAGTTTGGGTGAGGTTGGGTTAGCAAATGCAGACCCTTTAAAGTAATACTGCGTGGTACCCATCCCATGGGTCCCAAATCTCCAGGTTCAAGGGCATCTTCCTACATCTAAAACATGCATGAGAAACCCAGAAGATGGTACACCGTGTGATTTTGAAAGGTTTCTAATACGCACCTCATTTCTCATCTCCTTGTGCTCGGGTTCGCCTTTCCAGCTACTTTACTAGCGATCTCCCTACTTGGAGAATCAGCACCTTTAAGCTCCTGTTCCCTACAGGTTGCAATTTGTCCTGAGGATGAACGAGAAGAGGGGAAACCAATGAGAGACTAGATCTAGGTGTTGGGAGAGTCACAGGTCACTCTATTTTCCCATCGGGAAGAAGAATTAACCACAGGCTCAGCCTGCCGGCCAGAAGAAGAATAGGGCCTGAGGCAATCCCGCGCTTTTGCGGCCAGCTCCCAAAAAAGCCAGTTGAAAAATGGAGCTCAGGGACACTGCAATTCACAAACCCGCAGAGCTATAAATGATAACTCTCATCCACAGATATATTGAGGGAAGGCAACGAAGAGGATTTGAAAGCAAGGCAGAATTGCAGGAAACAGGTTTCAGGAGGTAGATTCGAATCGCCTTTAAAGCACATGAAAAGTCGCAAAACGTCGACAATGATGCCCTTGGCCAAACAGGGCGTATGCGTTTTTACCTGAATATATTCAGGAAAAAACGCATACGCCCTGTTTGGCCAACCAAGCAACCTGGAAAGGCTAATCAGCGCTACAAAGAAGTCTCGCTTCCCATCGGTCAAAAGGGCCATGCTGCAAAAAGTGTCAAAACCAGAAATGCAGGACAGGCCATGGAGAAATGGCAGCCTTGCTACGCTGATGGGCGGGATGTAAATTGCCAACAGCCACTCTGGAGAAGTGTACGGTGTGTCCTGAAACATCGAAAAAACACAGCTCTAGGAGCATAGGGCACGTCCTCTCATGGGCGTATAAATTGGGAAAACTAAAAATCAGCAAGACACAGGCACCCCAAAGTTTAGGGCTGCTCTGTTGACAAGAACCTCCACTTCATGACACCTTAAATATCCCAGGAAAGAGAAAAATGGATAAAGAAGTTGTGGTCCTTATGTACAATGGAATATCACTCAGACATGAAATCAATGTCATAAGGCTAGTAGAAGCAAGATGAGTGGATTTAGGTACGACGATTCTAAGTGAAATAAGTCACACAGAAAAAGACACTTATCATAAGCTATCACTTATAGAGGGAATGTAAAAACCGCTACACTTGAACTGAATTACAAAACAGAACAGAGTCACACGTTTAGAAAACACACTATGGCTGCTTAACGGGAAAGGTGAGGTGGGGTGAGGCATAAAACAAGGGTTTCAAATTCGCTCAGATACCGTTCCATACACCCAATATGTAATAGACAAGACCTACTCCTTGCTCAGTGAACTGGACTCAACACCCCGTATTCACCGCACAAGAATATATGTGACTAGTAAGAATCTTAAAACCTATGTATTGATATCTGTCTGGAAGTGAGTCAAGTGGGTGTAAAGCCGCATAAACACAGCCGTGAAAAGCAGCTAAACCCCATTATAAAAATAAATTACTTTTAAAAACCCGTAAAACAAAGACAGTGAAAGAGAGAGAAATTCTTACACAATTCGTTCAGAGGCTGTGACGCAACCTGGATTGACCATATCTAGACCCACACCTGGATGAGACATAAGGGTGGACACTCTTGGGGCTGAGAGGTTGGGTGAGGTTGGGTGAGCAAACTCAGACCCTTTAAAGTAATACTGCGTGGTACCCGTCCCATGGGTCCCAAATCTCCAGGTTCAAGGGCATCTTCCTACATCGAAAACATGCATGAGAAACCCAGAAGATGGTACACCGTGTGATTTTGAAAGGTTTCTAAAACGCACCCCATTTCTCATCTCCTTGTGCTAGGGTTCACCTTTCCAGCTACTTTACTAGCAATCTCCCTACTTGGAGAATCAGCACCTTTAAGCTCCTGTTCCCTACAGGTTGCAATTTGTCCTGAGGATGAACGGGAAGAGGGGCAACCAATGAGAGACTAGATCTAGGTGTTGGGACAGGCACAGGTCACTCTATTTTCCCATCAGGAAGAAGAATTAAACACAGGCTCAGCCTGCCGCAGGGAACCAGAATAGGGCCTGAGGCAATCCCGTGCTTTTGCGGCCAGCTCCCAAAAAAGACAGTTGAAAAATGGAGCTCAGGGGCACTGCAATTTACAAACCTGCTGAGTTATAAATGATAACTCTCGTCCACAAATATATTGAGGGAAGGCAACGAAGAGGATTTGAAAGCAAGGCAGAATTGCAGGAAACAGGTTTCAGGAGGTAGATTCGAATCGCCTTTAAAGCACACGAAAAGTGGCAAAACGTCGACCGTGATGCCCTTGGCCAAAAAGGGCGTATGCGTTTTTTCCTGAATATATTCAGGAAAAAACGCATACGCCCTTTTTGGCCAACCAAGCAACCTGGAAAGGCAAATCAGCGCTACAAAGAAGTCTCGCTTCCCATCGGTCAAAAGGGCCATGCTGCAAAAAGTGTCAAAACCAGAAATGCAGGACAGGCCATGGAGAAATGGCAGCCTTGCTACGCTGATGGGCGGGATGTAAATTGCCAACAGCCACTCTGGAGAAGTGTACGGTGTGTCCTGAAACATCGAAAAAACACAGCTTAGGGAGCATAGGGCACGTCCACTCATGGGCGTATAAATTGGGAAAATTAAAAATCAGCAAGACACAGGCACCCCAATGTTTAGGGCTGCTTTGTTGACAAGAACCTCCACTTCATGACACCTTAAATATCCCAGGAAAGAGAAAAATGGATAAAGAAGTTGTGGTCCTTATGTACAAAGGAATATCACTCAGACATGATATCAATATCATAAGGCTAGTAGAAGCAAGATGAGTGGATTTAGGTATGACGATTCTAAGTGAAATAAGTCACACAGAAAAAGACACTTATCATAAGCTCTCACTTATAGAGGGAATATAAAAACCGCTACACTTGAACTTAATTACAAAACAGAACAGACTCACACGTTTAGAAAACACACTATGGCTGCTTAACGGGAAAGGTGAGGTGGGGTGATGCATAAAACAAGGGTTTCAAATTTGCTCAGATACCGTTCCATACACCCAATATGTAATAGACAAGACCTACTCCTTGCTCAGTGAACTGGACTCAACACCCCCTATTCACCGCACAAGAATATATGTGACTAGTAAGAATCTTAAAACCTATGTATTGATATCTGTCTGGAAGTGAGTCAAGTGGGTGTAAAGCCGCATAAACACAGCCGTGAAAAGCAGCTAAACCCCATTATAAAAATAAATTACTTTTAAAAACCCGTAAAACAAAGACAGTGAAAGAGAGAGAAATTCTTACAAAATTCGTTCAGAGGCTGTGATGCAACCTGGATTGACCATATCTAGACCCACAGCTGGATGAGACATAAGGGTGGACACTCTTGGGGCTTAGAGGTTGGGTGAGGTTGGGTGAGCAAACGCAGACCCTTTAAAGTAATACTGTGTGGTACCCATCCCATGGGTCCCAAATCTCCAGGTTCAAGGGCATCTTCCTACATCGAAAACATGCATGAGAAACCCAGAAGATGGTACACCGTGTGATTTTGAAAGGTTTCTAAAACGCACCCCATTTCTCATCTCCTTGTGCTAGGGTTCGCCTTTCCAGCTACTTTACTAGCAATCTCCCTACTTGGAGAATCAGCACCTTTAAGCTCCTGTTCCCTACAGGTTGCAATTTGTCCTGAGGATGAACGGGAAGAGGGGCAACCAATGAGAGACTAGATCTAGGTGTTGGGACAGGCACAGGTCACTCTATTTTCCCATCAGGAAGAAGAATTAAACACAGGCTCAGCCTCCCGCCGGGAACCAGAATAGGGCCTGAGGCAATCCCGCGCTTTTGCGGCCAGCTCCCAAAAAAGCGAGTTGAAAAATGGAGCTCAGGGACACTGCAATTCACAAACCCGCAGAGTTATAAATGATAACTGTCATCCACAGATATATTGAGGGAAGGCAACGAAGAGGATTTTAAAGCAAGGCAGAATTGCAGGAAACAGATTTCAGGAGGTAGATTCGAATCGCCATTAAAGCACATGAAAAGCGGCAAAACGTCGACAATGATGCCCTTGGCCAAAAAGGGCGTATGCGTTTTTTCCTGAATATATTCAGGAAAAAACGCATACGCCCTTTTTGGCCAACCAAGCAACATGGAAAGGCAAATAAGCGCTACAAAGAAGTTTCGCTTCCCATCGGTCAAAAGTGCCATGCTGCAAAAAGTGTCAAAACCAGAAATGCAGGACAGGCCATGGAGAAATGGCAGCCTTGCTACGCTGATGGGCGGGATGTAAATTGCCAACAGCCACTCTGGAAAAGTGTACGGTGTGTCCTGAAACATCGAAAAAACACAGCTTAGGGAGCATAGGGCACGTCCACTCATGGGCGTATAAATTGGGAAAACTAAAAATCAGCAAGACACAGGCACCCCAAAGTTTAGGGCTGCTCTGTTGACAAGAACCTCCACTTCATGACACCTTAAATATCCCAGGAAAGAGAAAAATGGATAAAGAAGTTGTGGTCCTTATGTACAATGGAATATCACTCAGACATGAAATCAATGTCATAAGGCTAGTAGAAGCAAGATGAGTGGATTTAGGTACGATGATCCTAAGTGAAATAAGTCACACAGAAAAAGACACTTATCATAAGCTATCACTTATAGAGGGAATGTAAAAACCGCTACACTTGAACTGAATTACAAAACAGAACAGAGTCACACGTTTAGAAAACACACGATGGCTGCTGAGCGGGAAAGGTGAGGTGGGGTGATGCATAAAACAAGGGTTTCAAATTCGCTCAGATACCGTTCCATACACCCAATATGTAATAGACAAGACCTACTCCTTGCTCAGTGAACTGGACTCAACACCCCCTATTCACCGCACAAGAATATATGTGACTAGTAAGAATCTTAAAACCTATGTATTGATATCTGTCTGGAAGTGAGTCAAGTGGGTGTAAAGCCGCATAAACACAGCCGTGAAAAGCAGCTAAACCCCATTATAAAAATAAATTACTTTTAAAAACCCGTAAAACAAAGACAGTGAAAGAGAGAGAAATTCTTACACAATTCGTTCAGAGGCTGTGATGCAACCTGGATTGACATATCTAGACCCACAGCTGGATGAGACATAAGGGTGGACACTCTTGGGGCTGAAAGGTTGGGTGAGGTTGGGTGAGCAAATGCAGACCCTTTAAAGTAATACTGCCTGGTACCCATCCCATGGATCCCAAATCTCCAGGTTCAAGGGCATCTGCCTACATCGAAAACATGCATGAGAAACCCAGAAGATGGTACACCGTGTGATTTTGAAAGGTTTCTAATACGCACCTCATTTCTCATCTCCTTGTGCTCGGGTTCGCCTTTCCAGCTACTTTACTAGCAATCTCCCTACTTGGAGAATCAGCACCTTTAAGCTCCTGTTCCCTACAGGTTGCAATTTGTCCTGAGGATGAACGGGAAGAGGGGCAACCAATGAGAGACTAGATCTAGGTGTTGGGACAGGCACAGGTCACTCTATTTCCCATCAGGAAGAAGAATTAACCACAGGCTAAGCCTGCCGCCCAGAAGCAGAATAGGGCCTGAGGCAATCCAGCGCTTTTGCGGCCAGCTCCCAAAAAAGCCAGTTGAAAAATGGAGCTCAGGGACACTGCAATTCAGAAACCCGCAGAGTTATGAATGATAACCCTCATCCACAGATATATTGAGGGAAGGCAACGAAGAGGATTTGAAAGCAAGGCAGAATTGCACGAAACAGGTTTCAGGAGGTAGATTCGAATCGCCTTTAAAGCACATGAAAAGTGGCAAAACGTCAACAATGATGCCCTTGTCCAAACAGGGCGTATGCGTTTTTTCCTGAATATATTCAGGAAAAAACGCATACGCCCTGTTTGGCCAACCAAGCAACCTGGAAAGGCTAATCAACGCTACAAAGAAATCTCGCTTCCCATCGGTCAAAAGGGCCATGCTGCAAAAAGTGTCAAAACCAGAAATGCAGGACAGGCCATGGAGAAATGGCAGCCTTGCTACGCTGATGGGCGGGATGTAAATTGCCAACAGCCACTCTGGAGAAGTGTACGGTGTGTCCTGAAACATCGAAAAAACACAGCTTAGGGAGCATAGGGCACGTCCTCTCATGGGCGTATATATTGGGAAAATTAAAAATCAGCAAGACACAGGCACCCCAAAGTTTAGGGCTGCTCTGTTGACAAGAACCTCCACTTCATGACACCTTAAATATCCCAGGAAAGACAAAAATGGATAAAGAAGTTGTGGTCCTTATGTACAATGGAATATCACTCAGACATGAAATCAATGTCATAAGGCTAGTAGAAGCAAGATGAGAGGATTTAGGTACGATGATCCTAAGTGAAATAAGTCACACAGAAAAAGACACTTATCATAAGCTATCACTTATAGAGGGAATGTAAAAACCGCTACACTTGAACTGAATTACAAAACAGAACAGAGTCACACGTTTAGAAAACACACTATGGCTGCTTAACGGGAAATGTGAGGTGGGGTGATGCATAAAACAAGGGTTTCAAATTCGCTCACATACCGTTCCATACACCCAATATGTAATAGACAAGACCTACTCCTTGCTCAGTGAACTGGACTCAACACCCCCTATTCACCGCACAAGAATATATGTGACTAGTAAGAATCTTAAAACCTATGTATTGATATCTGTCTGGAAGTGAGTCAAGTGGGTGTAAAGCCGCATAAACACAGCCGTGAAAAGCAGCTAAACCCCATTATAAAAATAAATTACTTTTAAAAACCCGTAAAACAAAGACAGTGAAAAAGAGAGAAATTCTTACACAATTCGTTCAGAGGCTGTGATGCAACCTGGATTGACCATATCTAGACCCACAGCTGGATGAGACATAAGGGTGGACACTCTTGGGGCTGAAAGGTTGGGTGAGGTTGGGTGAGCAAACGCAGACCCTTTAAAGTAATACTGCCTGGTACCCATCCCATGGGTCCCAAACCTCCAGGTTGAAGGGCATCTTCCTACATCGAAAACATGCATGAGAAACCCAGAAGATGGTACACCGTGTGATTTTGAAAGGTTTCTAATACGCACCTCATTTCTCATCTCCTTGTGCTCGGGTTCGCCTTTCCAGCTACTTTACTAGCAATCTCCCTACTTGGAGAATCAGCACCTTTAAGCTCCTGTCCCCTACAGGATGCAATTTGTCCTGAGGATGAACGGGAAGAGGGGCAACCAATGAGAGACTAGATCTATGTGTTGGGACAGGCACAGGTCACTCTATTTTCCCATCAGGAAGAAGAATTAACCACAGGCTCAGCCTGCCGCCAGGAACCAGAATAGGGCCTGAGGCAATCCCGTGCTTTTGCGGCCAGCTCCCAAAAAAGACAGTTGAAAAATGGAGCTCAGGGACACTGCAATTCACAAACCCGCAGAGCTATAAATGATAACTCTCATCCACAGATATAATGAGGGAAGGCAACGAAGAGGATTTGAAAGCAAGGCAGAATTTCAGGAAACAGGTTTCAGGAGGTAGATTCGAATCGCCTTTAAAGCATATGAAAAGTGGCAAAACGTCGACAATGATGCCCTTGGCCAAACAGGGCGTATGCGTTTTTTCCTGAATATATTCAGGAAAAAACGCATACGCCCTGTTTGGCCAACCAAGCAACCTGGAAAGGCTAATCAGCGCTACAAAGAAGTCTCGCTTCCCATCGGTCAAAAGTGCCATGCTGCAAAAAGTGTCCAAACCAGAAATGCAGGACAGGCCATGGAGAAATGGCAGCCTTGCTACGCTGATGGGCGGGATGTAAATTGCCAACAGCCACTCTGGAAAAGTGTACGGTGTGTCCTGAAACATCGAAAAAACACAGCTTAGGGAGCATAGGGCACGTCCACTCATGGGCGTATAAATTGGGAAAACTAAAAATCAGCAAGACACAGGCACCCCAAAGTTTAGGGCTGCTCTGTTGACAAGAACCTCCACTTCATGACACCTTAAATATCCCAGGAAAGAGAAAAATGGATAAAGAAGTTGTGGTCCTTATGTACAATGGAATATCACTCAGACATGAAATCAATGTCATAAGGCTAGTAGAAGCAAGATGAGTGGATTTAGGTACGATGATCCTAAGTGAAATAAGTCACACAGAAAAAGACACTTATCATAAGCTATCACTTATAGAGGGAATGTAAAAACCGCTACACTTGAACTGAATTACAAAACAGAACAGAGTCACACGTTTAGAAAACACACTATGGCTGCTTAACGGGAAAGGTGAGGTGGGGTGATGCATAAAACAAGGGTTTCAAATTCGCTCAGATACCGTTCCATACACCCAATATGTAATAGACAAGACCTACTCCTTGCTCAGTGAACTGGACTCAACACCCCCTATTCACCGCACAAGAATATATGTGACTAGTAAGAATCTTAAAACCTATGTATTGATATCTGTCTGGAAGTGAGTCAAGTGGGTGTAAAGCCGCATAAACACAGCCGTGAAAAGCAGCTAAACCCCATTATAAAAATAAATTACTTTTAAAAACCCGTAAAACAAAGACAGTGAAAGAGAGAGAAATTCTTACAAAATTCGTTCAGAGGCTGTGATGCAACCTGGATTGACCATATCTAGACCCACAGCTGGATGAGACATAAGGGTGGACACTCTTGGGGCTGAAAGTTTGGGTGAGGTTGGGTGAGCAAACGCAGACCCTTTAAAGTAATACTGCCTGGTACCCATCCCATGGGTCCCAAATCTCCAGGTTCAAGGGCATCTTCCTACATCGAAAACATGCATGAGAAACCCAGAAGATGGTACACCGTGTGATTTTGAAAGGTTTCTAATACGCACCTCATTTCTCATCTCCTTGTGCTCGGGTTCACCTTTCCAGCTACTTTACTAGCAATCTCCCTACTTGGAGAATCAGCACCTTTAAGCTCCTGTTCCCTACAGGTTGCAATTTGTCCTGAGGATGAACGGGAAGAGGGGCAACAAATGAGAGACTAGATCTAGGTGTTGGGACAGGCACAGGTTACTCTATTTCCCATCAGGAAGAAGAATTAACCACAGGCTAAGCCTGCCGCCCAGAAGCAGAATAGGGCCTGAGGCAATCCCGCGCTTTTGCGGCCAGCTCCCAAAAAAGCCAGTTGAAAAATGGAGCTCAGGGACACTGCAATTCAGAAACCCGCAGAGTTATGAATGATAACTCTCATCCACAGATATATTGAGGGAAGGCAACGAAGAGGATTTGAAAGCAAGGCAGAATTGCAGGAAACAGATTTCAGGAGGTAGATTCGAATCGCCTTTAAAGCACATGAAAAGCGGCAAAACGTTCACAATGATGCCCTTCGCCAAAAAGGGCGTATGCGTTTTTTCCTGAATATATTCAGGAAAAAACGCATACGCCCTTTTTGGCCAACCAAGCAACCTGGAAAGGCAAATCAGTGCTACAAAGAAGTCTCGCTTCCCATCGGTCAAAAGTGCCATGCTGCAAAAAGTGTCCAAACCAGAAATGCAGGACAGGCCATGGAGAAATGGCAGCCTTGCTACGCTGATGGGCGGGATGTAAATTGCCAACAGCCACTCTGGAAAAGTGTACGGTGTGTCCTGAAACATCGAAAAAACACAGCTTAGGGAGCATAGGGCACGTCCACTCATGGGCGTATAAATTGGGAAAACTAAAAATCAGCAAGACACAGGCACCCCAAAGTTTAGGGCTGCTCTGTTGACAAGAACCTCCACTTCATGACACCTTAAATATCCCAGGAAAGAGAAAAATGGATAAAGAAGTTGTGGTCCTTATGTACAATGGAATATCACTCAGACATGAAATCAATGTCATAAGGCTAGTAGAAGCAAGATGAGTGGATTTAGGTACGATGATCCTAAGTGAAATAAGTCACACAGAAAAAGACACTTATCATAAGCTATCACTTATAGAGGGAATGTAAAAACCGCTACACTTGAACTGAATTACAAAACAGAACAGAGTCACACGTTTAGAAAACACACGATGGCTGCTGAGCGGGAAAGGTGAGGTGGGGTGATGCATAAAACAAGGGTTTCAAATTCGCTCAGATACCGTTCCATACACCCAATATGTAATAGACAAGACCTACTCCTTGCTCAGTGAACTGGACTCAACACCCCCTATTCACCGCACAAGAATATATGTGACTAGTAAGAATCTTAAAACCTATGTATTGATATCTGTCTGGAAGTGAGTCAAGTGGGTGTAAAGCCGCATAAACACAGCCGTGAAAAGCAGCTAAACCCCATTATAAAAATAAATTACTTTTAAAAACCCGTAAAACAAAGACAGTGAAAGAGAGAGAAATTCTTACATAATTCGTTCAGAGGCTGTGATGCAACCTGGATTGACATATCTAGACACACAGCTGGATGAGACATAAGGGTGGACACTCTTGGGGCTGAAAGGTTGGGTGAGGTTGGGTGAGCAAACGCAGACCCTTTAAAGTAATACTGCCTGGTACCCATCCCATGGGTCCCAAATCTCCAGGTTCAAGGGCATCTGCCTACATCGAAAACATGCATGAGAAACCCAGAAGATGGTACACCGTGTGATTTTGAAAGCTTTCTAATACGCACCTCATTTCTCATCTCCTTGTGCTCGGGTTCGCCTTTCCAGCTACTTTACTAGCAATCTCCCTACTTGGAGAATCAGCACCTTTAAGCTCCTGTTCCCTACAGGTTGCAATTTGTCCTGAGGATGAACGGGAAGAGGGGCAACCAATGAGAGACTAGATCTAGGTGTTGGGACAGGCACAGGTCACTCTATTTCCCATCAGGAAGAAGAATTAACCACAGGCTAAGCCTGCCGCCCAGAAGCAGAATAGAGCCTGAGGCAATCCCGCGCTTTTGCGGCCAGCTCCCAAAAAAGCCAGTTGAAAAATGGAGCTCAGGGACACTGCAATTCAGAAACCCGCAGAGTTATGAATGATAACTCTCATCCACAGATATATTGAGGGAAGGCAACGAAGAGGATTTGAAAGCAAGGCAGAATTGCAGGAAACAGATTTCAGGAGGTAGATTCGAATCGCCTTTAAAGCACATGAAAAGCGGCAAAACGTCGACAATGATGCCCTTCGCCAAAAAGGGCGTATGCGTTTTTTCCTGAATATATTCAGGAAAAAACGCATACGCCCTTTTTGGCCAACCAAGCAACCTGGAAAGGCAAATCAGTGCTACAAAGAAGTCTCGCTTCCCATCGGTCAAAAGTGCCATGCTGCAAAAAGTGTCAAAACCAGAAATGCAGGACAGGCCATGGAGAAATGGCAGCCTTGCTACGCTGATGGGCGGGATGTTAATTGCCAACAGCCACTCTGGAAAAGTGTACGGTGTGTCCTGAAACATCGAAAAAACACAGCTTAGGGAGCATAGGGCACGTCCACTCATGGGCGTATAAATTGGGAAAACTAAAAATCAGCAAGACACAGGCACCCCAAAGTTTAGGGCTGCTCTGTTGACAAGAACCTCCACTTCATGACACCTTAAATATCCCAGGAAAGAGAAAAATGGATAAAGAAGTTGTGGTCCTTATGTACAATGGAATATCACTCAGACATGAAATCAATGTCATAAGGCTAGTAGAAGCAAGATGAGTGGATTTAGGTACGATGATCCTAAGTGAAATAAGTCACACAGAAAAAGACACTTATCATAAGCTATCACTTATAGAGGGAATGTAAAAACCGCTACACTTGAACTGAATTACAAAACAGAACAGAGTCACACGTTTAGAAAACACACTATGGCTGCTTAACGGGAAAGGTGAGGTGGGGTGATGCATAAAACAAGGGTTTCAAATTCGCTCAGATACCGTTCCATACACCCAATATGTAATAGACAAGACCTACTCCTTGCTCAGTGAACTGGACTCAACACCCCCTATTCACCGCACAAGAATATATGTGACTAGTAAGAATCTTAAAACCTATGTATTGATATCTGTCTGGAAGTGAGTCAAGTGGGTGTAAAGCCGCATAAACACAGCCGTGAAAAGCAGCTAAACCCCATTATAAAAATAAATTACTTTTAAAAACCCGTAAAACAAAGACAGTGAAAGAGAGAGAAATTCTTACAAAATTCGTTCAGAGGCTGTGATGCAACCTGGATTGACCATATCTAGACCCACAGCTGGATGAGACATAAGGGTGGACACTCTTGGGGCTGAAAGTTTGGGTGAGGTTGGGTGAGCAAACGCAGACCCTTTAAAGTAATACTGCCTGGTACCCATCCCATGGGTCCCAAATCTCCAGGTTCAAGGGCATCTTCCTACATCGAAAACATGCATGAGAAACCCAGAAGATGGTACACCGTGTGATTTTGAAAGGTTTCTAATACGCACCTCATTTCTCATCTCCTTGTGCTCGGGTTCACCTTTCCAGCTACTTTACTAGCAATCTCCCTACTTGGAGAATCAGCACCTTTAAGCTCCTGTTCCCTACAGGTTGCAATTTGTCCTGAGGATGAACGGGAAGAGGGGCAACAAATGAGAGACTAGATCTAGGTGTTGGGACAGGCACAGGTTACTCTATTTCCCATCAGGAAGAAGAATTAACCACAGGCTAAGCCTGCCGCCCAGAAGCAGAATAGGGCCTGAGGCAATCCCGCGCTTTTGCGGCCAGCTCCCAAAAAAGCCAGTTGAAAAATGGAGCTCAGGGACACTGCAATTCAGAAACCCGCAGAGTTATGAATGATAACTCTCATCCACAGATATATTGAGGGAAGGCAACGAAGAGGATTTGAAAGCAAGGCAGAATTGCAGGAAACAGATTTCAGGAGGTAGATTCGAATCGCCTTTAAAGCACATGAAAAGCGGCAAAACGTCGACAATGATGCCCTTCGCCAAAAAGGGCGTATGCGTTTTTTCCTGAATATATTCAGGAAAAAACGCATACGCCCTTTTTCGCCAACCAAGCAACCTGGAAAGGCAAATCAGTGCTACAAAGAAGTCTCGCTTCCCATCGGTCAAAAGTGCCATGCTGCAAAAAGTGTCCAAACCAGAAATGCAGGACAGGCCATGGAGAAATGGCAGCCTTGCTACGCTGATGGGCGGGATGTAAATTGCCAACAGCCACTCTGGAAAAGTGTACGGTGTGTCCTGAAACATCGAAAAAACACAGCTTAGGGAGCATAGGGCACGTCCACTCATGGGCGTATAAATTGGGAAAACTAAAAATCAGCAAGACACAGGCACCCCAAAGTTTAGGGCTGCTCTGTTGACAAGAACCTCCACTTCATGACACCTTAAATATCCCAGGAAAGAGAAAAATGGATAAAGAAGTTGTGGTCCTTATGTACAATGGAATATCACTCAGACATGAAATCAATGTCATAAGGCTAGTAGAAGCAAGATGAGTGGATTTAGGTACGATGATCCTAAGTGAAATAAGTCACACAGAAAAAGACACTTATCATAAGCTATCACTTATAGAGGGAATGTAAAAACCGCTACACTTGAACTGAATTACAAAACAGAACAGAGTCACACGTTTAGAAAACACACGATGGCTGCTGAGCGGGAAAGGTGAGGTGGGGTGATGCATAAAACAAGGGTTTCAAATTCGCTCAGATACCGTTCCATACACCCAATATGTAATAGACAAGACCTACTCCTTGCTCAGTGAACTGGACTCAACACCCCCTATTCACCGCACAAGAATATATGTGACTAGTAAGAATCTTAAAACCTATGTATTGATATCTGTCTGGAAGTGAGTCAAGTGGGTGTAAAGCCGCATAAACACAGCCGTGAAAAGCAGCTAAACCCCATTATAAAAATAAATTACTTTTAAAAACCCGTAAAACAAAGACAGTGAAAGAGAGAGAAATTCTTACATAATTCGTTCAGAGGCTGTGATGCAACCTGGATTGACATATCTAGACACACAGCTGGATGAGACATAAGGGTGGACACTCTTGGGGCTGAAAGGTTGGGTGAGGTTGGGTGAGCAAACGCAGACCCTTTAAAGTAATACTGCCTGGTACCCATCCCATGGGTCCCAAATCTCCAGGTTCAAGGGCATCTGCCTACATCGAAAACATGCATGAGAAACCCAGAAGATGGTACACCGTGTGATTTTGAAAGCTTTCTAATACACACCTCATTTCTCATCTCCTTGTGCTCCGGTTCGCCTTTCCAGCTACTTTACTAGCAATCTCCCTACTTGGAGAATCAGCACCTTTAAGCTCCTGTTCCCTACAGGTTGCAATTTGTCCTGAGGATGAACGGGAAGAGGGGCAACCAATGAGAGACTAGATCTAGGTGTTGGGACAGGCACAGGTCACTCTATTTCCCATCAGGAAGAAGAATTAACCACAGGCTAAGCCTGCCGCCCAGAAGCAGAATAGGGCCTGAGGCAATCCCGCGCTTTTGCGGCCAGCTCCCAAAAAAGCCAGTTGAAAAATGGAGCTCAGGGACACTGCAATTCAGAGACCCGCAGAGTTATGAATGATAACTCTCATCCACAGATATATTGAGGGAAGGCAACGAAGAGGATTTGAAAGCAAGGCAGAATTGCAGGAAACAGATTTCAGGAGGTAGATTCGAATCGCCTTTAAAGCACATGAAAAGCGGCAAAACGTCGACAATGATGCCCTTCGCCAAAAAGGGCATATGCGTTTTTTCCTGAATATAGTCAGGAAAAAACGCATACGCCCTTTTTGGCCAACCAAGCAACCTGGAAAGGCAAATCAGTGCTACAAAGAAGTCTCGCTTCCCATCGGTCAAAAGTGCCATGCTGCAAAAAGTGTCAAAACCAGAAATGCAGGACAGGCCATGGAGAAATGGCAGCCTTGCTACGCTGATGGGCGGGATGTAAATTGCCAACAGCCACTCTGGAAAAGTGTACGGTGTGTCCTGAAACATCGAAAAAACACAGCTTAGGGAGCATAGGGCACGTCCACTCATGGGCGTATAAATTGGGAAAACTAAAAATCAGCAAGACACAGGCACCCCAAAGTTTAGGGCTGCTCTGTTGACAAGAACCTCCACTTCATGACACCTTAAATATCCCAGGAAAGAGAAAAATGGATAAAGAAGTTGTGGTCCTTATGTACAATGGAATATCACTCAGACATGAAATCAATGTCATAAGGCTAGTAGAAGCAAGATGAGTGGATTTAGGTACGATGATCCTAAGTGAAATAAGTCACACAGAAAAAGACACTTATCATAAGCTATCACTTATAGAGGGAATGTAAAAACCGCTACACTTGAACTGAATTACAAAACAGAACAGAGTCACACGTTTAGAAAACACACTATGGCTGCTTAACGGGAAAGGTGAGGTGGGGTGATGCATAAAACAAGGGTTTCAAATTCGCTCAGATACCGTTCCATACACCCAATATGTAATAGACAAGACCTACTCCTTGCTCAGTGAACTGGACTCAACACCCCCTATTCACCGCACAAGAATATATGTGACTAGTAAGAATCTTAAAACCTATGTATTGATATCTGTCTGGAAGTGAGTCAAGTGGGTGTAAATCCGCATAAACACAGCCGTGAAAAGCAGCTAAACCCCATTATAAAAATAAATTACTTTTAAAAACCCGTAAAACAAAGACAGTGAAAGAGAGAGAAATTCTTACAAAATTCGTTCAGAGGCTGTGATGCAACCTGGATTGACCATATCTAGACCCACAGCTGGATGAGACATAAGGGTGGACACTCTTGGGGCTGAAAGGTTGGGTGAGGTTGGGTGAGCAAACGCAGACCCTTTAAAGTAATACTGCCTTGTACCCATCCCATGGGTCCCAAATCTCCAGGTTCAAGGGCATCTTCCTACATCGAAAACATGCATGAGAAACC
The DNA here is from genome assembly GCF_028021215.1 of Eschrichtius robustus. Lineage (NCBI taxonomy): Eukaryota > Metazoa > Chordata > Mammalia > Artiodactyla > Eschrichtiidae > Eschrichtius > Eschrichtius robustus. The sequence continues at coordinate 650,487 of NW_027175818.1, read as the reverse complement.
CAGAAGATGGTACACCGTGTGATTTTGAAAGGTTTCTAATACGCACCTCATTTCTCATCACCTTGTGCTCGGGTTCGCCTTTCCAGCTACTTTACTAGCAACCTCCCTACTTGGAGAATCAGCACCTTTAAGCTCCTGTTCCCTACAGGTTGCAATTTGTCCTGAGTATGAACGGGAAGAGGGGCAACCAATGAGAGACTAGATCTAGGTGTTGGGACAGGCACAGGTCACTCTATTTCCCATCAGGAAGAAGAATTAACCACAGGCTAAGCCTGCCGCCCAGAAGCAGAATAGGGCCTGAGGCAATCTCGCGCTTTTGCGGCCAGCTCCCAAAAAAGCCAGTTGAAAAATGGAGCTCAGGGACACTGCAATTCAGAAACCCGCAGAGTTATGAATGATAACTCTCATCCACAGATATATTGAGGGAAGGCAACGAAGAGGATTTAAAAGCAAGGCAGAATTGCAGGAAAAAGATTTCAGGAGGTAGATTCGAATCGCCTTTAAAGCACATGAAAAGCGGCAAAACGTCGACAATGATGCCCTTGGCCAAAAAGGGCGTATGCGTTTTTTCCTGAATATATTCAGGAAAAAACGCATACGCCCTTTTTGGCCAACCAAGCAACCTGGAAAGGCAAATCAGTGCTACAAAGAAGTCTCGCTTCCCATCGGTCAAAAGTGCCATGCTGCAAAAAGTGTCCAAACCAGAAATGCAGGACAGGCCATGGAGAAATGGCAGCCTTGCTACGCTGATGGGCGGGATGTAAATTGCCAACAGCCACTCTGGAAAAGTGTACGGTGTGTCCTGAAACATCGAAAAAACACAGCTTAGGGAGCATAGGGCACGTCCACTCATGGGCGTATAAATTGGGAAAACTAAAAATCAGCAAGACACAGGCACCCCAAAGTTTAGGGCTGCTCTGTTGACAAGAACCTCCACTTCATGACACCTTAAATATCCCAGGAAAGAGAAAAATGGATAAAGAAGTTGTGGTCCTTATGTACAATGGAATATCACTCAGACATGAAATCAATGTCATAAGGCTAGTAGAAGCAAGATGAGTGGATTTAGGTACGATGATCCTAAGTGAAATAAGTCACACAGAAAAAGACACTTATCATAAGCTATCACTTATAGAGGGAATGTAAAAACCGCTACACTTGAACTGAATTACAAAACAGAACAGAGTCACACGTTTAGAAAACACACGATGGCTGCTGAGCGGGAAAGGTGAGGTGGGGTAATGCATAAAACAAGGGTTTCAAATTCGCTCAGATACCGTTCCATACACCCAATATGTAATAGACAAGACCTACTCCTTGCTCAGTGAACTGGACTCAACACCCCCTATTCACCGCACAAGAATATATGTGACTAGTAAGAATCTTAAAACCTATGTATTGATATCTGTCTGGAAGTGAGTCAAGTGGGAGTAAAGCCGCATAAACACAGCCGTGAAAAGCAGCTAAACCCCATTATAAAAATAAATTACTTTTAAAAACCCGTAAAACAAAGACAGTGAAAGAGAGAGAAATTCTTACACAATTCGTTCAGAGGCTGTGATGCAACCTGGATTGACATATCTAGACCCACAGCTGGATGAGACATAAGGGTGGACACTCTTGGGGCTGAAAGGTTGGGTGAGGTTGGGTGAGCAAACGCAGAACCTTTAAAGTAATACTGCCTGGTACCCATCCCTTGGGTCCCAAATCTCCAGGTTCAAGGGCATCTTCCTACATCGAAAACATGCATGAGAAACCCAGAAGATGGTACACCGTGTGTTTTTGAAAGGTTTCTAATACGCACCTCATTTCTCATCTCCTTGTGCTCGGGTTCGCCTTTCCAGCTACTTTACTAGCAATCTCCCTACTTGGAGAATCAGCACCTTTAAGCTCCTGTTCCCTACAGGTTGCAATTTGTCCTGAGGATGAACGGGAAGAGGGGCAACCAATGAGAGACTAGATCTAGGTGTTGGGACAGGCACAGGTCACTCTATTTCCCATCAGGAAGAAGAATTAACCACAGGCTAAGCCTGCCGCCCAGAAGCAGAATAGGGCCTGAGGCAATCCCGCGCTTTTGCGGCCAGCTCCCAAAAAAGCCAGTTGAAAAATGGAGCTCAGGGACACTGCAATTCAGAAACCCGCAGAGTTATGAATGATAACTCTCATCCACAGATATATTGAGGGAAGGCAACGAAGAGGATTTGAAAGCAAGGCAGAATTGCAGGAAACAGATTTCAGGAGGTAGATTCGAATCTCCTTTAAAGCACATGAAAAGCGGCAAAACGTCGACAATGATGCCCTTGGCCAAAAAGGGCGTATGCGTTTTTTCCTGAATATATTCAGGAAAAAACGCATACGCCCTTTTTGGCCAACCAAGCAACCTGGAAAGGCAAATCAGTGCTACAAAGAAGTCTCGCTTCCCATCGGTCAAAAGTGCCATGCTGCAAAAAGTGTCAAAACCAGAAATGCAGGACAGGCCATGGAGAAATGGCAGCCTTGCTACGCTGATGGGCGGGATGTAAATTGCCAACAGCCACTCTGGAAAAGTGTACGGTGTGTCCTGAAACATCGAAAAAACACAGCTTAGGGAGCATAGGGCACGTCCACTCATGGGCGTATAAATTGGGAAAACTAAAAATCAGCAAGACACAGGCACCCCAAAGTTTAGGGCTGCTCTGTTGACAAGAACCTCCACTTCATGACACCTTAAATATCCCAGGAAAGAGAAAAATGGATAAAGAAGTTGTGGTCCTTATGTACAATGGAATATCACTCAGACATGAAATCAATGTCATAAGGCTAGTAGAGGCAAGATGAGTGGATTTAGGTACGATGATCCTAAGTGAAATAAGTCACACAGAAAAAGACACTTATCATAAGCTATCACTTATAGAGGGAATGTAAAAACCGCTACACTTGAACTGAATTACAAAACAGAACAGAGTCACACGTTTAGAAAACACACTTGGGCTGCTTAACGGGAAAGGTGAGGTGGGGTGATGCATAAAACAAGGGTTTCAAATTCGCTCAGATACCGTTCCATACACCCAATATGTAATAGACAAGACCTACTCCTTGCTCAGTGAACTGGACTCAACACCCCCTATTCACCGCACAAGAATATATGTGACTAGTAAGAATCTTAAAACCTATGTATTGATATCTGTCTGGAAGTGAGTCAATTGGGTGTAAAGCCGCATAAACACAGCCGTGAAAAGCAGCTAAACCCCATTATAAAAATAAATTACTTTTAAAAACCCGTAAAACAAAGACAGTGAAAGAGAGAGAAATTCTTACAAAATTCGTTCAGAGGCTGTGATGCAACCTGGATTGACCATATCTAGACCCACAGCTGGATGAGACATAAGGGTGGACACTCTTGGGGCTGAAAGTTTGGGTGAGGTTGGGTGAGCAAACGCAGACCCTTTAAAGTAATACTGCCTGGTACCCATCCCATGGGTCCCAAATCTCCAGGTTCAAGGGCATCTTCCTACATCGAAAACATGCATGAGAAACCCAGAAGATGGTACACCGTGTGATTTTGAAAGGTTTCTAATACGCACCTCATTTCTCATCTCCTTGTGCTCGGGTTCACCTTTCCAGCTACTTTACTAGCAATCTCCCTACTTGGAGAATCAGCACCTTTAAGCTCCTGTTCCCTACAGGTTGCAATTTGTCCTGAGGATGAACGGGAAGAGGGGCAACAAATGAGAGACTAGATCTAGGTGTTGGGACAGGCACAGGTTACTCTATTTCCCATCAGGAAGAAGAATTAACCACAGGCTAAGCCTGCCGCCCAGAAGCAGAATAGGGCCTGAGGCAATCCCGCGCTTTTGCGGCCAGCTCCCAAAAAAGCCAGTTGAAAAATGGAGCTCAGGGACACTGCAATTCAGAAACCCGCAGAGTTATGAATGATAACTCTCATCCACAGATATATTGAGGGAAGGCAACGAAGAGGATTTGAAAGCAAGGCAGAATTGCAGGAAACAGATTTCAGGAGGTAGATTCGAATCGCCTTTAAAGCACATGAAAAGCGGCAAAACGTCGACAATGATGCCCTTCGCCAAAAAGGGCGTATGCGTTTTTTCCTGAATATATTCAGGAAAAAACGCATACGCCCTTTTTGGCCAACCAAGCAACCTGGAAAGGCAAATCAGTGCTACAAAGAAGTCTCGCTTCCCATCGGTCAAAAGTGCCATGCTGCAAAAAGTGTCCAAACCAGAAATGCAGGACAGGCCATGGAGAAATGGCAGCCTTGCTACGCTGATGGGCGGGATGTAAATTGCCAACAGCCACTCTGGAAAAGTGTACGGTGTGTCCTGAAACATCGAAAAAACACAGCTTAGGGAGCATAGGGCACGTCCACTCATGGGCGTATAAATTGGGAAAACTAAAAATCAGCAAGACACAGGCACCCCAAAGTTTAGGGCTGCTCTGTTGACAAGAACCTCCACTTCATGACACCTTAAATATCCCAGGAAAGAGAAAAATGGATAAAGAAGTTGTGGTCCTTATGTACAATGGAATATCACTCAGACATGAAATCAATGTCATAAGGCTAGTAGAAGCAAGATGAGTGGATTTAGGTACGATGATCCTAAGTGAAATAAGTCACACAGAAAAAGACACTTATCATAAGCTATCACTTATAGAGGGAATGTAAAAACCGCTACACTTGAACTGAATTACAAAAGAGAACAGAGTCACACGTTTAGAAAACACACGATGGCTGCTGAGCGGGAAAGGTGAGGAGGGGTGATGCATAAAACAAGGGTTTCAAATTCGCTCAGATACCGTTCCATACACCCAATATGTAATAGACAAGACCTACTCCTTGCTCAGTGAACTGGACTCAACACCCCCTATTCACCGCACAAGAATATATGTGACTAGTAAGAATCTTAAAACCTATGTATTGATATCTGTCTGGAAGTGAGTCAAGTGGGTGTAAAGCCGCATAAACACAGCCGTGAAAAGCAGCTAAACCCCATTATAAAAATAAATTACTTTTAAAAACCCGTAAAACAAAGACAGTGAAAGAGAGAGAAATTCTTACATAATTCGTTCAGAGGCTGTGATGCAACCTGGATTGACATATCTAGACACACAGCTGGATGAGACATAAGGGTGGACACTCTTGGGGCTGAAAGGTTGGGTGAGGTTGGGTGAGCAAACGCAGACCCTTTAAAGTAATACTGCCTGGTACCCATCCCATGGGTCCCAAATCTCCAGGTTCAAGGGCATCTGCCTACATCGAAAACATGCATGAGAAACCCAGAAGATGGTACACCGTGTGATTTTGAAAGCTTTCTAATACACACCTCATTTCTCATCTCCTTGTGCTCCGGTTCGCCTTTCCAGCTACTTTACTAGCAATCTCCCTACTTGGAGAATCAGCACCTTTAAGCTCCTGTTCCCTACAGGTTGCAATTTGTCCTGAGGATGAACGGGAAGAGGGGCAACCAATGAGAGACTAGATCTAGGTGTTGGGACAGGCACAGGTCACTCTATTTCCCATCAGGAAGAAGAATTAACCACAGGCTAAGCCTGCCGCCCAGAAGCAGAATAGGGCCTGAGGCAATCCCGCGCTTTTGCGGCCAGCTCCCAAAAAAGCCAGTTGAAAAATGGAGCTCAGGGACACTGCAATTCAGAAACCCGCAGAGTTATGAATGATAACTCTCATCCACAGATATATTGAGGGAAGGCAACGAAGAGGATTTGAAAGCAAGGCAGAATTGCAGGAAACAGATTTCAGGAGGTAGATTCGAATCGCCTTTAAAGCACATGAAAAGCGGCAAAACGTCGACAATGATGCCCTTCGCCAAAAAGGGCATATGCGTTTTTTCCTGAATATATTCAGGAAAAAACGCATACGCCCTTTTTGGCCAACCAAGCAACCTGGAAAGGCAAATCAGTGCTACAAAGAAGTCTCGCTTCCCATCGGTCAAAAGTGCCATGCTGCAAAAAGTGTCAAAACCAGAAATGCAGGACAGGCCATGGAGAAATGGCAGCCTTGCTACGCTGATGGGCGGGATGTAAATTGCCAACAGCCACTCTGGAAAAGTGTACGGTGTGTCCTGAAACATCGAAAAAACACAGCTTAGGGAGCATAGGGCACGTCCACTCATGGGCGTATAAATTGGGAAAACTAAAAATCAGCAAGACACAGGCACCCCAAAGTTTAGGGCTGCTCTGTTGACAAGAACCTCCACTTCATGACACCTTAAATATCCCAGGAAAGAGAAAAATGGATAAAGAAGTTGTGGTCCTTATGTACAATGGAATATCACTCAGACATGAAATCAATGTCATAAGGCTAGTAGAAGCAAGATGAGTGGATTTAGGTACGATGATCCTAAGTGAAATAAGTCACACAGAAAAAGACACTTATCATAAGCTATCACTTATAGAGGGAATGTAAAAACCGCTACACTTGAACTGAATTACAAAACAGAACAGAGTCACACGTTTAGAAAACACACTATGGCTGCTTAACGGGAAAGGTGAGGTGGGGTGATGCATAAAACAAGGGTTTCAAATTCGCTCAGATACCGTTCCATACACCCAATATGTAATAGACAAGACCTACTCCTTGCTCAGTGAACTGGACTCAACACCCCCTATTCACCGCACAAGAATATATGTGACTAGTAAGAATCTTAAAACCTATGTATTGATATCTGTCTGGAAGTGAGTCAAGTGGGTGTAAATCCGCATAAACACAGCCGTGAAAAGCAGCTAAACCCCATTATAAAAATAAATTACTTTTAAAAACCCGTAAAACAAAGACAGTGAAAGAGAGAGAAATTCTTACAAAATTCGTTCAGAGGCTGTGATGCAACCTGGATTGACCATATCTAGACCCACAGCTGGATGAGACATAAGGGTGGACACTCTTGGGGCTGAAAGGTTGGGTGAGGTTGGGTGAGCAAACGCAGACCCTTTAAAGTAATACTGCCTTGTACCCATCCCATGGGTCCCAAATCTCCAGGTTCAAGGGCATCTTCCTACATCGAAAACATGCATGAGAAACCCAGAAGATGGTACACCGTGTGATTTTGAAAGGTTTCTAATACGCACCTCATTTCTCATCACCTTGTGCTCGGGTTCGCCTTTCCAGCTACTTTACTAGCAACCTCCCTACTTGGAGAATCAGCACCTTTAAGCTCCTGTTCCCTACAGGTTGCAATTTGTCCTGAGGATGAACGGGAAGAGGGGCAACCAATGAGAGACTAGATCTAGGTGTTGGGACAGGCACAGGTCACTCTATTTCCCATCAGGAAGAAGAATTAACCACAGGCTAAGCCTGCCGCCCAGAAGCAGAATAGGGCCTGAGGCAATCTCGCGCTTTTGCGGCCAGCTCCCAAAAAAGCCAGTTGAAAAATGGAGCTCAGGGACACTGCAATTCAGAAACCCGCAGAGTTATGAATGATAACTCTCATCCACAGATATATTGAGGGAAGGCAACGAAGAGGATTTAAAAGCAAGGCAGAATTGCAGGAAAAAGATTTCAGGAGGTACATTCGAATCGCCTTTAAAGCACATGAAAAGCGGCAAAACGTCGACAATGATGCCCTTGGCCAAAAAGGGCGTATGCGTTTTTTCCTGAATATATTCAGGAAAAAACGCATACGCCCTTTTTGGCCAACCAAGCAACCTGGAAAGGCAAATCAGTGCTACAAAGAAGTCTCGCTTCCCATCGGTCAAAAGTGCCATGCTGCAAAAAGTGTCCAAACCAGAAATGCAGGACAGGCCATGGAGAAATGGCAGCCTTGCTACGCTGATGGGCGGGATGTAAATTGCCAACAGCCACTCTGGAAAAGTGTACGGTGTGTCCTGAAACATCGAAAAAACACAGCTTAGGGAGCATAGGGCACGTCCACTCATGGGCGTATAAATTGGGAAAACTAAAAATCAGCAAGACACAGGCACCCCAAAGTTTAGGGCTGCTCTGTTGACAAGAACCTCCACTTCATGACACCTTAAATATCCCAGGAAAGAGAAAAATGGATAAAGAAGTTGTGGTCCTTATGTACAATGGAATATCACTCAGACATGAAATCAATGTCATAAGGCTAGTAGAAGCAAGATGAGTGGATTTAGGTACGATGATCCTAAGTGAAATAAGTCACACAGAAAAAGACACTTATCATAAGCTATCACTTATAGAGGGAATGTAAAAACCGCTACACTTGAACTGAATTACAAAACAGAACAGAGTCACACGTTTAGAAAACACACGATGGCTGCTGAGCGGGAAAGGTGAGGTGGGGTAATGCATAAAACAAGGGTTTCAAATTCGCTCAGATACCGTTCCATACACCCAATATGTAATAGACAAGACCTACTCCTTGCTCAGTGAACTGGACTCAACACCCCCTATTCACCGCACAAGAATATATGTGACTAGTAAGAATCTTAAAACCTATGTATTGATATCTGTCTGGAAGTGAGTCAAGTGGGAGTAAAGCCGCATAAACACAGCCGTGAAAAGCAGCTAAACCCCATTATAAAAATAAATTACTTTTAAAAACCCGTAAAACAAAGACAGTGAAAGAGAGAGAAATTCTTACACAATTCGTTCAGAGGCTGTGATGCAACCTGGATTGACATATCTAGACCCACAGCTGGATGAGACATAAGGGTGGACACTCTTGGGGCTGAAAGGTTGGGTGAGGTTGGGTGAGCAAACGCAGAACCTTTAAAGTAATACTGCCTGGTACCCATCCCTTGGGTCCCAAATCTCCAGGTTCAAGGGCATCTTCCTACATCGAAAACATGCATGAGAAACCCAGAAGATGGTACACCGTGTGTTTTTGAAAGGTTTCTAATACGCACCTCATTTCTCATCTCCTTGTGCTCGGGTTCGCCTTTCCAGCTACTTTACTAGCAATCTCCCTACTTGGAGAATCAGCACCTTTAAGCTCCTGTTCCCTACAGGTTGCAATTTGTCCTGAGGATGAACGGGAAGAGGGGCAACCAATGAGAGACTAGATCTAGGTGTTGGGACAGGCACAGGTCACTCTATTTCCCATCAGGAAGAAGAATTAACCACAGGCTAAGCCTGCCGCCCAGAAGCAGAATAGGGCCTGAGGCAATCCCGCGCTTTTGCGGCCAGCTCCCAAAAAAGCCAGTTGAAAAATGGAGCTCAGGGACACTGCAATTCAGAAACCCGCAGAGTTATGAATGATAACTCTCATCCACAGATATATTGAGGGAAGGCAACGAAGAGGATTTGAAAGCAAGGCAGAATTGCAGGAAACAGATTTCAGGAGGTAGATTCGAATCTCCTTTAAAGCACATGAAAAGCGGCAAAACGTCGACAATGATGCCCTTGGCCAAAAAGGGCGTATGCGTTTTTTCCTGAATATATTCAGGAAAAAACGCATACGCCCTTTTTGGCCAACCAAGCAACCTGGAAAGGCAAATCAGTGCTACAAAGAAGTCTCGCTTCCCATCGGTCAAAAGTGCCATGCTGCAAAAAGTGTCAAAACCAGAAATGCAGGACAGGCCATGGAGAAATGGCAGCCTTGCTACGCTGATGGGCGGGATGTAAATTGCCAACAGCCACTCTGGAAAAGTGTACGGTGTGTCCTGAAACATCGAAAAAACACAGCTTAGGGAGCATAGGGCACGTCCACTCATGGGCGTATAAATTGGGAAAACTAAAAATCAGCAAGACACAGGCACCCCAAAGTTTAGGGCTGCTCTGTTGACAAGAACCTCCACTTCATGACACCTTAAATATCCCAGGAAAGAGAAAAATGGATAAAGAAGTTGTGGTCCTTATGTACAATGGAATATCACTCAGACATGAAATCAATGTCATAAGGCTAGTAGAGGCAAGATGAGTGGATTTAGGTACGATGATCCTAAGTGAAATAAGTCACACAGAAAAAGACACTTATCATAAGCTATCACTTATAGAGGGAATGTAAAAACCGCTACACTTGAACTGAATTACAAAACAGAACAGAGTCACACGTTTAGAAAACACACTATGGCTGCTTAACGGGAAAGGTGAGGTGGGGTGATGCATAAAACAAGGGTTTCAAATTCGCTCAGATACCGTTCCATACACCCAATATGTAATAGACAAGACCTACTCCTTGCTCAGTGAACTGGACTCAACACCCCCTATTCACCGCACAAGAATATATGTGACTAGTAAGAATCTTAAAACCTATGTATTGATATCTGTCTGGAAGTGAGTCAAGTGGGTGTAAAGCCGCATAAACACAGCCGTGAAAAGCAGCTAAACCCCATTATAAAAATAAATTACTTTTAAAAACCCGTAAAACAAAGACAGTGAAAGAGAGAGAAATTCTTACACAATTCGTTCAGAGGCTGTGATGCAACCTGGATTGACCATATCTAGACCCACAGCTGGATGAGACATAAGGGTGGACACTCTTGGGGCTGAAAGGTTGGGTGACGTTGGGTGAGCAAACGCAGACCCTTTAAAGTAATACTGCCTGGTACCCATCCCATGGGTCCCAAACCTCCAGGTTCAAGGGCATCTTCCTACATCGAAAACATGCATGAGAAACCCAGAAGATGGTACACCGTGTGATTTTGAAAGGTTTCTAATACACACCTCATTTCTCATCTCCTTGTGCTCGGGTTCGCCTTTCCAGCTACTTTACTAGCAATCTCCCTACTTGGAGAATCAGCACCTTTAAGCTCCTGTCCCCTACAGGATGCAATTTGTCCTGAGGATGAACGGGAAGAGGGGCAACCAATGAGAGACTAGATCTATGTGTTGGGACAGGCACAGGTCACTCTATTTTCCCATCAGGAAGAAGAATTAACCACGGGCTCAGCCTGCCGCCCAGAAGCAGAATAGGGCCTGAGGCAATCCCGCGCTTTTGCGGCCAGCTCCCAAAAAAGCCAGTTGAAAAATGGAGCTCAGGGACACTGCAATTCACAAACCCGCAGAGCTATAACTGATAACTCTCATCCACAGATATATTGAGGGAAGGCAACGAAGAGGATTTGAAAGCAAGGCAGAATTTCAGGAAACAGGTTTCAGGAGGTAGATTCGAATCGCCTTTAAAGCATATGAAAAGTGGCAAAACGTCGACAATGATGCCCTTGGCCAAACAGGGCGTATGCGTTTTTTCCTGAATATATTCAGGAAAAAACGCATACGCCCTGTTTGGCCAACCAAGCAACCTGGAAAGTCTAATCAGCGCTACAAAGAAGTCTCGCTTCCCATCGGTCAAAAGTGCCATGCTGCAAAAAGTGTCCAAACCAGAAATGCAGGACAGGCCATGGAGAAATGGCAGCCTTGCTACGCTGATGGGCGGGATGTAAATTGCCAACAGCCACTCTGGAAAAGTGTACGGTGTGTCCTGAAACATCGAAAAAACACAGCTTAGGGAGCATAGGGCACGTCCACTCATGGGCGTATAAATTGGGAAAACTAAAAATCAGCAAGACACAGGCACCCCAAAGTTTAGGGCTGCTCTGTTGACAAGAACCTCCACTTCATGACACCTTAAATATCCCAGGAAAGAGAAAAATGGATAAAGAAGTTGTGGTCCTTATGTACAATGGAATATCACTCAGACATGAAATCAATGTCATAAGGCTAGTAGAAGCAAGATGAGTGGATTTAGGTACGATGATCCTAAGTGAAATAAGTCACACAGAAAAAGACACTTATCATAAGCTATCACTTATAGAGGGAATGTAAAAACCGCTACACTTGAACTGAATTACAAAACAGAACAGAGTCACACGTTTAGAAAACACACTATGGCTGCTTAACGGGAAAGGTGAGGTGGGGTGATGCATAAAACAAGGGTTTCAAATTCGCTCAGATACCGTTCCATACACCCAATATGTAATAGACAAGACCTACTCCTTGCTCAGTGAACTGGACTCAACACCCCCTATTCACCGCACAAGAATATATGTGACTAGTAAGAATCTTAAAACCTATGTATTGATATCTGTCTGGAAGTGAGTCAAGTGGGTGTAAAGCCGCATAAACACAGCCATGAAAAGCAGCTAAACCCCATTATAAAAATAAATTACTTTTAAAAACCCGTAAAACAAAGACAGTGAAAGAGAGAGAAATTCTTACAAAATTCGTTCAGAGGCTGTGATGCAACATGGATTGACCATATCTAGACCCACAGCTGGATGAGACATAAGGGTGGACACTCTTGGGGCTGAAAGGTTGGGTGAGGTTGGGTGAGCAAACGCAGACCCTTTAAAGTAATACTGCCTTGTACCCATCCCATGGGTCCCAAATCTCCAGGTTCAAGGGCATCTTCCTACATCGAAAACATGCATGAGAAACCCAGAAGATGGTACACCGTGTGATTTTGAAAGGTTTCTAATACGCACCTCATTTCTCATCTCCTTGTGCTCGGGTTCGCCTTTCCAGCTACTTTACTAGCAACCTCCCTACTTGGAGAATCAGCACCTTTAAGCTCCTGTTCCCTACAGGTTGCAATTTGTCCTGAGGATGAACGGGAAGAGGGGCAACCAATGAGAGACTAGATCTATGTGTTGGGACAGGCACAGGTCACTCTATTTTCCCATCAGGAAGAAGAATTAACCACGGGCTCAGCCTGCCGCCCAGAAGCAGAATAGGGCCTGAGGCAATCCCGCGCTTTTGCGGCCAGCTCCCAAAAAAGCCAGTTGAAAAATGGAGCTCAGGGACACTGCAATTCACAAACCCGCAGAGCTATAACTGATAACTCTCATCCACAGATATATTGAGGGAAGGCAACGAAGAGGATTTGAAAGCAAGGCAGAATTTCAGGAAACAGGTTTCAGGAGGTAGATTCGAATCGCCTTTAAAGCATATGAAAAGTGGCAAAACGTCGACAATGATGCCCTTGGCCAAACAGGGCGTATGCGTTTTTTCCTGAATATATTCAGGAAAAAACGCATACGCACTGTTTGGCCAACCAAGCAACCTGGAAAGTCTAATCAGCGCTACAAAGAAGTCTCGCTTCCCATCGGTCAAAAGTGCCATGCTGCAAAAAGTGTCCAAACCAGAAATGCAGGACAGGCCATGGAGAAATGGCAGCCTTGCTACGCTGATGGGCGGGATGTAAATTGCCAACAGCCACTCTGGAAAAGTGTACGGTGTGTCCTGAAACATCGAAAAAACACAGCTTAGGGAGCATAGGGCACGTCCACTCATGGGCGTATAAATTGGGAAAACTAAAAATCAGCAAGACACAGGCACCCCAAAGTTTAGGGCTGCTCTGTTGACAAGAACCTCCACTTCATGACACCTTAAATATCCCAGGAAAGAGAAAAATGGATAAAGAAGTTGTGGTCCTTATGTACAATGGAATATCACTCAGACATGAAATCAATGTCATAAGGCTAGTAGAAGCAAGATGAGTGGATTTAGGTACGATGATCCTAAGTGAAATAAGTCACACAGAAAAAGACACTTATCATAAGCTATCACTTATAGAGGGAATGTAAAAACCGCTACACTTGAACTGAATTACAAAACAGAACAGAGTCACACGTTTAGAAAACACACTATGGCTGCTTAACGGGAAAGGTGAGGTGGGGTGATGCATAAAACAAGGGTTTCAAATTCGCTCAGATACCGTTCCATACACCCAATATGTAATAGACAAGACCTACTCCTTGCTCAGTGAACTGGACTCAACACCCCCTATTCACCGCACAAGAATATATGTGACTAGTAAGAATCTTAAAACCTATGTATTGATATCTGTCTGGAAGTGAGTCAAGTGGGTGTAAAGCCGCATAAACACAGCCATGAAAAGCAGCTAAACCCCATTATAAAAATAAATTACTTTTAAAAACCCGTAAAACAAAGACAGTGAAAGAGAGAGAAATTCTTACAAAATTCGTTCAGAGGCTGTGATGCAACATGGATTGACCATATCTAGACCCACAGCTGGATGAGACATAAGGGTGGACACTCTTGGGGCTGAAAGGTTGGGTGAGGTTGGGTGAGCAAACGCAGACCCTTTAAAGTAATACTGCCTTGTACCCATCCCATGGGTCCCAAATCTCCAGGTTCAAGGGCATCTTCCTACATCGAAAACATGCATGAGAAACCCAGAAGATGGTACACCGTGTGATTTTGAAAGGTTTCTAATACGCACCTCATTTCTCATCTCCTTGTGCTCGGGTTCGCCTTTCCAGCTACTTTACTAGCAACCTCCCTACTTGGAGAATCAGCACCTTTAAGCTCCTGTTCCCTACAGGTTGCAATTTGTCCTGAGGATGAACGGGAAGAGGGGCAACCAATGAGAGACTAGATCTAGGTGTTGGGACAGGCACAGGTCACTCTATTTCCCATCAGGAAGAAGAATTAACCACAGGCTAAGCCTGCCGCCCAGAAGCAGAATAGGGCCTGAGGCAATCCCGCGCTTTTGCGGCCAGCTCCCAAAAAAGCCAGTTGAAAAATGGAGCTCAGGGACACTGCAATTCAGAAACCCGCAGAGTTATGAATGATAACTCTCATCCACAGATATATTGAGGGAAGGCAACGAAGAGGATTTTAAATCAAGGCAGAATTGCAGGAAACAGATTTCAGGAGGTAGACTCGAATCGCCTTTAAAGCACATGAAAAGCGGTAAAACGTCGACAATGATGCCCTTGGCCAAAAAGGGCGTATGCGTTTTTTCCTGAATATATTCAGGAAAAAACGCATACGCCCTTTTGGCCAACCAAGCAACCTGGAAAGGCAAATCAGTGCTACAAAGAAGTCTCGCTTCCCTTCGGTCAAAAGTGCCATGCTGCAAAAAGTGTCAAAACCAGAAATGCAGGACAGGCCATGGAGAAATGGCAGCCTTGCTACGCTGATGGGCGGGATGTAAATTGCCAACAGCCACTCTGGAAAAGTGTACGGTGTGTCCTGAAACATCGAAAAAACACAGCTTATGGAGCATAGGGCACGTCCACTCATGGGCGTATAAATTGGGAAAACTAAAAATCAGCAAGACACAGGCACCCCAAAGTTTAGGGCTGCTCTGTTGACAAGAACCTCCACTTCATGACACCTTAAATATCCCAGGAAAGAGAAAAATGGAAAAAGAAGTTGTGGTCCTTATGTACAATGGAATATCACTCAGACATGAAATCAATGTCATAAGGCTAGTAGAAGCAAGATGAGTGGATTTAGGTACGATGATCCTAAGTGAAATAAGTCACACAGAAAAAGACACTTATCATAAGCTATCACTTATAGAGGGAATGTAAAAACCGCTACACTTGAACTGAATTACAAAACAGAACAGAGTCACACGTTTAGAAAACACACGATGGCTGCTGAGCGGGAAAGGTGAGGTGGGGTGATGCATAAAACAAGGGTTTCAAATTCGCTCAGATACCGTTCCATACACCCAATATGTAATAGACAAGACCTACTCCTTGCTCAGTGAACTGGACTCAACACCCCCTATTCACCGCACAAGAATATATGTGACTAGTAAGAATCTTAAAACCTATTTATTGATATCTGTCTGGAAGTGAGTCAAGTGGGTGTAAAGCCGCATAAACACAGCCGTGAAAAGCAGATAAACCCCATTATAAAAATAAATTACTTTTAAAAACCCGTAAAACAAAGACAGTGAAAGAGAGAGAAATTCTTACACAATTCGTTCAGAGGCTGTGATGCAACCTGGATTGACATATCTAGACCCACAGCTGGATGAGACATAAGGGTGGACACTCTTGGGGCTGAAAGGTTGGGTGAGGCTGGGTGAGCAAACGCAGACCCTTTAAAGTAATACTGCCTGGTACCCATCCCATGGGTCCCAAATCTCCAGGTTCAAGGGCATCTGCCTACATCGAAAACATGCATGAGAAACCCAGAAGATGGTACACCGTGTGATTTTGAAAGGTTTCTAATACGCACCTCATTTCTCATCTCCTTGTGCTCGGGTTCGCCTTTCCAGCTACTTTACTAGCAATCTCCCTACTTGGAGAATCAGCACCTTTAAGCTCCTGTTCCCTACAGGTTGCAATTTGTCCTGGGGATGAACGGGAAGAGGGGCAACCAATGAGAGACTAGATCTAGGTGTTGGGACAGGCACAGGTCACTCTATTTCCCATCAGGAAGAAGAATTAACCACAGGCTAAGCCTGCCGCCCAGAAGCAGAATAGGGCCTGAGGCAATCCCGCGCTTTTGCGGCCAGCTCCCAAAAAAGCCAGTTGAAAAATGGAGCTCAGGGACACTGCAATTCAGAAACCCGCAGAGTTATGAATGATAACTCTCATCCACAGATATATTGAGGGAAGGCAACGAAGAGGATTTGAAAGCAAGGCAGAATTGCAGGAAACAGATTTCAGGAGGTAGATTCGAATCGCCTTTAAAGCACATGAAAAGAGGCAAAACGTCGACAATGATGCCCTTGGCCAAAAAGGGCGTATGCGTTTTTTCCTGAATATATTCAGGAAAAAACGCATACGCCCTTTTTGGCCAACCAAGCAACCTGGAAAGGCAAATCAGTGCTACAAAGAAGTCTCGCTTCCCATCGGTCAAAAGTGCCATGCTGCAAAAAGTGTCAAAACCAGAAATGCAGGACAGGCCATGGAGAAATGGCAGCCTTGCTACGTTGATGGGCGGGATGTAAATTGCCAACAGCCACTCTGGAAAAGTGTATGGTGTGTCCTGAAACATCGAAAAAACACAGCTTAGGGAGCATAGGGCACATCCTCTCATGGGCGTATAAATTGGGAAAACTAAAAATCAGCAAGACACAGGCACCCCAAAGTTTAGGGCTGCTCTGTTGACAAGAACCTCCACTTCATGACACCTTAAATATCCCAGGAAAGAGAAAAATGGATAAAGAAGTTGTGGTCCTTATGTACAATGGAATATCACTCAGACATGAAATCAATGTCATAAGGCTAGTAGAAGCAAGATGAGTGGATTTAGGTACGATGATCCTAAGTGAAATAAGTCACACAGAAAAAGACACTTATCATAAGCTATCACTTATAGAGGGAATGTAAAAACCGCTACACTTGAACTGAATTACAAAACAGAACAGAGTCACACGTTTAGAAAACACACGATGGCTGCTGAGCGGGAAAGGTGAGGTGGGGTGATGCATAAAACAAGGGTTTCAAATTCGCTCAGATACCGTTCCATACACCCAATATGTAATAGACAAGACCTACTCCTTGCTCAGTGAACTGGACTCAACACCCCCTATTCACCGCACAAGAATATATGTGACTAGTAAGAATCTTAAAACCTATTTATTGATATCTGTCTGGAAGTGAGTCAAGTGGGTGTAAAGCCGCATAAACACAGCCGTGAAAAGCAGCTAAACCCCATTATAAAAATAAATTACTTTTAAAAACCCGTAAAACAAAGACAGTGAAAGAGAGAGAAATTCTTACACAATTCGTTCAGAGGCTGTGATGCAACCTGGATTGACATATCTAGACCCATAGCTGGATGAGACATAAGGGTGGACACTCTTGGGGCTGAAAGGTTGGGTGAGGTTGGGTGAGCAAACGCAGACCCTTTAAAGTAATACTGCCTGGTACCCATCCCATGGGTCCCAAATCTCCAGGTTCAAGGGCATCTGCCTACATCGAAAACATGCATGAGAAACCCAGAAGATGGTACACCGTGTGATTTTGAAAGGTTTCTAATACGCACCTCATTTCTCATCTCCTTGTGCTCGGGTTCGCCTTTCCAGCTACTTTACTAGCAATCTCCCTACTTGGAGAATCAGCACCTTTAAGCTCCTGTTCCCTACAGGTTGCAATTTGTCCTGAGGATGAACGGGAAGAGGGGCAACCAATGAGAGACTAGAACTAGGTGTTGGGACAGGCACAGGTCACTCTATTTCCCATCAGGAAGAAGAATTAACCACAGGCTAAGCCTGCCGCCCAGAAGCAGAATAGGGCCTGAGGCAATCCCGCGCTTTTGCGGCCAGCTCCCAAAAAAGCCAGTTGAAAAATGGAGCTCAGGGACACTGCAATTCACAAACCCGCAGAGCTATAACTGATAACTCTCATCCACAGATATATTGAGGGAAGGCAACGAAGAGGATTTGAAAGCAAGGCAGAATTTCAGGAAACAGGTTTCAGGAGGTAGATTCGAATCGCCTTTAAAGCATATGAAAAGTGGCAAAACGTCGACAATGATGCCCTTGGCCAAACAGGGCGTATGCGTTTTTTCCTGAATATATTCAGGAAAAAACGCATACGCCCTGTTTGGCCAACCAAGCAACCTGGAAAGGCTAATCAGCGCTACAAAGAAGTCTCGCTTCCCATCGGTCAAAAGTGCCATGCTGCAAAAAGTGTCCAAACCAGAAATGCAGGACAGGCCATGGAGAAATGGCAGCCTTGCTACGCTGATGGGCGGGATGTAAATTGCCAACAGCCACTCTGGAAAAGTGTACGGTGTGTCCTGAAACATCGAAAAAACACAGCTTAGGGAGCATAGGGCACGTCCACTCATGGGCGTATAAATTGGGAACACTAAAAATCAGCAAGACACAGGCACCCCAAAGTTTAGGGCTGCTCTGTTGACAAGAACCTCCACTTCATGACACCTTAAATATCCCAGGAAAGAGAAAAATGGATAAAGAAGTTGTGGTCCTTATGTACAATGGAATATCACTCAGACATGAAATCAATGTCATAAGGCTAGTAGAGGCAAGATGAGTGGATTTAGGTACGATGATCCTAAGTGAAATAAGTCACACAGAAAAAGACACTTATCATAAGCTATCACTTATAGAGGGAATGTAAAAACCGCTACACTTGAACTGAATTACAAAACAGAACAGAGTCACACGTTTAGAAAACACACTATGGCTGCTTAACGGGAAAGGTGAGGTGGGGTGATGCATAAAACAAGGGTTTCAAATTCGCTCAGATACCGTTCCATACACCCAATATGTAATAGACAAGACCTACTCCTTGCTCAGTGAACTGGACTCAACACCCCCTATTCACCGCACAAGAATATATGTGACTAGTAAGAATCTTAAAACCTATGTATTGATATCTGTCTGGAAGTGAGTCAAGTGGGTGTAAAGCCGCATAAACACAGCCGTGAAAAGCAGCTAAACCCCATTATAAAAATAAATTACTTTTAAAAACCCGTAAAACAAAGACAGTGAAAGAGAGAGAAATTCTTACAAAATTCGTTCAGAGGCTGTGATGCAACCTGGATTGACCATATCTAGACCCACAGCTGGATGAGACATAAGGGTGGACACTCTTGGGGCTGAAAGGTTGGGTGAGGTTGGGTGAGCAAACGCAGACCCTTTAAAGTAATACTGCCTTGTACCCATCCCATGGGTCCCAAATCTCCAGGTTCAAGGGCATCTTCCTACATCGAAAACATGCATGAGAAACCCAGAAGATGGTACACCGTGTGATTTTGAAAGGTTTCTAATACGCACCTCATTTCTCATCTCCTTGTGCTCGGGTTCGCCTTTCCAGCTACTTTACTAGCAACCTCCCTACTTGGAGAATCAGCACCTTTAAGCTCCTGTTCCCTACAGGTTGCAATTTGTCCTGAGGATGAACGGGAAGAGGGGCAACCAATGAGAGACTAGATCTAGGTGTTGGGACAGGCACAGGTCACTCTATTTCCCATCAGGAAGAAGAATTAACCACAGGCTAAGCCTGCCGCCCAGAAGCAGAATAGGGCCTGAGGCAATCCCGCGCTTTTGCGGCCAGCTCCCAAAAAAGCCAGTTGAAAAATGGAGCTCAGGGACACTGCAATTCAGAAACCCGCAGAGTTATGAATGATAACTCTCATCCACAGATATATTGAGGGAAGGCAACGAAGAGGATTTGAAAGCAAGGCAGAATTGCAGGAAACAGATTTCAGGAGGTAGATTCGAATCGCCTTTAAAGCACATGAAAAGCGGCAAAACGTCGACAATGATGCCCTTGGCCAAAAAGGGCGTATGCGTTTTTTCCTGAATATATTCAGGAAAAAACGCATACGCCCTTTTTGGCCAACCAAGCAACCTGGAAAGGCAAATCAGTGCTACAAAGAAGTCTCGCTTCCCATCGGTCAAAAGTGCCATGCTGCAAAAAGTGTCAAAACCAGAAATGCAGGACAGGCCATGGAGAAATGGCAGCCTTGCTACGCTGATGGGCGGGATGTAAATTGCCAACAGCCACTCTGGAAAAGTGTACGGTGTGTCCTGAAACATCGAAAAAACACAGCTTAGGGAGCATAGGGCACGTCCACTCATGGGCGTATAAATTGGGAAAACTAAAAATCAGCAAGACACAGGCACCCCAAAGTTTAGGGCTGCTCTGTTGACAAGAACCTCCACTTCATGACACCTTAAATATCCCAGGAAAGAGAAAAATGGATAAAGAAGTTGTGGTCCTTATGTACAATGGAATATCACTCAGACATGAAATCAATGTCATAAGGCTAGTAGAGGCAAGATGAGTGGATTTAGGTACGATGATCCTAAGTGAAATAAGTCACACAGAAAAAGACACTTATCATAAGCTATCACTTATAGAGGGAATGTAAAAACCGCTACACTTGAACTGAATTACAAAACAGAACAGAGTCACACGTTTAGAAAACACACTATGGCTGCTTAACGGGAAAGGTGAGGTGGGGTGATGCATAAAACAAGGGTTTCAAATTCGCTCAGATACCGTTCCATACACCCAATATGTAATAGACAAGACCTACTCCTTGCTCAGTGAACTGGACTCAACACCCCCTATTCACCGCACAAGAATATATGTGACTAGTAAGAATCTTAAAACCTATGTATTGATATCTGTCTGGAAGTGAGTCAAGTGGGTGTAAAGCCGCATAAACACAGCCGTGAAAAGCAGCTAAACCCCATTATAAAAATAAATTACTTTTAAAAACCCGTAAAACAAAGACAGTGAAAGAGAGAGAAATTCTTACAAAATTCGTTCAGAGGCTGTGATGCAACCTGGATTGACCATATCTAGACCCACAGCTGGATGAGACATAAGGGTGGACACTCTTGGGGCTGAAAGGTTGGGTGAGGTTGGGTGAGCAAACGCAGACCCTTTAAAGTAATACTGCCTGGTACCCATCCCATGGGTCCCAAATCTCCAGGTTCAAGGGCATCTGCCTACATCGAAAACATGCATGAGAAACCCAGAAGATGGTACACCGTGTGATTTTGAAAGGTTTCTAATACGCACCTCATTTCTCATCTCCTTGTGCTCGGGTTCGCCTTTCCAGCTACTTTACTAGCAATCTCCCTACTTGGAGAATCAGCACCTTTAAGCTCCTGTTCCCTACAGGTTGCAATTTGTCCTGAGGATGAACGGGAAGAGGGGCAACCAATGAGAGACTAGATCTAGGTGTTGGGACAGGCACAGGTCACTCTATTTCCCATCAGGAAGAAGAATTAACCACAGGCTAAGCCTGCCGCCCAGAAGCAGAATAGGGCCTGAGGCAATCCCGCGCTTTTGCGGCCAGCTCCCAAAAAAGCCAGTTGAAAAATGGAGCTCAGGGACACTGCAATTCAGAAACCCGCAGAGTTATGAATGATAACTCTCATCCACAGATATATTGAGGGAAGGCAACGAAGAGGATTTGAAAGCAAGGCAGAATTGCAGGAAACAGATTTCAGAAGGTAGATTCGAATCGCCTTTAAAGCACATGAAAAGAGGCAAAACGTCGACAATGATGCCCTTGGCCAAAAAGGGCGTATGCGTTTTTTCCTGAATATATTCAGGAAAAAAACCATACGCCCTGTTTGGCCAACCAAGCAACCTGGAAAGGCAAATCAGTGCTACAAAGAAGTCTCGCTTCCCATCGGTCAAAAGTGCCATGCTGCAAAAAGTGTCAAAACCAGAAATGCAGGACAGGCCATGGAGAAATGGCAGCCTTGCTACGCTGATGGGCGGGATGTAAATTGCCAACAGCCACTCTGGAAAAGTGTATGGTGTGTCCTGAAACATCGAAAAAACACAGCTTAGGGAGCATAGGGCACGTCCTCTCATGGGCGTATAAATTGGGAAAACTAAAAATCAGCAAGACACAGGCACCCCAAAGTTTAGGGCTGCTCTGTTGACAAGAACCTCCACTTCATGACACCTTAAATATCCCAGGAAAGAGAAAAATGGATAAAGAAGTTGTGGTCCTTATGTACAATGGAATATCACTCAGACATGAAATCAATGTCATAAGGCTAGTAGAAGCAAGATGAGTGGATTTAGGTACGATGATCCTAAGTGAAATAAGTCACACAGAAAAAGACACTTATCATAAGCTATCACTTATAGAGGGAATGTAAAAACCGCTACACTTGAACTGAATTACAAAACAGAACAGAGTCACACGTTTAGAAAACACACGATGGCTGCTGAGCGGGAAAGGTGAGGTGGGGTGATGCATAAAACAAGGGTTTCAAATTCGCTCAGATACCGTTCCATACACCCAATATGTAATAGACAAGACCTACTCCTTGCTCAGTGAACTGGACTCAACACCCCCTATTCACCGCACAAGAATATATGTGACTAGTAAGAATCTTAAAACCTATGTATTGATATCTGTCTGGAAGTGAGTCAAGTGGGTGTAAAGCCGCATAAACACAGCCGTGAAAAGCAGCTAAACCCCATTATAAAAATAAATTACTTTTAAAAACCCGTAAAACAAAGACAGTGAAAGAGAGAGAAATTCTTACAAAATTCGTTCAGAGGCTGTGATGCAACCTGGATTGACCATATCTAGACTCACAGCTGGATGAGACATAAGGGTGGACACTCTTGGGGCTGAAAGGTTGGGTGAGGTTGGGTGAGCAAACGCAGACCCTTTAAAGTAATACTGCCTTGTACCCATCCCATGGGTCCCAAATCTCCAGGTTCAAGGGCATCTTCCTACATCGAAAACATGCATGAGAAACCCAGAAGATGGTACACCGTGTGATTTTGAAAGGTTTCTAATACGCACCTCATTTCTCATCTCCTTGTGCTCGGGTTCGCCTTTCCAGCTACTTTACTAGCAACCTCCCTACTTGGAGAATCAGCACCTTTAAGCTCCTATTCCCTACAGGTTGCAATTTGTCCTGAGGATGAACGGGAAGAGGGGCAACCAATGAGAGACTAGATCTAGGTGTTGGGACAGGCACAGGTCACTCTATTTCCCATCAGGAAGAAGAATTAACCACAGGCTAAGCCTGCCGCCCAGAAGCAGAATAGGGCCTGAGGCAATCCCGCGCTTTTGCGGCCAGCTCCCAAAAAAGCCAGTTGAAAAATGGAGCTCAGGGACACTGCAATTCAGAAATCCGCAGAGTTATAAATGATAACTCTCATCCACAGATATATTGAGGGAAGGCAACGAAGAGGATTTGAAAGCAAGGCAGAATTGCAGGAAACAGATTTCAGGAGGTAGATTCGAATCGCCTTTAAAGCACATGAAAAGAGGCAAAACGTCGACAATGATGCCCTTGGCCAAAAAGGGCGTATGCGTTTTTTCCTGAATATATTCAGGAAAAAACGCATACGCCCTTTTTGGCCAACCAAGCAACCTGGAAAGGCAAATCAGTGCTACAAAGAAGTCTCGCTTCCCATCGGTCAAAAGTGCCATGCTGCAAAAAGTGTCAAAACCAGAAATGCAGGACAGGCCATGGAGAAATGGCAGCCTTGCTACGTTGATGGGCGGGATGTAAATTGCCAACAGCCACTCTGGAAAAGTGTACGGTGTGTCCTGAAACATCGAAAAAACACAGCTTAGGGAGCATAGGGCACATCCTCTCATGGGCGTATAAATTGGGAAAACTAAAAATCAGCAAGACACAGGCACCCCAAAGTTTAGGGCTGCTCTGTTGACAAGAACCTCCACTTCATGACACCTTAAATATCCCAGGAAAGAGAAAAATGGATAAAGAAGTTGTGGTCCTTATGTACAATGGAATATCACTCAGACATGAAATCAATGTCATAAGGCTAGTAGAAGCAAGATGAGTGGATTTAGGTACGATGATCCTAAGTGAAATAAGTCACACAGAAAAAGACACTTATCATAAGCTATCACTTATAGAGGGTATGTAAAAACCGCTACACTTGAACTGAATTACAAAACAGAACAGAGTCACACGTTTAGAAAACACACGATGGCTGCTGAGCGGGAAAGGTGAGGTGGGGTGATGCATAAAACAAGGGTTTCAAATTCGCTCAGATACCGTTCCATACACCCAATATGTAATAGACAAGACCTACTCCTTGCTCAGTGAACTGGACTCAACACCCCCTATTCACCGCACAAGAATATATGTGACTAGTAAGAATCTTAAAACCTATTTATTGATATCTGTCTGGAAGTGAGTCAAGTGGGTGTAAAGCCGCATAAACACAGCCGTGAAAAGCAGCTAAACCCCATTATAAAAATAAATTACTTTTAAAAACCCGTAAAACAAAGACAGTGAAAGAGAGAGAAATTCTTACACAATTCGTTCAGAGGCTGTGATGCAACCTGGATTGACATATCTAGACCCATAGCTGGATGAGACATAAGGGTGGACACTCTTGGGGCTGAAAGGTTGGGTGAGGTTGGGTGAGCAAACGCAGACCCTTTAAAGTAATACTGCCTGGTACCCATCCCATGGGTCCCAAATCTCCAGGTTCAAGGGCATCTGCCTACATCGAAAACATGCATGAGAAACCCAGAAGATGGTACACCGTGTGATTTTGAAAGGTTTCTAATACGCACCTCATTTCTCATCTCCTTGTGCTCGGGTTCGCCTTTCCAGCTACTTTACTAGCAATCTCCCTACTTGGAGAATCAGCACCTTTAAGCTCCTGTTCCCTACAGGTTGCAATTTGTCCTGAGGATGAACGGGAAGAGGGGCAACCAATGAGAGACTAGATCTAGGTGTTGGGACAGGCACAGGTCACTCTATTTCCCATCAGGAAGAAGAATTAACCACAGGCTAAGCCTGCCGCCCAGAAGCAGAATAGGGCCTGAGGCAATCCCGCGCTTTTGCGGCCAGCTCCCAAAAAAGCCAGTTGAAAAATGGAGCTCAGGGACACTGCAATTCACAAACCCGCAGAGCTATAACTGATAACTCTCATCCACAGATATATTGAGGGAAGGCAACGAAGAGGATTTGAAAGCAAGGCAGAATTTCAGGAAACAGGTTTCAGGAGGTAGATTCGAATCGCCTTTAAAGCATATGAAAAGTGGCAAAACGTCGACAATGATGCCCTTGGCCAAACAGGGCATATGCGTTTTTTCCTGAATATATTCAGGAAAAAACGCATACGCCCTGTTTGGCCAACCAAGCAACCTGGAAAGGCTAATCAGCGCTACAAAGAAGTCTCGCTTCCCATCGGTCAAAAGTGCCATGCTGCAAAAAGTGTCCAAACCAGAAATGCAGGACAGGCCATGGAGAAATGGCAGCCTTGCTACGCTGATGGGCGGGATGTAAATTGCCAACAGCCACTCTGGAAAAGTGTACGGTGTGTCCTGAAACATCGAAAAAACACAGCTTAGGGAGCATAGGGCACGTCCACTCATGGGCGTATAAATTGGGAACACTAAAAATCAGCAAGACACAGGCACCCCAAAGTTTAGGGCTGCTCTGTTGACAAGAACCTCCACTTCATGACACCTTAAATATCCCAGGAAAGAGAAAAATGGATAAAGAAGTTGTGGTCCTTATGTACAATGGAATATCACTCAGACATGAAATCAATGTCATAAGGCTAGTAGAGGCAAGATGAGTGGATTTAGGTACGATGATCCTAAGTGAAATAAGTCACACAGAAAAAGACACTTATCATAAGCTATCACTTATAGAGGGAATGTAAAAACCGCTACACTTGAACTGAATTACAAAACAGAACAGAGTCACACGTTTAGAAAACACACGATGGCTGCTGAGCGGGAAAGGTGAGGTGGGGTGATGCATAAAACAAGGGTTTCAAATTCGCTCAGATACCGTTCCATACACCCAATATGTAATAGACAAGACCTACTCCTTGCTCAGTGAACTGGACTCAACACCCCCTATTCACCGCACAAGAATATATGTGACTAGTAAGAATCTTAAAACCTATTTATTGATATCTGTCTGGAAGTGAGTCAAGTGGGTGTAAAGCCGCATAAACACAGCCGTGAAAAGCAGCTAAACCCCATTATAAAAATAAATTACTTTTAAAAACCCGTAAAACAAAGACAGTGAAAGAGAGAGAAATTCTTACACAATTCGTTCAGAGGCTGTGATGCAACCTGGATTGACATATCTAGACCCATAGCTGGATGAGACATAAGGGTGGACACTCTTGGGGCTGAAAGGTTGGGTGAGGTTGGGTGAGCAAACGCAGACCCTTTAAAGTAATACTGCCTGGTACCCATCCCATGGGTCCCAAATCTCCAGGTTCAAGGGCATCTGCCTACATCGAAAACATGCATGAGAAACCCAGAAGATGGTACACCGTGTGATTTTGAAAGGTTTCTAATACGCACCTCATTTCTCATCTCCTTGTGCTCGGGTTCGCCTTTCCAGCTACTTTACTAGCAATCTCCCTACTTGGAGAATCAGCACCTTTAAGCTCCTGTTCCCTACAGGTTGCAATTTGTCCTGAGGATGAACGGGAAGAGGGGCAACCAATGAGAGACTAGATCTAGGTGTTGGGACAGGCACAGGTCACTCTATTTCCCATCAGGAAGAAGAATTAACCACAGGCTAAGCCTGCCGCCCAGAAGCAGAATAGGGCCTGAGGCAATCCCGCGCTTTTGCGGCCAGCTCCCAAAAAAGCCAGTTGAAAAATGGAGCTCAGGGACACTGCAATTCACAAACCCGCAGAGCTATAACTGATAACTCTCATCCACAGATATATTGAGGGAAGGCAACGAAGAGGATTTGAAAGCAAGGCAGAATTTCAGGAAACAGGTTTCAGGAGGTAGATTCGAATCGCCTTTAAAGCATATGAAAAGTGGCAAAACGTCGACAATGATGCCCTTGGCCAAACAGGGCATATGCGTTTTTTCCTGAATATATTCAGGAAAAAACGCATACGCCCTGTTTGGCCAACCAAGCAACCTGGAAAGGCTAATCAGCGCTACAAAGAAGTCTCGCTTCCCATCGGTCAAAAGTGCCATGCTGCAAAAAGTGTCCAAACCAGAAATGCAGGACAGGCCATGGAGAAATGGCAGCCTTGCTACGCTGATGGGCGGGATGTAAATTGCCAACAGCCACTCTGGAAAAGTGTACGGTGTGTCCTGAAACATCGAAAAAACACAGCTTAGGGAGCATAGGGCACGTCCACTCATGGGCGTATAAATTGGGAACACTAAAAATCAGCAAGACACAGGCACCCCAAAGTTTAGGGCTGCTCTGTTGACAAGAACCTCCACTTCATGACACCTTAAATATCCCAGGAAAGAGAAAAATGGATAAAGAAGTTGTGGTCCTTATGTACAATGGAATATCACTCAGACATGAAATCAATGTCATAAGGCTAGTAGAGGCAAGATGAGTGGATTTAGGTACGATGATCCTAAGTGAAATAAGTCACACAGAAAAAGACACTTATCATAAGCTATCACTTATAGAGGGAATGTAAAAACCGCTACACTTGAACTGAATTACAAAACAGAACAGAGTCACACGTTTAGAAAACACACTATGGCTGCTTAACGGGAAAGGTGAGGTGGGGTGATGCATAAAACAAGGGTTTCAAATTCGCTCAGATACCGTTCCATACACCCAATATGTAATAGACAAGACCTACTCCTTGCTCAGTGAACTGGACTCAACACCCCCTATTCACCGCACAAGAATATATGTGACTAGTAAGAATCTTAAAACCTATGTATTGATATCTGTCTGGAAGTGAGTCAAGTGGGTGTAAAGCCGCATAAACACAGCCGTGAAAAGCAGCTAAACCCCATTATAAAAATAAATTACTTTTAAAAACCCGTAAAACAAAGACAGTGAAAGAGAGAGAAATTCTTACAAAATTCGTTCAGAGGCTGTGATGCAACCTGGATTGACCATATCTAGACCGACAGCTGGATGAGACATAAGGGTGGACACTCTTGGGGCTGAAAGGTTGGGTGAGGTTGGGTGAGCAAACGCAGACCCTTTAAAGTAATACTGCCTTGTACCCATCCCATGGGTCCCAAATCTCCAGGTTCAAGGGCATCTTCCTACATCGAAAACATGCATGAGAAACCCAGAAGATGGTACACCGTGTGATTTTGAAAGGTTTCTAATACGCACCTCATTTCTCATCTCCTTGTGCTCGGGTTCGCCTTTCCAGCTACTTTACTAGCAACCTCCCTACTTGGAGAATCAGCACCTTTAAGCTCCTGTTCCCTACAGGTTGCAATTTGTCCTGAGGATGAACGGGAAGAGGGGCAACCAATGAGAGACTAGATCTAGGTGTTGGGACAGGCACAGGTCACTCTATTTCCCATCAGGAAGAAGAATTAACCACAGGCTAAGCCTGCCGCCCAGAAGCAGAATAGGGCCTGAGGCAATCCCGCGCTTTTGCGGCCAGCTCCCAAAAAAGCCAGTTGAAAAATGGAGCTCAGGGACACTGCAATTCAGAAACCCGCAGAGTTATGAATGATAACTCTCATCCACAGATATATTGAGGGAAGGCAACGAAGAGGATTTGAAAGCAAGGCAGAATTGCAGGAAACAGATTTCAGGAGATAGATTCGAATCGCCTTTAAAGCACATGAAAAGCGGCAAAACGTCGACAATGATGCCCTTGGCCAAAAAGGGCGTATGCGTTTTTTCCTGAATATATTCAGGAAAAAACGCATACGCCCTTTTTGGCCAACCAAGCAACCTGGAAAGGCAAATCAGTGCTACAAAGAAGTCTCGCTTCCCATCGGTCAAAAGTGCCATGCTGCAAAAAGTGTCAAAACCAGAAATGCAGGACAGGCCATGGAGAAATGGCAGCCTTGCTACGCTGATGGGCGGGATGTAAATTGCCAACAGCCACTCTGGAAAAGTGTACGGTGTGTCCTGAAACATCGAAAAAACACAGCTTAGGGAGCATAGGGCACGTCCACTCATGGGCGTATAAATTGGGAAAACTAAAAATCAGCAAGACACAGGCACCCCAAAGTTTAGGGCTGCTCTGTTGACAAGAACCTCCACTTCATGACACCTTAAATATCCCAGGAAAGAGAAAAATGGATAAAGAAGTTGTGGTCCTTATGTACAATGGAATATCACTCAGACATGAAATCAATGTCATAAGGCTAGTAGAGGCAAGATGAGTGGATTTAGGTACGATGATCCTAAGTGAAATAAGTCACACAGAAAAAGACACTTATCATAAGCTATCACTTATAGAGGGAATGTAAAAACCGCTACACTTGAACTGAATTACAAAACAGAACAGAGTCACACGTTTAGAAAACACACTATGGCTGCTTAACGGGAAAGGTGAGGTGGGGTGATGCATAAAACAAGGGTTTCAAATTCGCTCAGATACCGTTCCATACACCCAATATGTAATAGACAAGACCTACTCCTTGCTCAGTGAACTGGACTCAACACCCCCTATTCACCGCACAAGAATATATGTGACTAGTAAGAATCTTAAAACCTATGTATTGATATCTGTCTGGAAGTGAGTCAAGTGGGTGTAAAGCCGCATAAACACAGCCGTGAAAAGCAGCTAAACCCCATTATAAAAATAAATTACTTTTAAAAACCCGTAAAACAAAGACAGTGAAAGAGAGAGAAATTCTTACAAAATTCGTTCAGAGGCTGTGATGCAACCTGGATTGACCATATCTAGACCCACAGCTGGATGAGACATAAGGGTGGACACTCTTGGGGCTGAAAGGTTGGGTGAGGTTGGGTGAGCAAACGCAGACCCTTTAAAGTAATACTGCCTGGTACCCATCCCATGGGTCCCAAATCTCCAGGTTCAAGGGCATCTGCCTACATCGAAAACATGCATGAGAAACCCAGAAGATGGTACACCGTGTGATTTTGAAAGGTTTCTAATACGCACCTCATTTCTCATCTCCTTGTGCTCGGGTTCGCCTTTCCAGCTACTTTACTAGCAATCTCCCTACTTGGAGAATCAGCACCTTTAAGCTCCTGTTCCCTACAGGTTGCAATTTGTCCTGAGGATGAACGGGAAGAGGGGCAACCAATGAGAGACTAGATCTAGGTGTTGGGACAGGCACAGGTCACTCTATTTCCCATCAGGAAGAAGAATTAACCACAGGCTAAGCCTGCCGCCCAGAAGCAGAATAGGGCCTGAGGCAATCCCGCGCTTTTGCGGCCAGCTCCCAAAAAAGCCAGTTGAAAAATGGAGCTCAGGGACACTGCAATTCAGAAACCCGCAGAGTTATGAATGATAACTCTCATCCACAGATATATTGAGGGAAGGCAACGAAGAGGATTTGAAAGCAAGGCAGAATTGCAGGAAACAGATTTCAGGAGGTAGATTCGAATCGCCTTTAAAGCACATGAAAAGAGGCAAAACGTCGACAATGATGCCCTTGGCCAAAAAGGGCGTATGCGTTTTTTCCTGAATATATTCAGGAAAAAAACCATACGCCCTTTTTGGCCAACCAAGCAACCTGGAAAGGCAAATCAGTGCTACAAAGAAGTCTCGCTTCCCATCGGTCAAAAGTGCCATGCTGCAAAAAGTGTCAAAACCAGAAATGCAGGACAGGCCATGGAGAAATGGCAGCCTTGCTACGCTGATGGGCGGGATGTAAATTGCCAACAGCCACTCTGGAAAAGTGTATGGTGTGTCCTGAAACATCGAAAAAACACAGCTTAGGGAGCATAGGGCACGTCTTCTCATGGGCGTATAAATTGGGAAAACTAAAAATCAGCAAGACACAGGCACCCCAAAGTTTAGGGCTGCTCTGTTGACAAGAACCTCCACTTCATGACACCTTAAATATCCCAGGAAAGAGAAAAATGGATAAAGAAGTTGTGGTCCTTATGTACAATGGAATATCACTCAGACATGAAATCAATGTCATAAGGCTAGTAGAAGCAAGATGAGTGGATTTAGGTACGATGATCCTAAGTGAAATAAGTCACACAGAAAAAGACACTTATCATAAGCTATCACTTATAGAGGGAATGTAAAAACCGCTACACTTGAACTGAATTACAAAACAGAACAGAGTCACACGTTTAGAAAACACACGATGGCTGCTGAGCGGGAAAGGTGAGGTGGGGTGATGCATAAAACAAGGGTTTCAAATTCGCTCAGATACCGTTCCATACACCCAATATGTAATAGACAAGACCTACTCCTTGCTCAGTGAACTGGACTCAACACCCCCTATTCACCGCACAAGAATATATGTGACTAGTAAGAATCTTAAAACCTATGTATTGATATCTGTCTGGAAGTGAGTCAAGTGGGTGTAAAGCCGCATAAACACAGCCGTGAAAAGCAGCTAAACCCCATTATAAAAATAAATTACTTTTAAAAACCCGTAAAACAAAGACAGTGAAAGAGAGAGAAATTCTTACAAAATTCGTTCAGAGGCTGTGATGCAACCTGGATTGACCATATCTAGACCCACAGCTGGATGAGACATAAGGGTGGACACTCTTGGGGCTGAAAGGTTGGGTGAGGTTGGGTGAGCAAACGCAGACCCTTTAAAGTAATACTGCCTGGTACCCATCCCATGGGTCCCAAATCTCCAGGTTCAAGGGCATCTTCCTACATCGAAAACATGCATGAGAAACCCAGAAGATGGTACACCGTGTGATTTTGAAAGGTTTCTAATACGCACCTCATTTCTCATCTCCTTGTGCTCGGGTTCGCCTTTCCAGCTACTTTACTAGCAACCTCCCTACTTGGAGAATCAGCACCTTTAAGCTCCTATTCCCTACAGGTTGCAATTTGTCCTGAGGATGAACGGGAAGAGGGGCAACCAATGAGAGACTAGATCTAGGTGTTGGGACAGGCACAGGTCACTCTATTTCCCATCAGGAAGAAGAATTAACCACAGGCTAAGCCTGCCGCCCAGAAGCAGAATAGGGCCTGAGGCAATCCCGCGCTTTTGCGGCCAGCTCCCAAAAAAGCCAGTTGAAAAATGGAGCTCAGGGACACTGCAATTCAGAAATCCGCAGAGTTATAAATGATAACTCTCATCCACAGATATATTGAGGGAAGGCAACGAAGAGGATTTGAAAGCAAGGCAGAATTGCAGGAAACAGATTTCAGGAGGTAGATTCGAATCGACTTTAAAGCACATGAAAAGCGGCAAAACGTCGACAATGATGCCCTTGGCCAAAAAGGGCGTATGCGTTTTTTCCTGAATATATTCAGGAAAAAACGCATACGCCCTTTTTGGCCAACCAAGCAACCTGGAAAGGCAAATCAGTGCTACAAAGAAGTCTCGCTTCCCATCGGTCAAAAGTGCCATGCTGCAAAAAGTGTCAAAACCAGAAATGCAGGACAGGCCATGGAGAAATGGCAGCCTTGCTACGCTGATGGGCGGGATGTAAATTGCCAACAGCCACTCTGGAAAAGTGTACGGTGTGTCCTGAAACATCGAAAAAACACAGCTTAGGGAGCATAGGGCACGTCCACTCATGGGCGTATAAATTGGGAAAACTAAAAATCAGCAAGACACAGGCACCCCAAAGTTTAGGGCTGCTCTGTTGACAAGAACCTCCACTTCATGACACCTTAAATATCCCAGGAAAGAGAAAAATGGATAAAGAAGTTGTGGTCCTTATGTACAATGGAATATCACTCAGACATGAAATCAATGTCATAAGGCTAGTAGAAGCAAGATGAGTGGATTTAGGTACGATGATCCTAAGTGAAATAAGTCACACAGAAAAAGACACTTATCATAAGCTATCACTTATAGAGGGAATGTAAAAACCGCTACACTTGAACTGAATTACAAAACAGAACAGAGTCACACGTTTAGAAAACACACGATGGCTGCTGAGCGGGAAAGGTGAGGTGGGGTGATGCATAAAACAAGGGTTTCAAATTCGCTCAGATACCGTTCCATACACCCAATATGTAATAGACAAGACCTACTCCTTGCTCAGTGAACTGGACTCAACACCCCCTATTCACCGCACAAGAATATATGTGACTAGTAAGAATCTTAAAACCTATGTATTGATATCTGTCTGGAAGTGAGTCAAGTGGGTGTAAAGCCGCATAAACACAGCCGTGAAAAGCAGCTAAACCCCATTATAAAAATAAATTACTTTTAAAAACCCGTAAAACAAAGACAGTGAAAGAGAGAGAAATTCTTACAAAATTCGTTCAGAGGCTGTGATGCAACCTGGATTGACCATATCTAGACCCACAGCTGGATGAGACATAAGGGTGGACACTCTTGGGGCTGAAAGGTTGGGTGAGGTTGGGTGAGCAAACGCAGACCCTTTAAAGTAATACTGCCTTGTACCCATCCCATGGGTCCCAAATCTCCAGGTTCAAGGGCATCTTCCTACATCGAAAACATGCATGAGAAACCCAGAAGATGGTACACCGTGTGATTTTGAAAGGTTTCTAATACGCACCTCATTTCTCATCTCCTTGTGCTCGGGTTCGCCTTTCCAGCTACTTTACTAGCAACCTCCCTACTTGGAGAATCAGCACCTTTAAGCTCCTGTTCCCTACAGGTTGCAATTTGTCCTGAGGATGAACGGGAAGAGGGGCAACCAATGAGAGACTAGATCTAGGTGTTGGGACAGGCACAGGTCACTCTATTTCCCATCAGGAAGAAGAATTAACCACAGGCTAAGCCTGCCGCCCAGAAGCAGAATAGGGCCTGAGGCAATCCCGCGCTTTTGCGGCCAGCTCCCAAAAAAGCCAGTTGAAAAATGGAGCTCAGGGACACTGCAATTCAGAAACCCGCAGAGTTATGAATGATAACTCTCATCCACAGATATATTGAGGGAAGGCAACGAAGAGGATTTGAAAGCAAGGCAGAATTGCAGGAAACAGATTTCAGGAGGTAGATTCGAATCGCCTTTAAAGCACATGAAAAGCGGCAAAACGTCGACAATGATGCCCTTGGCCAAAAAGGGCGTATGCGTTTTTTCCTGAATATATTCAGGAAAAAACGCATACGCCCTTTTTGGCCAACCAAGCAACCTGGAAAGGCAAATCAGTGCTACAAAGAAGTCTCGCTTCCCTTCGGTCAAAAGTGCCATGCTGCAAAAAGTGTCAAAACCAGAAATGCAGGACAGGCCATGGAGAAATGGCAGCCTTGCTACGCTGATGGGCGGGATGTAAATTGCCAACAGCCACTCTGGAAAAGTGTACGGTGTGTCCTGAAACATCGAAAAAACACAGCTTAGGGAGCATAGGGCACGTCCACTCATGGGCGTATAAATTGGGAAAACTAAAAATCAGCAAGACACAGGCACCCCAAAGTTTAGGGCTGCTCTGTTGACAAGAACCTCCACTTCATGACACCTTAAATATCCCAGGAAAGAGAAAAATGGATAAAGAAGTTGTGGTCCTTATGTACAATGGAATATCACTCAGACATGAAATCAATGTCATAAGGCTAGTAGAAGCATGATGAGTGGATTTAGGTACGATGATCCTAAGTGAAATAAGTCACACAGAAAAAGACACTTATCATAAGCTATCACTTATAGAGGGAATGTAAAAACCGCTACACTTGAACTGAATTACAAAACAGAACAGAGTCACACGTTTAGAAAACACACGATGGCTGCTGAGCGGGAAAGGTGAGGTGGGGTGATGCATAAAACAAGGGTTTCAAATTCGCTCAGATACCGTTCCATACACCCAATATGTAATAGACAAGACCTACTCCTTGCTCAGTGAACTGGACTCAACACCCCCTATTCACCGCACAAGAATATATGTGACTAGTAAGAATCTTAAAACCTATTTATTGATATCTGTCTGGAAGTGAGTCAAGTGGGTGTAAAGCCGCATAAACACAGCCGTGAAAAGCAGCTAAACCCCATTATAAAAATAAATTACTTTTAAAAACCCGTAAAACAAAGACAGTGAAAGAGAGAGAAATTCTTACACAATTCGTTCAGAGGCTGTGATGCAACCTGGATTGACATATCTAGACCCACAGCTGGATGAGACATAAGGGTGGACACTCTTGGGGCTGAAAGGTTGGGTGAGGTTGGGTGAGCAAACGCAGACCCTTTAAAGTAATACTGCCTGGTACCCATCCCATGGGTCCCAAATCTCCAGGTTCAAGGGCATCTGCCTACATCGAAAACATGCATGAGAAACCCAGAAGATGGTACACCGTGTGATTTTGAAAGGTTTCTAATACGCACCTCATTTCTCATCTCCTTGTGCTCGGGTTCGCCTTTCCAGCTACTTTACTAGCAACCTCCCTACTTGGAGAATCAGCACCTTTAAGCTCCTATTCCCTACAGGTTGCAATTTGTCCTGAGGATGAACGGGAAGAGGGGCAACCAATGAGAGACTAGATCTAGGTGTTGGGACAGGCACAGGTCACTCTATTTCCCATCAGGAAGAAGAATTAACCACAGGCTAAGCCTGCCGCCCAGAAGCAGAATAGGGCCTGAGGCAATCCCGCGCTTTTGCGGCCAGCTCCCAAAAAAGCCAGTTGAAAAATGGAGCTCAGGGACACTGCAATTCAGAAATCCGCAGAGTTATAAATGATAACTCTCATCCACAGATATATTGAGGGAAGGCAACGAAGAGGATTTGAAAGCAAGGCAGAATTGCAGGAAACAGATTTCAGGAGGTAGATTCGAATCGCCTTTAAAGCACATGAAAAGCGGCAAAACGTCGACAATGATGCCCTTGGCCAAAAAGGGCGTATGCGTTTTTTCCTGAATATATTCAGGAAAAAACGCATACGCCCTTTTTGGCCAACCAAGCAACCTGGAAAGGCAAATCAGTGCTACAAAGAAGTCTCGCTTCCCATCGGTCAAAAGTGCCATGCTGCAAAAAGTGTCAAAACCAGAAATGCAGGACAGGCCATGGAGAAATGGCAGCCTTGCTACGCTGATGGGCGGGATGTAAATTGCCAACAGCCACTCTGGAAAAGTGTACGGTGTGTCCTGAAACATCGAAAAAACACAGCTTAGGGAGCATAGGGCACGTCCACTCATGGGCGTATAAATTGGGAAAACTAAAAATCAGCAAGACACAGGCACCCCAAAGTTTAGGGCTGCTCTGTTGACAAGAACCTCCACTTCATGACACCTTAAATATCCCAGGAAAGAGAAAAATGGATAAAGAAGTTGTGGTCCTTATGTACAATGGAATATCACTCAGACATGAAATCAATGTCATAAGGCTAGTAGAAGCAAGATGAGTGGATTTAGGTACGATGATCCTAAGTGAAATAAGTCACACAGAAAAAGACACTTATCATAAGCTATCACTTATAGAGGGAATGTAAAAACCGCTACACTTGAACTGAATTACAAAACAGAACAGAGTCACACGTTTAGAAAACACACGATGGCTGCTGAGCGGGAAAGGTGAGGTGGGGTGATGCATAAAACAAGGGTTTCAAATTCGCTCAGATACCGTTCCATACACCCAATATGTAATAGACAAGACCTACTCCTTGCTCAGTGAACTGGACTCAACACCCCCTATTCACCGCACAAGAATATATGTGACTAGTAAGAATCTTAAAACCTATGTATTGATATCTGTCTGGAAGTGAGTCAAGTGGGTGTAAAGCCGCATAAACACAGCCGTGAAAAGCAGCTAAACCCCATTATAAAAATAAATTACTTTTAAAAACCCGTAAAACAAAGACAGTGAAAGAGAGAGAAATTCTTACAAAATTCGTTCAGAGGCTGTGATGCAACCTGGATTGACCATATCTAGACCCACAGCTGGATGAGACATAAGGGTGGACACTCTTGGGGCTGAAAGGTTGGGTGAGGTTGGGTGAGCAAACGCAGACCCTTTAAAGTAATACTGCCTTGTACCCATCCCATGGGTCCCAAATCTCCAGGTTCAAGGGCATCTTCCTACATCGAAAACATGCATGAGAAACCCAGAAGATGGTACACCGTGTGATTTTGAAAGGTTTCTAATACGCACCTCATTTCTCATCTCCTTGTGCTCGGGTTCGCCTTTCCAGCTACTTTACTAGCAACCTCCCTACTTGGAGAATCAGCACCTTTAAGCTCCTGTTCCCTACAGGTTGCAATTTGTCCTGAGGATGAACGGGAAGAGGGGCAACCAATGAGAGACTAGATCTAGGTGTTGGGACAGGCACAGGTCACTCTATTTCCCATCAGGAAGAAGAATTAACCACAGGCTAAGCCTGCCGCCCAGAAGCAGAATAGGGCCTGAGGCAATCCCGCGCTTTTGCGGCCAGCTCCCAAAAAAGCCAGTTGAAAAATGGAGCTCAGGGACACTGCAATTCAGAAACCCGCAGAGTTATGAATGATAACTCTCATCCACAGATATATTGAGGGAAGGCAACGAAGAGGATTTGAAAGCAAGGCAGAATTGCAGGAAACAGATTTCAGGAGGTAGATTCGAATCGCCTTTAAAGCACATGAAAAGCGGCAAAACGTCGACAATGATGCCCTTGGCCAAAAAGGGCGTATGCGTTTTTTCCTGAATATATTCAGGAAAAAACGCATACGCCCTTTTTGGCCAACCAAGCAACCTGGAAAGGCAAATCAGTGCTACAAAGAAGTCTCGCTTCCCTTCGGTCAAAAGTGCCATGCTGCAAAAAGTGTCAAAACCAGAAATGCAGGACAGGCCATGGAGAAATGGCAGCCTTGCTACGCTGATGGGCGGGATGTAAATTGCCAACAGCCACTCTGGAAAAGTGTACGGTGTGTCCTGAAACATCGAAAAAACACAGCTTAGGGAGCATAGGGCACGTCCACTCATGGGCGTATAAATTGGGAAAACTAAAAATCAGCAAGACACAGGCACCCCAAAGTTTAGGGCTGCTCTGTTGACAAGAACCTCCACTTCATGACACCTTAAATATCCCAGGAAAGAGAAAAATGGATAAAGAAGTTGTGGTCCTTATGTACAATGGAATATCACTCAGACATGAAATCAATGTCATAAGGCTAGTAGAAGCATGATGAGTGGATTTAGGTACGATGATCCTAAGTGAAATAAGTCACACAGAAAAAGACACTTATCATAAGCTATCACTTATAGAGGGAATGTAAAAACCGCTACACTTGAACTGAATTACAAAACAGAACAGAGTCACACGTTTAGAAAACACACGATGGCTGCTGAGCGGGAAAGGTGAGGTGGGGTGATGCATAAAACAAGGGTTTCAAATTCGCTCAGATACCGTTCCATACACCCAATATGTAATAGACAAGACCTACTCCTTGCTCAGTGAACTGGACTCAACACCCCCTATTCACCGCACAAGAATATATGTGACTAGTAAGAATCTTAAAACCTATTTATTGATATCTGTCTGGAAGTGAGTCAAGTGGGTGTAAAGCCGCATAAACACAGCCGTGAAAAGCAGCTAAACCCCATTATAAAAATAAATTACTTTTAAAAACCCGTAAAACAAAGACAGTGAAAGAGAGAGAAATTCTTACACAATTCGTTCAGAGGCTGTGATGCAACCTGGATTGACATATCTAGACCCACAGCTGGATGAGACATAAGGGTGGACACTCTTGGGGCTGAAAGGTTGGGTGAGGTTGGGTGAGCAAACGCAGACCCTTTAAAGTAATACTGCCTGGTACCCATCCCATGGGTCCCAAATCTCCAGGTTCAAGGGCATCTGCCTACATCGAAAACATGCATGAGAAACCCAGAAGATGGTACACCGTGTGATTTTGAAAGGTTTCTAATACGCACCTCATTTCTCATCTCCTTGTGCTCGGGTTCGCCTTTCCAGCTACTTTACTAGCAACCTCCCTACTTGGAGAATCAGCACCTTTAAGCTCCTATTCCCTACAGGTTGCAATTTGTCCTGAGGATGAACGGGAAGAGGGGCAACCAATGAGAGACTAGATCTAGGTGTTGGGACAGGCACAGGTCACTCTATTTCCCATCAGGAAGAAGAATTAACCACAGGCTAAGCCTGCCG
The DNA here is from genome assembly GCF_028021215.1 of Eschrichtius robustus. NCBI lineage: Eukaryota > Metazoa > Chordata > Mammalia > Artiodactyla > Eschrichtiidae > Eschrichtius > Eschrichtius robustus. The sequence goes on along the minus strand of NW_027175818.1, from coordinate 611,519 downwards.
CCCAGAAGCAGAATAGGGCCTGAGGCAATCCCGCGCTTTTGCGGCCAGCTCCCAAAAAAGCCAGTTGAAAAATGGAGCTCAGGGACACTGCAATTCAGAAATCCGCAGAGTTATAAATGATAACTCTCATCCACAGATATATTGAGGGAAGGCAACGAAGAGGATTTGAAAGCAAGGCAGAATTGCAGGAAACAGATTTCAGGAGGTAGATTCGAATCGCCTTTAAAGCACATGAAAAGCGGCAAAACGTCGACAATGATGCCCTTGGCCAAAAAGGGCGTATGCGTTTTTTCCTGAATATATTCAGGAAAAAACGCATACGCCCTTTTTGGCCAACCAAGCAACCTGGAAAGGCAAATCAGTGCTACAAAGAAGTCTCGCTTCCCATCGGTCAAAAGTGCCATGCTGCAAAAAGTGTCAAAACCAGAAATGCAGGACAGGCCATGGAGAAATGGCAGCCTTGCTACGCTGATGGGCGGGATGTAAATTGCCAACAGCCACTCTGGAAAAGTGTACGGTGTGTCCTGAAACATCGAAAAAACACAGCTTAGGGAGCATAGGGCACGTCCACTCATGGGCGTATAAATTGGGAAAACTAAAAATCAGCAAGACACAGGCACCCCAAAGTTTAGGGCTGCTCTGTTGACAAGAACCTCCACTTCATGACACCTTAAATATCCCAGGAAAGAGAAAAATGGATAAAGAAGTTGTGGTCCTTATGTACAATGGAATATCACTCAGACATGAAATCAATGTCATAAGGCTAGTAGAAGCAAGATGAGTGGATTTAGGTACGATGATCCTAAGTGAAATAAGTCACACAGAAAAAGACACTTATCATAAGCTATCACTTATAGAGGGAATGTAAAAACCGCTACACTTGAACTGAATTACAAAACAGAACAGAGTCACACGTTTAGAAAACACACGATGGCTGCTGAGCGGGAAAGGTGAGGTGGGGTGATGCATAAAACAAGGGTTTCAAATTCGCTCAGATACCGTTCCATACACCCAATATGTAATAGACAAGACCTACTCCTTGCTCAGTGAACTGGACTCAACACCCCCTATTCACCGCACAAGAATATATGTGACTAGTAAGAATCTTAAAACCTATGTATTGATATCTGTCTGGAAGTGAGTCAAGTGGGTGTAAAGCCGCATAAACACAGCCGTGAAAAGCAGCTAAACCCCATTATAAAAATAAATTACTTTTAAAAACCCGTAAAACAAAGACAGTGAAAGAGAGAGAAATTCTTACAAAATTCGTTCAGAGGCTGTGATGCAACCTGGATTGACCATATCTAGACCCACAGCTGGATGAGACATAAGGGTGGACACTCTTGGGGCTGAAAGGTTGGGTGAGGTTGGGTGAGCAAACGCAGACCCTTTAAAGTAATACTGCCTTGTACCCATCCCATGGGTCCCAAATCTCCAGGTTCAAGGGCATCTTCCTACATCGAAAACATGCATGAGAAACCCAGAAGATGGTACACCGTGTGATTTTGAAAGGTTTCTAATACGCACCTCATTTCTCATCTCCTTGTGCTCGGGTTCGCCTTTCCAGCTACTTTACTAGCAACCTCCCTACTTGGAGAATCAGCACCTTTAAGCTCCTGTTCCCTACAGGTTGCAATTTGTCCTGAGGATGAACGGGAAGAGGGGCAACCAATGAGAGACTAGATCTAGGTGTTGGGACAGGCACAGGTCACTCTATTTCCCATCAGGAAGAAGAATTAACCACAGGCTAAGCCTGCCGCCCAGAAGCAGAATAGGGCCTGAGGCAATCCCGCGCTTTTGCGGCCAGCTCCCAAAAAAGCCAGTTGAAAAATGGAGCTCAGGGACACTGCAATTCAGAAACCCGCAGAGTTATGAATGATAACTCTCATCCACAGATATATTGAGGGAAGGCAACGAAGAGGATTTGAAAGCAAGGCAGAATTGCAGGAAACAGATTTCAGGAGGTAGATTCGAATCGCCTTTAAAGCACATGAAAAGCGGCAAAACGTCGACAATGATGCCCTTGGCCAAAAAGGGCGTATGCGTTTTTTCCTGAATATATTCAGGAAAAAACGCATACGCCCTTTTTGGCCAACCAAGCAACCTGGAAAGGCAAATCAGTGCTACAAAGAAGTCTCGCTTCCCTTCAGTCAAAAGTGCCATGCTGCAAAAAGTGTCAAAACCAGAAATGCAGGACAGGCCATGGAGAAATGGCAGCCTTGCTACGCTGATGGGCGGGATGTAAATTGCCAACAGCCACTCTGGAAAAGTGTACGGTGTGTCCTGAAACATCGAAAAAACACAGCTTAGGGAGCATAGGGCACGTCCACTCATGGGCGTATAAATTGGGAAAACTAAAAATCAGCAAGACACAGGCACCCCAAAGTTTAGGGCTGCTCTGTTGACAAGAACCTCCACTTCATGACACCTTAAATATCCCAGGAAAGAGAAAAATGGATAAAGAAGTTGTGGTCCTTATGTACAATGGAATATCACTCAGACATGAAATCAATGTCATAAGGCTAGTAGAAGCATGATGAGTGGATTTAGGTACGATGATCCTAAGTGAAATAAGTCACACAGAAAAAGACACTTATCATAAGCTATCACTTATAGAGGGAATGTAAAAACCGCTACACTTGAACTGAATTACAAAACAGAACAGAGTCACACGTTTAGAAAACACACGATGGCTGCTGAGCGGGAAAGGTGAGGTGGGGTGATGCATAAAACAAGGGTTTCAAATTCGCTCAGATACCGTTCCATACACCCAATATGTAATAGACAAGACCTACTCCTTGCTCAGTGAACTGGACTCAACACCCCCTATTCACCGCACAAGAATATATGTGACTAGTAAGAATCTTAAAACCTATTTATTGATATCTGTCTGGAAGTGAGTCAAGTGGGTGTAAAGCCGCATAAACACAGCCGTGAAAAGCAGCTAAACCCCATTATAAAAATAAATTACTTTTAAAAACCCGTAAAACAAAGACAGTGAAAGAGAGAGAAATTCTTACACAATTCGTTCAGAGGCTGTGATGCAACCTGGATTGACATATCTAGACCCACAGCTGGATGAGACATAAGGGTGGACACTCTTGGGGCTGAAAGGTTGGGTGAGGTTGGGTGAGCAAACGCAGACCCTTTAAAGTAATACTGCCTGGTACCCATCCCATGGGTCCCAAATCTCCAGGTTCAAGGGCATCTGCCTACATCGAAAACATGCATGAGAAACCCAGAAGATGGTACACCGTGTGATTTTGAAAGGTTTCTAATACGCACCTCATTTCTCATCTCCTTGTGCTCGGGTTCGCCTTTCCAGCTACTTTACTAGCAATCTCCCTACTTGGAGAATCAGCACCTTTAAGCTCCTGTTCCCTACAGGTTGCAATTTGTCCTGGGGATGAACGGGAAGAGGGGCAACCAATGAGAGACTAGATCTAGGTGTTGGGACAGGCACAGGTCACTCTATTTCCCATCAGGAAGAAGAATTAACCACAGGCTAAGCCTGCCGCCCAGAAGCAGAATAGGGCCTGAGGCAATCCCTCGCTTTTGCGGCCAGCTCCCAAAAAAGCCAGTTGAAAAATGGAGCTCAGGGACACTGCAATTCAGAAACCCGCAGAGTTATGAATGATAACTCTCATCCACAGATATATTGAGGGAAGGCAACGAAGAGGATTTGAAAGCAAGGCAGAATTGCAGGAAACAGATTTCAGGAGGTAGATTCGAATCGCCTTTAAAGCACATGAAAAGAGGCAAAACGTCGACAATGATGCCCTTGGCCAAAAAGGGCGTATGCGTTTTTTCCTGAATATATTCAGGAAAAAACGCATACGCCCTTTTTGGCCAACCAAGCAACCTGGAAAGGCAAATCAGTGCTACAAAGAAGTCTCGCTTCCCATCGGTCAAAAGTGCCATGCTGCAAAAAGTGTCAAAACCAGAAATGCAGGACAGGCCATGGAGAAATGGCAGCCTTGCTACGTTGATGGGCGGGATGTAAATTGCCAACAGCCACTCTGGAAAAGTGTATGGTGTGTCCTGAAACATCGAAAAAACACAGCTTAGGGAGCATAGGGCACATCCTCTCATGGGCGTATAAATTGGGAAAACTAAAAATCAGCAAGACACAGGCACCCCAAAGTTTAGGGCTGCTCTGTTGACAAGAACCTCCACTTCATGACACCTTAAATATCCCAGGAAAGAGAAAAATGGATAAAGAAGTTGTGGTCCTTATGTACAATGGAATATCACTCAGACATGAAATCAATGTCATAAGGCTAGTAGAAGCAAGATGAGTGGATTTAGGTACGATGATCCTAAGTGAAATAAGTCACACAGAAAAAGACACTTATCATAAGCTATCACTTATAGAGGGAATGTAAAAACCGCTACACTTGAACTGAATTACAAAACAGAACAGAGTCACACGTTTAGAAAACACACGATGGCTGCTGAGCGGGAAAGGTGAGGTGGGGTGATGCATAAAACAAGGGTTTCAAATTCGATCAGATACCGTTCCATACACCCAATATGTAATAGACAAGACCTACTCCTTGCTCAGTGAACTGGACTCAACACCCCCTATTCACCGCACAAGAATATATGTGACTAGTAAGAATCTTAAAACCTATTTATTGATATCTGTCTGGAAGTGAGTCAAGTGGGTGTAAAGCCGCATAAACACAGCCATGAAAAGCAGCTAAACCCCATTATAAAAATAAATTACTTTTAAAAACCCGTAAAACAAAGACAGTGAAAGAGAGAGAAATTCTTACACAATTCGTTCAGAGGCTGTGATGCAACCTGGATTGACATATCTAGACCCACAGCTGGATGAGACATAAGGGTGGACACTCTTGGGGCTGAAAGGTTGGGTGAGGTTGGGTGAGCAAACGCAGACCCTTTAAAGTAATACTGCCTTGTACCCATCCCATGGGTCCCAAATCTCCAGGTTCAAGGGCACCTGCCTACATCGAAAACATGCATGAGAAACCCAGAAGATGGTACACCGTGTGATTTTGAAAGGTTTCTAATACGCACCTCATTTCTCATCTCCTTGTGCTCGGGTTCGCCTTTCCAGCTACTTTACTAGCAATCTCCCTACTTGGAGAATCAGCACCTTTAAGCTCCTGTTCCCTACAGGTTGCAATTTGTCCTGAGGATGAACGGGAAGAGGGGCAACCAATGAGAGACTAGATCTAGGTGTTGGGACAGGCACAGGTCACTCTATTTCCCATCAGGAAGAAGAATTAACCACAGGCTAAGCCTGCCGCCCAGAAGCAGAATAGGGCCTGAGGCAATCCCGCGCTTTTGCGGCCAGCTCCCAAAAAAGCCAGTTGAAAAATGGAGCTCAGGGACACTGCAATTCACAAACCCGCGAGCTATAACTGATAACTCTCATCCACAGATATATTGAGGGAAGGCAACGAAGAGGATTTGAAAGCAAGGCAGAATTTCAGGAAACAGGTTTCAGGAGGTAGATTCGAATCGCCTTTAAAGCATATGAAAAGTGGCAAAACGTCGACAATGATGCCCTTGGCCAAACAGGGCGTATGCGTTTTTTCCTGAATATATTCAGGAAAAAACGCATACGCCCTGTTTGGCCAACCAAGCAACCTGGAAAGGCTAATCAGCGCTACAAAGAAGTCTCGCTTCCCATCGGTCAAAAGTGCCATGCTGCAAAAAGTGTCCAAACCAGAAATGCAGGACAGGCCATGGAGAAATGGCAGCCTTGCTACGCTGATGGGCGGGATGTAAATTGCCAACAGCCACTCTGGAAAAGTGTACGGTGTGTCCTGAAACATCGAAAAAACACAGCTTAGGGAGCATAGGGCACGTCCACTCATGGGCGTATAAATTGGGAAAACTAAAAATCAGCAAGACACAGGCACCCCAAAGTTTAGGGCTGCTCTGTTGACAAGAACCTCCACTTCATGACACCTTAAATATCCCAGGAAAGAGAAAAATGGATAAAGAAGTTGTGGTCCTTATGTACAATGGAATATCACTCAGACATGAAATCAATGTCATAAGGCTAGTAGAGGCAAGATGAGTGGATTTAGGTACGATGATCCTAAGTGAAATAAGTCACACAGAAAAAGACACTTATCATCAGCTATCACTTATAGAGGGAATGTAAAAACCGCTACACTTGAACTGAATTACAAAACAGAACAGAGTCACACGTTTAGAAAACACACTATGGCTGCTTAACGGGAAAGGTGAGGTGGGGTGATGCATAAAACAAGGGTTTCAAATTCGCTCAGATACCGTTCCATACACCCAATATGTAATAGACAAGACCTACTCCTTGCTCAGTGAACTGGACTCAACACCCCCTATTCACCGCACAAGAATATATGTGACTAGTAAGAATCTTAAAACCTATGTATTGATATCTGTCTGGAAGTGAGTCAAGTGGGTGTAAAGCCGCATAAACACAGCCGTGAAAAGCAGCTAAACCCCATTATAAAAATAAATTACTTTTAAAAACCCGTAAAACAAAGACAGTGAAAGAGAGAGAAATTCTTACAAAATTCGTTCAGAGGCTGTGATGCAACCTGGATTGACCATATATAGACCCACAGCTGGATGAGACATAAGGGTGGACACTCTTGGGGCTGAAAGGTTGGGTGAGGTTGGGTGAGCAAACGCAGACCCTTTAAAGTAATACTGCCTGGTACCCATCCCATGGGTCCCAAATCTCCAGGTTCAAGGGCATCTTCCTACATCGAAAACATGCATGAGAAACCCAGAAGATGGTACACCGTGTGATTTTGAAAGGTTTCTAATACGCACCTCATTTCTCATCTCCTTGTGCTCGGGTTCGCCTTTCCAGCTACTTTACTAGCAACCTCCCTACTTGGAGAATCAGCACCTTTAAGCTCCTGTTCCCTACAGGTTGCAATTTGTCCTGAGGATGAACGGGAAGAGGGGCAACCAATGAGAGACTAGATCTAGGTGTTGGGACAGGCACAGGTCACTCTATTTCCCATCAGGAAGAAGAATTAACCACAGGCTAAGCCTGCCGCCCAGAAGCAGAATAGGGCCTGAGGCAATCCCGCGCTTTTGCGGCCAGCTCCCAAAAAAGCCAGTTGAAAAATGGAGCTCAGGGACACTGCAATTCAGAAACCCGCAGAGTTATGAATGATAACTCTCATCCACAGATATATTGAGGGAAGGCAACGAAGAGGATTTGAAAGCAAGGCAGAATTGCAGGAAACAGATTTCAGGAGGTAGATTCGAATCGCCTTTAAAGCACATGAAAAGCGGCAAAACGTCGACAATGATGCCCTTGGCCAAAAAGGGCGTATGCGTTTTTTCCTGAATATATTCAGGAAAAAACGCATACGCCCTTTTTGGCCAACCAAGCAACCTGGAAAGGCAAATCAGTGCTACAAAGAAGTCTCGCTTCCCATCGGTCAAAAGTGCCATGCTGCAAAAAGTGTCAAAACCAGAAATGCAGGACAGGCCATGGAGAAATGGCAGCCTTGCTACGCTGATGGGCGGGATGTAAATTGCCAACAGCCACTCTGGAAAAGTGTACGGTGTGTCCTGAAACATCGAAAAAACACAGCTTAGGGAGCATAGGGCACGTCCACTCATGGGCGTATAAATTGGGAAAACTAAAAATCAGCAAGACACAGGCACCCCAAAGTTTAGGGCTGCTCTGTTGACAAGAACCTCCACTTCATGACACCTTAAATATCCCAGGAAAGAGAAAAATGGATAAAGAAGTTGTGGTCCTTATGTACAATGGAATATCACTCAGACATGAAATCAATGTCATAAGGCTAGTAGAGGCAAGATGAGTGGATTTAGGTACGATGATCCTAAGTGAAATAAGTCACACAGAAAAAGACACTTATCATAAGCTATCACTTATAGAGGGAATGTAAAAACCGCTACACTTGAACTGAATTACAAAACAGAACAGAGTCACACGTTTAGAAAACACACTATGGCTGCTTAACGGGAAAGGTGAGGTGGGGTGATGCATAAAACAAGGGTTTCAAATTCGCTCAGATACCGTTCCATACACCCAATATGTAATAGACAAGACCTACTCCTTGCTCAGTGAACTGGACTCAACACCCCCTATTCACCGCACAAGAATATATGTGACTAGTAAGAATCTTAAAACCTATGTATTGATATCTGTCTGGAAGTGAGTCAAGTGGGTGTAAAGCCGCATAAACACAGCCGTGAAAAGCAGCTAAACCCCATTATAAAAATAAATTACTTTTAAAAACCCGTAAAACAAAGACAGTGAAAGAGAGAGAAATTCTTACAAAATTCGTTCAGAGGCTGTGATGCAACCTGGATTGACCATATATAGACCCACAGCTGGATGAGACATAAGGGTGGACACTCTTGGGGCTGAAAGGTTGGGTGAGGTTGGGTGAGCAAACGCAGACCCTTTAAAGTAATACTGCCTGGTACCCATCCCATGGGTCCCAAATCTCCAGGTTCAAGGGCATCTTCCTACATCGAAAACATGCATGAGAAACCCAGAAGATGGTACACCGTGTGATTTTGAAAGGTTTCTAATACGCACCTCATTTCTCATCTCCTTGTGCTCGGGTTCGCCTTTCCAGCTACTTTACTAGCAACCTCCCTACTTGGAGAATCAGCACCTTTAAGCTCCTGTTCCCTACAGGTTGCAATTTGTCCTGAGGATGAACGGGAAGAGGGGCAACCAATGAGAGACTAGATCTAGGTGTTGGGACAGGCACAGGTCACTCTATTTTCCCATCAGGAAGAAGAATTAACCACAGGCTCAGCCTGCCGCCCGCCGCCCAGAAGCAGAATAGGGCCTGAGGCAATCCCGCGCTTTTGCGGCCAGCTCCCAAAAAAGCCAGTTGAAAAATGGAGCTCAGGGACACTGCAATTCACAAACCCGCAGAGCTATAACTGATAACTCTCATCCACAGATATATTGAGGGAAGGCAACGAAGAGGATTTGAAAGCAAGGCAGAATTTCAGGAAACAGGTTTCAGGAGGTAGATTCGAATCGCCTTTAAAGCATATGAAAAGTGGCAAAACGTCGACAATGATGCCCTTGGCCAAACAGGGCGTATGCGTTTTTTCCTGAATATATTCAGGAAAAAACGCATACGCCCTGTTTGGCCAACCAAGCAACCTGGAAAGGCTAATCAGCGCTACAAAGAAGTCTCGCTTCCCATCGGTCAAAAGTGCCATGCTGCAAAAAGTGTCCAAACCAGAAATGCAGGACAGGCCATGGAGAAATGGCAGCCTTGCTACGCTGATGGGCGGGATGTAAATTGCCAACAGCCACTCTGGAAAAGTGTACGGTGTGTCCTGAAACATCGAAAAAACACAGCTTAGGGAGCATAGGGCACGTCCACTCATGGGCGTATAAATTGGGAAAACTAAAAATCAGCAAGACACAGGCACCCCAAAGTTTAGGGCTGCTCTGTTGACAAGAACCTCCACTTCATGACACCTTAAATATCCCAGGAAAGAGAAAAATGGATAAAGAAGTTGTGGTCCTTATGTACAATGGAATATCACTCAGACATGAAATCAATGTCATAAGGCTAGTAGAGGCAAGATGAGTGGATTTAGGTACGATGATCCTAAGTGAAATAAGTCACACAGAAAAAGACACTTATCATAAGCTATCACTTATAGAGGGAATGTAAAAACCGCTACACTTGAACTGAATTACAAAACAGAACAGAGTCACACGTTTAGAAAACACACTATGGCTGCTTAACGGGAAAGGTGAGGTGGGGTGATGCATAAAACAAGGGTTTCAAATTCGCTCAGATACCGTTCCATACACCCAATATGTAATAGACAAGACCTACTCCTTGCTCAGTGAACTGGACTCAACACCCCCTATTCACCGCACAAGAATATATGTGACTAGTAAGAATCTTAAAACCTATGTATTGATATCTGTCTGGAAGTGAGTCAAGTGGGTGTAAAGCCGCATAAACACAGCCGTGAAAAGCAGCTAAACCCCATTATAAAAATAAATTACTTTTAAAAACCCGTAAAACAAAGACAGTGAAAGAGAGAGAAATTCTTACAAAATTCGTTCAGAGGCTGTGATGCAACCTGGATTGACCATATCTAGACCCACAGCTGGATGAGACATAAGGGTGGACACTCTTGGGGCTGAAAGGTTGGGTGAGGTTGGGTGAGCAAACGCAGACCCTTTAAAGTAATACTGCCTTGTACCCATCCCATGGGTCCCAAATCTCCAGGTTCAAGGGCATCTTCCTACATCGAAAACATGCATGAGAAACCCAGAAGATGGTACACCGTGTGATTTTGAAAGGTTTCTAATACGCACCTCATTTCTCATCTCCTTGTGCTCGGGTTCGCCTTTCCAGCTACTTTACTAGCAACCTCCCTACTTGGAGAATCAGCACCTTTAAGCTCCTGTTCCCTACAGGTTGCAATTTGTCCTGAGGATGAACGGGAAGAGGGGCAACCAATGAGAGACTAGATCTAGGTGTTGGGACAGGCACAGGTCACTCTATTTCCCATCAGGAAGAAGAATTAACCACAGGCTAAGCCTGCCGCCCAGAAGCAGAATAGGGCCTGAGGCAATCCCGCGCTTTTGCGGCCAGCTCCCAAAAAAGCCAGTTGAAAAATGGAGCTCAGGGACACTGCAATTCAGAAACCCGCAGAGTTATGAATGATAACTCTCATCCACAGATATATTGAGGGAAGGCAACGAAGAGGATTTGAAAGCAAGGCAGAATTGCAGGAAACAGATTTCAGGAGGTAGATTCGAATCGCCTTTAAAGCACATGAAAAGCGGCAAAACGTCGACAATGATGCCCTTGGCCAAAAAGGGCGTATGCGTTTTTTCCTGAATATATTCAGGAAAAAAAGCATACGCCCTTTTTGGCCAACCAAGCAACCTGGAAAGGCAAATCAGTGCTACAAAGAAGTCTCGCTTCCCATCGGTCAAAAGTGCCATGCTGCAAAAAGTGTCAAAACCAGAAATGCAGGACAGGCCATGGAGAAATGGCAGCCTTGCTACGCTGATGGGCGGGATGTAAATTGCCAACAGCCACTCTGGAAAAGTGTATGGTGTGTCCTGAAACATCGAAAAAACACAGCTTAGGGAGCATAGGGCACGTCCTCTCATGGGCGTATAAATTGGGAAAACTAAAAATCAGCAAGACACAGGCACCCCAAAGTTTAGGGCTGCTCTGTTGACAAGAACCTCCACTTCATGACACCTTAAATATCCCAGGAAAGAGAAAAATGGATAAAGAAGTTGTGGTCCTTATGTACAATGGAATATCACTCAGACATGAAATCAATGTCATAAGGCTAGTAGAAGCAAGATGAGTGGATTTAGGTACGATGATCCTAAGTGAAATAAGTCACACAGAAAAAGACACTTATCATAAGCTATCACTTATAGAAGGAATGTAAAAACCGCTACACTTGAACTGAATTACAAAACAGAACAGAGTCACACATTTAGAAAACACACTGTGGCTGCTTAACGGGAAAGGTGAGGTGGGGTGATGCATAAAACAAGGGTTTCAAATTCGCTCAGATACCGTTCCATACACCCAATATGTAATAGACAATACCTACTCCTTGCTCAGTGAACTGGACTCAACACCCCCTATTCACCGCACAAGAATATATGTGACTAGTAAGAATCTTAAAACCTATGTATTGATATCTGTCTGGAAGTGAGTCAAGTGGGTGTAAAGCCGCATAAACACAGCCGTGAAAAGCAGCTAAACCCCATTATAAAAATAAATTACTTTTAAAAACCCGTAAAACAAAGACAGTGAAAGAGAGAGAAATTCTTACAAAATTCGTTCAGAGGCTGTGATGCACCCTGGATTGACATATCTAGACCCACAGCTGGATGAGACATAAGGGTGGACACTCTTGGGGCTGAAAGGTTGGGTGAGGTTGGGTGAGCAAACGCAGACCCTTTAAAGTAATACTGCCTGGTACCCATCCCATGGGTCCCAAATCTCCAGGTTGAAGGGCATCTTCCTACATCGAAAACATGCATGAGAAACCCAGAAGATGGTACACCGTGTGATTTTGAAAGGTTTCTAATACGCACCTCATTTCTCATCTCCTTGTGCTCGGGTTCGCCTTTCCAGCTACTTTACTAGCAATCTCCCTACTTGGAGAATCAGCACCTTTAAGCTCCTGTTCCCTACAGGTTGCAATTTGTCCTGAGGATGAACGGGAAGAGGGGCAACCAATGAGAGACTAGATCTAGGTGTTGGGACAGGCACAGGTCACTCTATTTCCCATCAGGAAGAAGAATTAACCACAGGCTAAGCCTGCCGCCCAGAAGCAGAATAGGGCCTGAGGCAATCCCGCGCTTTTGCGGCCAGCTCCCAAAAAAGCCAGTTGAAAAATGGAGCTCAGGGACACTGCAATTCAGAAACCCGCAGAGTTATGAATGATAACTCTCATCCACAGATATATTGAGGGAAGGCAACGAAGAGGATTTGAAAGCAAGGCAGAATTGCAGGAAACAGATTTCAGGAGGTAGATTCGAATCGCATTTAAAGCACATGAAAAGCGGCAAAACGTCGACAATGATGCCCTTGGCCAAAAAGGGCGTATGCGTTTTTTCCTGAATATATTCAGGAAAAAACGCATACGCCCTTTTTGGCCAACCAAGCAACCTGGAAAGGCAAATCAGTGCTACAAAGAAGTCTCGCTTCCCATCGGTCAAAAGGGCCATGCTGCAAAAAGTGTCAAAACCAGAAATACAGGACAGGCCATGGAGAAATGGCAGCCTTGCTACGCTGATGGGCGGGATGTAAATTGCCAACAGCCACTCTGGAAAAGTGTACGGTGTGTCCTGAAACATCGAAAAAACACAGCTTAGGGAGCATAGGGCACGTCCACTCATGGGCGTATAAATTGGGAAAACTAAAAATCAGCAAGACACAGGCACCCCAATGTTTAGGGCTGCTCTGTTGACAAGAACCTCCACTTCATGACACCTTAAATATCCCAGGAAAGAGAAAAATGGATAAAGAAGTTGTGGTCCTTATGTACAATGGAATATCACTCAGACATGAAATCAATGTCATAAGGCTAGTAGAGGCAAGATGAGTGGATTTAGGTACGATGATCCTAAGTGAAATAAGTCACACAGAAAAAGACACTTATCATAAGCTATCACTTATAGAGGGAATGTAAAAACCGCTACACTTGAACTGAATTACAAAACAGAACAGAGTCACACGTTTAGAAAACACACGATGGCTGCTGAGCGGGAAAGGTGAGGTGGGGTGATGCATAAAACAAGGGTTTCAAATTCGCTCAGATACCGTTCCATACACCCAATATGTAATAGACAAGACCTACTCCTTGCTCAGTGAACTGGACTCAACACCCCCTATTCACCGCACAAGAATATATGTGACTAGTAAGAATCTTAAAACCTATGTATTGATATCTGTCTGGAAGTGAGTCAAGTGGGTGTAAAGCCGCATAAACACAGCCGTGAAAAGCAGCTAAACCCCATTATAAAAATAAATTACTTTTAAAAACCTGTAAAACAAAGACAGTGAAAGAGAGAGAAATTCTTACAAAATTCGTTCAGAGGCTGTGATGCAACCTGGATTGACATATCTAGACCAACAGCTGGATGAGACATAAGGGTGGACACTCTTGGGGCTGAAAGGTTGGGTGAGGTTGGGTGAGCAAACGCAGACCCTTTAAAGTAATACTGCCTGGTACCCATCCCATGGGTCCCAAATCTCCAGGTTCAAGGGCATCTGCCTACATCGAAAACATGCATGAGAAACCCAGAAGATGGTACACCGTGTGATTTTGAAAGGTTTCTAATACGCACCTCATTTCTCATCTCCTTGTGCTCGGGTTCGCCTTTCCAGCTACTTTACTAGCAATCTCCCTACTTGGAGAATCAGCACCTTTAAGCTCCTGTTCCCTACAGGTTGCAATTTGTCCTGAGGATGAACGGGAAGAGGGGCAACCAATGAGAGACTAGATCTAGGTGTTGGGACAGGCACAGGTTACTCTATTTCCCATCAGGAAGAAGAATTAACCACAGGCTAAGCCTGCCGCCCAGAAGCAGAATAGGGCCTGAGGCAATCCCGCGCTTTTGCGGCCAGCTCCCAAAAAAGCCAGTTGAAAAATGGAGCTCAGGGACACTGCAATTCAGAAACCCGCAGAGTTATGAATGATAACTCTCATCCACAGATATATTGAGGGACGGCAACGAAGAGGATTTGAAAGCAAGGCAGAATTGCAGGAAACAGATTTCAGGAGGTAGATTCGAATCGCCTTTAAAGCACATGAAAAGAGGCAAAACGTCGACAATGATGCCCTTGGCCAAAAAGGGCGTATGCGTTTTTTCCTGAATATATTCAGGAAAAAACGCATACGCCCTTTTTGGCCAACCAAGCAACCTGGAAAGGCAAATCAGTGCTACAAAGAAGTCTCGCTTCCCATCGGTCAAAAGTGCCATGCTGCAAAAAGTGTCAAAACCAGAAATGCAGGACAGGCCATGGAGAAATGGCAGCCTTGCTACGCTGATGGGCGGGATGTAAATTGCCAACAGCCACTCTGGAAAAGTGTACGGTGTGTCCTGAAACATCGAAAAAACACAGCTTAGGGAGCATAGGGCACGTCCACTCATGGGCGTATAAATTGGGAAAACTAAAAATCAGCAAGACACAGGCACCCCAAAGTTTAGGGCTGCTCTGTTGACAAGAACCTCCACTTCATGACACCTTAAATATCCCAGGAAAGAGAAAAATGGATAAAGAAGTTGTGGTCCTTATGTACAATGGAATATCACTCAGACATGAAATCAATGTCATAAGGCTAGTAGAAGCAAGATGAGTGGATTTAGGTACGATGATCCTAAGTGAAATAAGTCACACAGAAAAAGACACTTATCATAAGCTATCACTTATAGAGGGAATGTAAAAACCGCTACACTTGAACTGAATTACAAAACAGAACAGAGTCACACGTTTAGAAAACACACGATGGCTGCTGAGCGGGAAAGGTGAGGTGGGGTGATGCATAAAACAAGGGTTTCAAATTCGCTCAGATACCGTTCCATACACCCAATATGTAATAGACAAGACCTACTCCTTGCTCAGTGAACTGGACTCAACACCCCCTATTCACCGCACAAGAATATATGTGACTAGTAAGAATCTTAAAACCTATGTATTGATATCTGTCTGGAAGTGAGTCAAGTGGGTGTAAAGCCGCATAAACACAGCCGTGAAAAGCAGCTAAACCCCATTATAAAAATAAATTACTTTTAAAAACCCGTAAAACAAAGACAGTGAAAGAGAGAGAAATTCTTACAAAATTCGTTCAGAGGCTGTGATGCAACCTGGATTGACCATATCTAGACCCACAGCTGGATGAGACATAAGGGTGGACACTCTTGGGGCTGAAAGGTTGGGTGAGGTTGGGTGAGCAAACGCAGACCCTTTAAAGTAATACTGCCTGGTACCCATCCCATGGGTCCCAAATCTCCAGGTTCAAGGGCATCTGCCTACATCGAAAACATGCATGAGAAACCCAGAAGATGGTACACCGTGTGATTTTGAAAGGTTTCTAATACGCACCTCATTTCTCATCTCCTTGTGCTCGGGTTCGCCTTTCCAGCTACTTTACTAGCAATCTCCCTACTTGGAGAATCAGCACCTTTAAGCTCCTGTTCCCTACAGGTTGCAATTTGTCCTGAGGATGAACGGGAAGAGGGGCAACCAATGAGAGACTAGATCTAGGTGTTGGGACAGGCACAGGTCACTCTATTTCCCATCAGGAAGAAGAATTAACCACAGGCTAAGCCTGCCGCCCAGAAGCAGAATAGGGCCTGAGGCAATCCCGCGCTTTTGCGGCCAGCTCCCAAAAAAGCCAGTTGAAAAATGGAGCTCAGGGACACTGCAATTCAGAAACCCGCAGAGTTATGAATGATAACTCTCATCCACAGATATATTGAGGGAAGGCAACGAAGAGGATTTGAAAGCAAGGCAGAATTGCAGGAAACAGATTTCAGGAGGTAGATTCGAATCTCCTTTAAAGCACATGAAAAGCGGCAAAACGTCGACAATGATGCCCTTGGCCAAAAAGGGCGTATGCGTTTTTTCCTGAATATATTCAGGAAAAAACGCATACGCCCTTTTTGGCCAACCAAGCAACCTGGAAAGGCAAATCAGTGCTACAAAGAAGTCTCGCTTCCCATCGGTCAAAAGGGCCATGCTGCAAAAAGTGTCAAAACCAGAAATACAGGACAGGCCATGGAGAAATGGCAGCCTTGCTACGCTGATGGGCGGGATGTAAATTGCCAACAGCCACTCTGGAAAAGTGTACGGTGTGTCCTGAAACATCGAAAAAACACAGCTTAGGGAGCATAGGGCACGTCCACTCATGGGCGTATAAATTGGGAAAACTAAAAATCAGCAAGACACAGGCACCCCAATGTTTAGGGCTGCTCTGTTGACAAGAACCTCCACTTCATGACACCTTAAATATCCCAGGAAAGAGAAAAATGGATAAAGAAGTTGTGGTCCTTATGTACAATGGAATATCACTCAGACATGAAATCAATGTCATAAGGCTAGTAGAGGCAAGATGAGTGGATTTAGGTACGATGATCCTAAGTGAAATAAGTCACACAGAAAAAGACACTTATCATAAGCTATCACTTATAGAGGGAATGTAAAAACCGCTACACTTGAACTGAATTACAAAACAGAACAGAGTCACACGTTTAGAAAACACACGATGGCTGCTGAGCGGGAAAGGTGAGGTGGGGTGATGCATAAAACAAGGGTTTCAAATTCGCTCAGATACCGTTCCATACACCCAATATGTAATAGACAAGACCTACTCCTTGCTCAGTGAACTGGACTCAACACCCCCTATTCACCGCACAAGAATATATGTGACTAGTAAGAATCTTAAAACCTATGTATTGATATCTGTCTGGAAGTGAGTCAAGTGGGTGTAAAGCCGCATAAACACAGCCGTGAAAAGCAGCTAAACCCCATTATAAAAATAAATTACTTTTAAAAACCCGTAAAACAAAGACAGTGAAAGAGAGAGAAATTCTTACAAAATTCGTTCAGAGGCTGTGATGCAACCTGGATTGACATATCTAGACCCACAGCTGGATGAGACATAAGGGTGGACACTCTTGGGGCTGAAAGGTTGGGTGAGGTTGGGTGAGCAAACGCAGACCCTTTAAAGTAATACTGCCTGGTACCCATCCCATGGGTCCCAAATCTCCAGGTTCAAGGGCATCTGCCTACATCGAAAACATGCATGAGAAACCCAGAAGATGGTACACCGTGTGATTTTGAAAGGTTTCTAATACGCACCTCATTTCTCATCTCCTTGTGCTCGGGTTCGCCTTTCCAGCTACTTTACTAGCAATCTCCCTACTTGGAGAATCAGCACCTTTAAGCTCCTGTTCCCTACAGGTTGCAATTTGTCCTGAGGATGAACGGGAAGAGGGGCAACCAATGAGAGACTAGATCTATGTGTTGGGACAGGCACAGGTCACTCTATTTTCCCATCAGGAAGAAGAATTAACCACAGGCTCAGCCTGCTGCCCAGAAGCAGAATAGGGCCTGAGGCAATCCCGCGCTTTTGCGGCCAGCTCCCAAAAAAGCCAGTTGAAAAATGGAGCTCAGGGACACTGCAATTCACAAACCCGCAGAGCTATAAATGATAACTCTCATCCACAGATATATTGAGGGAAGGCAACGAAGAGGATTTGAAAGCAAGGCAGAATTTCAGGAAACAGGTTTCAGGAGGTAGATTCGAATCGCCTTTAAAGCATATGAAAAGTGGCAAAACGACGACAATGATGCCCTTGGCCAAACAGGGCGTATGCGTTTTTTCCTGAATATATTCAGGAAAAAAAGCATACGCCCTTTTTGGCCAACCAAGCAACCTGGAAAGGCAAATCAGTGCTACAAAGAAGTCTCGCTTCCCATCGGTCAAAAGTGCCATGCTGCAAAAAGTGTCAAAACCAGAAATGCAGGACAGGCCATGGAGAAATGGCAGCCTTGCTACGCTGATGGGCGGGATGTAAATTGCCAACAGCCACTCTGGAAAAGTGTACGGTGTGTCCTGAAACATCGAAAAAACACAGCTTAGGGAGCATAGGGCACGTCCACTCATGGGCGTATAAATTGGGAAAACTAAAAATCAGCAAGACACAGGCACCCCAAAGTTTAGGGCTGCTCTGTTGACAAGAACCTCCACTTCATGACACCTTAAATATCCCAGGAAAGAGAAAAATGGATAAAGAAGTTGTGGTCCTTATGTACAATGGAATATCACTCAGACATGAAATCAATGTCATAAGGCTAGTAGAGGCAAGATGAGTGGATTTAGGTACGATGATCCTAAGTGAAATAAGTCACACAGAAAAAGACACTTATCATAAGCTATCACTTATAGAGGGAATGTAAAAACCGCTACACTTGAACTGAATTACAAAACAGAACAGAGTCACACGTTTAGAAAACACACTATGGCTGCTTAACGGGAAAGGTGAGGTGGGGTGATGCATAAAACAAGGGTTTCAAATTCGCTCAGATACCGTTCCATACACCCAATATGTAATAGACAAGACCTACTCCTTGCTCAGTGAACTGGACTCAACACCCCCTATTCACCGCACAAGAATATATGTGACTAGTAAGAATCTTAAAACCTATGTATTGATATCTGTCTGGAAGTGAGTCAAGTGGGTGTAAAGCCGCATAAACACAGCCGTGAAAAGCAGCTAAACCCCATTATAAAAATAAATTACTTTTAAAAACCCGTAAAACAAAGACAGTGAAAGAGAGAGAAATTCTTACAAAATTCGTTCAGAGGCTGTGATGCAACCTGGATTGACCATATATAGACCCACAGCTGGATGAGACATAAGGGTGGACACTCTTGGGGCTGAAAGGTTGGGTGAGGTTGGGTGAGCAAACGCAGACCCTTTAAAGTAATACTGCCTGGTACCCATCCCATGGGTCCCAAATCTCCAGGTTCAAGGGCATCTGCCTACATCGAAAACATGCATGAGAAACCCAGAAGATGGTACACCGTGTGATTTTGAAAGGTTTCTAATACGCACCTCATTTCTCATCTCCTTGTGCTCGGGTTCGCCTTTCCAGCTACTTTACTAGCAACCTCCCTACTTGGAGAATCAGCACCTTTAAGCTCCTGTTCCCTACAGGTTGCAATTTGTCCTGAGGATGAACGGGAAGAGGGGCAACCAATGAGAGAATAGATCTAGGTGTTGGGACAGGCACAGGTCACTCTATTTCCCATCAGGAAGAAGAATTAACCACAGGCTAAGCCTGCCGCCCAGAAGCAGAATAGGGCCTGAGGCAATCCCGCGCTTTTGCGGCCAGCTCCCAAAAAAGCCAGTTGAAAAATGGAGCTCAGGGACACTGCAATTCAGAAACCCGCAGAGTTATGAATGATAACTCTCATCCACAGATATATTGAGGGAAGGCAACGAAGAGGATTTGAAAGCAAGGCAGAATTGCAGGAAACAGATTTCAGGAGGTAGATTCGAATCGCCTTTAAAGCACATGAAAAGCGGCAAAACGTCGACAATGATGCCCTTGGCCAAAAAGGGCGTATGCGTTTTTTCCTGAATATATTCAGGAAAAAACGCATACGCCCTTTTTGGCCAACCAAGCAACCTGGAAAGGCAAATCAGTGCTACAAAGAAGTCTCGCTTCCCATCGGTCAAAAGTGCCATGCTGCAAAAAGTGTCAAAACCAGAAATGCAGGACAGGCCATGGAGAAATGGCAGCCTTGCTACGCTGATGGGCGGGATGTAAATTGCCAACAGCCACTCTGGAAAAGTGTACGGTGTGTCCTGAAACATCGAAAAAACACAGCTTAGGGAGCATAGGGCACGTCCACTCATGGGCGTATAAATTGGGAAAACTAAAAATCAGCAAGACACAGGCACCCCAAAGTTTAGGGCTGCTCTGTTGACAAGAACCTCCACTTCATGACACCTTAAATATCCCAGGAAAGAGAAAAATGGATAAAGAAGTTGTGGTCCTTATGTACAATGGAATATCACTCAGACATGAAATCAATGTCATAAGGCTAGTAGAGGCAAGATGAGTGGATTTAGGTACGATGATCCTAAGTGAAATAAGTCACACAGAAAAAGACACTTATCATAAGCTATCACTTATAGAGGGAATGTAAAAACCGCTACACTTGAACTGAATTACAAAACAGAACAGAGTCACACGTTTAGAAAACACATGATGGCTGCTGAGCGGGAAAGGTGAGGTGGGGTGATGCATAAAACAAGGGTTTCAAATTCGCTCAGATACCGTTCCATACACCCAATATGTAATAGACAAGACCTACTCCTTGCTCAGTGAACTGGACTCAACACCCCCTATTCACCGCACAAGAATATATGTGACTAGTAAGAATCTTAAAACCTATTTATTGATATCTGTCTGGAAGTGAGTCAAGTGGGTGTAAAGCCGCATAAACACAGCCGTGAAAAGCAGCTAAACCCCATTATAAAAATAAATTACTTTTAAAAACCCGTAAAACAAAGACAGTGAAAGAGAGAGAAATTCTTACACAATTCGTTCAGAGGCTGTGATGCAACCTGGATTGACATATCTAGACCCACAGCTGGATGAGACATAAGGGTGGACACTCTTGGGGCTGAAAGGTTGGGTGAGGTTGGGTGAGCAAACGCAGACCCTTTAAAGTAATACTGCCTGGTACCCATCCCATGGGTCCCAAATCTCCAGGTTCAAGGGCATCTGCCTACATCGAAAACATGCATGAGAAACCCAGAAGATGGTACACCGTGTGATTTTGAAAGGTTTCTAATACGCACCTCATTTCTCATCTCCTTGTGCTCGGGTTCGCCTTTCCAGCTACTTTACTAGCAATCTCCCTACTTGGAGAATCAGCACTTTAAGCTCCTGTCCCCTACAGGATGCAATTTGTCCTGAGGATGAACGGGAAGAGGGGCAACCAATGAGAGACTAGATCTATGTGTTGGGACAGGCACAGGTCACTCTATTTTCCCATCAGGAAGAAGAATTAACCACAGGCTCAGCCTGCCGCCCGCCGCCCAGAAGCAGAATAGGGCCTGAGGCAATCCCGCGCTTTTGCGGCCAGCTCCCAAAAAAGCCAGTTGAAAAATGGAGCTCAGGGACACTGCAATTCACAAACCCGCAGAGCTATAACTGATAACTCTCATCCACAGATATATTGAGGGAAGGCAACGAAGAGGATTTGAAAGCAAGGCAGAATTTCAGGAAACAGGTTTCAGGAGGTAGATTCGAATCGCCTTTAAAGCATATGAAAAGTGGCAAAACGTCGACAATGATGCCCTTGGCCAAACAGGGCGTATGCGTTTTTTCCTGAATATATTCAGGAAAAAACGCATACGCCCTGTTTGGCCAACCAAGCAACCTGGAAAGGCTAATCAGCGCTACAAAGAAGTCTCGCTTCCCATCGGTCAAAAGTGCCATGCTGCAAAAAGTGTCCAAACCAGAAATGCAGGACAGGCCATGGAAAAATGGCAGCCTTGCTACGCTGATGGGCGGGATGTAAATTGCCAACAGCCACTCTGGAAAAGTGTACGGTGTGTCCTGAAACATCGAAAAAACACAGCTTAGGGAGCATAGGGCACGTCCACTCATGGGCGTATAAATTGGGAAAACTAAAAATCAGCAAGACACAGGCACCCCAAAGTTTAGGGCTGCTCTGTTGACAAGAACCTCCACTTCATGACACCTTAAATATCCCAGGAAAGAGAAAAATGGATAAAGAAGTTGTGGTCCTTATGTACAATGGAATATCACTCAGACATGAAATCAATGTCATAAGGCTAGTAGAGGCAAGATGAGTGGATTTAGGTACGATGATCCTAAGTGAAATAAGTCACACAGAAAAAGACACTTATCATAAGCTATCACTTATAGAGGGAATGTAAAAACCGCTACACTTGAACTGAATTACAAAACAGAACAGAGTCACACGTTTAGAAAACACACTATGGCTGCTTAACGGGAAAGGTGAGGTGGGGTGATGCATAAAACAAGGGTTTCAAATTCGCTCAGATACCGTTCCATACACCCAATATGTAATAGACAAGACCTACTCCTTGCTCAGTGAACTGGACTCAACACCCCCTATTCACCGCACAAGAATATATGTGACTAGTAAGAATCTTAAAACCTATGTATTGATATCTGTCTGGAAGTGAGTCAAGTGGGTGTAAAGCCGCATAAACACAGCCGTGAAAAGCAGCTAAACCCCATTATAAAAATAAATTACTTTTAAATACCCGTAAAACAAAGACAGTGAAAGAGAGAGAAATTCTTACAAAATTCGTTCAGAGGCTGTGATGCAACCTGGATTGACCATATCTAGACCCACAGCTGGATGAGACATAAGGGTGGACACTCTTGGGGCTGAAAGGTTGGGTGAGGTTGGGTGAGCAAACGCAGACCCTTTAAAGTAATACTGCCTTGTACCCATCCCATGGGTCCCAAATCTCCAGGTTCAAGTGCATCTTCCTACATCGAAAACATGCATGAGAAACCCAGAAGATGGTACACCGTGTGATTTTGAAAGGTTTCTAATACGCACCTCATTTCTCATCTCCTTGTGCTCGGGTTCGCCTTTCCAGCTACTTTACTAGCAACCTCCCTACTTGGAGAATCAGCACCTTTAAGCTCCTGTTCCCTACAGGTTGCAATTTGTCCTGAGGATGAACGGGAAGAGGGGCAACCAATGAGAGACTAGATCTAGGTGTTGGGACAGGCACAGGTCACTCTATTTCCCATCAGGAAGAAGAATTAACCACAGGCTAAGCCTGCCGCCCAGAAGCAGAATAGGGCCTGAGGCAATCCCGCGCTTTTGCGGCCAGCTCCCAAAAAAGCCAGTTGAAAAATGGAGCTCAGGGACACTGCAATTCAGAAACCCGCAGAGTTATGAATGATAACTCTCATCCACAGATATATTGAGGGAAGGCAACGAAGAGGATTTGAAAGCAAGGCAGAATTGCAGGAAACAGATTTCAGGAGGTAGATTCGAATCGCCTTTAAAGCACATGAAAAGCGGCAAAACGTCGACAATGATGCCCTTGGCCAAAAAGGGCGTATGCGTTTTTTCCTGAATATATTCAGGAAAAAAAGCATACGCCCTTTTTGGCCAACCAAGCAACCTGGAAAGGCAAATCAGTGCTACAAAGAAGTCTCGCTTCCCATCGGTCAAAAGTGCCATGCTGCAAAAAGTGTCAAAACCAGAAATGCAGGACAGGCCATGGAGAAATGGCAGCCTTGCTACGCTGATGGGCGGGATGTAAATTGCCAACAGCCACTCTGGAAAAGTGTATGGTGTGTCCTGAAACATCGAAAAAACACAGCTTAGGGAGCATAGGGCACGTCCTCTCATGGGCGTATAAATTGGGAAAACTAAAAATCAGCAAGACACAGGCACCCCAAAGTTTAGGGCTGCTCTGTTGACAAGAACCTCCACTTCATGACACCTTAAATATCCCAGGAAAGAGAAAAATGGATAAAGAAGTTGTGGTCCTTATGTACAATGGAATATCACTCAGACATGTAATCAATGTCATAAGGCTAGTAGAAGCAAGATGAGTGGATTTAGGTACGATGATCCTAAGTGAAATAAGTCACACAGAAAAAGACACTTATCATAAGCTATCACTTATAGAGGGAATGTAAAAACCGCTACACTTGAACTGAATTACAAAACAGAACAGAGTCACACGTTTAGAAAACACACGATGGCTGCTGAGCGGGAAAGGTGAGGTGGGGTGATGCATAAAACAAGGGTTTCAAATTCGCTCAGATACCGTTCCATACACCCAATATGTAATAGACAAGACCTACTCCTTGCTCAGTGAACTGGACTCAACACCCCCTATTCACCGCACAAGAATATATGTGACTAGTAAGAATCTTAAAACCTATGTATTGATATCTGTCTGGAAGTGAGTCAAGTGGGTGTAAAGCCGCATAAACACAGCCGTGAAAAGCAGCTAAACCCCATTATAAAAATAAATTACTTTTAAAAACCCGTAAAACAAAGACAGTGAAAGAGAGAGAAATTCTTACAAAATTCGTTCAGAGGCTGTGATGCAACCTGGATTGACCATATCTAGACCCACAGCTGGATGAGACATAAGGGTGGACACTCTTGGGGCTGAAAGGTTGGGTGAGGTTGGGTGAGCAAACGCAGACCCTTTAAAGTAATACTGCCTTGTACCCATCCCATGGGTCCCAAATCTCCAGGTTCAAGGGCATCTTCCTACATCGAAAACATGCATGAGAAACCCAGAAGATGGTACACCGTGTGATTTTGAAAGGTTTCTAATACGCACCTCATTTCTCATCTCCTTGTGCTCGGGTTCGCCTTTCCAGCTACTTTACTAGCAACCTCCCTACTTGGAGAATCAGCACCTTTAAGCTCCTGTTCCCTACAGGTTGCAATTTGTCCTGAGGATGAACGGGAAGAGGGGCAACCAATGAGAGACTAGATCTAGGTGTTGGGACAGGCACAGGTCACTCTATTTCCCATCAGGAAGAAGAATTAACCACAGGCTAAGCCTGCCGCCCAGAAGCAGAATAGGGCCTGAGGCAATCCCGCGCTTTTGCGGCCAGCTCCCAAAAAAGCCAGTTGAAAAATGGAGCTCAGGGACACTGCAATTCAGAAATCCGCAGAGTTATGAATGATAACTCTCATCCACAGATATATTGAGGGAAGGCAACGAAGAGGATTTGAAAGCAAGGCAGAATTGCAGGAAACAGATTTCAGGAGGTAGATTCGAATCGCCTTTAAAGCACATGAAAAGCGGCAAAACGTCGACAATGATGCCCTTGGCCAAAAAGGGCGTATGCGTTTTTTCCTGAATATATTCAGGAAAAAACGCATACGCCCTTTTTGGCCAACCAAGCAACCTGGAAAGGCAAATCAGTGCTACAAAGAAGTCTCGCTTCCCATCGGTCAAAAGTGCCATGCTGCAAAAAGTGTCAAAACCAGAAATGCAGGACAGGCCATGGAGAAATGGCAGCCTTGCTACGCTGATGGGCGGGATGTAAATTGCCAACAGCCACTCTGGAAAAGTGTACGGTGTGTCCTGAAACATCGAAAAAACACAGCTTAGGGAGCATAGGGCACGTCCACTCATGGGCGTATAAATTGGGAAAACTAAAAATCAGCAAGACACAGGCACCCCAAAGTTTAGGGCTGCTCTGTTGACAAGAACCTCCACTTCATGACACCTTAAATATCCCAGGAAAGAGAAAAATGGATAAAGAAGTTGTGGTCCTTATGTACAATGGAATATCACTCAGACATGAAATCAATGTCATAAGGCTAGTAGAAGCAAGATGAGTGGATTTAGGTACGATGATCCTAAGTGAAATAAGTCACACAGAAAAAGACACTTATCATAAGCTATCACTTATAGAGGGAATGTAAAAACCGCTACACTTGAACTGAATTACAAAACAGAACAGAGTCACACGTTTAGAAAACACACGATGGCTGCTGAGCGGGAAAGGTGAGGTGGGGTGATGCATAAAACAAGGGTTTCAAATTCGCTCAGATACCGTTCCATACACCCAATATGTAATAGACAAGACCTACTCCTTGCTCAGTGAACTGGACTCAACACCCCCTATTCACCGCACAAGAATATATGTGACTAGTAAGAATCTTAAAACCTATGTATTGATATCTGTCTGGAAGTGAGTCAAGTGGGTGTAAAGCCGCATAAACACAGCCGTGAAAAGCAGCTAAACCCCATTATAAAAATAAATTACTTTTAAAAACCCGTAAAACAAAGACAGTGAAAGAGAGAGAAATTCTTACAAAATTCGTTCAGAGGCTGTGATGCAACCTGGATTGACCATATCTAGACCCACAGCTGGATGAGACATAAGGGTGGACACTCTTGGGGCTGAAAGGTTGGGTGAGGCTGGGTGAGCAAACGCAGACCCTTTAAAGTAATACTGCCTGGTACCCATCCCATGGGTCCCAAATCTCCAGGTTCAAGGGCATCTGCCTACATCGAAAACATGCATGAGAAACCCAGAAGATGGTACACCGTGTGATTTTGAAAGGTTTCTAATACGCACCTCATTTCTCATCTCCTTGTGCTCGGGTTCGCCTTTCCAGCTACTTTACTAGCAATCTCCCTACTTGGAGAATCAGCACCTTTAAGCTCCTGTTCCCTACAGGTTGCAATTTGTCCTGAGGATGAACGGGAAGAGGGGCAACCAATGAGAGACTAGATCTAGGTGTTGGGACAGGCACATGTCACTCTATTTCCCATCAGGAAGAAGAATTAACCACAGGCTAAGCCTGCCGCCCAGAAGCAGAATAGGGCCTGAGGCAATCCCGCGCTTTTGCGGCCAGCTCCCAAAAAAGCCAGTTGAAAAATGGAGCTCAGGGACACTGCAATTCAGAAACCCGCAGAGTTATGAATGATAACTCTCATCCACAGATATATTGAGGGAAGGCAACGAAGAGGATTTGAAAGCAAGGCAGAATTGCAGGAAACAGATTTCAGGAGGTAGATTCGAATCGCCTTTAAAGCACATGAAAAGAGGCAAAACGTCGACAATGATGCCCTTGGCCAAAAAGGGCGTATGCGTTTTTTCCTGAATATATTCAGGAAAAAAAGCATACGCCCTTTTTGGCCAACCAAGCAACCTGGAAAGGCAAATCAGTGCTACAAAGAAGTCTCGCTTCCCATCGGTCAAAAGTGCCATGCTGCAAAAAGTGTCAAAACCAGAAATGCAGGACAGGCCATGGAGAAATGGCAGCCTTGCTACGCTGATGGGCGGGATGTAAATTGCCAACAGCCACTCTGGAAAAGTGTATGGTGTGTCCTGAAACATCGAAAAAACACAGCTTAGGGAGCATAGGGCACGTCCTCTCATGGGCGTATAAATTGGGAAAACTAAAAATCAGCAAGACACAGGCACCCCAAAGTTTAGGGCTGCTCTGTTGACAAGAACCTCCACTTCATGACACCTTAAATATCCCAGGAAAGAGAAAAATGGATAAAGAAGTTGTGGTCCTTATGTACAATGGAATATCACTCAGACATGAAATCAATGTCATAAGGCTAGTAGAAGCAAGATGAGTGGATTTAGGTACGATGATCCTAAGTGAAATAAGTCACACAGAAAAAGACACTTATCATAAGCTATCACTTATAGAAGGAATGTAAAAACCGCTACACTTGAACTGAATTACAAAACAGAACAGAGTCACACATTTAGAAAACACACTGTGGCTGCTTAACGGGAAAGGTGAGGTGGGGTGATGCATAAAACAAGGGTTTCAAATTCGCTCAGATACCGTTCCATACACCCAATATGTAATAGACAATACCTACTCCTTGCTCAGTGAACTGGACTCAACACCCCCTATTCACCGCACAAGAATATATGTGACTAGTAAGAATCTTAAAACCTATGTATTGATATCTGTCTGGAAGTGAGTCAAGTGGGTGTAAAGCCGCATAAACACAGCCGTGAAAAGCAGCTAAACCCCATTATAAAAATAAATTACTTTTAAAAACCCGTAAAACAAAGACAGTGAAAGAGAGAGAAATTCTTACAAAATTCGTTCAGAGGCTGTGATGCACCCTGGATTGACATATCTAGACCCACAGCTGGATGAGACATAAGGGTGGACACTCTTGGGGCTGAAAGGTTGGGTGAGGTTGGGTGAGCAAACGCAGACCCTTTAAAGTAATACTGCCTGGTACCCATCCCATGGGTCCCAAATCTCCAGGTTGAAGGGCATCTTCCTACATCGAAAACATGCATGAGAAACCCAGAAGATGGTACACCGTGTGATTTTGAAAGGTTTCTAATACGCACCTCATTTCTCATCTCCTTGTGCTCGGGTTCGCCTTTCCAGCTACTTTACTAGCAATCTCCCTACTTGGAGAATCAGCACCTTTAAGCTCCTGTTCCCTACAGGTTGCAATTTGTCCTGAGGATGAACGGGAAGAGGGGCAACCAATGAGAGACTAGATCTAGGTGTTGGGACAGGCACAGGTCACTCTATTTCCCATCAGGAAGAAGAATTAACCACAGGCTAAGCCTGCCGCCCAGAAGCAGAATAGGGCCTGAGGCAATCCCGCGCTTTTGCGGCCAGCTCCCAAAAAAGCCAGTTGAAAAATGGAGCTCAGGGACACTGCAATTCAGAAACCCGCAGAGTTATGAATGATAACTCTCATCCACAGATATATTGAGGGAAGGCAACGAAGAGGATTTGAAAGCAAGGCAGAATTGCAGGAAACAGATTTCAGGAGGTAGATTCGAATCGCCTTTAAAGCACATGAAAAGCGGCAAAACGTCGACAATGATGCCCTTGGCCAAAAAGGGCGTATGCGTTTTTTCCTGAATATATTCAGGAAAAAACGCATACGCCCTTTTTGGCCAACCAAGCAACCTGGAAAGGCAAATCAGTGCTACAAAGAAGTCTCGCTTCCCATCGGTCAAAAGGGCCATGCTGCAAAAAGTGTCAAAACCAGAAATACAGGACAGGCCATGGAGAAATGGCAGCCTTGCTACGCTGATGGGCGGGATGTAAATTGCCAACAGCCACTCTGGAAAAGTGTACGGTGTGTCCTGAAACATCGAAAAAACACAGCTTAGGGAGCATAGGGCACGTCCACTCATGGGCGTATAAATTGGGAAAACTAAAAATCAGCAAGACACAGGCACCCCAATGTTTAGGGCTGCTATGTTGACAAGAACCTCCACTTCATGACACCTTAAATATCCCAGGAAAGAGAAAAATGGATAAAGAAGTTGTGGTCCTTATGTACAATGGAATATCACTCAGACATGAAATCAATGTCATAAGGCTAGTAGAGGCAAGATGAGTGGATTTAGGTACGATGATCCTAAGTGAAATAAGTCACACAGAAAAAGACACTTATCATAAGCTATCACTTATAGAGGGAATGTAAAAACCGCTACACTTGAACTGAATTACAAAACAGAACAGAGTCACACGTTTAGAAAACACACGATGGCTGCTGAGCGGGAAAGGTGAGGTGGGGTGATGCATAAAACAAGGGTTTCAAATTCGCTCAGATACCGTTCCATACACCCAATATGTAATAGACAAGACCTACTCCTTGCTCAGTGAACTGGACTCAACACCCCCTATTCACCGCACAAGAATATATGTGACTAGTAAGAATCTTAAAACCTATGTATTGATATCTGTCTGGAAGTGAGTCAAGTGGGTGTAAAGCCGCATAAACACAGCCGTGAAAAGCAGCTAAACCCCATTATAAAAATAAATTACTTTTAAAAACCCGTAAAACAAAGACAGTGAAAGAGAGAGAAATTCTTACAAAATTCGTTCAGAGGCTGTGATGCAACCTGGATTGACATATCTAGACCCACAGCTGGATGAGACATAAGGGTGGACACTCTTGGGGCTGAAAGGTTGGGTGAGGTTGGGTGAGCAAACGCAGACCCTTTAAAGTAATACTGCCTGGTACCCATCCCATGGGTCCCAAATCTCCAGGTTCAAGGGCATCTGCCTACATCGAAAACATGCATGAGAAACCCAGAAGATGGTACACCGTGTGATTTTGAAAGGTTTCTAATACGCACCTCATTTCTCATCTCCTTGTGCTCGGGTTCGCCTTTCCAGCTACTTTACTAGCAATCTCCCTACTTGGAGAATCAGCACCTTTAAGCTCCTGTTCCCTACAGGTTGCAATTTGTCCTGAGGATGAACGGGAAGAGGGGCAACCAATGAGAGACTAGATCTAGGTGTTGGGACAGGCACAGGTTACTCTATTTCCCATCAGGAAGAAGAATTAACCACAGGCTAAGCCTGCCGCCCAGAAGCAGAATAGGGCCTGAGGCAATCCCGCGCTTTTGCGGCCAGCTCCCAAAAAAGCCAGTTGAAAAATGGAGCTCAGGGACACTGCAATTCAGAAACCCGCAGAGTTATGAATGATAACTCTCATCCACAGATATATTGAGGGAAGGCAACGAAGAGGATTTGAAAGCAAGGCAGAATTGCAGGAAACAGATTTCAGGAGGTAGATTCGAATCGCCTTTAAAGCACATGAAAAGAGGCAAAACGTCGACAATGATGCCCTTGGCCAAAAAGGGCGTATGCGTTTTTTCCTGAATATATTCAGGAAAAAACGCATACGCCCTTTTTGGCCAACCAAGCAACCTGGAAAGGCAAATCAGTGCTACAAAGAAGTCTCGCTTCCCATCGGTCAAAAGTGCAATGCTGCAAAAAGTGTCAAAACCAGAAATGCAGGACAGGCCATGGAGAAATGGCAGCCTTGCTACGCTGATGGGCGGGATGTAAATTGCCAACAGCCACTCTGGAAAAGTGTACGGTGTGTCCTGAAACATCGAAAAAACACAGCTTAGGGAGCATAGGGCACGTCCACTCATGGGCGTATAAATTGGGAAAACTAAAAATCAGCAAGACACAGGCACCCCAAAGTTTAGGGCTGCTCTGTTGACAAGAACCTCCACTTCATGACACCTTAAATATCCCAGGAAAGAGAAAAATGGATAAAGAAGTTGTGGTCCTTATGTACAATGGAATATCACTCAGACATGAAATCAATGTCATAAGGCTAGTAGAAGCAAGATGAGTGGATTTAGGTACGATGATCCTAAGTGAAATAAGTCACACAGAAAAAGACACTTATCATAAGCTATCACTTATAGAGGGAATGTAAAAACCGCTACACTTGAACTGAATTACAAAACAGAACAGAGTCACACGTTTAGAAAACACACGATGGCTGCTGAGCGGGAAAGGTGAGGTGGGGTGATGCATAAAACAAGGGTTTCAAATTCGCTCAGATACCGTTCCATACACCCAATATGTAATAGACAAGACCTACTCCTTGCTCAGTGAACTGGACTCAACACCCCCTATTCACCGCACAAGAATATATGTGACTAGTAAGAATCTTAAAACCTATGTATTGATATCTGTCTGGAAGTGAGTCAAGTGGGTGTAAAGCCGCATAAACACAGCCGTGAAAAGCAGCTAAACCCCATTATAAAAATAAATTACTTTTAAAAACCCGTAAAACAAAGACAGTGAAAGAGAGAGAAATTCTTACAAAATTCGTTCAGAGGCTGTGATGCAACCTGGATTGACCATATCTAGACCCACAGCTGGATGAGACATAAGGGTGGACACTCTTGGGGCTGAAAGGTTGGGTGAGGTTGGGTGAGCAAACGCAGACCCTTTAAAGTAATACTGCCTGGTACCCATCCCATGGGTCCCAAATCTCCAGGTTCAAGGGCATCTGCCTACATCGAAAACATGCATGAGAAACCCAGAAGATGGTACACCGTGTGATTTTGAAAGGTTTCTAATACGCACCTCATTTCTCATCTCCTTGTGCTCGGGTTCGCCTTTCCAGCTACTTTACTAGCAATCTCCCTACTTGGAGAATCAGCACCTTTAAGCTCCTGTTCCCTACAGGTTGCAATTTGTCCTGAGGATGAACGGGAAGAGGGGCAACCAATGAGAGACTAGATCTAGGTGTTGGGACAGGCACAGGTTACTCTATTTCCCATCAGGAAGAAGAATTAACCACAGGCTAAGCCTGCCGCCCAGAAGCAGAATAGGGCCTGAGGCAATCCCGCGCTTTTGCGGCCAGCTCCCAAAAAAGCCAGTTGAAAAATGGAGCTCAGGGACACTGCAATTCAGAAACCCGCAGAGTTATGAATGATAACTCTCATCCACAGATATATTGAGGGAAGGCAACGAAGAGGATTTGAAAGCAAGGCAGAATTGCAGGAAACAGATTTCAGGAGGTAGATTCGAATCGCCTTTAAAGCACATGAAAAGAGGCAAAACGTCGACAATGATGCCCTTGGCCAAAAAGGGCGTATGCGTTTTTTCCTGAATATATTCAGGAAAAAACGCATACGCCCTTTTTGGCCAACCAAGCAACCTGGAAAGGCAAATCAGTGCTACAAAGAAGTCTCGCTTCCCATCGGTCAAAAGTGCCATGCTGCAAAAAGTGTCAAAACCAGAAATGCAGGACAGGCCATGGAGAAATGGCAGCCTTGCTACGCTGATGGGCGGGATGTAAATTGCCAACAGCCACTCTGGAAAAGTGTACGGTGTGTCCTGAAACATCGAAAAAACACAGCTTAGGGAGCATAGGGCACGTCCACTCATGGGCGTATAAATTGGGAAAACTAAAAATCAGCAAGACACAGGCACCCCAAAGTTTAGGGCTGCTCTGTTGACAAGAACCTCCACTTCATGACACCTTAAATATCCCAGGAAAGAGAAAAATGGATAAAGAAGTTGTGGTCCTTATGTACAATGGAATATCACTCAGACATGAAATCAATGTCATAAGGCTAGTAGAAGCAAGATGAGTGGATTTAGGTACGATGATCCTAAGTGAAATAAGTCACACAGAAAAAGACACTTATCATAAGCTATCACTTATAGAGGGAATGTAAAAACCGCTACACTTGAACTGAATTACAAAACAGAACAGAGTCACACGTTTAGAAAACACACGATGGCTGCTGAGCGGGAAAGGTGAGGTGGGGTGATGCATAAAACAAGGGTTTCAAATTCGCTCAGATACCGTTCCATACACCCAATATGTAATAGACAAGACCTACTCCTTGCTCAGTGAACTGGACTCAACACCCCCTATTCACCGCACAAGAATATATGTGACTAGTAAGAATCTTAAAACCTATGTATTGATATCTGTCTGGAAGTGAGTCAAGAGGGTGTAAAGCCGCATAAACACAGCCGTGAAAAGCAGCTAAACCCCATTATAAAAATAAATTACTTTTAAAAACCCGTAAAACAAAGACAGTGAAAGAGAGAGAAATTCTTACAAAATTCGTTCAGAGGCTGTGATGCAACCTGGATTGACCATATCTAGACCCACAGCTGGATGAGACATAAGGGTGGACACTCTTGGGGCTGAAAGGTTGGGTGAGGTTGGGTGAGCAAACGCAGACCCTTTAAAGTAATACTGCCTGGTACCCATCCCATGGGTCCCAAATCTCCAGGTTCAAGGGCATCTGCCTACATCGAAAACATGCATGAGAAACCCAGAAGATGGTACACCGTGTGATTTTGAAAGGTTTCTAATACGCACCTCATTTCTCATCTCCTTGTGCTCGGGTTCGCCTTTCCAGCTACTTTACTAGCAATCTCCCTACTTGGAGAATCAGCACCTTTAAGCTCCTGTTCCCTACAGGTTGCAATTTGTCCTGAGGATGAACGGGAAGAGGGGCAACCAATGAGAGACTAGATCTAGGTGTTGGGACAGGCACAGGTCACTCTATTTCCCATCAGGAAGAAGAATTAACCACAGGCTAAGCCTGCCGCCCAGAAGCAGAATAGGGCCTGAGGCAATCCCGCGCTTTTGCGGCCAGCTCCCAAAAAAGCCAGTTGAAAAATGGAGCTCAGGGACACTGCAATTCAGAAACCCGCAGAGTTATGAATGATAACTCTCATCCACAGATATATTGAGGGAAGGCAACGAAGAGGATTTGAAAGCAAGGCAGAATTGCAGGAAACAGATTTCAGGAGGTAGATTCGAATCGCCTTTAAAGCACATGAAAAGCGGCAAAACGTCGACAATGATGCCCTTGGCCAAAAAGGGCGTATGCGTTTTTTCCTGAATATATTCAGGAAAAAACGCATACGCCCTTTTTGGCCAACCAAGCAACCTGGAAAGGCAAATCAGTGCTACAAAGAAGTCTCGCTTCCCATCGGTCAAAAGTGCCATGCTGCAAAAAGTGTCAAAACCAGAAATGCAGGACAGGCCATGGAGAAATGGCAGCCTTGCTACGCTGATGGGCGGGATGTAAATTGCCAACAGCCACTCTGGAAAAGTGTACGGTGTGTCCTGAAACATCGAAAAAACACAGCTTAGGGAGCATAGGGCACGTCCACTCATGGGCGTATAAATTGGGAAAACTAAAAATCAGCAAGACACAGGCACCCCAAAGTTTAGGGCTGCTCTGTTGACAAGAACCTCCACTTCATGACACCTTAAATATCCCAGGAAAGAGAAAAATGGATAAAGAAGTTGTGGTCCTTATGTACAATGGAATATCACTCAGACATGAAATCAATGTCATAAGGCTAGTAGAGGCAAGATGAGTGGATTTAGGTACGATGATCCTAAGTGAAATAAGTCACACAGAAAAAGACACTTATCATAAGCTATCACTTATAGAGGGAATGTAAAAACCGCTACACTTGAACTGAATTACAAAACAGAACAGAGTCACACGTTTAGAAAACACACTATGGCTGCTTAACGGGAAAGGTGAGGTGGGGTGATGCATAAAACAAGGGTTTCAAATTCGCTCAGATACCGTTCCATACACCCAATATGTAATAGAAAAGACCTACTCCTTGCTCAGTGAACTGGACTCAACACCCCCTATTCACCGCACAAAAGTATATGTGACTAGTAAGAATCTTAAAACCTATGTATTGATATCTGTCTGGAAGTGAGTCAATTGGGTGTAAAGCCGCATAAACACAGCCGTGAAAAGCAGCTAAACCCCATTATAAAAATAAATTACTTTTAAAAACCCGTAAAACAAAGACAGTGAAAGAGAGAGAAATTCTTACAAAATTCGTTCAGAGGCTGTGATGCAACCTGGATTAACCATATCTAGACCCGCAGCTGGATGAGACATAAGGGTGGACACTCTTGGGGCTGAAAGGTTGGGTGAGGTTGGGTGAGCAAACGCAGACCCTTTAAAGTAATACTGCCTGGTACCCATCCCATGGGTCCCAAATCTCCAGGTTCAAGGGCATCTTCCTATATGGAAAACATGCATGAGAAACCCAGAAGATGGTACACCGTGTGATTTTGAAAGGTTTCTAATACGCACCTCATTTCTCATCTCCTTGTGCTCGGGTTCGCCTTTCCAGCTACTTTACTAGCAATCTCCCTACTTGGAGAATCAGCACCTTTAAGCTCCTGTCCCCTACAGGATGCAATTTGTCCTGAGGATGAACGGGAAGAGGGGCAACCAATGAGAGACTAGATCTATGTGTTGGGACAGGCACAGGTCACTCTATTTTCCCATCAGGAAGAAGAATTAACCACAGGCTCAGCCTGCTGCCCAGAAGCAGAATAGGGCCTGAGGCAATCCCGCGCTTTTGCGGCCAGCTCCCAAAAAAGCCAGTTGAAAAATGGAGCTCAGGGACACTGCAATTCACAAACCCGCAGAGCTATAAATGATAACTCTCATCCACAGATATATTGAGGGAAGGCAACGAAGAGGATTTGAAAGCAAGGCAGAATTTCAGGAAACAGGTTTCAGGAGGTAGATTCGAATCGCCTTTAAAGCATATGAAAAGTGGCAAAACGACGACAATGATGCCCTTGGCCAAACAGGGCGTATGCGTTTTTTCCTGAATATATTCAGGAAAAAACGCATACGCCCTGTTTGGCCAACCAAGCAACCTGGAAAGGCTAATCCGCGCTACAAAGAAGTCTCGCTTCCCATCGGTCAAAAGTGCCATGCTGCAAAAAGTGTCCAAACCAGAAATGCAGGACAGGCCATGGAGAAATGGCAGCCTTGCTACACTGATGGGCGGGATGTAAATTGCCAACAGCCACTCTGGAAAAGTGTACGGTGTTTCCTGAAACATCGAAAAAACACAGCTTAGGGAGCATAGGGCACGTCCACTCATGGGCGTATAAATTGGGAAAACTAAAAATCAGCAAGACACAGGCACCCCAAAGTTTAGGGCTGCTCTGTTGACAAGAACCTCCACTTCATTACACCTTAAATATCCCAGGAAAGAGAAAAATGGATAAAGAAGTTGTGGTCCTTATGTACAATGGAATATCACTCAGACATGAAATCAATGTCATAAGGCTAGTAGAAGCAAGATGAGTGGATTTAGGTACGATGATCCTAAGTGAAATAAGTCACACAGAAAAAGACACTTATCATAAGCTATCACTTATAGAGGGAATGTAAAAACCGCTACACTTGAACTGAATTACAAAACAGAACAGAGTCACACGTTTAGAAAACACACTATGGCTGCTTAACGGGAAAGGTGAGGTGGGGTGATGCATAAAACAAGGGTTTCAAATTCGCTCAGATACCGTTCCATACACCCAATATGTAATAGACAAGACCTACTCCTTGCTCAGTGAACTGGACTCAACAACCCCTATTCACCGCACAAGAATATATGTGACTAGTAAGAATCTTAAAACCTATGTATTGATATCTGTCTGGAAGTGAGTCAAGTGGGTGTAAAGCCGCATAAACACAGCCGTGAAAAGCAGCTAAACCCCATTATAAAAATAAATTACTTTTAAAAACCCGTAAAACAAAGACAGTGAAAGAGAGAGAAATTCTTACAAAATTCTTTCAGAGGCTGTGATGCAACCTGGATTGACCATATCTAGACCCACAGCTGGATGAGACATAAGGGTGGACAATCTTGGGGCTGAAAGTTTGGGTGAGGTTGGGTGAGCAAACGCACACCCTTTAAAGTAATACTGCCTGGTACCCATCCCATGGGTCCCAAATCTCCAGGTTCAAGGGCATCTTCCTACATCGAAAACATGCATGAGAAACCCAGAAGATGGTACACCGTGTGATTTTAAAAGGTTTCTAATACGCACCTCATTTCTCATCTCCTTGTGCTCGGGTTCGCCTTTCCAGCTACTTTACTAGAAATCTCCCTACTTGGAGAATCAGCACTTTAAGCTCCTGTTCCCTACAGGTTGCAATTTGTCCTGAGGATGAACGGGAAGAGGGGCAACCAATGAGAGACTAGATCTAGGTGTTGGGACAGGCACAGGTCACTCTATTTTCCCATCAGGAAGAAGAATTAACCACAGGCTCAGCCTGCCGCCCAGAAGCAGAATAGGGCCTGAGGCAATCCCGCGCTTTTGCGGACAGCTCCCAAAAAAGCCAGTTGAAAAATGGAGCTCAGGGACACTGCAATTCACAAACCCGCAGAGCTATAAATGATAACTCTCATCCACAGATATATTGAGGGAAGGCAACGAAGAGGATTTGAAAGCAAGGCAGAATTGCAGGAAACAGGTTTCAGGAGGTACATTCGAATCGCCTTTAAAGCACATGAAAAGTGGCAAAACGTCGACAATGATGCCCTTGGCCAAACAGGGCGTATGCGTTTTTTCCTGAATATATTCAGGAAAAAACGCATACGCCCTGTTTGGCCAACCAAGCAACCTGGAAAGGCTAATCAGCGCTACAAAGAAGTCTCGCTTCCCATCGGTCAAAAGGGCCATGCTGCAAAAAGTGTCAAAACCAGAAATGCAGGACAGGCCATGGAGAAATGGCAGCCTTGCTACGCTGATGGGCGGGATGTAAATTGCCAACAGCCACTCTGGAGAAGTGTACGGTGTGTCCTGAAACATCGAAAAAACACAGCTTAGGGAGCATAGGGCACGTCCTCTCATGGGCGTATAAATTGGGAAAACTAAAAATCAGCAAGACACAGGCACCCTAAAGTTTAGGGCTGCTCTGTTGACAAGAACCTCCACTTCATGACACCTTAAATATCCCAGGAAAGAGAAAAATGGATAAAGAAGTTGTGGTCCTTATGTACAATGGAATATCACTCAGACATGAAATAAATGTCATAAGGCTAGTAGAAACAAGATGAGTGGATTTAGGTACGACGATTCTAAGTGAAATAAGTCACACAGAAAAAGTCACTTATCATAAGCTATCACTTATAGAGGGAATGTAAAAACCGCTACACATGAACTGAATTACAAAACAGAACAGAGTCACACGTTTAGAAAACACACTATGGCTGCTTAACGGGAAAGGTGAGGTGGGGTGATGCATAAAACAAGGGTTTCAAATTCGCTCAGATACCGTTCCATACACCCAATATGTAATAGACAAGACCTACTCCTTGCTCAGTGAACTGGACTCAACACCCCCTATTCACCGCACAAGAATATATGTGACTAGTAAGAATCTTAAAACCTATGTATTGATATCTGTCTGGAAGTGAGTCAAGTGGGTGTAAAGCCGCATAAACAGAGCCGTGAAAAGCAGCTAAACCCCATTATAAAAATAAATTACTTTTAAAAACCCGTAAAACAAAGACAGTGAAAGAGAGAGAAATTCTTACAAAATTCTTTCAGAGGCTGTGATGCAACCTGGATTGACCATATCTAGACCCACAGCTGGATGAGACATAAGGGTGGACAATCTTGGGGCTGAAAGTTTGGGTGAGGTTGGGTGAGCAAACGCACACCCTTTAAAGTAATACTGCCTGGTACCCATCCCATGGGTCCCAAATCTCCAGGTTCAAGGGCATCTTCCTACATCGAAAACATGCATGAGAAACCCAGAAGATGTTACACCGTGTGATTTTGAAAGGTTTCTAATACGCACCTCATTTCTCATCTCCTTGTGCTCGGGTTCGCCTTTCCAGCTACTTTACTAGCAATCTCCCTACTTGGAGAATCAGCACCTTTAAGCTCCTGTTCCCTACAGGTTGCAATTTGTCCTGAGGATGAACGGGAAGAGGGGCAACCAATGAGAGACTAGATCTAGGTGTTGGGACAGGCACAGCTCACTCTATTTTCCCATCGGGAAGAAGAATTAACCACAGGCTCAGCCTACCGCCCAGAAGCAGAATAGGGCCTGAGGCAATCCCGCGCTTTTGCGGCCAGCTCCCAAAAAAGCCAGTTGAAAAATGGAGCTCAGGGACACTGCAATTCACAAACCCGCAGAGTTATGAATGATAACTCTCATCCACAGATATATTGAGGGAAGGCAACAAAGAGGATTTGAAAGCAAGGCAGAATTGCAGGAAACAGGTTTCAGGAGGTAGATTCGAATCGCCTTTAAAGCATATGAAAAGTGGCAAAACGTCGACAATGATGCCCTTGGCCAAACAGGGCGTATGCGTTTTTTCCTGAATATATTCAGGAAAAAAAGCATACGCCCTGTTTGGCCAACCAAGCAACCTGGAAAGGCAAATCAGTGCTACAAAGAAGTCTCGCTTCCCATCGGTCTAAACTGCCATGCTGCAAAATGTGTCAAAACCAGAAATGCAGGACAGGCCATGGAGAAATGGCAGCCTTGCTACGCTGATGGGCGGGATGTAAATTGCCAACAGCCACTCTGGAAAAGTGTATGGTGTGTCCTGAAACATCGAAAAAACACAGCTTAGGGAGCATAGGGCACGTCCACTCATGGGCGTATAAATTGGGAAAACTAAAAATCAGCAAGACACAGGCACCCCAAAGTTTAGGGCTGCTCTGTTGACAAGAACCTCCACTTCATGACACCTTAAATATCCCAGGAAAGAGAAAAATGGATAAAGAAGTTGTGGTCCTTATGTACAATGGAATATCACTCAGACATGAAATCAATGTCATAAGGCTAGTAGAAGCAAGATGAGTGGATTTAGGTACGATGATCCTAAGTGAAATAAGTCACACAGAAAAAGACACTTATCATAAGCTATCACTTATAGAGGGAATGTAAAAACCGCTACACTTGAACTGAATTACAAAACAGAACAGAGTCACACGTTTAGAAAACACACGATGGCTGCTGAGCGGGAAAGGTGAGGTGGGGTGATGCATAAAACAAGGGTTTCAAATTCGCTCAGATACCGTTCCATACACCCAATATGTAATAGACAAGACCTACTCCTTGCTCAGTGAACTGGACTCAACACCCCCTATTCACCGCACAAGAATATATGTGACTAGTAAGAATCTTAAAACCTATGTATTGATATCTGTCTGGAAGTGAGTCAAGTGGGTGTAAAGCCGCATAAACACAGCCGTGAAAAGCAGCTAAACCCCATTATAAAAATAAATTACTTTTAAAAACCCGTAAAACAAAGACAGTGAAAGAGAGAGAAATTCTTACAAAATTCGTTCAGAGGCTGTGATGCAACCTGGATTGACCATATCTAGACCCACAGCTGGATGAGACATAAGGGTGGACACTCTTGGGGCTGAAAGGTTGGGTGAGGTTGGGTGAGCAAACGCAGACCCTTTAAAGTAATACTGCCTGGTACCCATCCCATGGGTCCCAAATCTCCAGGTTCAAGGGCATCTGCCTACATCGAAAACATGCATGAGAAACCCAGAAGATGGTACACCGTGTGATTTTGAAAGGTTTCTAATACGCACCTCATTTCTCATCTCCTTGTGCTCGGGTTCGCCTTTCCAGCTACTTTACTAGCAATCTCCCTACTTGGAGAATCAGCACCTTTAAGCTCCTGTTCCCTACAGGTTGCAATTTGTCCTGAGGATGAACGGGAAGAGGGGCAACCAATGAGAGACTAGATCTAGGTGTTGGGACAGGCACAGGTCACTCTATTTCCCATCAGGAAGAAGAATTAACCACAGGCTAAGCCTGCCGCCCAGAAGCAGAATAGGGCCTGAGGCAATCCCGCGCTTTTGCGGCCAGCTCCCAAAAAAGCCAGTTGAAAAATGGAGCTCAGGGACACTGCAATTCAGAAACCCGCAGAGTTATGAATGATAACTCTCATCCACAGATATATTGAGGGAAGGCAACGAAGAGGATTTGAAAGCAAGGCAGAATTGCAGGAAACAGATTTCAGGAGGTAGATTCGAATCGCCTTTAAAGCACATGAAAAGCGGCAAAACGTCGACAATGATGCCCTTGGCCAAAAAGGGCGTATGCGTTTTTTCCTGAATATATTCAGGAAAAAACGCATACGCCCTTTTTGGCCAACCAAGCAACCTGGAAAGGCAAATCAGTGCTACAAAGAAGTCTCGCTTCCCATCGGTCAAAAGTGCCATGCTGCAAAAAGTGTCAAAACCAGAAATGCAGGACAGGCCATGGAGAAATGGCAGCCTTGCTACGCTGATGGGCGGGATGTAAATTGCCAACAGCCACTCTGGAAAAGTGTACGGTGTGTCCTGAAACATCGAAAAAACACAGCTTAGGGAGCATAGGGCACGTCCACTCATGGGCGTATAAATTGGGAAAACTAAAAATCAGCAAGACACAGGCACCCCAAAGTTTAGGGCTGCTCTGTTGACAAGAACCTCCACTTCATGACACCTTAAATATCCCAGGAAAGAGAAAAATGGATAAAGAAGTTGTGGTCCTTATGTACAATGGAATATCACTCAGACATGAAATCAATGTCATAAGGCTAGTAGAGGCAAGATGAGTGGATTTAGGTACGATGATCCTAAGTGAAATAAGTCACACAGAAAAAGACACTTATCATAAGCTATCACTTATAGAGGGAATGTAAAAACCGCTACACTTGAACTGAATTACAAAACAGAACAGAGTCACACGTTTAGAAAACACACTATGGCTGCTTAACGGGAAAGGTGAGGTGGGGTGATGCATAAAACAAGGGTTTCAAATTCGCTCAGATACCGTTCCATACACCCAATATGTAATAGAAAAGACCTACTCCTTGCTCAGTGAACTGGACTCAACACCCCCTATTCACCGCACAAAAGTATATGTGACTAGTAAGAATCTTAAAACCTATGTATTGATATCTGTCTGGAAGTGAGTCAATTGGGTGTAAAGCCGCATAAACACAGCCGTGAAAAGCAGCTAAACCCCATTATAAAAATAAATTACTTTTAAAAACCCGTAAAACAAAGACAGTGAAAGAGAGAGAAATTCTTACAAAATTCGTTCAGAGGCTGTGATGCAACCTGGATTAACCATATCTAGACCCGCAGCTGGATGAGACATAAGGGTGGACACTCTTGGGGCTGAAAGGTTGGGTGAGGTTGGGTGAGCAAACGCAGACCCTTTAAAGTAATACTGCCTGGTACCCATCCCATGGGTCCCAAATCTCCAGGTTCAAGGGCATCTTCCTATATGGAAAACATGCATGAGAAACCCAGAAGATGGTACACCGTGTGATTTTGAAAGGTTTCTAATACGCACCTCATTTCTCATCTCCTTGTGCTCGGGTTCGCCTTTCCAGCTACTTTACTAGCAATCTCCCTACTTGGAGAATCAGCACCTTTAAGCTCCTGTCCCCTACAGGATGCAATTTGTCCTGAGGATGAACGGGAAGAGGGGCAACCAATGAGAGACTAGATCTATGTGTTGGGACAGGCACAGGTCACTCTATTTTCCCATCAGGAAGAAGAATTAACCACAGGCTCAGCCTGCTGCCCAGAAGCAGAATAGGGCCTGAGGCAATCCCGCGCTTTTGCGGCCAGCTCCCAAAAAAGCCAGTTGAAAAATGGAGCTCAGGGACACTGCAATTCACAAACCCGCAGAGCTATAAATGATAACTCTCATCCACAGATATATTGAGGGAAGGCAACGAAGAGGATTTGAAAGCAAGGCAGAATTTCAGGAAACAGGTTTCAGGAGGTAGATTCGAATCGCCTTTAAAGCATATGAAAAGTGGCAAAACGACGACAATGATGCCCTTGGCCAAACAGGGCGTATGCGTTTTTTCCTGAATATATTCAGGAAAAAACGCATACGCCCTGTTTGGCCAACCAAGCAACCTGGAAAGGCTAATCCGCGCTACAAAGAAGTCTCGCTTCCCATCGGTCAAAAGTGCCATGCTGCAAAAAGTGTCCAAACCAGAAATGCAGGACAGGCCATGGAGAAATGGCAGCCTTGCTACACTGATGGGCGGGATGTAAATTGCCAACAGCCACTCTGGAAAAGTGTACGGTGTTTCCTGAAACATCGAAAAAACACAGCTTAGGGAGCATAGGGCACGTCCACTCATGGGCGTATAAATTGGGAAAACTAAAAATCAGCAAGACACAGGCACCCCAAAGTTTAGGGCTGCTCTGTTGACAAGAACCTCCACTTCATTACACCTTAAATATCCCAGGAAAGAGAAAAATGGATAAAGAAGTTGTGGTCCTTATGTACAATGGAATATCACTCAGACATGAAATCAATGTCATAAGGCTAGTAGAAGCAAGATGAGTGGATTTAGGTACGATGATCCTAAGTGAAATAAGTCACACAGAAAAAGACACTTATCATAAGCTATCACTTATAGAGGGAATGTAAAAACCGCTACACTTGAACTGAATTACAAAACAGAACAGAGTCACACGTTTAGAAAACACACTATGGCTGCTTAACGGGAAAGGTGAGGTGGGGTGATGCATAAAACAAGGGTTTCAAATTCGCTCAGATACCGTTCCATACACCCAATATGTAATAGACAAGACCTACTCCTTGCTCAGTGAACTGGACTCAACAACCCCTATTCACCGCACAAGAATATATGTGACTAGTAAGAATCTTAAAACCTATGTATTGATATCTGTCTGGAAGTGAGTCAAGTGGGTGTAAAGCCGCATAAACACAGCCGTGAAAAGCAGCTAAACCCCATTATAAAAATAAATTACTTTTAAAAACCCGTAAAACAAAGACAGTGAAAGAGAGAGAAATTCTTACAAAATTCTTTCAGAGGCTGTGATGCAACCTGGATTGACCATATCTAGACCCACAGCTGGATGAGACATAAGGGTGGACAATCTTGGGGCTGAAAGTTTGGGTGAGGTTGGGTGAGCAAACGCACACCCTTTAAAGTAATACTGCCTGGTACCCATCCCATGGGTCCCAAATCTCCAGGTTCAAGGGCATCTTCCTACATCGAAAACATGCATGAGAAACCCAGAAGATGGTACACCGTGTGATTTTAAAAGGTTTCTAATACGCACCTCATTTCTCATCTCCTTGTGCTCGGGTTCGCCTTTCCAGCTACTTTACTAGAAATCTCCCTACTTGGAGAATCAGCACTTTAAGCTCCTGTTCCCTACAGGTTGCAATTTGTCCTGAGGATGAACGGGAAGAGGGGCAACCAATGAGAGACTAGATCTAGGTGTTGGGACAGGCACAGGTCACTCTATTTTCCCATCAGGAAGAAGAATTAACCACAGGCTCAGCCTGCCGCCCAGAAGCAGAATAGGGCCTGAGGCAATCCCGCGCTTTTGCGGACAGCTCCCAAAAAAGCCAGTTGAAAAATGGAGCTCAGGGACACTGCAATTCACAAACCCGCAGAGCTATAAATGATAACTCTCATCCACAGATATATTGAGGGAAGGCAACGAAGAGGATTTGAAAGCAAGGCAGAATTGCAGGAAACAGGTTTCAGGAGGTACATTCGAATCGCCTTTAAAGCACATGAAAAGTGGCAAAACGTCGACAATGATGCCCTTGGCCAAACAGGGCGTATGCGTTTTTTCCTGAATATATTCAGGAAAAAACGCATACGCCCTGTTTGGCCAACCAAGCAACCTGGAAAGGCTAATCAGCGCTACAAAGAAGTCTCGCTTCCCATCGGTCAAAAGGGCCATGCTGCAAAAAGTGTCAAAACCAGAAATGCAGGACAGGCCATGGAGAAATGGCAGCCTTGCTACGCTGATGGGCGGGATGTAAATTGCCAACAGCCACTCTGGAGAAGTGTACGGTGTGTCCTGAAACATCGAAAAAACACAGCTTAGGGAGCATAGGGCACGTCCTCTCATGGGCGTATAAATTGGGAAAACTAAAAATCAGCAAGACACAGGCACCCTAAAGTTTAGGGCTGCTCTGTTGACAAGAACCTCCACTTCATGACACCTTAAATATCCCAGGAAAGAGAAAAATGGATAAAGAAGTTGTGGTCCTTATGTACAATGGAATATCACTCAGACATGAAATAAATGTCATAAGGCTAGTAGAAACAAGATGAGTGGATTTAGGTACGACGATTCTAAGTGAAATAAGTCACACAGAAAAAGTCACTTAT
Source organism: Eschrichtius robustus (assembly GCF_028021215.1). NCBI lineage: Eukaryota > Metazoa > Chordata > Mammalia > Artiodactyla > Eschrichtiidae > Eschrichtius > Eschrichtius robustus. The sequence goes on along the minus strand of NW_027175818.1, from coordinate 566,696 downwards.
CATAAGCTATCACTTATAGAGGGAATGTAAAAACCGCTACACATGAACTGAATTACAAAACAGAACAGAGTCACACGTTTAGAAAACACACTATGGCTGCTTAACGGGAAAGGTGAGGTGGGGTGATGCATAAAACAAGGGTTTCAAATTCGCTCAGATACCGTTCCATACACCCAATATGTAATAGACAAGACCTACTCCTTGCTCAGTGAACTGGACTCAACACCCCCTATTCACCGCACAAGAATATATGTGACTAGTAAGAATCTTAAAACCTATGTATTGATATCTGTCTGGAAGTGAGTCAAGTGGGTGTAAAGCCGCATAAACAGAGCCGTGAAAAGCAGCTAAACCCCATTATAAAAATAAATTACTTTTAAAAACCCGTAAAACAAAGACAGTGAAAGAGAGAGAAATTCTTACAAAATTCTTTCAGAGGCTGTGATGCAACCTGGATTGACCATATCTAGACCCACAGCTGGATGAGACATAAGGGTGGACAATCTTGGGGCTGAAAGTTTGGGTGAGGTTGGGTGAGCAAACGCACACCCTTTAAAGTAATACTGCCTGGTACCCATCCCATGGGTCCCAAATCTCCAGGTTCAAGGGCATCTTCCTACATCGAAAACATGCATGAGAAACCCAGAAGATGTTACACCGTGTGATTTTGAAAGGTTTCTAATACGCACCTCATTTCTCATCTCCTTGTGCTCGGGTTCGCCTTTCCAGCTACTTTACTAGCAATCTCCCTACTTGGAGAATCAGCACCTTTAAGCTCCTGTTCCCTACAGGTTGCAATTTGTCCTGAGGATGAACGGGAAGAGGGGCAACCAATGAGAGACTAGATCTAGGTGTTGGGACAGGCACAGCTCACTCTATTTTCCCATCGGGAAGAAGAATTAACCACAGGCTCAGCCTACCGCCCAGAAGCAGAATAGGGCCTGAGGCAATCCCGCGCTTTTGCGGCCAGCTCCCAAAAAAGCCAGTTGAAAAATGGAGCTCAGGGACACTGCAATTCACAAACCCGCAGAGTTATGAATGATAACTCTCATCCACAGATATATTGAGGGAAGGCAACAAAGAGGATTTGAAAGCAAGGCAGAATTGCAGGAAACAGGTTTCAGGAGGTAGATTCGAATCGCCTTTAAAGCATATGAAAAGTGGCAAAACGTCGACAATGATGCCCTTGGCCAAACAGGGCGTATGCGTTTTTTCCTGAATATATTCAGGAAAAAAAGCATACGCCCTGTTTGGCCAACCAAGCAACCTGGAAAGGCAAATCAGTGCTACAAAGAAGTCTCGCTTCCCATCGGTCTAAAGTGCCATGCTGCAAAATGTGTCAAAACCAGAAATGCAGGACAGGCCATGGAGAAATGGCAGCCTTGCTACGGTGATGGGCTGGATGTAAATTGCCAACAGCCACTCTGGAAAAGTGTATGGTGTGTCCTGAAACATCGAAAAAACACAGCTTAGGGAGCATAGGGCACGTCCACTCATGGGCGTATAAATTGGGAAAACTAAAAATCAGCAAGACACAGGCACCCCAAAGTTTAGGGCTGCTCTTTTGACAAGAACCTCCACTTCATGACACCTTAAATATCCCAGGAAAGAGAAAAATGGATAAAGAAGTTGTGGTCCTTATGTACAATGGAATATCACTCAGACATGAAATCAATGTCATAAGGCTAGTAGAAGCAAGATGAGTGGATTTAGGTACGATGATCCTAAGTGAAATAAGTCACACAGAAAAAGACACTTATCATAAGCTATCACTTATAGAGGGAATGTAAAAACCGCTACACTTGAACTGAATTACAAAACAGAACAGAGTCACACGTTTAGAAAACACACGATGGCTGCTTAACGGGAAAGGTGAGGTGGGGTGATGCATAAAACAAGGGTTTCAAATTCGCTCAGATACCGTTCCATACACCCAATATGTAATAGACAAGACCTACTCCTTGCTCAGTGAACTGGACTCAACACCCCCTATTCACCGCACAAAAATATATGTGACTAGTAAGAATCTTAAAACCTATGTATTGATATCTGTCTGGAAGTGAGTCAAGTGGGTGTAAAGCCGCATAAACACAGCCGTGAAAAGCAGCTAAGCCCCATTATAAAAATAAATTACTTTTAAAAACCCGTAAAACAAAGACAGTGAAAGAGAGAGAAATTCTTACAAAATTCGTTCAGAGGCTGTGATGCAACCTGGATTGACCATATCTAGACCCACAGCTGGATGAGACATAAGGTTGGACACTCTTGGGGCTGAAAGGTTTTGTGAGGTTGGGTGAGCAAACGCAGACCCTTTAAAGTAATACTGCCTGGTACCCATCCCATGGGTCCCAAATCTCCAGGTTCAAGGGCATCTTCCTACATCGAAAACATGCATGAGAAACCCAGAAGATGGTACACCGTGTGATTTTAAAAGGTTTCTAATACGCACCTCATTTCTCATCTCCTTGTGCTCGGGTTCGCCTTTCCAGCTACTTTACTAGAAATCTCCCTACTTGGAGAATCAGCACTTTAAGCTCCTGTTCCCTACAGGTTGCAATTTGTCCTGAGGATGAACGGGAAGAGGGGCAACCAATGAGAGACTAGATCTAGGTGTTGGGACAGGCACAGGTCACTCTATTTTCCCATCAGGAAGAAGAATTAACCACAGGCTCAGCCTGCCGCCCAGAAGCAGAATAGGGCCTGAGGCAATCCCGCGCTTTTGCGGACAGCTCCCAAAAAAGCCAGTTGAAAAATGGAGCTCAGGGACACTGCAATTCACAAACCCGCAGAGCTATAAATGATAACTCTCATCCACAGATATATTGAGGGAAGGCAACGAAGAGGATTTGAAAGCAAGGCAGAATTGCAGGAAACAGGTTTCAGGAGGTACATTCGAATCGCCTTTAAAGCACATGAAAAGTGGCAAAACGTCGACAATGATGCCCTTGGCCAAACAGGGCGTATGCGTTTTTTCCTGAATATATTCAGGAAAAAACGCATACGCCCTGTTTGGCCAACCAAGCAACCTGGAAAGGCTAATCAGCGCTACAAAGAAGTCTCGCTTCCCATCGGTCAAAAGGGCCATGCTGCAAAAAGTGTCAAAACCAGAAATGCAGGACAGGCCATGGAGAAATGGCAGCCTTGCTACGCTGATGGGCGGGATGTAAATTGCCAACAGCCACTCTGGAGAAGTGTACGGTGTGTCCTGAAACATCGAAAAAACACAGCTTAGGGAGCATAGGGCACGTCCTCTCATGGGCGTATAAATTGGGAAAACTAAAAATCAGCAAGACACAGGCACCCTAAAGTTTAGGGCTGCTCTGTTGACAAGAACCTCCACTTCATGACACCTTAAATATCCCAGGAAAGAGAAAAATGGATAAAGAAGTTGTGGTCCTTATGTACAATGGAATATCACTCAGACATGAAATCAATGTCATAAGGCTAGTAGAAACAAGATGAGTGGATTTAGGTACGACGATTCTAAGTGAAATAAGTCACACAGAAAAAGACACTTATCATAAGCTATCACTTATAGAGGGAATGTAAAAACCGCTACACATGAACTGAATTACAAAACAGAACAGAGTCACACGTTTAGAAAACACACTATGGCTGCTTAACGGGAAAGGTGAGGTGGGGTGATGCATAAAACAAGGGTTTCAAATTCGCTCAGATACCGTTCCATACACCCAATATGTAATAGACAAGACCTACTCCTTGCTCAGTGAACTGGACTCAACACCCCCTATTCACCGCACAAGAATATATGTGACTAGTAAGAATCTTAAAACCTATGTATTGATATCTGTCTGGAAGTGAGTCAAGTGGGTGTAAAGCCGCATAAACACAGCCGTGAAAAGCAGCTAAACCCCATTATAAAAATAAATTACTTTTAAAAACCCGTAAAACAAAGACAGTGAAAGAGAGAGAAATTCTTACAAAATTCTTTCAGAGGCTGTGATGCAACCTGGATTGACCATATCTAGACCCACAGCTGGATGAGACATAAGGGTGGACAATCTTGGGGCTGAAAGTTTGGGTGAGGTTGGGTGAGCAAACGCACAACCTTTAAAGTAATACTGCCTGGTACCCATCCCATGGGTCCCAAATCTCCAGGTTCAAGGGCATCTTCCTACATCGAAAACATGCATGAGAAACCCAGAAGATGGTACACCGTGTGATTTTGAAAGGTTTCTAATACGCACCTCATTTCTCATCTCCTTGTGCTCGGGTTCGCCTTTCCAGCTACTTTACTAGCAATCTCCCTACTTGGAGAATCAGCACCTTTAAGCTCCTGTTCCCTACAGGTTGCAATTTGTCCTGAGGATGAACGGGAAGAGGGGCAACCAATGAGAGACTAGATCTAGGTGTTGGGACAGGCACAGCTCACTCTATTTTCCCATCGGGAAGAAGAATTAACCACAGGCTCAGCCTGCCGCCCAGAAGCAGAATAGGGCCTGAGACAATCCTGCGCTTTTGCGGCCAGCTCCCAAAAAAGCCAGTTGAAAAATGGAGCTCAGGGACACTGCAATTCAGAAACCCGCAGATCTATAAATGATAACTCTCATCCACAGATATATTGAGGGAAGGCAACGAAGAGGATTTGAAAGCAAGGCAGAATTGCAGGAAACAGGTTTCAGGAGGTAGATTCGAATCGCCTTTAAAGCACATGAAAAGTGGCAAAACGTCGACAATGATGCCCTTGGCCAAAAAGGGCATATGCGTTTTTTCCTGAATATATTCAGGAAAAAACGCATACGCCCTTTTAGGCCAACCAAGCAACCTGGAAAGGCAAATCAGTGCTACAAAGAAGTCTCGCTTCCCATCGGTCAAAAGTGCCATGCTGCAAAAAGTGTCAAAACCAGAACTGCAGGACAGGCCATGGAGAAATGGCAGCCTTGCTACGCTGATGGGCGGGATGTAAATTGCCAACAGCCACTCTGGAGAAGTGTACGGTTTGTCCTGAAACATCGAAAAAACACAGCTTAGGGAGCATAGGGCACGTCCACTCATGGGCGTATAAATTGGGAAAACTAAAAATCAGCAAGACACAGGCACCCCAAAGTTTAGGGCTGCTCTGTTGACAAGAACCTCCACTTCATGACACCTTAAATATCCCAGGAAAGAGAAAAATGGATAAAGAAGTTGTGGTCCTTATGTACAATGGAATATCACTCAGACATGAAATCAATGTCAGAAGGCTAGTAGAAGCAAGATGAGTGGATTTAGGTACGATGATTCTAAGTGAAATAAGTCACACAGAAAAAGGCACTTATCATAAGCTATCACTTATAGAGGGAATGTAATAACCGCTACACTTGAACTGAATTACAAAACAGAACAGAGTCACACGTTTAGAAAACACACTATGGCTGCTTAACGGGAAAGGTGAGGTGGGGTGAGGCATAAAACAAGGGTTTCAAATTCGCTCAGATACCGTTCCATACACCCAATATGTAATAGACAAGACCTACTCCTTGCTCAGTGAACTGGACTCAACACCCCCTATTCACCGCACAAGAATATATGTGACTATTAAGAATCTTAAAACCTATGCATTGATATCTGTCTGGAAGTGAGTCAAGTGGGTGTAAAGCCGCATAAACACAGCCGTGAAAAGCAGCTAAACCCCATTATAAAAATAAATTACTTTTAAAAACCCGTAAAACAAAGACAGTGAAAGAGAGAGAAATTCTTACAAAATTCGTTCAGAGGCTGTGATGCAACCTGGATTGACCATATCTAGACCCACAGTTGGATGAGACATAAGGGTGGACACTCTTGGGGCTGAAAGGTTGGGTGAGGTTGGGTGAGCAAACGCAGACCCTTTAAAGTAATACTGCCTGGTACCCATCCCATGGGTCCCAAATCTCCAGGTTCAAGGGCATCTTCCTACATCGAAAACATGCATGAGAAACCCAGAAGATGGTACACCGTGTGATTTTGAAAGGTTTCTAATACGCACCTCATTTCTCATCTCCTTGTGCTCGGGTTCGCCTTTCCAGCTACTTTACTAGCAATCTCCCTACTTGGAGAATCAGCACCTTTAAGCTCCTGTTCCCTACAGGTTGCAATTTGTCCTGAGGATGAACGGGAAGAGGGGCAACCAATGAGAGACTAGATCTAGGTGTTGGGACAGGCACAGGTCACTCTATTTCCCATCAGGAAGAAGAATTAACCACAGGCTAAGCCTGCCGCCCAGAAGCAGAATAGGGCCTGAGGCAATCCCGCACTTTTGCGGCCAGCTCCCAAAAAAGCCAGTTGAAAAATGGAGCTCAGGGACACTGCAATTCAGAAACTCGCAGAGTTATGAATGATAACTCTCATCCACAGATATATTGAGGGAAGGCAACGAAGAGGATTTGAAAGCAAGGCAGAATTGCAGGAAACAGATTTCAGGAGGTAGATTCGAATCGCCTTTAAAGCACATGAAAAGCGGCAAAACGTCGACAATGATGCCCTTGGCCAAAAAGGGCGTATGCGTTTTTTCCTGAATATATTCAGGAAAAAACGCATACGCCCTTTTTGGCCAACCAAGCAACCTGGAAAGGCAAATCAGTGCTACAAAGAAGTCTCGCTCCCCATTGGTCAAAAGTGCCATGCTGCAAAAAGTGTCAAAACCAGAAATGCAGGACAGGCCATGGAGAAATGGCAGCCTTGCTACGCTGATGGGCGGGATGTAAATTGCCAACAGCCACTCTGGAAAAGTGTACGGTGTGTCCTGAAACATCGAAAAAACACAGCTTAGGGAGCATAGGGCACGTCCACTCATGGGCGTATAAATTGGGAAAACTAAAAATCAGCAAGACACAGGCACCCCAAAGTTTAGGGCTGCTCTGTTGTCAAGAACCTCCACTTCATGACACCTTAAATATACCAGGAAAGAGAAAAATGGATAAAGAAGTTGTGGTCCTTATGTACAATGGAATATCACTCAGACATGAAATCAATGTCATAAGGCTAGTAGAAGCAAGATGAGTGGATTTAGGTACGATGATTCTAAGTGAAATAAGTCACACAGAAAAAGACACTTATCATAAGCTCTCACTTATAGAGGGAATGTAAAAACCGCTACACTTGAACTGAATTACAAAACAGAAGAGAGTCACACGTGTAGAAAACACACGATGGCTGCTTAACGGGAAAGGTGAGGTGGGGTGATGCATAAAACAAGGGTTTCAAATTCGCTCAGATACCGTTCCATACACCCAATATGTAATATACAAGACCTACTCCTTGCTCAGTGAACTGGATTCAACACCCCCTATTCACCGCACAAGAATATATGTGACTAGTAAGAATCTTAAAACCTATGTATTGATATCTGTCTGGAAGTGAGTCAAGTGGGTGTAAAGCCGCATAAACACAGCCGTGAAAAGCAGCTAAACCCCATTATAAAAATAAATTACTTTTAAAAACCCGTAAAACAAAGACAGTGTAACAGAGAGAAATTCTTACAAAATTCGTTCAGAGGCTGTGATGCAACCTGGATTGACCATATCTAGACCCACAGCTGGATGAGACATAAGGGTGGACACTCTTGGGGCTGAAACGTTGGGTGAGGTTGGGTGAGCAAACGCAGACCCTTTAAAGTAATACTGCCTGGTACCCATCCCATGGGTCCCAAATCTCCAGGTTCAAGGGCATCTTCCTATATGGAAAACATGCATGAGAAACCCAGAAGATGGTACACCGTGTGATTTTGAAAGGTTTCTAATACGCACCTCATTTCTCATCTCCTTGTGCTCGGGTTCGCCTTTCCAGCTACTTTACTAGCAATCTCCCTACTTGGAGAATCAGCACCTTTAAGCTCCTGTCCCCTACAGGATGCAATTTGTCCTGAGGATGAACGGGAAGAGGGGCAACCAATGAGAGACTAGATCTATGTGTTGGGACAGGCACAGGTCACTCTATTTTCCCATCAGGAAGAAGAATTAACCACAGGCTCAGCCTGCCGCCCAGAATCAGAATAGGGCCTGAGGCAATCCCGCGCTTTTGCGGCCAGCTCCCAAAAAAGCCAGTTGAAAAATGGAGCTCAGGGACACTGCAATTCACAAACCCGCAGAGCTATAAATGATAACTCTCATCCACAGATATATTGAGGGAAGGCAACGAAGAGGATTTGAAAGCAAGGCAGAATTTCAGGAAACAGGTTTCAGGAGGTAGATTCGAATCGCCTTTAAAGCATATGAAAAGTGGCAAAACGACGACAATGATGCCCTTGGCCAAACAGGGCGTATGCGTTTTTTCCTGAATATATTCAGGAAAAAACGCATACGCCCTGTTTGGCCAACCAAGCAACCTGGAAAGGCTAATCAGCGCTACAAAGAAGTCTCGCTTCCCGTCGGTCAAAAGGGCCATGCTGCAAAAAGTGTCCAAACCAGAAATGCAGGACAGGCCATGGAGAAATGGCAGCCTTGCTACGCTGATGGGCGGGATGTAAATTGCCAACAGCCACTCTGGAAAAGTGTACGGTGTGTCCTGAAACATCGAAAAAACACAGCTTAGGGAGCATAGGGCACGTCCACTCATGGGCGTATAAATTGGGAAAACTAAAAATCAGCAAGACACAGGCACCCCAAAGTTTAGGGCTGCTCTGTTGACAAGAACCTCCACTTCATGACACCTTAAATATCCCAGGAAAGAGAAAAATGGATAAAGAAGTTGTGGTCCTTATGTACAATGGAATATCACTCAGACATGAAATCAATGTCATAAGGCTAGTAGAAGCAAGATGAGTGGATTTAGGTACGATGATCCTAAGTGAAATAAGTCACACAGAAAAAGACACTTATCATAAGCTATCACTTATAGAGGGAATGTAAAAACCGCTACACTTGAACTGAATTACAAAACAGAACAGAGTCACACGTTTAGAAAACACACTATGGCTGCTTAACGGGAAAGGTGAGGTGGGGTGATGCATAAAACAAGGGTTTCAAATTCGCTCAGATACCGTTCCATACACCCAATATGTAATAGACAAGACCTACTCCTTGCTCAGTGAACTGGACTCAACACCCCCTATTCACCGCACAAGAATATATGTGACTAGTAAGAATCTTAAAACCTATGTATTGATATCTGTCTGGAAGTGAGTCAATTGGGTGTAAAGCCGCATAAACACAGCTGTGAAAAGCAGCTAAACCCCATTATAAAAATAAATTACTTTTAAAAACCCGTAAAACAAAGACAGTGAAAGAGAGAGAAATTCTTACAAAATTCGTTCAGAGGCTGTGATGCAACCTGGATTGAACATATCTAGACCCACAGCTGGATGAGACATAAGGGTGGACACTCTTGGGGCTGAAAGGTTGGGTGAGGTTGGGTGAGCAAACGCAGACCCTTTAAAGTAATACTGCCTGGTACCCATCCCATGGGTCCCAAATCTCCAGGTTCAAGGGCATCTTCCTATATGGAAAACATGCATGAGAAACCCAGAAGATGGTACACCGTGTGATTTTGAAAGGTTTCTAATACGCACCTCATTTCTCATCTCCTTGTGCTCGGGTTCGCCTTTCCAGCTACTTTACTAGCAATCTCCCTACTTGGAGAATCAGCACCTTTAAGCTCCTGTCCCCTACAGGATGCAATTTGTCCTGAGGATGAACGGGAAGAGGGGCAACCAATGAGAGACTAGATCTATGTGTTGGGACAGGCACAGGTCACTCTATTTTCCCATCAGGAAGAAGAATTAACCACAGGCTCAGCCTGCCGCCCAGAATCAGAATAGGGCCTGAGGCAATCCCGCGCTTTTGCGGCCAGCTCCCAAAAAAGCCAGTTGAAAAATGGAGCTCAGGGACACTGCAATTCACAAACCCGCAGAGCTATAAATGATAACTCTCATCCACAGATATATTGAGGGAAGGCAACGAAGAGGATTTGAAAGCAAGGCAGAATTTCAGGAAACAGGTTTCAGGAGGTAGATTCGAATCGCCTTTAAAGCATATGAAAAGTGGCAAAACGACGACAATGATGCCCTTGGCCAAACAGGGCGTATGCGTTTTTTCCTGAATATATTCAGGAAAAAACGCATACGCCCTGTTTGGCCAACCAAGCAACCTGGAAAGGCTAATCAGCGCTACAAAGAAGTCTCGCTTCCCGTCGGTCAAAAGGGCCATGCTGCAAAAAGTGTCCAAACCAGAAATGCAGGACAGGCCATGGAGAAATGGCAGCCTTGCTACGCTGATGGGCGGGATGTAAATTGCCAACAGCCACTCTGGAAAAGTGTACGGTGTGTCCTGAAACATCGAAAAAACACAGCTTAGGGAGCATAGGGCACGTCCACTCATGGGCGTATAAATTGGGAAAACTAAAAATCAGCAAGACACAGGCACCCCAAAGTTTAGGGCTGCTCTGTTGACAAGAACCTCCACTTCATGACACCTTAAATATCCCAGGAAAGAGAAAAATGGATAAAGAAGTTGTGGTCCTTATGTACAATGGAATATCACTCAGACATGAAATCAATGTCATAAGGCTAGTAGAAGCAAGATGAGTGGATTTAGGTACGATGATCCTAAGTGAAATAAGTCACACAGAAAAAGACACTTATCATAAGCTATCACTTATAGAGGGAATGTAAAAACCGCTACACTTGAACTGAATTACAAAACAGAACAGAGTCACACGTTTAGAAAACACACTATGGCTGCTTAACGGGAAAGGTGAGGTGGGGTGATGCATAAAACAAGGGTTTCAAATTCGCTCAGATACCGTTCCATACACCCAATATGTAATAGACAAGACCTACTCCTTGCTCAGTGAACTGGACTCAACACCCCCTATTCACCGCACAAGAATATATGTGACTAGTAAGAATCTTAAAACCTATGTATTGATATCTGTCTGGAAGTGAGTCAATTGGGTGTAAAGCCGCATAAACACAGCTGTGAAAAGCAGCTAAACCCCATTATAAAAATAAATTACTTTTAAAAACCCGTAAAACAAAGACAGTGAAAGAGAGAGAAATTCTTACAAAATTCGTTCAGAGGCTGTGATGCAACCTGGATTGAACATATCTAGACCCACAGCTGGATGAGACATAAGGGTGGACACTCTTGGGGCTGAAAGGTTGGGTGAGGTTGGGTGAGCAAACGCAGACCCTTTAAAGTAATACTGCCTGGTACCCATCCCATGGGTCCCAAATCTCCAGGTTCAAGGGCATCTTCCTATATGGAAAACATGCATGAGAAACCCAGAAGATGGTACACCGTGTGATTTTGAAAGGTTTCTAATACGCACCTCATTTCTCATCTCCTTGTGCTCGGGTTCGCCTTTCCAGCTACTTTACTAGCAATCTCCCTACTTGGAGAATCAGCACCTTTAAGCTCCTGTCCCCTACAGGATGCAATTTGTCCTGAGGATGAACGGGAAGAGGGGCAACCAATGAGAGACTAGATCTATGTGTTGGGACAGGCACAGGTCACTCTATTTTCCCATCAGGAAGAAGAATTAACCACAGGCTCAGCCTGCCGCCCAGAATCAGAATAGGGCCTGAGGCAATCCCGCGCTTTTGCGGCCAGCTCCCAAAAAAGCCAGTTGAAAAATGGAGCTCAGGGACACTGCAATTCACAAACCCGCAGAGCTATAAATGATAACTCTCATCCACAGATATATTGAGGGAAGGCAACGAAGAGGATTTGAAAGCAAGGCAGAATTTCAGGAAACAGGTTTCAGGAGGTAGATTCGAATCGCCTTTAAAGCATATGAAAAGTGGCAAAACGACGACAATGATGCCCTTGGCCAAACAGGGCGTATGCGTTTTTTCCTGAATATATTCAGGAAAAAACGCATACGCCCTGTTTGGCCAACCAAGCAACCTGGAAAGGCTAATCAGCGCTACAAAGAAGTCTCGCTTCCCGTCGGTCAAAAGGGCCATGCTGCAAAAAGTGTCCAAACCAGAAATGCAGGACAGGCCATGGAGAAATGGCAGCCTTGCTACGCTGATGGGCGGGATTTAAATTGCCAACAGCCACTCTGGAAAAGTGTACGGTGTGTCCTGAAACATCGAAAAAACACAGCTTAGGGAGCATAGGTCACGTCCACTCATGGGCGTATAAATTGGGAAAACTAAAAATCAGCAAGACACAGGCACCCCAAAGTTTAGGGCTGCTCTGTTGACAAGAACCTCCACTTCATGACACCTTAAATATCCCAGGAAAGAGAAAAATGGATAAAGAAGTTGTGGTCCTTATGTACAATGGAATATCACTCAGACATGAAATCAATGTCATAAGGCTAGTAGAAGCAAGATGAGTGGATTTAGGTACGATGATCCTAAGTGAAATAAGTCACACAGAAAAAGACACTTATCATAAGCTATCACTTATAGAGGGAATGTAAAAACCGCTACACTTGAACTGAATTACAAAACAGAACAGAGTCACACGTTTAGAAAACACACTATGGCTGCTTAACGGGAAAGGTGAGGTGGGGTGATGCATAAAACAAGGGTTTCAAATTCGCTCAGATACCGTTCCATACACCCAATATGTAATAGACAAGACCTACTCCTTGCTCAGTGAACTGGACTCAACACCCCCTATTCACCGCACAAGAATATATGTGACTAGTAAGAATCTTAAAACCTATGTATTGATATCTGTCTGGAAGTGAGTCAATTGGGTGTAAAGCCGCATAAACACAGCTGTGAAAAGCAGCTAAACCCCATTATAAAAATAAATTACTTTTAAAAACCCGTAAAACAAAGACAGTGAAAGAGAGAGAAATTCTTACAAAATTCGTTCAGAGGCTGTGATGCAACCTGGATTGAACATATCTAGACCCACAGCTGGATGAGACATAAGGGTGGACACTCTTGGGGCTGAAAGGTTGGGTGAGGTTGGGTGAGCAAACGCAGACCCTTTAAAGTAATACTGCCTGGTACCCATCCCATGGGTCCCAAATCTCCAGGTTCAAGGGCATCTTCCTATATGGAAAACATGCATGAGAAACCCAGAAGATGGTACACCGTGTGATTTTGAAAGGTTTCTAATACGCACCTCATTTCTCATCTCCTTGTGCTCGGGTTCGCCTTTCCAGCTACTTTACTAGCAATCTCCCTACTTGGAGAATCAGCACCTTTAAGCTCCTGTCCCCTACAGGATGCAATTTGTCCTGAGGATGAACGGGAAGAGGGGCAACCAATGAGAGACTAGATCTATGTGTTGGGACAGGCACAGGTCACTCTATTTTCCCATCAGGAAGAAGAATTAACCACAGGCTCAGCCTGCCGCCCAGAATCAGAATAGGGCCTGAGGCAATCCCGCGCTTTTGCGGCCAGCTCCCAAAAAAGCCAGTTGAAAAATGGAGCTCAGGGACACTGCAATTCACAAACCCGCAGAGCTATAAATGATAACTCTCATCCACAGATATATTGAGGGAAGGCAACGAAGAGGATTTGAAAGCAAGGCAGAATTTCAGGAAACAGGTTTCAGGAGGTAGATTCGAATCGCCTTTAAAGCATATGAAAAGTGGCAAAACGACGACAATGATGCCCTTGGCCAAACAGGGCGTATGCGTTTTTTCCTGAATATATTCAGGAAAAAACGCATACGCCCTGTTTGGCCAACCAAGCAACCTGGAAAGGCTAATCAGCGCTACAAAGAAGTCTCGCTTCCCGTCGGTCAAAAGGGCCATGCTGCAAAAAGTGTCCAAACCAGAAATGCAGGACAGGCCATGGAGAAATGGCAGCCTTGCTACGCTGATGGGCGGGATGTAAATTGCCAACAGCCACTCTGGAAAAGTGTACGGTGTGTCCTGAAACATCGAAAAAACACAGCTTAGGGAGCATAGGGCACGTCCACTCATGGGCGTATAAATTGGGAAAACTAAAAATCAGCAAGACACAGGCACCCCAAAGTTTAGGGCTGCTCTGTTGACAAGAACCTCCACTTCATGACACCTTAAATATCCCAGGAAAGAGAAAAATGGATAAAGAAGTTGTGGTCCTTATGTACAATGGAATATCACTCAGACATGAAATCAATGTCATAAGGCTAGTAGAAGCAAGATGAGTGGATTTAGGTACGATGATCCTAAGTGAAATAAGTCACACAGAAAAAGACACTTATCATAAGCTATCACTTATAGAGGGAATGTAAAAACCGCTACACTTGAACTGAATTACAAAACAGAACAGAGTCACACGTTTAGAAAACACACTATGGCTGCTTAACGGGAAAGGTGAGGTGGGGTGATGCATAAAACAAGGGTTTCAAATTCGCTCAGATACCGTTCCATACACCCAATATGTAATAGACAAGACCTACTCCTTGCTCAGTGAACTGGACTCAACACCCCCTATTCACCGCACAAGAATATATGTGACTAGTAAGAATCTTAAAACCTATGTATTGATATCTGTCTGGAAGTGAGTCAAGTGGGTGTAAAGCCGCATAAACACAGCCGTGAAAAGCAGCTAAACCCCATTATAAAAATAAATTACTTTTAAAAACCCGTAAAACAAAGACAGTGAAAGAGAGAGAAATTCTTACAAAATTCTTTCAGAGGCTGTGATGCAACCTGGATTGACCATATCTAGACCCACAGCTGGATGAGACATAAGGGTGGACAATCTTGGGGCTGAAAGTTTGGGTGAGGTTGGGTGAGCAAACGCACACCCTTTAAAGTAATACTGCCTGGTACCCATCCCATGGGTCCCAAATCTCCAGGTTCAAGGGCATCTTCCTACATCGAAAACATGCATGAGAAACCCAGAAGATGTTACACCGTGTGATTTTGAAAGGTTTCTAATACGCACCTCATTTCTCATCTCCTTGTGCTCGGGTTCGCCTTTCCAGCTACTTTACTAGCAATCTCCCTACTTGGAGAATCAGCACCTTTAAGCTCCTGTTCCCTACAGGTTGCAATTTGTCCTGAGGATGAACGGGAAGAGGGGCAACCAATGAGAGACTAGATCTAGGTGTTGGGACAGGCACAGCTCACTCTATTTTCCCATCGGGAAGAAGAATTAACCACAGGCTCAGCCTACCGCCCAGAAGCAGAATAGGGCCTGAGGCAATCCCGCGCTTTTGCGGCCAGCTCCCAAAAAAGCCAGTTGAAAAATGGAGCTCAGGGTCACTGCAATTCACAAACCCGCAGAGTTATGAATGATAACTCTCATCCACAGATATATTGAGGGAAGGCAACAAAGAGCATTTGAAAGCAAGGCAGAATTGCAGGAAACAGGTTTCAGGAGGTAGATTCGAATCGCCTTTAAAGCATATGAAAAGTGGCAAAACGTCGACAATGTTGCCCATGGCCAAACAGGGCGTATGCGTTTTTTCCTGAATATATTCAGGAAAAAAAGCATACGCCCTGTTTGGCCAACCAAGCAACCTGGAAAGGCAAATCAGTGCTACAAAGAAGTCTCGCTTCCCATCGGTCTAAAGTGTCATGCTGCAAAATGTGTCAAAACCAGAAATGCAGGACAGGCCATGGAGAAATGGCAGCCTTGCTACGCTGATGGGCGGGATGTAAATTGCCAACAGCCACTCTGGAAAAGTGTATGGTGTGTCCTGAAACATCGAAAACACACAGCTTAGGGAGCATAGGGCACGTCCACTCATGGGCGTATAAATTGGGAAAACTAAAAATCAGCAAGACAAAGGCACCCCAAAGTTTAGGGCTGCTCTTTTGACAAGAACCTCCACTTCATGACACCTTAAATATCCCAGGAAAGAGAAAAATGGATAAAGAAGTTGTGGTCCTTATGTACAATGGAATATCACTCAGACATGAAATCAATGTCATAAGGCTAGTAGAAGCAAGATGAGTGGATTTAGGTACGATGATCCTAAGTGAAATAAGTCACACAGAAAAAGACACTTATCATAAGCTATCACTTATAGAGGGAATGTAAAAACCGCTACACTTGAACTGAATTACAAAACAGAACAGAGTCACACGTTTAGAAAACACACGATGGCTGCTTAACGGGAAAGGTGAGGTGGGGTGATGCATAAAACAAGGGTTTCAAATTCGCTCAGATACCGTTCCATACACCCAATATGTAATAGACAAGACCTACTCCTTGCTCAGTGAACTGGACTCAACACCCCCTATTCACCGCACAAAAATATATGTGACTAGTAAGAATCTTAAAACCTATGTATTGATATCTGTCTGGAAGTGAGTCAAGTGGGTGTAAAGCCGCATAAACACAGCCGTGAAAAGCAGCTAAACCCCATTATAAAAATAAATTACTTTTAAAAACCCGTAAAACAAAGACAGTGAAAGAGAGAGAAATTCTTACAAAATTCGTTCAGAGGCTGTGATGCAACCTGGATTGACCATATCTAGACCCACAGCTGGATGAGAGATAAGGTTGGACACTCTTGGGGCTGAAAGGTTTTGTGAGGTTGGGTGAGCAAACGCAGACCCTTTAAAGTAATACTGCCTGGTACCCATCCCATGGGTCCCAAATCTCCAGGTTCAAGGGCATCTTCCTACATCGAAAACATGCATGAGAAACCCAGAAGATGGTACACCGTGTGATTTTAAAAGGTTTCTAATACGCACCTCATTTCTCATCTCCTTGTGCTCGGGTTCGCCTTTCCAGCTACTTTACTAGCAATCTCCCTACTTGGAGAATCAGCACTTTAAGCTCCTGTTCCCTACAGGTTGCAATTTGTCCTGAGGATGAACGGGAAGAGGGGCAACCAATGAGAGACTAGATCTAGGTGTTGGGACAGGCACAGGTCACTCTATTTTCCCATCAGGAAGAAGAATTAACCACAGGCTCAGCCTGCCGCCCAGAAGCAGAATAGGGCCTGAGGCAATCCCGCGCTTTTGCGGACAGCTCCCAAAAAAGCCAGTTGAAAAATGGAGCTCAGGGACACTGCAATTCACAAACCCGCAGAGCTATAAATGATAACTCTCATCCACAGATATATTGAGGGAAGGCAACGAAGAGGATTTGAAAGCAAGGCAGAATTGCAGGAAACAGGTTTCAGGAGGTACATTCGAATCGCCTTTAAAGCACATGAAAAGTGGCAAAACGTCGACAATGATGCCCTTGGCCAAACAGGGCGTATGGGTTTTTTCCTGAATATATTCAGGAAAAAACGCATACGCCCTGTTTGGCCAACCAAGCAACCTGGAAAGGCTAATCAGCGCTACAAAGAAGTCTCGCTTCCCATCGGTCAAAAGGGCCATGCTGCAAAAAGTGTCAAAACCAGAAATGCGGGACAGGCCATGGAGAAATGGCAGCCTTGCTACGCTGATGGGCGGGATGTAAATTGCCAACAGCCACTCTGGAGAAGTGTACGGTGTGTCCTGAAACATCGAAAAAACACAGCTTAGGGAGCATAGGGCACGTCCTCTCATGGGCGTATAAATTGGGAAAACTAAAAATCAGCAAGACACAGGCACCCTAAAGTTTAGGGCTGCTCTGTTGACAAGAACCTCCACTTCATGACACCTTAAATATCCCAGGAAAGAGAAAAATGGATAAAGAAGTTGTGGTCCTTATGTACAATGGAATATCACTCAGACATGAAATCAATGTCATAAGGCTAGTAGAAGCAAGATGAGTGGATTTAGGTACGACGATTCTAAGTGAAATAAGTCACACAGAAAAAGACACTTATCATAAGCTATCACTTATAGAGGGAATGTAAAAACCGCTACACATGAACTGAATTACAAAACAGAACAGAGTCACACGTTTAGAAAACAAACTATGGCTGCTTAACGGGAAAGGTGAGGTGGGGTGATGCATAAAACAAGGGTTTCAAATTCGCTCAGATACCGTTCCATACACCCAATATGTAATAGACAAGACCTACTCCTTGCTCAGTGAACTGGACTCAACACCCCCTATTCACCGCACAAGAATATATGTGACTAGTAAGAATCTTAAAACCTATGTATTGATATCTGTCTGGAAGTGAGTCAAGTGGGTGTAAAGCCGCATAAACACAGCCGTGAAAAGCAGCTAAACCCCATTATAAAAATAAATTACTTTTAAAAACCCGTAAAACAAAGACAGTGAAAGAGAGAGAAATTCTTACAAAATTCTTTCAGAGGCTGTGATGCAACCTGGATTGACCATATCTAGACCCACAGCTGGATGAGACATAAGGGTGGACAATCTTGGGGCTGAAAGTTTGGGTGAGGTTGGGTGAGCAAACGCACAACCTTTAAAGTAATACTGCCTGGTACCCATCCCATGGGTCCCAAATCTCCAGGTTCAAGGGCATCTTCCTACATCGAAAACATGCATGAGAAACCCAGAAGATGGTACACCGTGTGATTTTGAAAGGTTTCTAATACGCACCTCATTTCTCATCTCCTTGTGCTCGGGTTCGCCTTTCCAGCTACTTTACTAGCAATCTCCCTACTTGGAGAATCAGCACCTTTAAGCTCCTGTTCCCTACAGGTTGCAATTTGTCCTGAGGATGAACGGGAAGAGGGGCAACCAATGAGAGACTAGATCTAGGTGTTGGGACAGGCACAGCTCACTCTATTTTCCCATCGGGAAGAAGAATTAACCACAGGCTCAGCCTGCCGCCCAGAAGCAGAATAGGGCCTGAGACAATCCTGCGCTTTTGCGGCCAGCTCCCAAAAAAGCCAGTTGAAAAATGGAGCTCAGGGACACTGCAATTCAGAAACCCGCAGATCTATAAATGATAACTCTCATCCACAGATATATTGAGGGAAGGCAACGAAGAGGATTTGAAAGCAAGGCAGAATTGCAGGAAACAGGTTTCAGGAGGTAGATTCGAATCGCCTTTAAAGCACATGAAAAGTGGCAAAACGTCGACAATGATGCCCTTGGCCAAAAAGGGCATATGCGTTTTTTCCTGAATATATTCAGGAAAAAACGCATACGCCCTTTTAGGCCAACCAAGCAACCTGGAAAGGCAAATCAGTGCTACAAAGAAGTCTCGCTTCCCATCGGTCAAAAGTGCCATGCTGCAAAAAGTGTCAAAACCAGAACTGCAGGACAGGCCATGGAGAAATGGCAGCCTTGCTACGCTGATGGGCGGGATGTAAATTGCCAACAGCCACTCTGGAGAAGTGTACGGTTTGTCCTGAAACATCGAAAAAACACAGCTTAGGGAGCATAGGGCACGTCCACTCATGGGCGTATAAATTGGGAAAACTAAAAATCAGCAAGACACAGGCACCCCAAAGTTTAGGGCTGCTCTGTTGACAAGAACCTCCACTTCATGACACCTTAAATATCCCAGGAAAGAGAAAAATGGATAAAGAAGTTGTGGTCCTTATGTACAATGGAATATCACTCAGACATGAAATCAATGTCATAAGGCTAGTAGAAGCAAGATGAGTGGATTTAGGTACGATGATTCTAAGTGAAATAAGTCACACAGAAAAAGGCACTTATCATAAGCTATCACTTATAGAGGGAATGTAGTAACCGCTACACTTGAACTGAATTACAAAACAGAACAGAGTCACACGTTTAGAAAACACACTATGGCTGCTTAACGGGAAAGGTGAGGTGGGGTGAGGCATAAAACAAGGGTTTCAAATTCGCTCAGATACCGTTCCATACACCCAATATGTAATAGACAAGACCTACTCCTTGCTCAGTGAACTGGACTCAACACCCCCTATTCACCGCACAAGAATATATGTGACTATTAAGAATCTTAAAACCTATGCATTGATATCTGTCTGGAAGTGAGTCAAGTGGGTGTAAAGCCGCATAAACACAGCCGTGAAAAGCAGCTAAACCCCATTATAAAAATAAATTACTTTTAAAAACCCGTAAAACAAAGACAGTGAAAGAGAGAGAAATTCTTACAAAATTCGTTCAGAGGCTGTGATGCAACCTGGATTGACCATATCTAGACCCACAGTTGGATGAGACATAAGGGTGGACACTCTTGGGGCTGAAAGGTTGGGTGAGGTTGGGTGAGCAAACGCAGACCCTTTAAAGTAATACTGCCTGGTACCCATCCCATGGGTCCCAAATCTCCAGGTTCAAGGGCATCTTCCTACATCGAAAACATGCATGAGAAACCCAGAAGATGGTACACCGTGTGATTTTGAAAGGTTTCTAATACGCACCTCATTTCTCATCTCCTTGTGCTCGGGTTCGCCTTTCCAGCTACTTTACTAGCAATCTCCCTACTTGGAGAATCAGCACCTTTAAGCTCCTGTTCCCTACAGGTTGCAATTTGTCCTGAGGATGAACGGGAAGAGGGGCAACCAATGAGAGACTAGATCTAGGTGTTGGGACAGGCACAGGTCACTCTATTTCCCATCAGGAAGAAGAATTAACCACAGGCTAAGCCTGCCGCCCAGAAGCAGAATAGGGCCTGAGGCAATCCCGCACTTTTGCGGCCAGCTCCCAAAAAAGCCAGTTGAAAAATGGAGCTCAGGGACACTGCAATTCAGAAACTCGCAGAGTTATGAATGATAACTCTCATCCACAGATATATTGAGGGAAGGAACGAAGAGGATTTGAAAGCAAGGCAGAATTGCAGGAAACAGATTTCAGGAGGTAGATTCGAATCGCCTTTAAAGCACATGAAAAGCGGCAAAAAGTCAACAATGATGCCCTTGGCCAAAAAGGGCGTATGCGTTTTTTCCTGAATATATTCAGGAAAAAACGCATACGCCCTTTTTGGCCAACCAAGCAACCTGGAAAGGCAAATCAGTGCTACAAAGAAGTCTCGCTCCCCATTGGTCAAAAGTGCCATGCTGCAAAAAGTGTCAAAACCAGAAATGCAGGACAGGCCATGGAGAAATGGCAGCCTTGCTACGCTAATGGGCGGAATGTAAATTGCCAACAGCCACTCTGGAGAAGTGTACGGTGTGTCCTGAAACATCGAAAAAACACAGCTAAGGGAGCATAGGGCACGTCCACTCATGGGCGTATAAATTGGGAAAACTAAAAATCAGCAAGACACAGGCACCCCAAAGTTTAGGGCTGCTCTGTTGTCAAGAACCTCCACTTCATGACACCTTAAATATACCAGGAAAGAGAAAAATGGATAAAGAAGTTGTGGTCCTTATGTACAATGGAATATCACTCAGACATGAAATCAATGTCATAAGGCTAGTAGAAGCAAGATGAGTGGATTTAGGTACGATGATTCTAAGTGAAATAAGTCACACAGAAAAAGACACTTATCATAAGCTCTCACTTATAGAGGGAATGTAAAAACCGCTACACTTGAACTGAATTACAAAACAGAACAGAGTCACACGTGTAGAAAACACACGATGGCTGCTTAACGGGAAAGGTGAGGTGGGGTGATGCATAAAACAAGGGTTTCAAATTCGCTCAGATACCGTTCCATACACCCAATATGTAATATACAAGACCTACTCCTTGCTCAGTGAACTGGATTCAACACCCCCTATTCACCGCACAAGAATATATGTGACTATTAAGAATCTTAAAACCTATGCATTGATATCTGTCTGGAAGTGAGTCAAGTGGGTGTAAAGCCGCATAAACACAGCCGTGAAAAGCAGCTAAACCCCATTATAAAAATAAATTACTTTTAAAAACCCGTAAAACAAAGACAGTGAAAGAGAGAGAAATTCTTACAAAATTCGTTCAGAGGCTGTGATGCAACCTGGATTGACCATATCTAGACCCACAGTTGGATGAGACATAAGGGTGGACACTCTTGGGGCTGAAAGGTTGGGTGAGGTTGGGTGAGCAAACGCAGACCCTTTAAAGTAATACTGCCTGGTACCCATCCCATGGGTCCCAAATCTCCAGGTTCAAGGGCATCTTCCTACATCGAAAACATGCATGAGAAACCCAGAAGATGGTACACCGTGTGATTTTGAAAGGTTTCTAATACGCACCTCATTTCTCATCTCCTTGTGCTCGGGTTCGCCTTTCCAGCTACTTTACTAGCAATCTCCCTACTTGGAGAATCAGCACCTTTAAGCTCCTGTTCCCTACAGGTTGCAATTTGTCCTGAGGATGAACGGGAAGAGGGGCAACCAATGAGAGACTAGATCTAGGTGTTGGGACAGGCACAGGTCACTCTATTTCCCATCAGGAAGAAGAATTAACCACAGGCTAAGCCTGCCGCCCAGAAGCAGAATAGGGCCTGAGGCAATCCCGCACTTTTGCGGCCAGCTCCCAAAAAAGCCAGTTGAAAAATGGAGCTCAGGGACACTGCAATTCAGAAACTCGCAGAGTTATGAATGATAACTCTCATCCACAGATATATTGAGGGAAGGCAACGAAGAGGATTTGAAAGCAAGGCAGAATTGCAGGAAACAAATTTCAGGAGGTAGATTCGAATCGCCTTTAAAGCACATGAAAAGCGGCAAAACGTCGACAATGATGCCCTTGGCCAAAAAGGGCGTATGCGTTTTTTCCTGAATATATTCAGGAAAAAACGCATACGCCCTTTTTGGCCAACCAAGCAACCTGGAAAGGCAAATCAGTGCTACAAAGAAGTCTCGCTCCCCATTGGTCAAAAGTGCCATGCTGCAAAAAGTGTCAAAACCAGAAATGCAGGACAGGCCATGGAGAAATGGCAGCCTTGCTACGCTGATGGGCGGAATGTAAATTGCCAACAGCCACTCTGGAGAAGTGTACGGTGTGTCCTGAAACATCGAAAAAACACAGCTAAGGGAGCATAGGGCACGTCCACTCATGGGCGTATAAATTGGGAAAACTAAAAATCAGCAAGACACAGGCACCCCAAAGTTTAGGGCTGCTCTGTTGTCAAGAACCTCCACTTCATGACACCTTAAATATACCAGGAAAGAGAAAAATGGATAAAGAAGTTGTGGTCCTTATGTACAATGGAATATCACTCAGACATGAAATCAATGTCATAAGGCTAGTAGAAGCAAGATGAGTGGATTTAGGTACGATGATTCTAAGTGAAATAAGTCACACAGAAAAAGACACTTATCATAAGCTCTCACTTATAGAGGGAATGTAAAAACCGCTACACTTGAACTGAATTACAAAACAGAACAGAGTCACACGTGTAGAAAACACACGATGGCTGCTTAACGGGAAAGGTGAGGTGGGGTGATGCATAAAACAAGGGTTTCAAATTCGCTCAGATACCGTTCCATACACCCAATATGTAATATACAAGACCTACTCCTTGCTCAGTGAACTGGATTCAACACCCCCTATTCACCGCACAAGAATATATGTGACTAGTAAGAATCTTAAAACCTATGTATTGATATCTGTCTGGAAGTGAGTCAAGTGGGTGTAAAGCCGCATAAACACAGCCGTGAAAAGCAGCTAAACCCCATTATAAAAATAAATTACTTTTAAAAACCCGTAAAACAAAGACAGTGAAACAGAGAGAAATTCTTACAAAATTCGTTCAGAGGCTGTGATGCAACCTGGATTGACCATATCTAGACCCACAGCTGGATGAGACATAAGGGTGGACACTCTTGGGGCTGAAACGTTGGGTGAGGTTGGGTGAGCAAACGCAGACCCTTTAAAGTAATACTGCCTGGTACCCATCCCATGGGTCCCAAATCTCCAGGTTCAAGGGCATCTTCCTACATCGAAAACATGCATGAGAAACCCAGAAGATGGTACACCGTGTGATTTTGAAAGGTTTCTAATACGCACCTCATTTCTCATCTCCTTGTGCTCGGGTTCTCCTTTCCAGCTATTTTACTAGCAATCTCCCTACTTGGAGAATCAGCACCTTTAAGCTCCTGTCCCCTACAGGATGCAATTTGTCCTGAGGATGAACGGGAAGAGGGGCAACCAATGAGAGACTAGATCTATGTGTTGGGACAGGCACAGGTCACTCTATTTTCCCATCGGGAAGAAGAATTAACCACAGGCTCAGCCTGCCGCCCAGAAGCAGAATAGGGCCTGAGGCAATCCCGCGCTTTTGCGGCCAGCTCCCAAAAAAGCCAGTTGAAAAATGGAGCTCAGGGACACTGCAATTCAGAAACCCGCAGAGTTATGAATGATAACTCTGATCCACAGATATATTGAGGGAAGGCAACGAAGAGGATTTGAAAGCAAGGCAGAATTGCAGGAAACAGATTTCAGGAGGTAGATTCGAATCGCCTTTAAAGCACAT
This sequence comes from Eschrichtius robustus, assembly GCF_028021215.1. Taxonomy (NCBI): domain Eukaryota; kingdom Metazoa; phylum Chordata; class Mammalia; order Artiodactyla; family Eschrichtiidae; genus Eschrichtius; species Eschrichtius robustus. Next base: position 542,667 of record NW_027175818.1, on the reverse strand, counting down.
GAAAAGCGGCAAAACGTCGACAATGATGCCCTTGGCCAAAAAGGGCGTATGCGTTTTTTCCTGAATATATTCAGGAAAAAACGCATACGCCCTTTTTGGCCAACCAAGCAACCTGGAAAGGCAAATCAGTGCTACAAAGAAGTCTCGCTTCCCATCGGTCAAAAGTGCCATGCTGCAAAAAGTGTCAAAACCAGAAATGCAGGACAGGCCATGGAGAAATGGCAGCCTTGCTACGCTGATGGGCGGGATGTAAATTGCCAACTGCCACTCTGGAAAAGTGTACGCTGTGTCCTGAAACATCGAAAAAACACAGCTTAGGGAGCATAGGGCACGTCCACTCATGGGCGTATAAATTGGGAAAACTAAAAATCAGCAAGACACAGGCACCCCAAAGTTTAGGGCTGCTCTGTTGACAAGAACCTCCACTTCATGACACCTTAAATATCCCAGGAAAGAGAAAAATGGATAAAGAAGTTGTGGTCCTTATGTACAATGGAATATCACTCAGACATGAAATCAATGTCATAAGGCTAGTAGAGGCAAGATGAGTGGATTTAGGTACGATGATCCTAAGTGAAATAAGTCACACAGAAAAAGACACTTATCATAAGCTATCACTTATAGAGGGAATGTAAAAACCACTACACTTGAACTGAATTACAAAACAGAACAGAGTCACACGTTTAGAAAACACACTATGGCTGCTTAACGGGAAAGGTGAGGTGGGGTGATGCATAAAACAAGGGTTTCATATTCGCTCAGATACCGTTCCATACACCCAATATGTAATAGACAAGACCTACTCCTTGCTCAGTGAACTGGACTCAACACCCCCTATTCACCGCACAAGAATATATGTGACTAGTAAGAATCTTAAAACCTATGTATTGATATCTGTCTGGAAGTGAGTCAATTGGGTGTAAAGCCGCATAAACACAGCTGTGAAAAGCAGCTAAACCCCATTATAAAAATAAATTACTTTTAAAAACCCGTAAAACAAAGACAGTGAAAGAGAGAGAAATTCTTACAAAATTCGTTCAGAGGCTGTGATGCAACCTGGATTGAACATATCTAGACCCACAGCTGGATGAGACATAAGGGTGGACACTCTTGGGGCTGAAACGTTGGGTGAGGTTGGGTGAGCAAACGCAGACCCTTTAAAGTAATACTGCCTGGTACCCATCCCATGGGTCCCAAATCTCCAGGTTCAAGGGCATCTTCCTATATGGAAAACATGCATGAGAAACCCAGAAGATGGTACACCGTGTGATTTTGAAAGGTTTCTAATACGCACCTCATTTCTCATCTCCTTGTGCTCGGGTTCGCCTTTCCAGCTACTTTACTAGCAATCTCCCTACTTGGAGAATCAGCACCTTTAAGCTCCTGTCCCCTACAGGATGCAATTTGTCCTGAGGATGAACGGGAAGAGGGGCAACCAATGAGAGACTAGATCTATGTGTTGGGACAGGCACAGGTCACTCTATTTTCCCATCAGGAAGAAGAATTAACCACAGGCTCAGCCTGCCGCCCAGAATCAGAATAGGGCCTGAGGCAATCCCGCGCTTTTGCGGCCAGCTCCCAAAAAAGCCAGTTGAAAAATGGAGCTCAGGGACACTGCAATTCACAAACCCGCAGAGCTATAAATGATAACTCTCATCCACAGATATATTGAGGGAAGGCAACGAAGAGGATTTGAAAGCAAGGCAGAATTTCAGGAAACAGGTTTCAGGAGGTAGATTCGAATCGCCTTTAAAGCATATGAAAAGTGGCAAAACGACGACAATGATGCCCTTGGCCAAACAGGGCGTATGCGTTTTTTCCTGAATATATTCAGGAAAAAACGCATACGCCCTGTTTGGCCAACCAAGCAACCTGGAAAGGCTAATCAGCGCTACAAAGAAGTCTCGCTTCCCGTCGGTCAAAAGGGCCATGCTGCAAAAAGTGTCCAAACCAGAAATGCAGGACAGGCCATGGAGAAATGGCAGCCTTGCTACGCTGATGGGCGGGATGTAAATTGCCAACAGCCACTCTGGAAAAGTGTACGGTGTGTCCTGAAACATCGAAAAAACACAGCTTAGGGAGCATAGGGCACGTCCACTCATGGGCGTATAAATTGGGAAAACTAAAAATCAGCAAGACACAGGCACCCCAAAGTTTAGGGCTGCTCTGTTGACAAGAACCTCCACTTCATGACACCTTAAATATCCCAGGAAAGAGAAAAATGGATAAAGAAGTTGTGGTCCTTATGTACAATGGAATATCACTCAGACATGAAATCAATGTCATAAGGCTAGTAGAAGCAAGATGAGTGGATTTAGGTACGATGATCCTAAGTGAAATAAGTCACACAGAAAAAGACACTTATCATAAGCTATCACTTATAGAGGGAATGTAAAAACCGCTACACTTGAACTGAATTACAAAACAGAACAGAGTCACACGTTTAGAAAACACACTATGGCTGCTTAACGGGAAAGGTGAGGTGGGGTGATGCATAAAACAAGGGTTTCAAATTCGCTCAGATACCGTTCCATACACCCAATATGTAATAGACAAGACCTACTCCTTGCTCAGTGAACTGGACTCAACACCCCCTATTCACCGCACAAGAATATATGTGACTAGTAAGAATCTTAAAACCTATGTATTGATATCTGTCTGGAAGTGAGTCAAGTGGGTGTAAAGCCGCATAAACACAGCCGTGAAAAGCAGCTAAACCCCATTATAAAAATAAATTACTTTTAAAAACCCGTAAAACAAAGACAGTGAAAGAGAGAGAAATTCTTACAAAATTCTTTCAGAGGCTGTGATGCAACCTGGATTGACCATATCTAGACCCACAGCTGGATGAGACATAAGGGTGGACAATCTTGGGGCTGAAAGTTTGGGTGAGGTTGGGTGAGCAAACGCACACCCTTTAAAGTAATACTGCCTGGTACCCATCCCATGGGTCCCAAATCTCCAGGTTCAAGGGCATCTTCCTACATCGAAAACATGCATGAGAAACCCAGAAGATGTTACACCGTGTGATTTTGAAAGGTTTCTAATACGCACCTCATTTCTCATCTCCTTGTGCTCGGGTTCGCCTTTCCAGCTACTTTACTAGCAATCTCCCTACTTGGAGAATCAGCACCTTTAAGCTCCTGTTCCCTACAGGTTGCAATTTGTCCTGAGGATGAACGGGAAGAGGGGCAACCAATGAGAGACTAGATCTAGGTGTTGGGACAGGCACAGCTCACTCTATTTTCCCATCGGGAAGAAGAATTAACCACAGGCTCAGCCTACCGCCCAGAAGCAGAATAGGGCCTGAGGCAATCCCGCGCTTTTGCGGCCAGCTCCCAAAAAAGCCAGTTGAAAAATGGAGCTCAGGGACACTGCAATTCACAAACCCGCAGAGTTATGAATGATAACTCTCATCCACAGATATATTGAGGGAAGGCAACAAAGAGGATTTGAAAGCAAGGCAGAATTGCAGGAAACAGGTTTCAGGAGGTAGATTCGAATCGCCTTTAAAGCATATGAAAAGTGGCAAAACGTCGACAATGATGCCCTTGGCCAAACAGGGCGTATGCGTTTTTTCCTGAATATATTCAGGAAAAAAAGCATACGCCCTGTTTGGCCAACCAAGCAACCTGGAAAGGCAATTCAGTGCTACAAAGAAGTCTCGCTTCCCATCGGTCTAAAGTGCCATGCTGCAAAATGTGTCAAAACCAGAAATGCAGGACAGGCCATGGAGAAATGGCAGCCTTGCTACGGTGATGGGCTGGATGTAAATTGCCAACAGCCACTCTGGAAAAGTGTATGGTGTGTCCTGAAACATCGAAAAAACACAGCTTAGGGAGCATAGGGCACGTCCACTCATGGGCGTATAAATTGGGAAAACTAAAAATCAGCAAGACACAGGCACCCCAAAGTTTAGGGCTGCTCTTTTGACAAGAACCTCCACTTCATGACACCTTAAATATCCCAGGAAAGAGAAAAATGGATAAAGAAGTTGTGGTCCTTATGTACAATGGAATATCACTCAGACATGAAATCAATGTCATAAGGCTAGTAGAAGCAAGATGAGTGGATTTAGGTACGATGATCCTAAGTGAAATAAGTCACACAGAAAAAGACACTTATCATAAGCTATCACTTATAGAGGGAATGTAAAAACCGCTACACTTGAACTGAATTACAAAACAGAACAGAGTCACACGTTTAGAAAACACACGATGGCTGCTTAACGGGAAAGGTGAGGTGGGGTGATGCATAAAACAAGGGTTTCAAATTCGCTCAGATACCGTTCCATACACCCAATATGTAATAGACAAGACCTACTCCTTGCTCAGTGAACTGGACTCAACACCCCCTATTCACCGCACAAGAATATATGTGACTAGTAAGAATCTTAAAACCTATGTATTGATATCTGTCTGGAAGTGAGTCAAGTGGGTGTAAAGCCGCATAAACACAGCCGTGAAAAGCAGCTAAACCCCATTATAAAAATAAATTACTTTTAAAAACCCGTAAAACAAAGACAGTGAAAGAGAGAGAAATTCTTACAAAATTCGTTCAGAGGCTGTGATGCAACCTGGATTGACCATATCTAGACCCACAGCTGGATGAGACATAAGGTTGGACACTCTTGGGGCTGAAAGGTTTTGTGAGGTTGGGTGAGCAAACGCAGACCCTTTAAAGTAATACTGCCTGGTACCCATCCCATGGGTCCTAAATCTCCAGGTTCAAGGGCATCTTCCTACATCGAAAACATGCATGAGAAACCCAGAAGATGGTACACCGTGTGATTTTAAAAGGTTTCTAATACGCACCTCATTTCTCATCTCCTTGTGCTCGGGTTCGCCTTTCCAGCTACTTTACTAGCAATCTCCCTACTTGGAGAATCAGCACTTTAAGCTCCTGTTCCCTACAGGTTGCAATTTGTCCTGAGGATGAACGGGAAGAGGGGCAACCAATGAGAGACTAGATCTAGGTGTTGGGACAGGCACAGGTCACTCTATTTTCCCATCAGGAAGAAGAATTAACCACAGGCTCAGCCTGCCGCCCAGAAGCAGAATAGGGCCTGAGGCAATCCCGCGCTTTTGCGGACAGCTCCCAAAAAAGCCAGTTGAAAAATGGAGCTCAGGGACACTGCAATTCACAAACCCGCAGAGCTATAAATGATAACTCTCATCCACAGATATATTGAGGGAAGGCAACGAAGAGGATTTGAAAGCAAGGCAGAATTGCAGGAAACAGGTTTCAGGAGGTACATTCGAATCGCCTTTAAAGCACATGAAAAGTGGCAAAACGTCGACAATGATGCCCTTGGCCAAACAGGGCGTATGCGTTTTTTCCTGAATATATTCAGGAAAAAACGCATACGCCCTGTTTGGCCAACCAAGCAACCTGGAAAGGCTAATCAGCGCTACAAAGAAGTCTCGCTTCCCATCGGTCAAAAGGGCCATGCTGCAAAAAGTGTCAAAACCAGAAATGCAGGACAGGCCATGGAGAAATGGCAGCCTTGCTACGCTGATGGGCGGGATGTAAATTGCCAACAGCCACTCTGGAGAAGTGTACGGTGTGTCCTGAAACATCGAAAAAACACAGCTTAGGGAGCATAGGGCACGTCCTCTCATGGGCGTATAAATTGGGAAAACTAAAAATCAGCAAGACACAGGCACCCTAAAGTTTAGGGCTGCTCTGTTGACAAGAACCTCCACTTCATGACACCTTAAATATCCCAGGAAAGAGAAAAATGGATAAAGAAGTTGTGGTCCTTATGTACAATGGAATATCACTCAGACATGAAATCAATGTCATAAGGCTAGTAGAAGCAAGATGAGTAGATTTAGGTACGACGATTCTAAGTGAAATAAGTCACACAGAAAAAGACACTTATCATAAGCTATCACTTATAGAGGGAATGTAAAAACCGCTACACATGAACTGAATTACAAAACAGAACAGAGTCACACGTTTAGAAAACACACTATGGCTGCTTAACGGGAAAGGTGAGGTGGGGTGATGCATAAAACAAGGGTTTCAAATTCGCTCAGATACCGTTCCATACACCCAATATGTAATAGACAAGACCTACTCCTTGCTCAGTGAACTGGACTCAACACCCCCTATTCACCGCACAAGAATATATGTGACTAGTAAGAATCTTAAAACCTATGTATTGATATCTGTCTAGAAGTGAGTCAAGTGGGTGTAAAGCCGCATAAACACAGCCGTGAAAAGCAGCTAAACCCCATTATAAAAATAAATTACTTTTAAAAACCCGTAAAACAAAGACAGTGAAAGAGAGAGAAATTCTTACAAAATTCTTTCAGAGGCTGTGATGCAACCTGGATTGACCATATCTAGACCCACAGCTGGATGAGACATAAGGGTGGACAATCTTGGGGCTGAAAGTTTGGGTGAGGTTGGGTGAGCAAACGCACACCCTTTAAAGTAATACTGCCTGGTACCCATCCCATGGGTCCCAAATCTCCAGGTTCAAGGGCATCTTCCTACATCGAAAACATGCATGAGAAACCCAGAAGATGGTACACCGTGTGATTTTGAAAGGTTTCTAATACGCACCTCATTTCTCATCTCCTTGTGCTCGGGTTCGCCTTTCCAGCTACTTTACTAGCAATCTCCTTACTTGGAGAATCACCACCTTTAAGCTCCTGTTCCCTACAGGTTGCAATTTGTCCTGAGGATGAACGGGAAGAGGGGCAACCAATGAGAGACTAGATCTAGGTGTTGGGACAGGCACAGCTCACTCTATTTTCCCATCGGGAAGAAGAATTAACCACAGGCTCAGCCTGCCGCCCAGAAGCAGAATAGGGCCTGAGACAATCCTGCGCTTTTGCGGCCAGCTCCCAAAAAAGCCAGTTGAAAAATGGAGCTCAGGGACACTGCAATTCAGAAACCCGCAGATCTATAAATGATAACTCTCATCCACAGATATATTGAGGGAAGGCAACGAAGAGGATTTGAAAGCAAGGCAGAATTGCAGGAAACAGGTTTCAGGAGGTAGATTCGAATCGCCTTTAAAGCACATGAAAAGTGGCAAAACGTCGACAATGATGCCCTTGGCCAAAAAGGGCGTATGCGTTTTTTCCTGAATATATTCAGGAAAAAACGCATACGCCCTTTTAGGCCAACCAAGCAACCTGGAAAGGCAAATCAGTGCTACAAAGAAGTCTCGCTTCCCTTCGGTCAAAAGTGCCATGCTGCAAAAAGTGTCAAAACCAGAACTGCAGGACAGGCCATGGAGAAATGGCAGCCTTGCTACGCTGATGGGCGGGATGTAAATTGCCATCAGCCACTCTGGAGAAGTGTACGGTTTGTCCTGAAACATCGAAAAAACACAGCTTAGGGAGCATAGGGCACGTCCACTCATGGGCGTATAAATTGGGAAAACTAAAAATCAGCAAGACACAGGCACCCCAAAGTTTAGGGCTGCTCTGTTGACAAGAACCTCCACTTCATGACACCTTAAATATCCCAGGAAAGAGAAAAATGGATAAAAAAGTTGTGGTCCTTATGTACAATGGAATATCACTCAGACATGAAATCAATGTCATAAGGCTAGTAGAAGCAAGATGAGTGGATTTAGGTACGATGATTCTAAGTGAAATAAGTCACACAGAAAAAGGCACTTATCATAAGCTATCACTTATAGAGGGAATGTAATAACCGCTACACTTGAACTGAATTACAAAACAGAACAGAGTCACACGTTTAGAAAACACACTATGGCTGCTTAACGGGAAAGGTGAGGTGGGGTGAGGCATAAAACAAGGGTTTCAAATTCGCTCAGATACCGTTCCATACACCCAATATGTAATAGACAAGACCTACTCCTTGCTCAGTGAACTGGACTCAACACCCCCTATTCACCGCACAAGAATATATGTGACTATTAAGAATCTTAAAACCTATGCATTGATATCTGTCTGGAAGTGAGTCAAGTGGGTGTAAAGCCGCATAAACACAGCCGTGAAAAGCAGCTAAACCCCATTATAAAAATAAATTACTTTTAAAAACCCGTAAAACAAAGACAGTGAAAGAGAGAGAAATTCTTACAAAATTCGTTCAGAGGCTGTGATGCAACCTGGATTGACCATATCTAGACCCACAGTTGGATGAGACATAAGGGTGGACACTCTTGGGGCTGAAAGGTTGGGTGAGGTTGGGTGAGCAAACGCAGACCCTTTAAAGTAATACTGCCTGGTACCCATCCCATGGGTCCCAAATCTCCAGGTTCAAGGGCATCTTCCTACATCGAAAACATGCATGAGAAACCCAGAAGATGGTACACCGTGTGATTTTGAAAGGTTTCTAATACGCACCTCATTTCTCATCTCCTTGTGCTCGGGTTCGCCTTTCCAGCTACTTTACTAGCAATCTCCCTACTTGGAGAATCAGCACCTTTAAGCTCCTGTTCCCTACAGGTTGCAATTTGTCCTGAGGATGAACGGGAAGAGGGGCAACCAATGAGAGACTAGATCTAGGTGTTGGGACAGGCACAGGTCACTCTATTTCCCATCAGGAAGAAGAATTAACCACAGGCTAAGCCTGCCGCCCAGAAGCAGAATAGGGCCTGAGGCAATCCCGCACTTTTGCGGCCAGCTCCCAAAAAAGCCAGTTGAAAAATGGAGCTCAGGGACACTGCAATTCAGAAACCCGCAGAGTTATGAATGATAACTCTCATCCACAGATATATTGAGGGAAGGCAACGAAGAGGATTTGAAAGCAAGGCAGAATTGCAGGAAACAGATTTCAGGAGGTAGATTCGAATCGCCTTTAAAGCACATGAAAAGCGGCAAAACGTCGACAATGATGCCCTTGGCCAAAAAGGGCGTATGCGTTTTTTCCTGAATATATTCAGGAAAAAACGCATACGCCCTTTTTGGCCAACCAAGCAACCTGGAAAGGCAAATCAGTGCTACAAAGAAGTCTCGCTCCCCATTGGTCAAAAGTGCCATGCTGCAAAAAGTGTCAAAACCAGAAATGCAGGACAGGCCATGGAGAAATGGCAGCCTTGCTACGCTGATGGGCGGAATGTAAATTGCCAACAGCCACTCTGGAGAAGTGTACGGTGTGTCCTGAAACATCGAAAAAACACAGCTTAGGGAGCATAGGGCACGTCCACTCATGGGCGTATAAATTGGGAAAACTAAAAATCAGCAAGACACAGGCACCCCAAAGTTTAGGGCTGCTCTGTTGTCAAGAACCTCCACTTCATGACACCTTAAATATACCAGGAAAGAGAAAAATGGATAAAGAAGTTGTGGTCCTTATGTACAATGGAATATCACTCAGACATGAAATCAATGTCATAAGGCTAGTAGAAGCAAGATGAGTGGATTTAGGTACGATGATTCTAAGTGAAATAAGTCACACAGAAAAAGACACTTATCATAAGCTCTCACTTATAGAGGGAATGTAAAAACCGCTACACTTGAACTGAATTACAAAACAGAACAGAGTCACACGTGTAGAAAACACACGATGGCTGCTTAACGGGAAAGGTGAGGTGGGGTGATGCATAAAACAAGGGTTTCAAATTCGCTCAGATACCGTTCCATACACCCAATATGTAATATACAAGACCTACTCCTTGCTCAGTGAACTGGATTCAACACCCCCTATTCACCGCACAAGAATATATGTGACTAGTAAGAATCTTAAAACCTATGTATTGATATCTGTCTGGAAGTGAGTCAAGTGGGTGTAAAGCCGCATAAACACAGCCGTGAAAAGCAGCTAAACCCCATTATAAAAATAAATTACTTTTAAAAACCCGTAAAACAAAGACAGTGAAACAGAGAGAAATTCTTACAAAATTCGTTCAGAGGCTGTGATGCAACCTGGATTGACCATATCTAGACCCACAGCTGGATGAGACATAAGGGTGGACACTCTTGGGGCTGAAACGTTGGGTGAGGTTGGGTGAGCAAACGCAGACTCTTTAAAGTAATACTGCCTGGTACCCATCCCATGGGTCCCAAATCTCCAGGTTCAAGGGCATCTTCCTACATCGAAAACATGCATGAGAAACCCAGAAGATGGTACACCGTGTGATTTTGAAAGGTTTCTAATACGCACCTCATTTCTCATCTCCTTGTGCTCGGGTTCGCCTTTCCAGCTATTTTACTAGCAATCTCCCTACTTGGAGAATCAGCACCTTTAAGCTCCTGTCCCCTACAGGATGCAATTTGTACTGAGGATGAACGGGAAGAGGGGCAACCAATGAGAGACTAGATCTAGGTGTTGGGACAGGCACAGCTCACTCTATTTTCCCATCGGGAAGAAGAATTAACCACAGGCTCAGCCTGCCGCCCAGAAGCAGAATAGGGCCTGAGACAATCCTGCGCTTTTGCGGCCAGCTCCCAAAAAAGCCAGTTGAAAAATGGAGCTCAGGGACACTGCAATTCAGAAACCCGCAGATCTATAAATGATAACTCTCATCCACAGATATATTGAGGGAAGGCAACGAAGAGGATTTGAAAGCAAGGCAGAATTGCAGGAAACAGGTTTCAGGAGGTAGATTCGAATCGCCTTTAAAGCACATGAAAAGTGGCAAAACGTCGACAATGATGCCCTTGGCCAAAAAGGGCGTATGCGTTTTTTCCTGAATATATTCAGGAAAAAACGCATACGCCCTTTTAGGCCAACCAAGCAACCTGGAAAGGCAAATCAGTGCTACAATGAAGTCTCGCTTCCCTTCGGTCAAAAGTGCCATGCTGCAAAAAGTGTCAAAACCAGAACTGCAGGACAGGCCATGGAGAAATGGCAGCCTTGCTACGCTGATGGGCGGGATGTAAATTGCCAACAGCCACTCTGGAGAAGTGTACGGTTTGTCCTGAAACATCGAAAAAACACAGCTTAGGGAGCATAGGGCACGTCCACTCATGGGCGTATAAATTGGGAAAACTAAAAATCAGCAAGACACAGGCACCCCAAAGTTTAGGGCTGCTCTGTTGACAAGAACCTCCACTTCATGACACCTTAAATATCCCAGGAAAGAGAAAAATGGATAAAAAAGTTGTGGTCCTTATGTACAATGGAATATCACTCAGACATGAAATCAATGTCATAAGGCTAGTAGAAGCAAGATGAGTGGATTTAGGTACGATGATTCTAAGTGAAATAAGTCACACAGAAAAAGGCACTTATCATAAGCTATCACTTATAGAGGGAATGTAAAAACCGCTACACTTGAACTGAATTACAAAACAGAACAGAGTCACACGTTTAGAAAACACACGATGGCTGCTTAACGGGAAAGGTGAGGTGGGGTGATGCATAAAACAAGGGTTTCAAATTCGCTCAGATACCGTTCCATACACCCAATATGTAATAGACAAGACCTACTCCTTGCTCAGTGAACTGGACTCAACACCCCCTATTCACCGCACAAGAATATATGTGACTAGTAAGAATCTTAAAACCTATGTATTGATATCTGTCTGGAAGTGAGTCAAGTGGGTGTAAAGCCGCATAAACACAGCCGTGAAAAGCAGCTAAACCCCATTATAAAAATAAATTACTTTTAAAAACCCGTAAAACAAAGACAGTGAAAGAGAGAGAAATTCTTACAAAATTCGTTCAGAGGCTGTGATGCAACCTGGATTGACCATATCTAGACCCACAGCTGGATGAGACATAAGGTTGGACACTCTTGGGGCTGAAAGGTTTTGTGAGGTTGGGTGAGCAAACGCAGACCCTTTAAAGTAATACTGCCTGGTACCCATCCCATGGGTCCCAAATCTCCAGGTTCAAGGGCATCTTCCTACATCGAAAACATGCATGAGAAACCCAGAAGATGGTACACCGTGTGATTTTAAAAGGTTTCTAATACGCACCTCATTTCTCATCTCCTTGTGCTCGGGTTCGCCTTTCCAGCTACTTTACTAGCAATCTCCCTACTTGGAGAATCAGCACTTTAAGCTCCTGTTCCCTACAGGTTGCAATTTGTCCTGAGGATGAACGGGAAGAGGGGCAACCAATGAGAGACTAGATCTAGGTGTTGGGACAGGCACAGGTCACTCTATTTTCCCATCAGGAAGAAGAATTAACCACAGGCTCAGCCTGCCGCCCAGAAGCAGAATAGGGCCTGAGGCAATCCCGCGCTTTTGCGGACAGCTCCCAAAAAAGCCAGTTGAAAAATGGAGCTCAGGGACACTGCAATTCACAAACCCGCAGAGCTATAAATGATAACTCTCATCCACAGATATATTGAGGGAAGGCAACGAAGAGGATTTGAAAGCAAGGCAGAATTGCAGGAAACAGGTTTCAGGAGGTACATTCGAATTGCCTTTAAAGCACATGAAAAGTGGCAAAACGTCGACAATGATGCCCTTGGCCAAACAGGGCGTATGCGTTTTTTCCTGAATATATTCAGGAAAAAACGCATACGCCCTGTTTGGCCAACCAAGCAACCTGGAAAGGCTAATCAGCGCTACAAAGAAGTCTCGCTTCCCATCGGTCAAAAGGGCCATGCTGCAAAAAGTGTCAAAACCAGAAATGCAGGACAGGCCATGGAGAAATGGCAGCCTTGCTACGCTGATGGGCGGGATGTAAATTGCCAACAGCCACTCTGGAGAAGTGTACGGTGTGTCCTGAAACATCGAAAAAACACAGCTTAGGGAGCATAGGGCACGTCCTCTCATGGGCGTATAAATTGGGAAAACTAAAAATCAGCAAGACACAGGCACCCTAAAGTTTAGGGCTGCTCTGTTGACAAGAACCTCCACTTCATGACACCTTAAATATCCCAGGAAAGAGAAAAATGGATAAAGAAGTTGTGGTCCTTATGTACAATGGAATATCACTCAGACATGAAATCAATGTCATAAGGCTAGTAGAAGCAAGATGAGTAGATTTAGGTACGACGATTCTAAGTGAAATAAGTCACACAGAAAAAGACACTTATCATAAGCTATCACTTATAGAGGGAATGTAAAAACCGCTACACATGAACTGAATTACAAAACAGAACAGAGTCACACGTTTAGAAAACACACTATGGCTGCTTAACGGGAAAGGTGAGGTGGGGTGATGCATAAAACAAGGGTTTCAAATTCGCTCAGATACCGTTCCATACACCCAATATGTAATAGACAAGACCTACTCCTTGCTCAGTGAACTGGACTCAACACCCCCTATTCACCGCACAAGAATATATGTGACTAGTAAGAATCTTAAAACCTATGTATTGATATCTGTCTAGAAGTGAGTCAAGTGGGTGTAAAGCCGCATAAACACAGCCGTGAAAAGCAGCTAAACCCCATTATAAAAATAAATTACTTTTAAAAACCCGTAAAACAAAGACAGTGAAAGAGAGAGAAATTCTTACAAAATTCTTTCAGAGGCTGTGATGCAACCTGGATTGACCATATCTAGACCCACAGCTGGATGAGACATAAGGGTGGACAATCTTGGGGCTGAAAGTTTGGGTGAGGTTGGGTGAGCAAACGCACACCCTTTAAAGTAATACTGCCTGGTACCCATCCCATGGGTCCCAAATCTCCAGGTTCAAGGGCATCTTCCTACATCGAAAACATGCATGAGAAACCCAGAAGATGGTACACCGTGTGATTTTGAAAGGTTTCTAATACGCACCTCATTTCTCATCTCCTTGTGCTCGGGTTCGCCTTTCCAGCTACTTTACTAGCAATCTCCTTACTTGGAGAATCACCACCTTTAAGCTCCTGTTCCCTACAGGTTGCAATTTGTCCTGAGGATGAACGGGAAGAGGGGCAACCAATGAGAGACTAGATCTAGGTGTTGGGACAGGCACAGCTCACTCTATTTTCCCATCGGGAAGAAGAATTAACCACAGGCTCAGCCTGCCGCCCAGAAGCAGAATAGGGCCTGAGACAATCCTGCGCTTTTGCGGCCAGCTCCCAAAAAAGCCAGTTGAAAAATGGAGCTCAGGGACACTGCAATTCAGAAACCCGCAGATCTATAAATGATAACTCTCATCCACAGATATATTGAGGGAAGGCAACGAAGAGGATTTGAAAGCAAGGCAGAATTGCAGGAAACAGGTTTCAGGAGGTAGATTCGAATCGCCTTTAAAGCACATGAAAAGTGGCAAAACGTCGACAATGATGCCCTTGGCCAAAAAGGGCGTATGCGTTTTTTCCTGAATATATTCAGGAAAAAACGCATACGCCCTTTTAGGCCAACCAAGCAACCTGGAAAGGCAAATCAGTGCTACAAAGAAGTCTCGCTTCCCTTCGGTCAAAAGTGCCATGCTGCAAAAAGTGTCAAAACCAGAACTGCAGGACAGGCCATGGAGAAATGGCAGCCTTGCTACGCTGATGGGCGGGATGTAAATTGCCATCAGCCACTCTGGAGAAGTGTACGGTTTGTCCTGAAACATCGAAAAAACACAGCTTAGGGAGCATAGGGCACGTCCACTCATGGGCGTATAAATTGGGAAAACTAAAAATCAGCAAGACACAGGCACCCCAAAGTTTAGGGCTGCTCTGTTGACAAGAACCTCCACTTCATGACACCTTAAATATCCCAGGAAAGAGAAAAATGGATAAAAAAGTTGTGGTCCTTATGTACAATGGAATATCACTCAGACATGAAATCAATGTCATAAGGCTAGTAGAAGCAAGATGAGTGGATTTAGGTACGATGATTCTAAGTGAAATAAGTCACACAGAAAAAGGCACTTATCATAAGCTATCACTTATAGAGGTAATGTAATAACCGCTACACTTGAACTGAATTACAAAACAGAACAGAGTCACACGTTTAGAAAACACACTATGGCTGCTTAACGGGAAAGGTGAGGTGGGGTGAGGCATAAAACAAGGGTTTCAAATTCGCTCAGATACCGTTCCATACACCCAATATGTAATAGACAAGACCTACTCCTTGCTCAGTGAACTGGACTCAACACCCCCTATTCACCGCACAAGAATATATGTGACTATTAAGAATCTTAAAACCTATGCATTGATATCTGTCTGGAAGTGAGTCAAGTGGGTGTAAAGCCGCATAAACACAGCCGTGAAAAGCAGCTAAACCCCATTATAAAAATAAATTACTTTTAAAAACCCGTAAAACAAAGACAGTGAAAGAGAGAGAAATTCTTACAAAATTCGTTCAGAGGCTGTGATGCAACCTGGATTGACCATATCTAGACCCACAGTTGGATGAGACATAAGGGTGGACACTCTTGGGGCTGAAAGGTTGGGTGAGGTTGGGTGAGCAAACGCAGACCCTTTAAAGTAATACTGCCTGGTACCCATCCCATGGGTCCCAAATCTCCAGGTTCAAGGGCATCTTCCTACATCGAAAACATGCATGAGAAACCCAGAAGATGGTACACCGTGTGATTTTGAAAGGTTTCTAATACGCACCTCATTTCTCATCTCCTTGTGCTCGGGTTCGCCTTTCCAGCTACTTTACTAGCAATCTCCCTACTTGGAGAATCAGCACCTTTAAGCTCCTGTTCCCTACAGGTTGCAATTTGTCCTGAGGATGAACGGGAAGAGGGGCAACCAATGAGAGACTAGATCTAGGTGTTGGGACAGGCACAGGTCACTCTATTTCCCATCAGGAAGAAGAATTAACCACAGGCTAAGCCTGCCGCCCAGAAGCAGAATAGGGCCTGAGGCAATCCCGCACTTTTGCGGCCAGCTCCCAAAAAAGCCAGTTGAAAAATGGAGCTCAGGGACACTGCAATTCAGAAACCCGCAGAGTTATGAATGATAACTCTCATCCACAGATATATTGAGGGAAGGCAACGAAGAGGATTTGAAAGCAAGGCAGAATTGCAGGAAACAGATTTCAGGAGGTAGATTCGAATCGCCTTTAAAGCACATGAAAAGCGGCAAAACGTCGACAATGATGCCCTTGGCCAAAAAGGGCGTATGCGTTTTTTCCTGAATATATTCAGGAAAAAACGCATACGCCCTTTTTGGCCAACCAAGCAACCTGGAAAGGCAAATCAGTGCTACAAAGAAGTCTCGCTCCCCATTGGTCAAAAGTGCCATGCTGCAAAAAGTGTCAAAACCAGAACTGCAGGACAGGCCATGGAGAAATGGCAGCCTTGCTACGCTGATGGGCGGAATGTAAATTGCCAACAGCCACTCTGGAGAAGTGTACGGTGTGTCCTGAAACATCGAAAAAACACAGCTTAGGGAGCATAGGGCACGTCCACTCATGGGCGTATAAATTGGGAAAACTAAAAATCAGCAAGACACAGGCACCCCAAAGTTTAGGGCTGCTCTGTTGTCAAGAACCTCCACTTCATGACACCTTAAATATACCAGGAAAGAGAAAAATGGATAAAGAAGTTGTGGTCCTTATGTACAATGGAATATCACTCAGACATGAAATCAATGTCATAAGGCTAGTAGAAGCAAGATGAGTGGATTTAGGTACGATGATTCTAAGTGAAATAAGTCACACAGAAAAAGACACTTATCATAAGCTCTCACTTATAGAGGGAATGTAAAAACCGCTACACTTGAACTGAATTACAAAACAGAACAGAGTCACACGTGTAGAAAACACACGATGGCTGCTTAACGGGAAAGGTGAGGTGGGGTGATGCATAAAACAAGGGTTTCAAATTCGCTCAGATACCGTTCCATACACCCAATATGTAATATACAAGACCTACTCCTTGCTCAGTGAACTGGATTCAACACCCCCTATTCACCGCACAAGAATATATGTGACTAGTAAGAATCTTAAAACCTATGTATTGATATCTGTCTGGAAGTGAGTCAAGTGGGTGTAAAGCCGCATAAACACAGCCGTGAAAAGCAGCTAAACCCCATTATAAAAATAAATTACTTTTAAAAACCCGTAAAACAAAGACAGTGAAACAGAGAGAAATTCTTACAAAATTCGTTCAGAGGCTGTGATGCAACCTGGATTGACCATATCTAGACCCACAGCTGGATGAGACATAAGGGTGGACACTCTTGGGGCTGAAACGTTGGGTGAGGTTGGGTGAGCAAACGCAGACTCTTTAAAGTAATACTGCCTGGTACCCATCCCATGGGTCCCAAATCTCCAGGTTCAAGGGCATCTTCCTACATCGAAAACATGCATGAGAAACCCAGAAGATGGTACACCGTGTGATTTTGAAAGGTTTCTAATACGCACCTCATTTCTCATCTCCTTGTGCTCGGGTTCGCCTTTCCAGCTATTTTACTAGCAATCTCCCTACTTGGAGAATCAGCACCTTTAAGCTCCTGTCCCCTACAGGATGCAATTTGTACTGAGGATGAACGGGAAGAGGGGCAACCAATGAGAGACTAGATCTAGGTGTTGGGACAGGCACAGGTCACTCTATTTTCCCATCGGGAAGAAGAATTAACCACAGGCTCAGCCTGCCGCCCAGAAGCAGAATAGGGCCTGAGACAATCCTGCGCTTTTGCGGCCAGCTCCCAAAAAAGCCAGTTGAAAAATGGAGCTCAGGGACACTGCAATTCAGAAACCCGCAGATCTATAAATGATAACTCTCATCCACAGATATATTGAGGGAAGGCAACGAAGAGGATTTGAAAGCAAGGCAGAATTGCAGGAAACAGGTTTCAGGAGGTAGATTCGAATCGCCTTTAAAGCACATGAAAAGTGGCAAAACGTCGACAATGATGCCCTTGGCCAAAAAGGGCGTATGCGTTTTTTCCTGAATATATTCAGGAAAAAACGCATACGCCCTTTTAGGCCAACCAAGCAACCTGGAAAGGCAAATCAGTGCTACAAAGAAGTCTCGCTTCCCTTCGGTCAAAAGTGCCATGCTGCAAAAAGTGTCAAAACCAGAACTGCAGGACAGGCCATGGAGAAATGGCAGCCTTGCTACGCTGATGGGCGGGATGTAAATTGCCAACAGCCACTCTGGAGAAGTGTACGGTTTGTCCTGAAACATCGAAAAAACACAGCTTAGGGAGCATAGGGCACGTCCACTCATGGGCGTATAAATTGGGAAAACTAAAAATCAGCAAGACACAGGCACCCCAAAGTTTAGGGCTGCTCTGTTGACAAGAACCTCCACTTCATGACACCTTAAATATCCCAGGAAAGAGAAAAATGGATAAAAAAGTTGTGGTCCTTATGTACAATGGAATATCACTCAGACATGAAATCAATGTCATAAGGCTAGTAGAAGCAAGATGAGTGGATTTAGGTACGATGATTCTAAGTGAAATAAGTCACACAGAAAAAGGCACTTATCATAAGCTATCACTTATAGAGGGAATGTAAAAACCGCTACACTTGAACTGAATTACAAAACAGAACAGAGTCACACGTTTAGAAAACACACGATGGCTGCTTAACGGGAAAGGTGAGGTGGGGTGATGCATAAAACAAGGGTTTCAAATTCGCTCAGATACCGTTCCATACACCCAATATGTAATAGACAAGACCTACTCCTTGCTCAGTGAACTGGACTCAACACCCCCTATTCACCGCACAAGAATATATGTGACTAGTAAGAATCTTAAAACCTATGTATTGATATCTGTCTGGAAGTGAGTCAAGTGGGTGTAAAGCCGCATAAACACAGCCGTGAAAAGCAGCTAAACCCCATTATAAAAATAAATTACTTTTAAAAACCCGTAAAACAAAGACAGTGAAAGAGAGAGAAATTCTTACAAAATTCGTTCAGAGGCTGTGATGCAACCTGGATTGACCATATCTAGACCCACAGCTGGATGAGACATAAGGTTGGACACTCTTGGGGCTGAAAGGTTTTGTGAGGTTGGGTGAGCAAACGCAGACCCTTTAAAGTAATACTGCCTGGTACCCATCCCATGGGTCCCAAATCTCCAGGTTCAAGGGCATCTTCCTACATCGAAAACATGCATGAGAAACCCAGAAGATGGTACACCGTGTGATTTTAAAAGGTTTCTAATACGCACCTCATTTCTCATCTCCTTGTGCTCGGGTTCGCCTTTCCAGCTACTTTACTAGCAATCTCCCTACTTGGAGAATCAGCACTTTAAGCTCCTGTTCCCTACAGGTTGCAATTTGTCCTGAGGATGAACGGGAAGAGGGGCAACCAATGAGAGACTAGATCTAGGTGTTGGGACAGGCACAGGTCACTCTATTTTCCCATCAGGAAGAAGAATTAACCACAGGCTCAGCCTGCCGCCCAGAAGCAGAATAGGGCCTGAGGCAATCCCGCGCTTTTGCGGACAGCTCCCAAAAAAGCCAGTTGAAAAATGGAGCTCAGGGACACTGCAATTCACAAACCCGCAGAGCTATAAATGATAACTCTCATCCACAGATATATTGAGGGAAGGCAACGAAGAGGATTTGAAAGCAAGGCAGAATTGCAGGAAACAGGTTTCAGGAGGTACATTCGAATCGCCTTTAAAGCACATGAAAAGTGGCAAAACGTCGACAATGATGCCCTTGGCCAAACAGGGCGTATGCGTTTTTTCCTGAATATATTCAGGAAAAAACGCATACGCCCTGTTTGGCCAACCAAGCAACCTGGAAAGGCTAATCAGCGCTACAAAGAAGTCTCGCTTCCCATCGGTCAAAAGGGCCATGCTGCAAAAAGTGTCAAAACCAGAAATGCAGGACAGGCCATGGAGAAATGGCAGCCTTGCTACGCTGATGGGCGGGATGTAAATTGCTAACAGCCACTCTGGAGAAGTGTACGGTGTGTCCTGAAACATCGAAAAAACACAGCTTAGGGAGCATAGGGCACGTCCTCTCATGGGCGTATAAATTGGGAAAACTAAAAATCAGCAAGACACAGGCACCCTAAAGTTTAGGGCTGCTCTGTTGACAAGAACCTCCACTTCATGACACCTTAAATATCCCAGGAAAGAGAAAAATGGATAAAGAAGTTGTGGTCCTTATGTACAATGGAATATCACTCAGACATGAAATCAATGTCATAAGGCTAGTAGAAGCAAGATGAGTAGATTTAGGTACGACGATTCTAAGTGAAATAAGTCACACAGAAAAAGACACTTATCATAAGCTATCACTTATAGAGGGAATGTAAAAACCGCTACACATGAACTGAATTACAAAACAGAACAGAGTCACACGTTTAGAAAACACACTATGGCTGCTTAACGGGAAAGGTGAGGTGGGGTGATGCATAAAACAAGGGTTTCAAATTCGCTCAGATACCGTTCCATACACCCAATATGTAATAGACAAGACCTACTCCTTGCTCAGTGAACTGGACTCAACACCCCCTATTCACCGCACAAAAATATATGTGACTAGTAAGAATCTTAAAACCTATGTATTGATATCTGTCTAGAAGTGAGTCAAGTGGGTGTAAAGCCGCATAAACACAGCCGTGAAAAGCAGCTAAACCCCATTATAAAAATAAATTACTTTTAAAAACCCGTAAAACAAAGACAGTGAAAGAGAGAGAAATTCTTACAAAATTCTTTCAGAGGCTGTGATGCAACCTGGATTGACCATATCTAGACCCACAGCTGGATGAGACATAAGGGTGGACAATCTTGGGGCTGAAAGTTTGGGTGAGGTTGGGTGAGCAAACGCACACCCTTTAAAGTAATACTGCCTGGTACCCATCCCATGGGTCCCAAATCTCCAGGTTCAAGGGCATCTTCCTACATCGAAAACATGCATGAGAAACCCAGAAGATGGTACACCGTGTGATTTTGAAAGGTTTCTAATACGCACCTCATTTCTCATCTCCTTGTGCTCGGGTTCGCCTTTCCAGCTACTTTACTAGCAATCTCCTTACTTGGAGAATCACCACCTTTAAGCTCCTGTTCCCTACAGGTTGCAATTTGTCCTGAGGATGAACGGGAAGAGGGGCAACCAATGAGAGACTAGATCTAGGTGTTGGGACAGGCACAGCTCACTCTATTTTCCCATCGGGAAGAAGAATTAACCACAGGCTCAGCCTGCCGCCCAGAAGCAGAATAGGGCCTGAGACAATCCTGCGCTTTTGCGGCCAGCTCCCAAAAAAGCCAGTTGAAAAATGGAGCTCAGGGACACTGCAATTCAGAAACCCGCAGATCTATAAATGATAACTCTCATCCACAGATATATTGAGGGATGGCAACGAAGAGGATTTGAAAGCAAGGCAGAATTGCAGGAAACAGGTTTCAGGAGGTAGATTCGAATCGCCTTTAAAGCACATGAAAAGTGGCAAAACGTCGACAATGATGCCCTTGGCCAAAAAGGGCGTATGCGTTTTTTCCTGAATATATTCAGGAAAAAACGCATACGCCCTTTTAGGCCAACCAAGCAACCTGGAAAGGCAAATCAGTGCTACAAAGAAGTCTCGCTTCCCTTCGGTCAAAAGTGCCATGCTGCAAAAAGTGTCAAAACCAGAACTGCAGGACAGGCCATGGAGAAATGGCAGCCTTGCTACGCTGATGGGCGGGATGTAAATTGCCATCAGCCACTCTGGAGAAGTGTAGGGTTTGTCCTGAAACATCGAAAAAACACAGCTTAGGGAGCATAGGGCACGTCCACTCATGGGCGTATAAATTGGGAAAACTAAAAATCAGCAAGACACAGGCACCCCAAAGTTTAGGGCTGCTCTGTTGACAAGAACCTCCACTTCATGACACCTTAAATATCCCAGGAAAGAGAAAAATGGATAAAAAAGTTGTGGTCCTTATGTACAATGGAATATCACTCAGACATGAAATCAATGTCATAAGGCTAGTAGAAGCAAGATGAGTGGATTTAGGTACGATGATTCTAAGTGAAATAAGTCACACAGAAAAAGGCACTTATCATAAGCTATCACTTATAGAGGGAATGTAATAACCGCTACACTTGAACTGAATTACAAAACAGAACAGAGTCACACGTTTAGAAAACACACTATGGCTGCTTAACGGGAAAGGTGAGGTGGGGTGAGGCATAAAACAAGGGTTTCAAATTCGCTCAGATACCGTTCCATACACCCAATATGTAATAGACAAGACCTACTCCTTGCTCAGTGAACTGGACTCAACACCCCCTATTCACCGCACAAGAATATATGTGACTATTAAGAATCTTAAAACCTATGCATTGATATCTGTCTGGAAGTGAGTCAAGTGGGTGTAAAGCCGCATAAACACAGCCGTGAAAAGCAGCTAAACCCCATTATAAAAATAAATTACTTTTAAAAACCCGTAAAACAAAGACAGTGAAAGAGAGAGAAATTCTTACAAAATTCGTTCAGAGGCTGTGATGCAACCTGGATTGACCATATCTAGACCCACAGTTGGATGAGACATAAGGGTGGACACTCTTGGGGCTGAAAGGTTGGGTGAGGTTGGGTGAGCAAACGCAGACCCTTTAAAGTAATACTGCCTGGTACCCATCCCATGGGTCCCAAATCTCCAGGTTCAAGGGCATCTTCCTACATCGAAAACATGCATGAGAAACCCAGAAGATGGTACACCGTGTGATTTTGAAAGGTTTCTAATACGCACCTCATTTCTCATCTCCTTGTGCTCGGGTTCGCCTTTCCAGCTACTTTACTAGCAATCTCCCTACTTGGAGAATCAGCACCTTTAAGCTCCTGTTCCCTACAGGTTGCAATTTGTCCTGAGGATGAACGGGAAGAGGGGCAACCAATGAGAGACTAGATCTAGGTGTTGGGACAGGCACAGGTCACTCTATTTCCCATCAGGAAGAAGAATTAACCACAGGCTAAGCCTGCCGCCCAGAAGCAGAATAGGGCCTGAGGCAATCCCGCACTTTTGCGGCCAGCTCCCAAAAAAGCCAGTTGAAAAATGGAGCTCAGGGACACTGCAATTCAGAAACCCGCAGAGTTATGAATGATAACTCTCATCCACAGATATATTGAGGGAAGGCAACGAAGAGGATTTGAAAGCAAGGCAGAATTGCAGGAAACAGATTTCAGGAGGTAGATTCGAATCGCCTTTAAAGCACATGAAAAGCGGCAAAACGTCGACAATGATGCCCTTGGCCAAAAAGGGCGTATGCGTTTTTTCCTGAATATATTCAGGAAAAAACGCATACGCCCTTTTTGGCCAACCAAGCAACCTGGAAAGGCAAATCAGTGCTACAAAGAAGTCTCGCTCCCCATTGGTCAAAAGTGCCATGCTGCAAAAAGTGTCAAAACCAGAACTGCAGGACAGGCCATGGAGAAATGGCAGCCTTGCTACGCTGATGGGCGGGATGTAAATTGCCAACAGCCACTCTGGAGAAGTGTACGGTTTGTCCTGAAACATCGAAAAAACACAGCTTAGGGAGCATAGGGCACGTCCACTCATGGGCGTATAAATTGGGAAAACTAAAAATCAGCAAGACACAGGCACCCCAAAGTTTAGGGCTGCTCTGTTGACAAGAACCTCCACTTCATGACACCTTAAATATCCCAGGAAAGAGAAAAATGGATAAAAAAGTTGTGGTCCTTATGTACAATGGAATATCACTCAGACATGAAATCAATGTCATAAGGCTAGTAGAAGCAAGATGAGTGGATTTAGGTACGATGATTCTAAGTGAAATAAGTCACACAGAAAAAGGCACTTATCATAAGCTATCACTTATAGAGGGAATGTAAAAACCGCTACACTTGAACTGAATTACAAAACAGAACAGAGTCACACGTTTAGAAAACACACGATGGCTGCTTAACGGGAAAGGTGAGGTGGGGTGATGCATAAAACAAGGGTTTCAAATTCGCTCAGATACCGTTCCATACACCCAATATGTAATAGACAAGACCTACTCCTTGCTCAGTGAACTGGACTCAACACCCCCTATTCACCGCACAAGAATATATGTGACTAGTAAGAATCTTAAAACCTATGTATTGATATCTGTCTGGAAGTGAGTCAAGTGGGTGTAAAGCCGCATAAACACAGCCGTGAAAAGCAGCTAAACCCCATTATAAAAATAAATTACTTTTAAAAACCCGTAAAACAAAGACAGTGAAAGAGAGAGAAATTCTTACAAAATTCGTTCAGAGGCTGTGATGCAACCTGGATTGACCATATCTAGACCCACAGCTGGATGAGACATAAGGTTGGACACTCTTGGGGCTGAAAGGTTTTGTGAGGTTGGGTGAGCAAACGCAGACCCTTTAAAGTAATACTGCCTGGTACCCATCCCATGGGTCCCAAATCTCCAGGTTCAAGGGCATCTTCCTACATCGAAAACATGCATGAGAAACCCAGAAGATGGTACACCGTGTGATTTTAAAAGGTTTCTAATACGCACCTCATTTCTCATCTCCTTGTGCTCGGGTTCGCCTTTCCAGCTACTTTACTAGCAATCTCCCTACTTGGAGAATCAGCACTTTAAGCTCCTGTTCCCTACAGGTTGCAATTTGTCCTGAGGATGAACGGGAAGAGGGGCAACCAATGAGAGACTAGATCTAGGTGTTGGGACAGGCACAGGTCACTCTATTTTCCCATCAGGAAGAAGAATTAACCACAGGCTCAGCCTGCCGCCCAGAAGCAGAATAGGGCCTGAGGCAATCCCGCGCTTTTGCGGACAGCTCCCAAAAAAGCCAGTTGAAAAATGGAGCTCAGGGACACTGCAATTCACAAACCCGCAGAGCTATAAATGATAACTCTCATCCACAGATATATTGAGGGAAGGCAACGAAGAGGATTTGAAAGCAAGGCAGAATTGCAGGAAACAGGTTTCAGGAGGTACATTCGAATCGCCTTTAAAGCACATGAAAAGTGGCAAAACGTCGACAATGATGCCCTTGGCCAAACAGGGCGTATGCGTTTTTTCCTGAATATATTCAGGAAAAAACGCATACGCCCTGTTTGGCCAACCAAGCAACCTGGAAAGGCTAATCAGCGCTACAAAGAAGTCTCGCTTCCCATCGGTCAAAAGGGCCATGCTGCAAAAAGTGTCAAAACCAGAAATGCAGGACAGGCCATGGAGAAATGGCAGCCTTGCTACGCTGATGGGCGGGATGTAAATTGCCAACAGCCACTCTGGAGAAGTGTACGGTGTGTCCTGAAACATCGAAAAAACACAGCTTAGGGAGCATAGGGCACGTCCTCTCATGGGCGTATAAATTGGGAAAACTAAAAATCAGCAAGACACAGGCACCCTAAAGTTTAGGGCTGCTCTGTTGACAAGAACCTCCACTTCATGACACCTTAAATATCCCAGGAAAGAGAAAAATGGATAAAGAAGTTGTGGTCCTTATGTACAATGGAATATCACTCAGACATGAAATCAATGTCATAAGGCTAGTAGAAGCAAGATGAGTAGATTTAGGTACGACGATTCTAAGTGAAATAAGTCACACAGAAAAAGACACTTATCATAAGCTATCACTTATAGAGGGAATGTAAAAACCGCTACACATGAACTGAATTACAAAACAGAACAGAGTCACACGTTTAGAAAACACACTATGGCTGCTTAACGGGAAAGGTGAGGTGGGGTGATGCATAAAACAAGGGTTTCAAATTCGCTCAGATACCGTTCCATACACCCAATATGTAATAGACAAGACCTACTCCTTGCTCAGTGAACTGGACTCAACACCCCCTATTCACCGCACAAAAATATATGTGACTAGTAAGAATCTTAAAACCTATGTATTGATATCTGTCTAGAAGTGAGTCAAGTGGGTGTAAAGCCGCATAAACACAGCCGTGAAAAGCAGCTAAACCCCATTATAAAAATAAATTACTTTTAAAAACCCGTAAAACAAAGACAGTGAAAGAGAGAGAAATTCTTACAAAATTCTTTCAGAGGCTGTGATGCAACCTGGATTGACCATATCTAGACCCACAGCTGGATGAGACATAAGGGTGGACAATCTTGGGGCTGAAAGTTTGGGTGAGGTTGGGTGAGCAAACGCACACCCTTTAAAGTAATACTGCCTGGTACCCATCCCATGGGTCCCAAATCTCCAGGTTCAAGGGCATCTTCCTACATCGAAAACATGCATGAGAAACCCAGAAGATGGTACACCGTGTGATTTTGAAAGGTTTCTAATACGCACCTCATTTCTCATCTCCTTGTGCTCGGGTTCGCCTTTCCAGCTACTTTACTAGCAATCTCCTTACTTGGAGAATCACCACCTTTAAGCTCCTGTTCCCTACAGGTTGCAATTTGTCCTGAGGATGAACGGGAAGAGGGGCAACCAATGAGAGACTAGATCTAGGTGTTGGGACAGGCACAGCTCACTCTATTTTCCCATCGGGAAGAAGAATTAACCACAGGCTCAGCCTGCCGCCCAGAAGCAGAATAGGGCCTGAGACAATCCTGCGCTTTTGCGGCCAGCTCCCAAAAAAGCCAGTTGAAAAATGGAGCTCAGGGACACTGCAATTCAGAAACCCGCAGATCTATAAATGATAACTCTCATCCACAGATATATTGAGGGAAGGCAACGAAGAGGATTTGAAAGCAAGGCAGAATTGCAGGAAACAGGTTTCAGGAGGTAGATTCGAATCGCCTTTAAAGCACATGAAAAGTGGCAAAACGTCGACAATGATGCCCTTGGCCAAAAAGGGCGTATGCGTTTTTTCCTGAATATATTCAGGAAAAAACGCATACGCCCTTTTAGGCCAACCAAGCAACCTGGAAAGGCAAATCAGTGCTACAAAGAAGTCTCGCTTCCCTTCGGTCAAAAGTGCCATGCTGCAAAAAGTGTCAAAACCAGAACTGCAGGACAGGCCATGGAGAAATGGCAGCCTTGCTACGCTGATGGGCGGGATGTAAATTGCCATCAGCCACTCTGGAGAAGTGTACGGTTTGTCCTGAAACATCGAAAAAACACAGCTTAGGGAGCATAGGGCACGTCCACTCATGGGCGTATAAATTGGGAAAACTAAAAATCAGCAAGACACAGGCACCCCAAAGTTTAGGGCTGCTCTGTTGACAAGAACCTCCACTTCATGACACCTTAAATATCCCAGGAAAGAGAAAAATGGATAAAAAAGTTGTGGTCCTTATGTACAATGGAATATCACTCAGACATGAAATCAATGTCATAAGGCTAGTAGAAGCAAGATGAGTGGATTTAGGTACGATGATTCTAAGTGAAATAAGTCACACAGAAAAAGGCACTTATCATAAGCTATCACTTATAGAGGGAATGTAATAACCGCTACACTTGAACTGAATTACAAAACAGAACAGAGTCACACGTTTAGAAAACACACTATGGCTGCTTAACGGGAAAGGTGAGGTGGGGTGAGGCATAAAACAAGGGTTTCAAATTCGCTCAGATACCGTTCCATACACCCAATATGTAATAGACAAGACCTACTCCTTGCTCAGTGAACTGGACTCAACACCCCCTATTCACCGCACAAGAATATATGTGACTATTAAGAATCTTAAAACCTATGCATTGATATCTGTCTGGAAGTGAGTCAAGTGGGTGTAAAGCCGCATAAACACAGCCGTGAAAAGCAGCTAAACCCCATTATAAAAATAAATTACTTTTAAAAACCCGTAAAACAAAGACAGTGAAAGAGAGAGAAATTCTTACAAAATTCGTTCAGAGGCTGTGATGCAACCTGGATTGACCATATCTAGACCCACAGTTGGATGAGACATAAGGGTGGACACTCTTGGGGCTGAAAGGTTGGGTGAGGTTGGGTGAGCAAACGCAGACCCTTTAAAGTAATACTGCCTGGTACCCATCCCATGGGTCCCAAATCTCCAGGTTCAAGGGCATCTTCCTACATCGAAAACATGCATGAGAAACCCAGAAGATGGTACACCGTGTGATTTTGAAAGGTTTCTAATACGCACCTCATTTCTCATCTCCTTGTGCTCGGGTTCGCCTTTCCAGCTACTTTACTAGCAATCTCCCTACTTGGAGAATCAGCACCTTTAAGCTCCTGTTCCCTACAGGTTGCAATTTGTCCTGAGGATGAACGGGAAGAGGGGCAACCAATGAGAGACTAGATCTAGGTGTTGGGACAGGCACAGGTCACTCTATTTCCCATCAGGAAGAAGAATTAACCACAGGCTAAGCCTGCCGCCCAGAAGCAGAATAGGGCCTGAGGCAATCCCGCACTTTTGCGGCCAGCTCCCAAAAAAGCCAGTTGAAAAATGGAGCTCAGGGACACTGCAATTCAGAAACCCGCAGAGTTATGAATGATAACTCTCATCCACAGATATATTGAGGGAAGGCAACGAAGAGGATTTGAAAGCAAGGCAGAATTGCAGGAAACAGATTTCAGGAGGTAGATTCGAATCGCCTTTAAAGCACATGAAAAGCGGCAAAACGTCGACAATGATGCCCTTGGCCAAAAAGGGCGTATGCGTTTTTTCCTGAATATATTCAGGAAAAAACGCATACGCCCTTTTTGGCCAACCAAGCAACCTGGAAAGGCAAATCAGTGCTACAAAGAAGTCTCGCTCCCCATTGGTCAAAAGTGCCATGCTGCAAAAAGTGTCAAAACCAGAAATGCAGGACAGGCCATGGAGAAATGGCAGCCTTCCTACGCTGATGGGCGGAATGTAAATTGCCAACAGCCACTCTGGAGAAGTGTACGGTGTGTCCTGAAACATCGAAAAAACACAGCTTAGGGAGCATAGGGCACGTCCACTCATGGGCGTATAAATTGGGAAAACTAAAAATCAGCAAGACACAGGCACCCCAAAGTTTAGGGCTGCTCTGTTGTCAAGAACCTCCACTTCATGACACCTTAAATATACCAGGAAAGAGAAAAATGGATAAAGAAGTTGTGGTCCTTATGTACAATGGAATATCACTCAGACATGAAATCAATGTCATAAGGCTAGTAGAAGCAAGATGAGTGGATTTAGGTACGATGATTCTAAGTGAAATAAGTCACACAGAAAAAGACACTTATCATAAGCTCTCACTTATAGAGGGAATGTAAAAACCGCTACACTTGAACTGAATTACAAAACAGAACAGAGTCACACGTGTAGAAAACACACGATGGCTGCTTAACGGGAAAGGTGAGGTGGGGTGATGCATAAAACAAGGGTTTCAAATTCGCTCAGATACCGTTCCATACACCCAATATGTAATATACAAGACCTACTCCTTGCTCAGTGAACTGGATTCAACACCCCCTATTCACCGCACAAGAATATATGTGACTAGTAAGAATCTTAAAACCTATGTATTGATATCTGTCTGGAAGTGAGTCAAGTGGGTGTAAAGCCGCATAAACACAGCCGTGAAAAGCAGCTAAACCCCATTATAAAAATAAATTACTTTTAAAAACCCGTAAAACAAAGACAGTGAAACAGAGAGAAATTCTTACAAAATTCGTTCAGAGGCTGTGATGCAACCTGGATTGACCATATCTAGACCCACAGCTGGATGAGACATAAGGGTGGACACTCTTGGGGCTGAAACGTTGGGTGAGGTTGGGTGAGCAAACGCAGACTCTTTAAAGTAATACTGCCTGGTACCCATCCCATGGGTCCCAAATCTCCAGGTTCAAGGGCATCTTCCTACATCGAAAACATGCATGAGAAACCCAGAAGATGGTACACCGTGTGATTTTGAAAGGTTTCTAATACGCACCTCATTTCTCATCTCCTTGTGCTCGGGTTCGCCTTTCCAGCTATTTTACTAGCAATCTCCCTACTTGGAGAATCAGCACCTTTAAGCTCCTGTCCCCTACAGGATGCAATTTGTACTGAGGATGAACGGGAAGAGGGGCAACCAATGAGAGACTAGATCTATGTGTTGGGACAGGCACAGGTCACTCTATTTTCCCATCGGGAAGAAGAATTAACCACAGGCTCAGCCTGCCGCCCAGAAGCAGAATAGGGCCTGAGGCAATCCCGAGCTTTTGCGGACAGCTCCCAAAAATCCAGTTGAAAAATGGAGCTCAGGGACACTGCAATTCACAAACCCGCAGAGCTATAAATGATAACTCTCATCCACAGATATATTGAGGGAAGGCAACGAAGAGGATTTGAAAGCAAGGCAGAATTGCAGGAAACAGGTTTCAGGAGGTAGATTCGAATCGCCTTTAAAGCATATGAAAAGCGGCAAAACGTCGACAATGATGCCCTTGGCCAAACAGGGCGTATGCGTTTTTTCCTGAATATATTCAGGAAAAAACGCATACGCCCTGTTTGGCCAACCAAGCAACCTGGAAAGGCTAATCAGCGCTACAAAGAAGTCTCGCTTCCCATCGGTCAAAAGGGCCATGCTGCAAAAAGTGTCAAAACCAGAAATGCAGTACAGGCCATGGAGAAATGGCAGCCTTGCTACGCTGATGGGCGGGATGTAAATTGCCAAAAGCCACTCTGGAGAAGTGTACGGTGTGTCCTGAAACATCGAAAAAACACAGCTTAGGGAGCATAGGGCACGTCCTCTCATGGGCGTATAAATTGGGAAAACTAAAAATCAGCAAGACACAGGCACCCTAAAGTTTAGGGCTGCTCTGTTGACAAGAACCTCCACTTCATGACACCTTAAATATCCCAGGAAAGAGAAAAATGGATAAAGAAGTTGTGGTCCTTATGTACAATGGAATATCACTCAGACATGAAATCAATGTCATAAGGCTAGTAGAAGCAAGATGAGTGGATTTAGGTACGACGATTCTAAGTGAAATAAGTCACACAGAAAAAGACACTTATCATAAGCTATCACTTATAGAGGGAATGTAAAAACCGCTACACATGAACTGAATTACAAAACAGAACAGAGTCACACGTTTAGAAAACACACTATGGCTGCTTAACGGGAAAGGTGAGGTGGGGTGATGCATAAAACAAGGGTTTCAAATTCGCTCAGATACCGTTCCATACACCCAATATGTAATAGACAAGACCTACTCCTTGCTCAGTGAACTGGACTCAACACCCCCTATTCACCGCACAAGAATATATGTGACTAGTAAGAATCTTAAAACCTATGTATTGATATCTGTCTAGAAGTGAGTCAAGTGGGTGTAAAGCCGCATAAACACAGCCGTGAAAAGCAGCTAAACCCCATTATAAAAATAAATTACTTTTAAAAACCCGTAAAACAAAGACAGTGAAAGAGAGAGAAATTCTTACAAAATTCTTTCAGAGGCTGTGATGCAACCTGGATTGACCATATCTAGACCCACAGCTGGATGAGACATAAGGGTGGACAATCTTGGGGCTGAAAGTTTGGGTGAGGTTGGGTGAGCAAACGCACACCCTTTAAAGTAATACTGCCTGGTACCCATCCCATGGGTCCCAAATCTCCAGGTTCAAGGGCATCTTCCTACATCGAAAACATGCATGAGAAACCCAGAAGATGGTACACCGTGTGATTTTGAAAGGTTTCTAATACGCACCTCATTTCTCATCTCCTTGTGCTCGGGTTCGCCTTTCCAGCTACTTTACTAGCAATCTCCCTACTTGGAGAATCACCACCTTTAAGCTCCTGTTCCCTACAGGTTGCAATTTGTCCTGAGGATGAACGGGAAGAGGGGCAACCAATGAGAGACTAGATCTAGGTGTTGGGACAGGCACAGCTCACTCTATTTTCCCATCGGGAAGAAGAATTAACCACAGGCTCAGCCTGCCGCCCAGAAGCAGAATAGGGCCTGAGACAATCCTGCGCTTTTGCGGCCAGCTCCCAAAAAAGCCAGTTGAAAAATGGAGCTCAGGGACACTGCAATTCAGAAACCCGCAGATCTATAAATGATAACTCTCATCCACAGATATATTGAGGGAAGGCAACGAAGAGGATTTGAAAGCAAGGCAGAATTGCAGGAAACAGGTTTCAGGAGGTAGATTCGAATCGCCTTTAAAGCACATGAAAAGTGGCAAAACGTCGACAATGATGCCCTTGGCCAAAAAGGGCGTATGCGTTTTTTCCTGAATATATTCAGGAAAAAACGCATACGCCCTTTTAGGCCAACCAAGCAACCTGGAAAGGCAAATCAGTGCTACAAAGAAGTCTCGCTTCCCTTCGGTCAAAAGTGCCATGCTGCAAAAAGTGTCAAAACCAGAACTGCAGGACAGGCCATGGAGAAATGGCAGCCTTGCTACGCTGATGGGCGGGATGTAAATTGCCAACAGCCACTCTGGAGAAGTGTACGGTTTGTCCTGAAACATCGAAAAAACACAGCTTAGGGAGCATAGGGCACGTCCACTCATGGGCGTATAAATTGGGAAAACTAAAAATCAGCAAGACACAGGCACCCCAAAGTTTAGGGCTGCTCTGTTGACAAGAACCTCCACTTCATGACACCTTAAATATCCCAGGAAAGAGAAAAATGGATAAAAAAGTTGTGGTCCTTATGTACAATGGAATATCACTCAGACATGAAATCAATGTCATAAGGCTAGTAGAAGCAAGATGAGTGGATTTAGGTACGATGATTCTAAGTGAAATAAGTCACACAGAAAAAGGCACTTATCATAAGCTATCACTTATAGAGGGAATGTAATAACCGCTACACTTGAACTGAATTACAAAACAGAACAGAGTCACACGTTTAGAAAACACACTATGGCTGCTTAACGGGAAAGGTGAGGTGGGGTGAGGCATAAAACAAGGGTTTCAAATTCGCTCAGATACCGTTCCATACACCCAATATGTAATAGACAAGACCTACTCCTTGCTCAGTGAACTGGACTCAACACCCCCTATTCACCGCACAAGAATATATGTGACTATTAAGAATCTTAAAACCTATGCATTGATATCTGTCTGGAAGTGAGTCAAGTGGGTGTAAAGCCGCATAAACACAGCCGTGAAAAGCAGCTAAACCCCATTATAAAAATAAATTACTTTTAAAAACCCGTAAAACAAAGACAGTGAAAGAGAGAGAAATTCTTACAAAATTCGTTCAGAGGCTGTGATGCAACCTGGATTGACCATATCTAGACCCACAGTTGGATGAGACATAAGGGTGGACACTCTTGGGGCTGAAAGGTTGGGTGAGGTTGGGTGAGCAAACGCAGACCCTTTAAAGTAATACTGCCTGGTACCCATCCCATGGGTCCCAAATCTCCAGGTTCAAGGGCATCTTCCTACATCGAAAACATGCATGAGAAACCCAGAAGATGGTACACCGTGTGATTTTGAAAGGTTTCTAATACGCACCTCATTTCTCATCTCCTTGTGCTCGGGTTCGCCTTTCCAGCTACTTTACTAGCAATCTCCCTACTTGGAGAATCAGCACCTTTAAGCTCCTGTTCCCTACAGGTTGCAATTTGTCCTGAGGATGAACGGGAAGAGGGGCAACCAATGAGAGACTAGATCTAGGTGTTGGGACAGGCACAGGTCACTCTATTTCCCATCAGGAAGAAGAATTAACCACAGGCTAAGCCTGCCGCCCAGAAGCAGAATAGGGCCTGAGGCAATCCCGCACTTTTGCGGCCAGCTCCCAAAAAAGCCAGTTGAAAAATGGAGCTCAGGGACACTGCAATTCAGAAACCCGCAGAGTTATGAATGATAACTCTCATCCACAGATATATTGAGGGAAGGCAACGAAGAGGATTTGAAAGCAAGGCAGAATTGCAGGAAACAGATTTCAGGAGGTAGATTCGAATCGCCTTTAAAGCACATGAAAAGCGGCAAAACGTCGACAATGATGCCCTTGGCCAAAAAGGGCGTATGCGTTTTTTCCTGAATATATTCAGGAAAAAACGCATACGCCCTTTTTGGCCAACCAAGCAACCTGGAAAGGCAAATCAGTGCTACAAAGAAGTCTCGCTCCCCATTGGTCAAAAGTGCCATGCTGCAAAAAGTGTCAAAACCAGAAATGCAGGACAGGCCATGGAGAAATGGCAGCCTTGCTACGCTGATGGGCGGAATGTAAATTGCCAACAGCCACTCTGGAGAAGTGTACGGTGTGTCCTGAAACATCGAAAAAACACAGCTTAGGGAGCATAGGGCACGTCCACTCATGGGCGTATAAATTGGGAAAACTAAAAATCAGCAAGACACAGGCACCCCAAAGTTTAGGGCTGCTCTGTTGTCAAGAACCTCCACTTCATGACACCTTAAATATACCAGGAAAGAGAAAAATGGATAAAGAAGTTGTGGTCCTTATGTACAATGGAATATCACTCAGACATGAAATCAATGTCATAAGGCTAGTAGAAGCAAGATGAGTGGATTTAGGTACGATGATTCTAAGTGAAATAAGTCACACAGAAAAAGACACTTATCATAAGCTCTCACTTATAGAGGGAATGTAAAAACCGCTACACTTGAACTGAATTACAAAACAGAACAGAGTCACACGTGTAGAAAACACACGATGGCTGCTTAACGGGAAAGGTGAGGTGGGGTGATGCATAAAACAAGGGTTTCAAATTCGCTCAGATACCGTTCCATACACCCAATATGTAATATACAAGACCTACTCCTTGCTCAGTGAACTGGATTCAACACCCCCTATTCACCGCACAAGAATATATGTGACTAGTAAGAATCTTAAAACCTATGTATTGATATCTGTCTGGAAGTGAGTCAAGTGGGTGTAAAGCCGCATAAACACAGCCGTGAAAAGCAGCTAAACCCCATTATAAAAATAAATTACTTTTAAAAACCCGTAAAACAAAGACAGTGAAACAGAGAGAAATTCTTACAAAATTCGTTCAGAGGCTGTGATGCAACCTGGATTGACCATATCTAGACCCACAGCTGGATGAGACATAAGGGTGGACACTCTTGGGGCTGAAACGTTGGGTGAGGTTGGGTGAGCAAACGCAGACTCTTTAAAGTAATACTGCCTGGTACCCATCCCATGGGTCCCAAATCTCCAGGTTCAAGGGCATCTTCCTACATCGAAAACATGCATGAGAAACCCAGAAGATGGTACACCGTGTGATTTTGAAAGGTTTCTAATACGCACCTCATTTCTCATCTCCTTGTGCTCGGGTTCGCCTTTCCAGCTATTTTACTAGCAATCTCCCTACTTGGAGAATCAGCACCTTTAAGCTCCTGTCCCCTACAGGATGCAATTTGTCCTGAGGATGAACGGGAAGAGGGGCAACCAATGAGAGACTAGATCTATGTGTTGGGACAGGCACAGGTCACTCTATTTTCCCATCGGGAAGAAGAATTAACCACAGGCTCAGCCTGCCGCCCAGAAGCAGAATAGGGCCTGAGGCAATCCCGAGCTTTTGCGGACAGCTCCCAAAAATCCAGTTGAAAAATGGAGCTCAGGGACACTGCAATTCACAAACCCGCAGAGCTATAAATGATAACTCTCATCCACAGATATATTGAGGGAAGGCAACGAAGACGATTTGAAAGCAAGGCAGAATTGCAGGAAACAGGTTTCAGGAGGTAGATTCGAATCGCCTTTAAAGCATATGAAAAGCGGCAAAACGTCGACAATGATGCCCTTGGCCAAACAGGGCGTATGCGTTTTTTCCTGAATATATTCAGGAAAAAACGCATACGCCCTGTTTGGCCAACCAAGCAACCTGGAAAGGCAAATCAGTGCTACAAAGAAGTCTCGCTTCCCATCGGTCTAAAGTGCCATGCTGCAAAAAGTGTCAAAACCAGAAATGCAGGACAGGCCATGGAGAAATGGCAGCCTTGCTACGCTGATGGGCGGGATGTAAATTGCCAACAGCCACTCTGGAAAAGTGTATGGTGTGTCCTGAAACATCGAAAACACACAGCTTAGGGAGCATAGGGCACGTCCACTCATGGGCGTATAAATTGGGAAAACTAAAAATCAGCAAGACACAGGCACCCCAAAGTTTAGGGCTGCTCTTTTGACAAGAACCTCCACTTCATGACACCTTAAATATCCCAGGAAAGAGAAAAATGGATAAAGAAGTTGTGGTCCTTATGTACAATGGAATATCACTCAGACATGAAATCAATGTCATAAGGCTAGTAGAAGCAAGATGAGTGGATTTAGGTACGATGATCCTAAGTGAAATAAGTCACACAGAAAAAGACACTTATCATAAGCTATCACTTATAGAGGGAATGTAATAACCGCTACACTTGAACTGAATTACAAAACAGAACAGAGTCACACGTTTAGAAAACACACGATGGCTGCTTAACGGGAAAGGTGAGGTGGGGTGATGCATAAAACAAGGGTTTCAAATTCGCTCAGATACCGTTCCATATACCCAATATGTAATAGACAAGACCTACTCCTTGCTCAGTGAACTGGACTCAACACCCCCTATTCACCGCACAAGAATATATGTGACTAGTAAGAATCTTAAAACCTATGTATTGATATCTGTCTGGAAGTGAGTCAAGTGGGTGTAAAGCCGCATTAACACAGCCGTGAAAAGCAGCTAAACCCCATTATAAAAATAAATTACTTTTAAAAACCCGTAAAACAAAGACAGTGAAAGAGAGAGAAATTCTTACAAAATTCGTTCAGAGGCTGTGATGCAACCTGGATTGACCATATCTAGACCCACAGCTGGATGAGACATAAGGGTGGACACTCTTGGGGCTGAAAGGTTTTGTGAGGTTGGGTGAGCAAACGCAGACCCTTTAAAGTAATACTGCCTGGTACCCATCCCATGGGTCCCAAATCTCCAGGTTCAAGGGCATCTTCCTAAATCGAAAACATGCATGAGAAACCCAGAAGATGGTACACCGTGTGATTTTAAAAGGTTTCTAATACGCACCTCATTTCTCATCTCCTTGTGCTCGGGTTCGCCTTTCCAGCTACTTTACTAGCAATCTCCCTACTTGGAGAATCAGCACTTTAAGCTCCTGTTCCCTACAGGTTGCAATTTGTCCTGAGGATGAACGGGAAGAGGGGCAACCAATGAGAGACTAGATCTAGGTGTTGGGACAGGCACAGGTCACTCTATTTTCCCATCAGGAAGAAGAATTAACCACAGGCTCAGCCTGCCGCCCAGAAGCAGAATAGGGCCTGAGGCAATCCCGCGCTTTTGCGGACAGCTCCCAAAAAAGCCAGTTGAAAAATGGAGCTCAGGGACACTGCAATTCACAAACCCGCAGAGCTATAAATGATAACTCTCATCCACAGATATATTGAGGGAAGGCAACGAAGAGGATTTGAAAGCAAGGCAGAATTGCAGGAAACAGGTTTCAGGAGGTACATTCGAATCGCCTTTAAAGCACATGAAAAGTGGCAAAACGTCGACAATGATGCCCTTGGCCAAACAGGGCGTATGCGTTTTTTCCTGAATATATTCAGGAAAAAACGCATACGCCCTGTTTGGCCAACCAAGCAACCTGGAAAGGCTAATCAGCGCTACAAAGAAGTCTCGCTTCCCATCGGTCAAAAGGGCCATGCTGCAAAAAGTGTCAAAACCAGAAATGCAGGACAGGCCATGGAGAAATGGCAGCCTTGCTACGCTGATGGGCGGGATGTAAATTGCCAACAGCCACTCTGGAGAAGTGTACGGTGTGTCCTGAAACATCGAAAAAACACAGCTTAGGGAGCATAGGGCACGTCCTCTCATGGGCGTATAAATTGGGAAAACTAAAAATCAGCAAGACACAGGCACCCTAAAGTTTAGGGCTGCTCTGTTGACAAGAACCTCCACTTCATGACACCTTAAATATCCCAGGAAAGAGAAAAATGGATAAAGAAGTTGTGGTCCTTATGTACAATGGAATATCACTCAGACATGAAATCAATGTCATAAGGCTAGTAGAAGCAAGATGAGTGGATTTAGGTACGACGATTCTAAGTGAAATAAGTCACACAGAAAAAGACACTTATCATAAGCTATCACTTATAGAGGGAATGTAAAAACCGCTACACATGAACTGAATTACAAAACAGAACAGAGTCACACGTTTAGAAAACACACTATGGCTGCTTAACGGGAAAGGTGAGGTGGGGTGATGCATAAAACAAGGGTTTCAAATTCGCTCAGATACCGTTCCATACACCCAATATGTAATAGACAAGACCTACTCCTTGCTCAGTGAACTGGACTCAACACCCCCTATTCACCGCACAAGAATATATGTGACTAGTAAGAATCTTAAAACCTATGTATTGATATCTGTCTAGAAGTGAGTCAAGTGGGTGTAAAGCCGCATAAACACAGCCGTG
This sequence comes from Eschrichtius robustus, assembly GCF_028021215.1. NCBI lineage: Eukaryota > Metazoa > Chordata > Mammalia > Artiodactyla > Eschrichtiidae > Eschrichtius > Eschrichtius robustus. The sequence continues at coordinate 504,775 of NW_027175818.1, read as the reverse complement.
AAAAGCAGCTAAACCCCATTATAAAAATAAATTACTTTTAAAAACCCGTAAAACAAAGACAGTGAAAGAGAGAGAAATTCTTACAAAATTCTTTCAGAGGCTGTGATGCAACCTGGATTGACCATATCTAGACCCACAGCTGGATGAGACATAAGGGTGGACAATCTTGGGGCTGAAAGTTTGGGTGAGGTTGGGTGAGCAAACGCACACCCTTTAAAGTAATACTGCCTGGTACCCATCCCATGGGTCCCAAATCTCCAGGTTCAAGGGCATCTTCCTACATCGAAAACATGCATGAGAAACCCAGAAGATGGTACACCGTGTGATTTTGAAAGGTTTCTAATACGCACCTCATTTCTCATCTCCTTGTGCTCGGGTTCGCCTTTCCAGCTACTTTACTAGCAATCTCCCTACTTGGAGAATCACCACCTTTAAGCTCCTGTTCCCTACAGGTTGCAATTTGTCCTGAGGATGAACGGGAAGAGGGGCAACCAATGAGAGACTAGATCTAGGTGTTGGGACAGGCACAGCTCACTCTATTTTCCCATCGGGAAGAAGAATTAACCACAGGCTCAGCCTGCCGCCCAGAAGCAGAATAGGGCCTGAGACAATCCTGCGCTTTTGCGGCCAGCTCCCAAAAAACCAGTTGAAAAATGGAGCTCAGGGACACTGCAATTCAGAAACCCGCAGATCTATAAATGATAACTCTCATCCACAGATATATTGAGGGAAGGCAACGAAGAGGATTTGAAAGCAAGGCAGAATTGCAGGAAACAGGTTTCAGGAGGTAGATTCGAATCGCCTTTAAAGCACATGAAAAGTGGCAAAACGTCGACAATGATGCCCTTGGCCAAAAAGGGCGTATGCGTTTTTTCCTGAATATACTTAGGAAAAAACGCATACGCCCTTTTTGGCCAACCAAGCAACCTGGAAAGGCAAATCAGTGCTACAAAGAAGTCTCGCTTCCCATCGGTCAAAAGTGCCATGCTGCAAAAAGTGTCAAAACCAGAACTGCAGGACAGGCCATGGAGAAATGGCAGCCTTGCTACGCTGATGGGCGGGATGTAAATTGCCAACAGCCACTCTGGAGAAGTGTACGGTTTGTCCTGAAACATCGAAAAAACACAGCTTATGGAGCATAGGGCACGTCCACTCATGGGCGTATAAATTGGGAAAACTAAAAATCAGCAAGACACAGGCACCCCAAAGTTTAGGGCTGCTCTGTTGACAAGAACCTCCACTTCATGACACCTTAAATATCCCAGGAAAGAGAAAAATGGATAAAAAAGTTGTGGTCCTTATGTACAATGGAATATCACTCAGACATGAAATCAATGTCATAAGGCTAGTAGAAGCAAGATGAGTGGATTTAGGTACGATGATTCTAAGTGAAATAAGTCACACAGAAAAAGGCACTTATCATAAGCTATCACTTATAGAGGGAATGTAATAACCGCTACACTTGAACTGAATTACAAAACAGAACAGAGTCACACGTTTAGAAAACACACTATGGCTGCTTAACGGGAAAGGTGAGGTGGGGTGAGGCATAAAACAAGGGTTTCAAATTCGCTCAGATACCGTTCCATACACCCAATATGTAATAGACAAGACCTACTCCTTGCTCAGTGAACTGGACTCAACACCCCCTATTCACCGCACAAGAATATATGTGACTATTAAGAATCTTAAAACCTATGCATTGATATCTGTCTGGAAGTGAGTCAAGTGGGTGTAAAGCCGCATAAACACAGCCGTGAAAAGCAGCTAAACCCCATTATAAAAATAAATTACTTTTAAAAACCCGTAAAACAAAGACAGTGAAAGAGAGAGAAATTCTTACAAAATTCGTTCAGAGGCTGTGATGCAACCTGGATTGACCATATCTAGACCCACAGTTGGATGAGACATAAGGGTGGACATTCTTGGTGCTGAAAGGTTGGGTGAGGTTGGGTGAGCAAACGCAGACCCTTTAAAGTAATACTGCCTGGTACCCATCCCATGGGTCCCAAATCTCCAGGTTCAAGGGCATCTTCCTACATCGAAAACATGCATGAGAAACCCAGAAGATGGTACACCGTGTGATTTTGAAAGGTTTCTAATACGCACCTCATTTCTCATCTCCTTGTGCTCGGGTTCGCCTTTCCAGCTACTTTACTAGCAATCTCCCTACTTGGAGAATCAGCACCTTTAAGCTCCTGTTCCCTACAGGTTGCAATTTGTCCTGAGGATGAACGGGAAGAGGGGCAACCAATGAGAGACTAGATCTAGGTGTTGGGACAGGCACAGGTCACTCTATTTCCCATCAGGAAGAAGAATTAACCACAGGCTAAGCCTGCCGCCCAGAAGCAGAATAGGGCCTGAGGCAGTCCCGCTCTTTTGCGGCCAGCTCCCAAAAAAGCCAGTTGAAAAATGGAGCTCAGGGACACTGCAATTCAGAAACCCGCAGAGTTATGAATGATAACTCTCATCCACAGATATATTGAGGGAAGGCAACGAAGAGGATTTGAAAGCAAGGCAGAATTGCAGGAAACAGATTTCAGGAGGTAGATTCGAATCGCCTTTAAAGCACATGAAAAGCGGCAAAACGTCGACAATGATGCCCTTGGCCAAAAAGGGCGTATGCGTTTTTTCCTGAATATATTCAGGAAAAAACGCATACGCCCTTTTTGGCCAACCAAGCAACCTGGAAAGGCAAATCAGTGCTACAAAGAAGTCTCGCTCCCCATTGGTCAAAAGTGCCATGCTGCAAAAAGTGTCAAAACCAGAAATGCAGGACAGGCCATGGAGAAATGGCAGCCTTGCTACGCTGATGGGCGGAATGTAAATTGCCAACAGCCACTCTGGAGAAGTGTACGGTGTGTCCTGAAACATCGAAAAAACACAGCTTAGGGAGCATAGGGCACGTCCACTCATGGGCGTATAAATTGGGAAAACTAAAAATCAGCAAGACACAGGCACCCCAAAGTTTAGGGCTGCTCTGTTGTCAAGAACCTCCACTTCATGACACCTTAAATATACCAGGAAAGAGAAAAATGGATAAAGAAGTTGTGGTCCTTATGTACAATGGAATATCACTCAGACATGAAATCAATGTCATAAGGCTAGTAGAAGCAAGATGAGTGGATTTAGGTACGATGATTCTAAGTGAAATAAGTCACACAGAAAAAGACACTTATCATAAGCTCTCACTTATAGAGGGAATGTAAAAACCGCTACACTTGAACTGAATTACAAAACAGAACAGAGTCACACGTGTAGAAAACACACGATGGCTGCTTAACGGGAAAGGTGAGGTGGGGTGATGCATAAAACAAGGGTTTCAAATTCGCTCAGATACCGTTCCATACACCCAATATGTAATATACAAGACCTACTCCTTGCTCAGTGAACTGGATTCAACACCCCCTATTCACCGCACAAGAATATATGTGACTAGTAAGAATCTTAAAACCTATGTATTGATATCTGTCTGGAAGTGAGTCAAGTGGGTGTAAAGCCGCATAAACACAGCCGTGAAAAGCAGCTAAACCCCATTATAAAAATAAATTACTTTTAAAAACCCGTAAAACAAAGACAGTGAAACAGAGAGAAATTCTTACAAAATTCGTTCAGAGGCTGTGATGCAACCTGGATTGACCATATCTAGACCCACAGCTGGATGAGACATAAGGGTGGACACTCTTGGGGCTGAAACGTTGGGTGAGGTTGGGTGAGCAAACGCAGACTCTTTAAAGTAATACTGCCTGGTACCCATCCCATGGGTCCCAAATCTCCAGGTTCAAGGGCATCTTCCTACATCGAAAACATGCATGAGAAACCCAGAAGATGGTACACCGTGTGATTTTGAAAGGTTTCTAATACGCACCTCATTTCTCATCTCCTTGTGCTCGGGTTCGCCTTTCCAGCTATTTTACTAGCAATCTCCCTACTTGGAGAATCAGCACCTTTAAGCTCCTGTCCCCTACAGGATGCAATTTGTCCTGAGGATGAACGGGAAGAGGGGCAACCAATGAGAGACTAGATCTAGGTGTTGGGACAGGCACAGGTCACTCTATTTTCCCATCGGGAAGAAGAATTAACCACAGGCTCAGCCTGCCGCCCAGAAGCAGAATAGGGCCTGAGGCAATCCCGAGCTTTTGCGGACAGCTCCCAAAAATCCAGTTGAAAAATGGAGCTCAGGGACACTGCAATTCACAAACCCGCAGAGCTATAAATGATAACTCTCATCCACAGATATATTGAGGGAAGGCAACGAAGACGATTTGAAAGCAAGGCAGAATTGCAGGAAACAGGTTTCAGGAGGTAGATTCGAATCGCCTTTAAAGCATATGAAAAGCGGCAAAACGTCGACAATGATGCCCTTGGCCAAACAGGGCGTATGCGTTTTTTCCTGAATATATTCAGGAAAAAACGCATACGCCCTGTTTGGCCAACCAAGCAACCTGGAAAGGCAAATCAGTGCTACAAAGAAGTCTCGCTTCCCATCGGTCTAAAGTGCCATGCTGCAAAAAGTGTCAAAACCAGAAATGCAGGACAGGCCATGGAGAAATGGCAGCCTTGCTACGCTGATGGGCGGGATGTAAATTGCCAACAGCCACTCTGGAAAAGTGTATGGTGTGTCCTGAAACATCGAAAACACACAGCTTAGGGAGCATAGGGCACGTCCACTCATGGGCGTATAAATTGGGAAAACTAAAAATCAGCAAGACACAGGCACCCCAAAGTTTAGGGCTGCTCTTTTGACAAGAACCTCCACTTCATGACACCTTAAATATCCCAGGAAAGAGAAAAATGGATAAAGAAGTTGTGGTCCTTATGTACAATGGAATATCACTCAGACATGAAATCAATGTCATAAGGCTAGTAGAAGCAAGATGAGTGGATTTAGGTACGATGATCCTAAGTGAAATAAGTCACACAGAAAAAGACACTTATCATAAGCTCTCACTTATAGAGGGAATGTAAAAACCGCTACACTTGAACTGAATTACAAAACAGAACAGAGTCACACGTTTAGAAAACACACGATGGCTGCTTAACGGGAAAGGTGAGGTGGGGTGATGCATAAAACAAGGGTTTCAAATTCGCTCAGATACCGTTCCATATACCCAATATGTAATAGACAAGACCTACTCCTTGCTCAGTGAACTGGACTCAACACCCCCTATTCACCGCACAAGAATATATGTGACTAGTAAGAATCTTAAAACCTATGTATTGATATCTGTCTGGAAGTGAGTCAAGTGGTTGTAAAGCCGCATAAACACAGCCGTGAAAAGCAGCTAAACCCCATTATAAAAATAAATTACTTTTAAAAACCCGTAAAACAAAGACAGTGAAAGAGAGAGAAATTCTTACAAAATTCGTTCAGAGGCTGTGATGCAACCTGGATTGACCATATCTAGACCCACAGCTGGATGAGACATAAGGTTGGACACTCTTGGGGCTGAAAGGTTGGGTGAGGTTGGGTGAGCAAACGCAGACCCTTTAAAGTAATACTGCCTGGTACCCATCCCATGGGTCCCAAATCTCCAGGTTCAAGGGCATCTTCCTACATCGAAAACATGCATGAGAAACCCAGAAGATGGTACACCGTGTGATTTTGAAAGGTTTCTAATACGCACCTCATTTCTCATCTCCTTGTGCTCGGGTTCGCCTTTCCAGCTACTTTACTAGCAATCTCCCTACTTGGAGAATCAGCACTTTTAAGCTCCTGTTCCCTACAGGTTGCAATTTGTCCTGAGGATGAACGGGAAGAGGGGCAACCAATGAGAGACTAGATCTAGGTGTTGGGACAGGCACAGGTCACTCTATTTTCCCATCAGGAAGAAGAATTAACCACAGGCTCAGCCTGCCGCCCAGAAGCAGAATAGGGCCTGAGGCCATCCCGCGCTTTTGCGGCCAGCTCCCAAAAAAGCCAGTTGAAAAATGGAGCTCAGGGACACTGCAATTCACAAACCCGCAGAGCTATAAATGATAACTCTCATCCACAGATATATTGAGGGAAGGCAACGAAGAGGATTTGAAAGCAAGGCAGAATTGCAGGAAACAGGTTTCAGGAGGTACATTCGAATCGCCTTTAAAGCACATGAAAAGTGGCAAAACGTCGACAATGATGCCCTTGGCCAAACAGGGCGTATGCGTTTTTTCCTGAATATATTCAGGAAAAAACGCATACGCCCTGTTTGGCCAACCAAGCAACCTGGAAAGGCTAATCAGCGCTACAAAGAAGTCTCGCTTCCCATCGGTCAAATGGGCCATGCTGCAAAAAGTGTCAAAACCAGAAATGCAGGACAGGCCATGGAGAAGTGGCAGCCTTGCTACGCTGATGGGCGGGATGTAAATTGCCAACAGCCACTCTGGAGAAGTGTACGGTGTGTCCTGAAACATCGAAAACACACAGCTTAGGGAGCATAGGGCACGTCCTCTCATGGGCGTATAAATTGGGAAAACTAAAAATCAGCAAGACACAGGCACCCCAAAGTTTAGGGCTGCTCTGTTGACAAGAACCTCCACTTCATGACACCTTAAATATCCCAGGAAAGAGAAAAATGGATAAGAAGTTGTGGTCCTTATGTACAATGGAATATCACTCAGACATGAAATCAATGTCATAAGGCTAGTAGAAGCAAGATGAGTGGATTTAGGTACGATGATTCTAAGTGAAATAAGTCACACAGAAAAAGACACTTATCATAAGCTATCACTTATAGAGGGAATGTAATAACCGCTACACTTGAACTGAATTACAAAACAGAACAGAGTCACACGTTTAGAAAACACACTATGGCTGCTTAACGGGAAAGGTGAGGTGGGGTGAGGCATAAAACAAGGGTTTCAAATTCGCTCAGATACCGTTCCATACACCCAATATGTAATAGACAAGACCTACTCGTTGCTCAGTGACCTGGACTCAACACCCCCTATTCACCGCACAAGAATATATGTGACTAGTAAGAATCTTAAAACCTATGTATTGATATCTGTCTGGAAGTGAGTCAAGTGGGTGTAAAGCCGCATAAACACAGCCGTGAAAAGCAGCTAAACCCCATTATAAAAATAAATTACTTTTAAAAACCCGTAAAACAAAGACAGTGAAAGAGAGAGAAATTCTTACAAAATTCGTTCAGAGGCTGTGATGCAACCTGGATTGACCATATCTAGACCCACAGCTGGATGAGACATAAGGGTGGACACTCTTGGGGCTGAAAGGTTGGGTGAGGTTGGGTGAGCAAACGCAGACCCTTTAAAGTAATACTGCCTGGTACCCATCCCATGGGTCCCAAATCTCCAGGTTCAAGGGCATCTTCCTACATCGAAAACATGCATGAGAAACCCAGAAGATGGTACACCGTGTGATTTTGAAAGGTTTCTAATACGCACCTCATTTCTCATCTCCTTGTGCTCGGGTTCGCCTTTCCAGCTACTTTACTAGCAATCTCCCTACTTGGAGAATCAGCACCTTTAAGCTCCTGTTCCCTACAGGTTGCAATTTGTCCTGAGGATGAACGGGAAGAGGGGCAACCAATGAGAGACTAGATCTAGGTGTTGGGACAGGCACAGGTCACTCTATTTCCCATCAGGAAGAAGAATTAACCACAGGCTAAGCCTGCCGCCCAGAAGCAGAATAGGGCCTGAGGCAATCCCGCGCTTTTGCGGCCAGCTCCCAAAAAAGCCAGTTGAAAAATGGAGCTCAGGGACACTGCAATTCAGAAACCCGCAGATCTATAAATGATAACTCTCATCCACAGATATATTGAGGGAAGGCAACGAAGAGGATTTGAAAGCAAGGCAGAATTGCAGGAAACAGGTTTCAGGAGGTAGATTCGAATCGCCTTTAAAGCACATGAAAAGTGGCAAAACGTCGACAATGATGCCCTTGGCCAAAAAGGGCGTATGCGTTTTTTCCTGAATATATTCAGGAAAAAACGCATACGCCCTTTTAGGCCAACCAAGCAACCTGGAAAGGCAAATCAGTGCTACAAAGAAGTCTCGCTTCCCTTCGGTCAAAAGTGCCATGCTGCAAAAAGTGTCAAAACCAGAACTGCAGGACAGGCCATGGAGAAATGGCAGCCTTGCTACGCTGATGGGCGGGATGTAAATTGCCAACAGCCACTCTGGAGAAGTGTACGGTTTGTCCTGAAACATCGAAAAAACACAGCTTAGGGAGCATAGGGCACGTCCACTCATGGGCGTATAAATTGGGAAAACTAAAAATCAGCAAGACACAGGCACCCCAAAGTTTAGGGCTGCTCTGTTGACAAGAACCTCCACTTCATGACACCTTAAATATCCCAGGAAAGAGAAAAATGGATAAAAAAGTTGTGGTCCTTATGTACAATGGAATATCACTCAGACATGAAATCAATGTCATAAGGCTAGTAGAAGCAAGATGAGTGGATTTAGGTATGACGATTCTAAGTGAAATAAGTCACACAGAAAAAGACACTTATCATAAGCTATCACTTATAGAGGGAATGTAAAAACCGCTACACTTGAACTGAATTACAAAACAGAACAGAGTCACACGTTTAGAAAACACACTATGGCTGCTTAACGGGAAAGGTGAGGTGGGGTGAGGCATAAAACAAGGGTTTCAAATTCGCTCAGATACCGTTCCATACACCCAATATGTAATAGACAAGACCTACTCCTTGCTCAGTGACCTGGACTCAACACCCCCTATTCACCGCACAAGAATATATGTGACTAGTAAGAATCTTAAAACCTATGTATTGATATCTGTCTGGAAGTGAGTCAAGTGGGTGTAAAGCCGCATAAACACAGCCGTGAAAAGCAGCTAAACCCCATTATAAAAATAAATTACTTTTAAAAACCCGTAAAACAAAGACAGTGAAAGAGAGAGAAATTCTTACAAAATTCGTTCAGAGGCTGTGATGCAACCTGGATTGACCATATCTAGACCCACAGCTGGATGAGACATAAGGGTGGACACTCTTGGGGCTGAAAGGTTGGGTGAGGTTGGGTGAGCAAACGCAGACCCTTTAAAGTAATACTGCCTGGTACCCATCCCATGGGTCCCAAATCTCCAGGTTCAAGGGCATCTTCCTACATCGAAAACATGCATGAGAAACCCAGAAGATGGTACACCGTGTGATTTTGAAAGGTTTCTAATACGCACCTCATTTCTCATCTCCTTGTGCTCGGGTTCGCCTTTCCAGCTACTTTACTAGCAATCTCCCTACTTGGAGAATCAGCACCTTTAAGCTCCTGTTCCCTACAGGTTGCAATTTGTCCTGAGGATGAACGGGAAGAGGGGCAACCAATGAGAGACTAGATCTAGGTGTTGGGACAGGCACAGGTCACTCTATTTCCCATCAGGAAGAAGAATTAACCACAGGCTAAGCCTGCCGCCCAGAAGCAGAATAGGGCCTGAGGCAATCCCGCGCTTTTGCGGCCAGCTCCCAAAAAAGCCAGTTGAAAAATGGAGCTCAGGGACACTGCAATTCAGAAACCCGCAGATCTATAAATGATAACTCTCATCCACAGATATATTGAGGGAAGGCAACGAAGAGGATTTGAAAGCAAGGCAGAATTGCAGGAAACAGGTTTCAGGAGGTAGATTCGAATCGCCTTTAAAGCACATGAAAAGTGGCAAAACGTCGACAATGATGCCCTTGGCCAAAAAGGGCGTATGCGTTTTTTCCTGAATATATTCAGGAAAAAACGCATACGCCCTTTTAGGCCAACCAAGCAACCTGGAAAGGCAAATCAGTGCTACAAAGAAGTCTCGCTTCCCTTCGGTCAAAAGTGCCATGCTGCAAAAAGTGTCAAAACCAGAACTGCAGGACAGGCCATGGAGAAATGGCAGCCTTGCTACGCTGATGGGCGGGATGTAAATTGCCAACAGCCACTCTGGAGAAGTGTACGGTTTGTCCTGAAACATCGAAAAAACACAGCTTAGGGAGCATAGGGCACGTCCACTCATGGGCGTATAAATTGGGAAAACTAAAAATCAGCAAGACACAGGCACCCCAAAGTTTAGGGCTGCTCTGTTGACAAGAACCTCCACTTCATGACACCTTAAATATCCCAGGAAAGAGAAAAATGGATAAAAAAGTTGTGGTCCTTATGTACAATGGAATATCACTCAGACATGAAATCAATGTCATAAGGCTAGTAGAAGCAAGATGAGTGGATTTAGGTACGATGATTCTAAGTGAAATAAGTCACACAGAAAAAGGCACTTATCATAAGCTATCACTTATAGAGGGAATGTAATAACCGCTACACTTGAACTGAATTACAAAACAGAACAGAGTCACACGTTTAGAAAACACACTATGGCTGCTTAACGGGAAAGGTGAGGTGGGGTGAGGCATAAAACAAGGGTTTCAAATTCGCTCAGATACCGTTCCATACACCCAATATGTAATAGACAAGACCTACTCCTTGCTCAGTGAACTGGACTCAACACCCCCTATTCACCGCACAAGAATATATGTGACTATTAAGAATCTTAAAACCTATGCATTGATATCTGTCTGGAAGTGAGTCAAGTGGGTGTAAAGCCGCATAAACACAGCCGTGAAAAGCAGCTAAACCCCATTATAAAAATAAATTACTTTTAAAAACCCGTAAAACAAAGACAGTGAAAGAGAGAGAAATTCTTACAAAATTCGTTCAGAGGCTGTGATGCAACCTGGATTGACCATATCTAGACCCACAGTTGGATGAGACATAAGGGTGGACACTCTTGGGGCTGAAAGGTTGGGTGAGGTTGGGTGAGCAAACGCAGACCCTTTAAAGTAATACTGCCTGGTACCCATCCCATGGGTCCCAAATCTCCAGGTTCAAGGGCATCTTCCTACATCGAAAACATGCATGAGAAACCCAGAAGATGGTACACCGTGTGATTTTGAAAGGTTTCTAATACGCACCTCATTTCTCATCTCCTTGTGCTCGGGTTCGCCTTTCCAGCTACTTTACTAGCAATCTCCCTACTTGGAGAATCAGCACCTTTAAGCTCCTGTTCCCTACAGGTTGCAATTTGTCCTGAGGATGAACGGGAAGAGGGGCAACCAATGAGAGACTAGATCTAGGTGTTGGGACAGGCACAGGTCACTCTATTTCCCATCAGGAAGAAGAATTAACCACAGGCTAAGCCTGCCGCCCAGAAGCAGAATAGGGCCTGAGGCAATCCCGCACTTTTGCGGCCAGCTCCCAAAAAAGCCAGTTGAAAAATGGAGCTCAGGGACACTGCAATTCAGAAACCCGCAGAGTTATGAATGATAACTCTCATCCACAGATATATTGAGGGAAGGCAACGAAGAGGATTTGAAAGCAAGGCAGAATTGCAGGAAACAGATTTCAGGAGGTAGATTCGAATCGCCTTTAAAGCACATGAAAAGCGGCAAAACGTCGACAATGATGCCCTTGGCCAAAAAGGGCGTATGCGTTTTTTCCTGAATATATTCAGGAAAAAACGCATACGCCCTTTTTGGCCAACCAAGCAACCTGGAAAGGCAAATCAGTGCTACAAAGAAGTCTCGCTCCCCATTGGTCAAAAGTGCCATGCTGCAAAAAGTGTCAAAACCAGAAATGCAGGACAGGCCATGGAGAAATGGCAGCCTTGCTACGCTGATGGGCGGAATGTAAATTGCCAACAGCCACTCTGGAGAAGTGTACGGTGTGTCCTGAAACATCGAAAAAACACAGCTTAGGGAGCATAGGGCACGTCCACTCATGGGCGTATAAATTGGGAAAACTAAAAATCAGCAAGACACAGGCACCCCAAAGTTTAGGGCTGCTCTGTTGTCAAGAACCTCCACTTCATGACACCTTAAATATACCAGGAAAGAGAAAAATGGATAAAGAAGTTGTGGTCCTTATGTACAATGGAATATCACTCAGACATGAAATCAATGTCATAAGGCTAGTAGAAGCAAGATGAGTGGATTTAGGTACGATGATTCTAAGTGAAATAAGTCACACAGAAAAAGACACTTATCATAAGCTCTCACTTATAGAGGGAATGTAGAAACCGCTACACTTGAACTGAATTACAAAACAGAACAGAGTCACACGTGTAGAAAACACACGATGGCTGCTTAACGGGAAAGGTGAGGTGGGGTGATGCATAAAACAAGGGTTTCAAATTCGCTCAGATACCGTTCCATACACCCAATATGTAATATACAAGACCTACTCCTTGCTCAGTGAACTGGATTCAACACCCCCTATTCACCGCACAAGAATATATGTGACTAGTAAGAATCTTAAAACCTATGTATTGATATCTGTCTGGAAGTGAGTCAAGTGGGTGTAAAGCCGCATAAACACAGCCGTGAAAAGCAGCTAAACCCCATTATAAAAATAAATTACTTTTAAAAACCCGTAAAACAAAGACAGTGAAACAGAGAGAAATTCTTACAAAATTCGTTCAGAGGCTGTGATGCAACCTGGATTGACCATATCTAGACCCACAGCTGGATGAGACATAAGGGTGGACACTCTTGGGGCTGAAACGTTGGGTGAGGTTGGGTGAGCAAACGCAGACTCTTTAAAGTAATACTGCCTGGTACCCATCCCATGGGTCCCAAATCTCCAGGTTCAAGGGCATCTTCCTACATCGAAAACATGCATGAGAAACCCAGAAGATGGTACACCGTGTGATTTTGAAAGGTTTCTAATACGCACCTCATTTCTCATCTCCTTGTGCTCGGGTTCGCCTTTCCAGCTATTTTACTAGCAATCTCCCTACTTGGAGAATCAGCACCTTTAAGCTCCTGTCCCCTACAGGATGCAATTTGTCCTGAGGATGAACGGGAAGAGGGGCAACCAATGAGAGACTAGATCTATGTGTTGGGACAGGCACAGGTCACTCTATTTTCCCATCGGGAAGAAGAATTAACCACAGGCTCAGCCTGCCGCCCAGAAGCAGAATAGGGCCTGAGGCAATCCCGAGCTTTTGCGGACAGCTCCCAAAAATCCAGTTGAAAAATGGAGCTCAGGGACACTGCAATTCACAAACCCGCAGAGCTATAAATGATAACTCTCATCCACAGATATATTGAGGGAAGGCAACGAAGACGATTTGAAAGCAAGGCAGAATTGCAGGAAACAGGTTTCAGGAGGTAGATTCGAATCGCCTTTAAAGCATATGAAAAGCGGCAAAACGTCGACAATGATGCCCTTGGCCAAACAGGGCGTATGCGTTTTTTCCTGAATATATTCAGGAAAAAACGCATACGCCCTGTTTGGCCAACCAAGCAACCTGGAAAGGCAAATCAGTGCTACAAAGAAGTCTCGCTTCCCATCGGTCTAAAGTGCCATGCTGCAAAAAGTGTCAAAACCAGAAATGCAGGACAGGCCATGGAGAAATGGCAGCCTTGCTACGCTGATGGGCGGGATGTAAATTGCCAACAGCCACTCTGGAAAAGTGTATGGTGTGTCCTGAAACATCGAAAACACACAGCTTAGGGAGCATAGGGCACGTCCACTCATGGGCGTATAAATTGGGAAAACTAAAAATCAGCAAGACACAGGCACCCCAAAGTTTAGGGCTGCTCTTTTGACAAGAACCTCCACTTCATGACACCTTAAATATCCCAGGAAAGAGAAAAATGGATAAAGAAGTTGTGGTCCTTATGTACAATGGAATATCACTCAGACATGAAATCAATGTCATAAGGCTAGTAGAAGCAAGATGAGTGGATTTAGGTACGATGATCCTAAGTGAAATAAGTCACACAGAAAAAGACACTTATCATAAGCTATCACTTATAGAGGGAATGTAAAAACCGCTACACTTGAACTGAATTACAAAACAGAACAGAGTCACACGTTTAGAAAACACACGATGGCTGCTTAACGGGAAAGGTGAGGTGGGGTGATGCATAAAACAAGGGTTTCAAATTCGCTCAGATACCGTTCCATATACCCAATATGTAATAGACAAGACCTACTCCTTGCTCAGTGAACTGGACTCAACACCCCCTATTCACCGCACAAGAATATATGTGACTAGTAAGAATCTTAAAACCTATGTATTGATATCTGTCTGGAAGTGAGTCAAGTGGGTGTAAAGCCGCATAAACACAGCCGTGAAAAGCAGCTAAACCCCATTATAAAAATAAATTACTTTTAAAAACCCGTAAAACAAAGACAGTGAAAGAGAGAGAAATTCTTACAAAATTCGTTCAGAGGCTGTGATGCAACCTGGATTGACCATATCTAGACCCACAGCTGGATGAGACATAAGGTTGGACACTCTTGGGGCTGAAAGGTTTTGTGAGGTTGGGTGAGCAAACGCAGACCCTTTAAAGTAATACTGCCTGGTACCCATCCCATGGGTCCCAAATCTCCAGGTTCAAGGGCATCTTCCTACATCGAAAACATGCATGAGAAACCCAGAAGATGGTACACCGTGTGATTTTAAAAGGTTTCTAATACGCACCTCATTTCTCATCTCCTTGTGCTCGGGTTCGCCTTTCCAGCTACTTTACTAGCAATCTCCCTACTTGGAGAATCAGCACTTTAAGCTCCTGTTCCCTACAGGTTGCAATTTGTCCTGAGGATGAACGGGAAGAGGGGCAACCAATGAGAGACTAGATCTAGGTGTTGGGACAGGCACAGGTCACTCTATTTTCCCATCAGGAAGAAGAATTAACCACAGGCTCAGCCTGCCGCCCAGAAGCAGAATAGGGCCTGAGGCAATCCCGCGCTTTTGCGGACAGCTCCCAAAAAAGCCAGTTGAAAAATGGAGCTCAGGGACACTGCAATTCACAAACCCGCAGAGCTATAAATGATAACTCTCATCCACAGATATATTGAGGGAAGGCAACGAAGAGGATTTGAAAGCAAGGCAGAATTGCAGGAAACAGGTTTCAGGAGGTACATTCGAATCGCCTTTAAAGCACATGAAAAGTGGCAAAACGTCGACAATGATGCCCTTGGCCAAACAGGGCGTATGCGTTTTTTCCTGAATATATTCAGGAAAAAACGCATACGCCCTGTTTGGCCAACCAAGCAACCTGGAAAGGCTAATCAGCGCTACAAAGAAGTCTCGCTTCCCATCGGTCAAAAGGGCCATGCTGCAAAAAGTGTCAAAACCAGAAATGCAGGACAGGCCATGGAGAAATGGCAGCCTTGCTACGCTGATGGGCGGGATGTAAATTGCCAACAGCCACTCTGGAGAAGTGTACGGTGTGTCCTGAAACATCGAAAAAACACAGCTTAGGGAGCATAGGGCACGTCCTCTCATGGGCGTATAAATTGGGAAAACTAAAAATCAGCAAGACACAGGCACCCTAAAGTTTAGGGCTGCTCTGTTGACAAGAACCTCCACTTCATGACACCTTAAATATCCCAGGAAAGAGAAAAATGGATAAAGAAGTTGTGGTCCTTATGTACAATGGAATATCACTCAGACATGAAATCAATGTCATAAGGCTAGTAGAAGCAAGATGAGTGGATTTAGGTACGACGATTCTAAGTGAAATAAGTCACACAGAAAAAGACACTTATCATAAGCTATCACTTATAGAGGGAATGTAAAAACCGCTACACATGAACTGAATTACAAAACAGAACAGAGTCACACGTTTAGAAAACACACTATGGCTGCTTAACGGGAAAGGTGAGGTGGGGTGATGCATAAAACAAGGGTTTCAAATTCGCTCAGATACCGTTCCATACACCCAATATGTAATAGACAAGACCTACTCCTTGCTCAGTGAACTGGACTCAACACCCCCTATTCACCGCACAAGAATATATGTGACTAGTAAGAATCTTAAAACCTATGTATTGATATCTGTCTAGAAGTGAGTCAAGTGGGTGTAAAGCCGCATAAACACAGCCGTGAAAAGCAGCTAAACCCCATTATAAAAATAAATTACTTTTAAAAACCCGTAAAACAAAGACAGTGAAAGAGAGAGAAATTCTTACAAAATTCTTTCAGAGGCTGTGATGCAACCTGGATTGACCATATCTAGACCCACAGGTGGATGAGACATAAGGGTGGACACTCTTGGGGCTGAAAGTTTGGGTGAGGTTGGGTGAGCAAACGCACACCCTTTAAAGTAATACTGCCTGGTACCCATCCCATGGGTCCCAAATCTCCAGGTTCAAGGGCATCTTCCTACATCGAAAACATGCATGAGAAACCCAGAAGATGGTACACCGTGTGATTTTGAAAGGTTTCTAATACGCACCTCATTTCTCATCTCCTTGTGCTCGGGTTCGCCTTTCCAGCTACTTTACTAGCAATCTCCCTACTTGGAGAATCACCACCTTTAAGCTCCTGTTCCCTACAGGTTGCAATTTGTCCTGAGGATGAACGGGAAGAGGGGCAACCAATGAGAGACTAGATCTAGGTGTTGGGACAGGCACAGCTCACTCTCTTTTCCCATCGGGAAGAAGAATTAACCACAGGCTCAGCCTGCCGCCCAGAAGCAGAATAGGGCCTGAGACAATCCTGCGCTTTTGCGGCCAGCTCCCAAAAAAGCCAGTTGAAAAATGGAGCTCAGGGACACTGCAATTCAGAAACCCGCAGATCTATAAATGATAACTCTCATCCACAGATATATTGAGGGAAGGCAACGAAGAGGATTTGAAAGCAAGGCAGAATTGCAGGAAACAGGTTTCAGGAGGTAGATTCGAATCGCCTTTAAAGCACATGAAAAGTGGCAAAACGTCGACAATGATGCCCTTGGCCAAAAAGGGCGTATGCGTTTTTTCCTGAATATACTTAGGAAAAAACGCATACGCCCTTTTTGGCCAACCAAGCAACCTGGAAAGGCAAATCAGTGCTACAAAGAAGTCTCGCTTCCCATCGGTCAAAAGTGCCATGCTGCAAAAAGTGTCAAAACCAGAACTGCAGGACAGGCCATGGAGAAATGGCAGCCTTGCTACGCTGATGGGCGGGATGTAAATTGCCAACAGCCACTCTGGAGAAGTGTACGGTTTGTCCTGAAACATCGAAAAAACACAGCTTAGGGAGCATAGGGCACGTCCACTCATGGGCGTATAAATTGGGAAAACTAAAAATCAGCAAGACACAGGCACCCCAAAGTTTAGGGCTGCTCTGTTGACAAGAACCTCCACTTCATGACACCTTAAATATCCCAGGAAAGAGAAAAATGGATAAAAAAGTTGTGGTCCTTATGTACAATGGAATATCACTCAGACATGAAATCAATGTCATAAGGCTAGTAGAAGCAAGATGAGTGGATTTAGGTACGATGATTCTAAGTGAAATAAGTCACACAGAAAAAGGCACTTATCATAAGCTATCACTTATAGAGGGAATGTAATAACCGCTACACTTGAACTGAATTACAAAACAGAACAGAGTCACACGTTTAGAAAACACACTATGGCTGCTTAACGGGAAAGGTGAGGTGGGGTGAGGCATAAAACTAGGGTTTCAAATTCGCTCAGATACCGTTCCATACACCCAATATGTAATAGACAAGACCTACTCCTTGCTCAGTGAACTGGACTCAACACCCCCTATTCACCGCACAAGAATATATGTGACTATTAAGAATCTTAAAACCTATGCATTGATATCTGTCTGGAAGTGAGTCAAGTGGGTGTAAAGCCGCATAAACACAGCCGTGAAAAGCAGCTAAACCCCATTATAAAAATAAATTACTTTTAAAAACCCGTAAAACAAAGACAGTGAAAGAGAGAGAAATTCTTACAAAATTCGTTCAGAGGCTGTGATGCAACCTGGATTGACCATATCTAGACCCACAGTTGGATGAGACATAAGGGTGGACACTCTTGGGGCTGAAAGGTTGGGTGAGGTTGGGTGAGCAAACGCAGACCCTTTAAAGTAATACTGCCTGGTACCCATCCCATGGGTCCCAAATCTCCAGGTTCAAGGGCATCTTCCTACATCGAAAACATGCATGAGAAACCCAGAAGATGGTACACCGTGTGATTTTGAAAGGTTTCTAATACGCACCTCATTTCTCATCTCCTTGTGCTCGGGTTCGCCTTTCCAGCTACTTTACTAGCAATCTCCCTACTTGGAGAATCAGCACCTTTAAGCTCCTGTTCCCTACAGGTTGCAATTTGTCCTGAGGATGAACGGGAAGAGGGGCAACCAATGAGAGACTAGATCTAGGTGTTGGGACAGGCACAGGTCACTCTATTTCCCATCAGGAAGAAGAATTAACCACAGGCTAAGCCTGCCGCCCAGAAGCAGAATAGGGCCTGAGGCAATCCCGCACTTTTGCGGCCAGCTCCCAAAAAAGCCAGTTGAAAAATGGAGCTCAGGGACACTGCAATTCAGAAACCCGCAGAGTTATGAATGATAACTCTCATCCACAGATATATTGAGGGAAGGCAACGAAGAGGATTTGAAAGCAAGGCAGAATTGCAGGAAACAGATTTCAGGAGGTAGATTCGAATCGCCTTTAAAGCACATGAAAAGCGGCAAAACGTCGACAATGATGCCCTTGGCCAAAAAGGGCGTATGCGTTTTTTCCTGAATATATTCAGGAAAAAACGCATACGCCCTTTTTGGCCAACCAAGCAACCTGGAAAGGCAAATCAGTGCTACAAAGAAGTCTCGCTCCCCATTGGTCAAAAGTGCCATGCTGCAAAAAGTGTCAAAACCAGAAATGCAGGACAGGCCATGGAGAAATGGCAGCCTTGCTACGCTGATGGGCGGAATGTAAATTGCCAACAGCCACTCTGGAGAAGTGTACGGTGTGTCCTGAAACATCGAAAAAACACAGCTTAGGGAGCATAGGGCACGTCCACTCATGGGCGTATAAATTGGGAAAACTAAAAATCAGCAAGACACAGGCACCCCAAAGTTTAGGGCTGCTCTGTTGTCAAGAACCTCCACTTCATGACACCTTAAATATACCAGGAAAGAGAAAAATGGATAAAGAAGTTGTGGTCCTTATGTACAATGGAATATCACTCAGACATGAAATCAATGTCATAAGGCTAGTAGAAGCAAGATGAGTGGATTTAGGTACGATGATTCTAAGTGAAATAAGTCACACAGAAAAAGACACTTATCATAAGCTCTCACTTATAGAGGGAATGTAAAAACCGCTACACTTGAACTGAATTACAAAACAGAACAGAGTCACACGTGTAGAAAACACACGATGGCTGCTTAACGGGAAAGGTGAGGTGGGGTGATGCATAAAACAAGGGTTTCAAATTCGCTCAGATACCGTTCCATACACCCAATATGTAATATACAAGACCTACTCCTTGCTCAGTGAACTGGATTCAACACCCCCTATTCACCGCACAAGAATATATGTGACTAGTAAGAATCTTAAAACCTATGTATTGATATCTGTCTGGAAGTGAGTCAAGTGGGTGTAAAGCCGCATAAACACAGCCGTGAAAAGCAGCTAAACCCCATTATAAAAATAAATTACTTTTAAAAACCCGTAAAACAAAGACAGTGAAACAGAGAGAAATTCTTACAAAATTCGTTCAGAGGCTGTGATGCAACCTGGATTGACCATATCTAGACCCACAGCTGGATGAGACATAAGGGTGGACACTCTTGGGGCTGAAACGTTGGGTGAGGTTGGGTGAGCAAATGCAGACTCTTTAAAGTAATACTGCCTGGTACCCATCCCATGGGTCCCAAATCTCCAGGTTCAAGGGCATCTTCCTACATCGAAAACATGCATGAGAAACCCAGAAGATGGTACACCGTGTGATTTTGAAAGGTTTCTAATACGCACCTCATTTCTCATCTCCTTGTGCTCGGGTTCGCCTTTCCAGCTATTTTACTAGCAATCTCCCTACTTGGAGAATCAGCACCTTTAAGCTCCTGTCCCCTACAGGATGCAATTTGTCCTGAGGATGAACGGGAAGAGGGGCAACCAATGAGAGACTAGATCTATGTGTTGGGACAGGCACAGGTCACTCTATTTTCCCATCGGGAAGAAGAATTAACCACAGGCTCAGCCTGCCGCCCAGAAGCAGAATAGGGCCTGAGGCAATCCCGAGCTTTTGCGGACAGCTCCCAAAAATCCAGTTGAAAAATGGAGCTCAGGGACACTGCAATTCACAAACCCGCAGAGCTATAAATGATAACTCTCATCCACAGATATATTGAGGGAAGGCAACGAAGACGATTTGAAAGCAAGGCAGAATTGCAGGAAACAGGTTTCAGGAGGTAGATTCGAATCGCCTTTAAAGCATATGAAAAGCGGCAAAACGTCGACAATGATGCCCTTGGCCAAACAGGGCGTATGCGTTTTTTCCTGAATATATTCAGGAAAAAACGCATACGCCCTGTTTGGCCAACCAAGCAACCTGGAAAGGCAAATCAGTGCTACAAAGAAGTCTCGCTTCCCATCGGTCTAAAGTGCCATGCTGCAAAAAGTGTCAAAACCAGAAATGCAGGACAGGCCATGGAGAAATGGCAGCCTTGCTACGCTGATGGGCGGGATGTAAATTGCCAACAGCCACTCTGGAAAAGTGTATGGTGTGTCCTGAAACATCGAAAACACACAGCTTAGGGAGCATAGGGCACGTCCACTCATGGGCGTATAAATTGGGAAAACTAAAAATCAGCAAGACACAGGCACCCCAAAGTTTAGGGCTGCTCTTTTGACAAGAACCTCCACTTCATGACACCTTAAATATCCCAGGAAAGAGAAAAATGGATAAAGAAGTTGTGGTCCTTATGTACAATGGAATATCACTCAGACATGAAATCAATGTCATAAGGCTAGTAGAAGCAAGATGAGTGGATTTAGGTACGATGATCCTAAGTGAAATAAGTCACACAGAAAAAGACACTTATCATAAGCTATCACTTATAGAGGGAATGTAATAACCGCTACACTTGAACTGAATTACAAAACAGAACAGAGTCACACGTTTAGAAAACACACTATGGCTGCTTAACGGGAAAGGTGAGGTGGGGTGAGGCATAAAACAAGGGTTTCAAATTCGCTCAGATACCGTTCCATACACCCAATATGTAATAGACAAGACCTACTCCTTGCTCAGTGAACTGGACTCAACACCCCCTATTCACCGCACAAGAATATATGTGACTATTAAGAATCTTAAAACCTATGCATTGATATCTGTCTGGAAGTGAGTCAAGTGGGTGTAAAGCCGCATAAACACAGCCGTGAAAAGCAGCTAAACCCCATTATAAAAATAAATTACTTTTAAAAACCCGTAAAACAAAGACAGTGAAAGAGAGAGAAATTCTTACAAAATTCGTTCAGAGGCTGTGATGCAACCTGGATTGACCATATCTAGACCCACAGTTGGATGAGACATAAGGGTGGACACTCTTGGGGCTGAAAGGTTGGGTGAGGTTGGGTGAGCAAACGCAGACCCTTTAAAGTAATACTGCCTGGTACCCATCCCATGGGTCCCAAATCTCCAGGTTCAAGGGCATCTTCCTACATCGAAAACATGCATGAGAAACCCAGAAGATGGTACACCGTGTGATTTTGAAAGGTTTCTAATACGCACCTCATTTCTCATCTCCTTGTGCTCGGGTTCGCCTTTCCAGCTACTTTACTAGCAATCTCCCTACTTGGAGAATCAGCACCTTTAAGCTCCTGTTCCCTACAGGTTGCAATTTGTCCTGAGGATGAACGGGAAGAGGGGCAACCAATGAGAGACTAGATCTAGGTGTTGGGACAGGCACAGGTCACTCTATTTCCCATCAGGAAGAAGAATTAACCACAGGCTAAGCCTGCCGCCCAGAAGCAGAATAGGGCCTGAGGCAATCCCGCACTTTTGCGGCCAGCTCCCAAAAAAGCCAGTTGAAAAATGGAGCTCAGGGACACTGCAATTCAGAAACCCGCAGAGTTATGAATGATAACTCTCATCCACAGATATATTGAGGGAAGGCAACGAAGAGGATTTGAAAGCAAGGCAGAATTGCAGGAAACAGATTTCAGGAGGTAGATTCGAATCGCCTTTAAAGCACATGAAAAGCGGCAAAACGTCGACAATGATGCCCTTGGCCAAAAAGGGCGTATGCGTTTTTTCCTGAATATATTCAGGAAAAAACGCATACGCCCTTTTTGGCCAACCAAGCAACCTGGAAAGGCAAATCAGTGCTACAAAGAAGTCTCGCTCCCCATTGGTCAAAAGTGCCATGCTGCAAAAAGTGTCAAAACCAGAAATGCAGGACAGGCCATGGAGAAATGGCAGCCTTGCTACGCTGATGGGCGGAATGTAAATTGCCAACAGCCACTCTGGAGAAGTGTACGGTGTGTCCTGAAACATCGAAAAAACACAGCTTAGGGAGCATAGGGCACGTCCACTCATGGGCGTATAAATTGGGAAAACTAAAAATCAGCAAGACACAGGCACCCCAAAGTTTAGGGCTGCTCTGTTGTCAAGAACCTCCACTTCATGACACCTTAAATATACCAGGAAAGAGAAAAATGGATAAAGAAGTTGTGGTCCTTATGTACAATGGAATATCACTCAGACATGAAATCAATGTCATAAGGCTAGTAGAAGCAAGATGAGTGGATTTAGGTACGATGATTCTAAGTGAAATAAGTCACACAGAAAAAGACACTTATCATAAGCTCTCACTTATAGAGGGAATGTAGAAACCGCTACACTTGAACTGAATTACAAAACAGAACAGAGTCACACGTGTAGAAAACACACGATGGCTGCTTAACGGGAAAGGTGAGGTGGGGTGATGCATAAAACAAGGGTTTCAAATTCGCTCAGATACCGTTCCATATACCCAATATGTAATAGACAAGACCTACTCCTTGCTCAGTGAACTGGACTCAACACCCCCTATTCACCGCACAAGAATATATGTGACTAGTAAGAATCTTAAAACCTATGTATTGATATCTGTCTGGAAGTGAGTCAAGTGGGTGTAAAGCCGCATAAACACAGCCGTGAAAAGCAGCTAAACCCCATTATAAAAATAAATTACTTTTAAAAACCCGTAAAACAAAGACAGTGAAAGAGAGAGAAATTCTTACAAAATTCGTTCAGAGGCTGTGATGCAACCTGGATTGACCATATCTAGACCCACAGCTGGATGAGACATAAGGTTGGACACTCTTGGGGCTGAAAGGTTTTGTGAGGTTGGGTGAGCAAACGCAGACCCTTTAAAGTAATACTGCCTGGTACCCATCCCATGGGTCCCAAATCTCCAGGTTCAAGGGCATCTTCCTACATCGAAAACATGCATGAGAAACCCAGAAGATGGTACACCGTGTGATTTTAAAAGGTTTCTAATACGCACCTCATTTCTCATCTCCTTGTGCTCGGGTTCGCCTTTCCAGCTACTTTACTAGCAATCTCCCTACTTGGAGAATCAGCACTTTAAGCTCCTGTTCCCTACAGGTTGCAATTTGTCCTGAGGATGAACGGGAAGAGGGGCAACCAATGAGAGACTAGATCTAGGTGTTGGGACAGGCACAGGTCACTCTATTTTCCCATCAGGAAGAAGAATTAACCACAGGCTCAGCCTGCCGCCCAGAAGCAGAATAGGGCCTGAGGCAATCCCGCGCTTTTGCGGACAGCTCCCAAAAAAGCCAGTTGAAAAATGGAGCTCAGGGACACTGCAATTCACAAACCCGCAGAGCTATAAATGATAACTCTCATCCACAGATATATTGAGGGAAGGCAACGAAGAGGATTTGAAAGCAAGGCAGAATTGCAGGAAACAGGTTTCAGGAGGTACATTCGAATCGCCTTTAAAGCACATGAAAAGTGGCAAAACGTCGACAATGATGCCCTTGGCCAAACAGGGCGTATGCGTTTTTTCCTGAATATATTCAGGAAAAAACGCATACGCCCTGTTTGGCCAACCAAGCAACCTGGAAAGGCTAATCAGCGCTACAAAGAAGTCTCGCTTCCCATCGGTCAAAAGGGCCATGCTGCAAAAAGTGTCAAAACCAGAAATGCAGGACAGGCCATGGAGAAATGGCAGCCTTGCTACGCTGATGGGCGGGATGTAAATTGCCAACAGCCACTCTGGAGAAGTGTACGGTGTGTCCTGAAACATCGAAAAAACACAGCTTAGGGAGCATAGGGCACGTCCTCTCATGGGCGTATAAATTGGGAAAACTAAAAATCAGCAAGACACAGGCACCCTAAAGTTTAGGGCTGCTCTGTTGACAAGAACCTCCACTTCATGACACCTTAAATATCCCAGGAAAGAGAAAAATGGATAAAGAAGTTGTGGTCCTTATGTACAATGGAATATCACTCAGACATGAAATCAATGTCATAAGGCTAGTAGAAGCAAGATGAGTGGATTTAGGTACGACGATTCTAAGTGAAATAAGTCACACAGAAAAAGACACTTATCATAAGCTATCACTTATAGAGGGAATGTAAAAACCGCTACACATGAACTGAATTACAAAACAGAACAGAGTCACACGTTTAGAAAACACACTATGGCTGCTTAACGGGAAAGGTGAGGTGGGGTGATGCATAAAACAAGGGTTTCAAATTCGCTCAGATACCGTTCCATACACCCAATATGTAATAGACAAGACCTACTCCTTGCTCAGTGAACTGGACTCAACACCCCCTATTCACCGCACAAGAATATATGTGACTAGTAAGAATCTTAAAACCTATGTATTGATATCTGTCTAGAAGTGAGTCAAGTGGGTGTAAAGCCGCATAAACACAGCCGTGAAAAGCAGCTAAACCCCATTATAAAAATAAATTACTTTTAAAAACCCGTAAAACAAAGACAGTGAAAGAGAGAGAAATTCTTACAAAATTCTTTCAGAGGCTGTGATGCAACCTGGATTGACCATATCTAGACCCACAGGTGGATGAGACATAAGGGTGGACAATCTTGGGGCTGAAAGTTTGGGTGAGGTTGGGTGAGCAAACGCACACCCTTTAAAGTAATACTGCCTGGTACCCATCCCATGGGTCCCAAATCTCCAGGTTCAAGGGCATCTTCCTACATCGAAAACATGCATGAGAAACCCAGAAGATGGTACACCGTGTGATTTTGAAAGGTTTCTAATACGCACCTCATTTCTCATCTCCTTGTGCTCGGGTTCGCCTTTCCAGCTACTTTACTAGCAATCTCCCTACTTGGAGAATCACCACCTTTAAGCTCCTGTTCCCTACAGGTTGCAATTTGTCCTGAGGATGAACGGGAAGAGGGGCAACCAATGAGAGACTAGATCTAGGTGTTGGGACAGGCACAGCTCACTCTCTTTTCCCATCGGGAAGAAGAATTAACCACAGGCTCAGCCTGCCGCCCAGAAGCAGAATAGGGCCTGAGACAATCCTGCGCTTTTGCGGCCAGCTCCCAAAAAAGCCAGTTGAAAAATGGAGCTCAGGGACACTGCAATTCAGAAACCCGCAGATCTATAAATGATAACTCTCATCCACAGATATATTGAGGGAAGGCAACGAAGAGGATTTGAAAGCAAGGCAGAATTGCAGGAAACAGGTTTCAGGAGGTAGATTCGAATCGCCTTTAAAGCACATGAAAAGTGGCAAAACGTCGACAATGATGCCCTTGGCCAAAAAGGGCGTATGCGTTTTTTCCTGAATATACTTAGGAAAAAACGCATACGCCCTTTTTGGCCAACCAAGCAACCTGGAAAGGCAAATCAGTGCTACAAAGAAGTCTCGCTTCCCATCGGTCAAAAGTGCCATGCTGCAAAAAGTGTCAAAACCAGAACTGCAGGACAGGCCATGGAGAAATGGCAGCCTTGCTACGCTGATGGGCGGGATGTAAATTGCCAACAGCCACTCTGGAGAAGTGTACGGTTTGTCCTGAAACATCGAAAAAACACAGCTTAGGGAGCATAGGGCACGTCCACTCATGGGCGTATAAATTGGGAAAACTAAAAATCAGCAAGACACAGGCACCCCAAAGTTTAGGGCTGCTCTGTTGACAAGAACCTCCACTTCATGACACCTTAAATATCCCAGGAAAGAGAAAAATGGATAAAAAAGTTGTGGTCCTTATGTACAATGGAATATCACTCAGACATGAAATCAATGTCATAAGGCTAGTAGAAGCAAGATGAGTGGATTTAGGTACGATGATTCTAAGTGAAATAAGTCACACAGAAAAAGGCACTTATCATAAGCTATCACTTATAGAGGGAATGTAATAACCGCTACACTTGAACTGAATTACAAAACAGAACAGAGTCACACGTTTAGAAAACACACTATGGCTGCTTAACGGGAAAGGTGAGGTGGGGTGAGGCATAAAACTAGGGTTTCAAATTCGCTCAGATACCGTTCCATACACCCAATATGTAATAGACAAGACCTACTCCTTGCTCAGTGAACTGGACTCAACACCCCCTATTCACCGCACAAGAATATATGTGACTATTAAGAATCTTAAAACCTATGCATTGATATCTGTCTGGAAGTGAGTCAAGTGGGTGTAAAGCCGCATAAACACAGCCGTGAAAAGCAGCTAAACCCCATTATAAAAATAAATTACTTTTAAAAACCCGTAAAACAAAGACAGTGAAAGAGAGAGAAATTCTTACAAAATTCGTTCAGAGGCTGTGATGCAACCTGGATTGACCATATCTAGACCCACAGTTGGATGAGACATAAGGGTGGACACTCTTGGGGCTGAAAGGTTGGGTGAGGTTGGGTGAGCAAACGCAGACCCTTTAAAGTAATACTGCCTGGTACCCATCCCATGGGTCCCAAATCTCCAGGTTCAAGGGCATCTTCCTACATCGAAAACATGCATGAGAAACCCAGAAGATGGTACACCGTGTGATTTTGAAAGGTTTCTAATACGCACCTCATTTCTCATCTCCTTGTGCTCGGGTTCGCCTTTCCAGCTACTTTACTAGCAATCTCCCTACTTGGAGAATCAGCACCTTTAAGCTCCTGTTCCCTACAGGTTGCAATTTGTCCTGAGGATGAACGGGAAGAGGGGCAACCAATGAGAGACTAGATCTAGGTGTTGGGACAGGCACAGGTCACTCTATTTCCCATCAGGAAGAAGAATTAACCACAGGCTAAGCCTGCCGCCCAGAAGCAGAATAGGGCCTGAGGCAATCCCGCACTTTTGCGGCCAGCTCCCAAAAAAGCCAGTTGAAAAATGGAGCTCAGGGACACTGCAATTCAGAAACCCGCAGAGTTATGAATGATAACTCTCATCCACAGATATATTGAGGGAAGGCAACGAAGAGGATTTGAAAGCAAGGCAGAATTGCAGGAAACAGATTTCAGGAGGTAGATTCGAATCGCCTTTAAAGCACATGAAAAGCGGCAAAACGTCGACAATGATGCCCTTGGCCAAAAAGGGCGTATGCGTTTTTTCCTGAATATATTCAGGAAAAAACGCATACGCCCTTTTTGGCCAACCAAGCAACCTGGAAAGGCAAATCAGTGCTACAAAGAAGTCTCGCTCCCCATTGGTCAAAAGTGCCATGCTGCAAAAAGTGTCAAAACCAGAAATGCAGGACAGGCCATGGAGAAATGGCAGCCTTGCTACGCTGATGGGCGGAATGTAAATTGCCAACAGCCACTCTGGAGAAGTGTACGGTGTGTCCTGAAACATCGAAAAAACACAGCTTAGGGAGCATAGGGCACGTCCACTCATGGGCGTATAAATTGGGAAAACTAAAAATCAGCAAGACACAGGCACCCCAAAGTTTAGGGCTGCTCTGTTGTCAAGAACCTCCACTTCATGACACCTTAAATATACCAGGAAAGAGAAAAATGGATAAAGAAGTTGTGGTCCTTATGTACAATGGAATATCACTCAGACATGAAATCAATGTCATAAGGCTAGTAGAAGCAAGATGAGTGGATTTAGGTACGATGATTCTAAGTGAAATAAGTCACACAGAAAAAGACACTTATCATAAGCTCTCACTTATAGAGGGAATGTAAAAACCGCTACACTTGAACTGAATTACAAAACAGAACAGAGTCACACGTGTAGAAAACACACGATGGCTGCTTAACGGGAAAGGTGAGGTGGGGTGATGCATAAAACAAGGGTTTCAAATTCGCTCAGATACCGTTCCATACACCCAATATGTAATATACAAGACCTACTCCTTGCTCAGTGAACTGGATTCAACACCCCCTATTCACCGCACAAGAATATATGTGACTAGTAAGAATCTTAAAACCTATGTATTGATATCTGTCTGGAAGTGAGTCAAGTGGGTGTAAAGCCGCATAAACACAGCCGTGAAAAGCAGCTAAACCCCATTATAAAAATAAATTACTTTTAAAAACCCGTAAAACAAAGACAGTGAAACAGAGAGAAATTCTTACAAAATTCGTTCAGAGGCTGTGATGCAACCTGGATTGACCATATCTAGACCCACAGCTGGATGAGACATAAGGGTGGACACTCTTGGGGCTGAAACGTTGGGTGAGGTTGGGTGAGCAAATGCAGACTCTTTAAAGTAATACTGCCTGGTACCCATCCCATGGGTCCCAAATCTCCAGGTTCAAGGGCATCTTCCTACATCGAAAACATGCATGAGAAACCCAGAAGATGGTACACCGTGTGATTTTGAAAGGTTTCTAATACGCACCTCATTTCTCATCTCCTTGTGCTCGGGTTCGCCTTTCCAGCTATTTTACTAGCAATCTCCCTACTTGGAGAATCAGCACCTTTAAGCTCCTGTCCCCTACAGGATGCAATTTGTCCTGAGGATGAACGGGAAGAGGGGCAACCAATGAGAGACTAGATCTATGTGTTGGGACAGGCACAGGTCACTCTATTTTCCCATCGGGAAGAAGAATTAACCACAGGCTCAGCCTGCCGCCCAGAAGCAGAATAGGGCCTGAGGCAATCCCGAGCTTTTGCGGACAGCTCCCAAAAATCCAGTTGAAAAATGGAGCTCAGGGACACTGCAATTCACAAACCCGCAGAGCTATAAATGATAACTCTCATCCACAGATATATTGAGGGAAGGCAACGAAGACGATTTGAAAGCAAGGCAGAATTGCAGGAAACAGGTTTCAGGAGGTAGATTCGAATCGCCTTTAAAGCATATGAAAAGCGGCAAAACGTCGACAATGATGCCCTTGGCCAAACAGGGCGTATGCGTTTTTTCCTGAATATATTCAGGAAAAAACGCATACGCCCTGTTTGGCCAACCAAGCAACCTGGAAAGGCAAATCAGTGCTACAAAGAAGTCTCGCTTCCCATCGGTCTAAAGTGCCATGCTGCAAAAAGTGTCAAAACCAGAAATGCAGGACAGGCCATGGAGAAATGGCAGCCTTGCTACGCTGATGGGCGGGATGTAAATTGCCAACAGCCACTCTGGAAAAGTGTATGGTGTGTCCTGAAACATCGAAAACACACAGCTTAGGGAGCATAGGGCACGTCCACTCATGGGCGTATAAATTGGGAAAACTAAAAATCAGCAAGACACAGGCACCCCAAAGTTTAGGGCTGCTCTTTTGACAAGAACCTCCACTTCATGACACCTTAAATATCCCAGGAAAGAGAAAAATGGATAAAGAAGTTGTGGTCCTTATGTACAATGGAATATCACTCAGACATGAAATCAATGTCATAAGGCTAGTAGAAGCAAGATGAGTGGATTTAGGTACGATGATCCTAAGTGAAATAAGTCACACAGAAAAAGACACTTATCATAAGCTATCACTTATAGAGGGAATGTAATAACCGCTACACTTGAACTGAATTACAAAACAGAACAGAGTCACACGTTTAGAAAACACACTATGGCTGCTTAACGGGAAAGGTGAGGTGGGGTGAGGCATAAAACAAGGGTTTCAAATTCGCTCAGATACCGTTCCATACACCCAATATGTAATAGACAAGACCTACTCCTTGCTCAGTGAACTGGACTCAACACCCCCTATTCACCGCACAAGAATATATGTGACTATTAAGAATCTTAAAACCTATGCATTGATATCTGTCTGGAAGTGAGTCAAGTGGGTGTAAAGCCGCATAAACACAGCCGTGAAAAGCAGCTAAACCCCATTATAAAAATAAATTACTTTTAAAAACCCGTAAAACAAAGACAGTGAAAGAGAGAGAAATTCTTACAAAATTCGTTCAGAGGCTGTGATGCAACCTGGATTGACCATATCTAGACCCACAGTTGGATGAGACATAAGGGTGGACACTCTTGGGGCTGAAAGGTTGGGTGAGGTTGGGTGAGCAAACGCAGACCCTTTAAAGTAATACTGCCTGGTACCCATCCCATGGGTCCCAAATCTCCAGGTTCAAGGGCATCTTCCTACATCGAAAACATGCATGAGAAACCCAGAAGATGGTACACCGTGTGATTTTGAAAGGTTTCTAATACGCACCTCATTTCTCATCTCCTTGTGCTCGGGTTCGCCTTTCCAGCTACTTTACTAGCAATCTCCCTACTTGGAGAATCAGCACCTTTAAGCTCCTGTTCCCTACAGGTTGCAATTTGTCCTGAGGATGAACGGGAAGAGGGGCAACCAATGAGAGACTAGATCTAGGTGTTGGGACAGGCACAGGTCACTCTATTTCCCATCAGGAAGAAGAATTAACCACAGGCTAAGCCTGCCGCCCAGAAGCAGAATAGGGCCTGAGGCAATCCCGCACTTTTGCGGCCAGCTCCCAAAAAAGCCAGTTGAAAAATGGAGCTCAGGGACACTGCAATTCAGAAACCCGCAGAGTTATGAATGATAACTCTCATCCACAGATATATTGAGGGAAGGCAACGAAGAGGATTTGAAAGCAAGGCAGAATTGCAGGAAACAGATTTCAGGAGGTAGATTCGAATCGCCTTTAAAGCACATGAAAAGCGGCAAAACGTCGACAATGATGCCCTTGGCCAAAAAGGGCGTATGCGTTTTTTCCTGAATATATTCAGGAAAAAACGCATACGCCCTTTTTGGCCAACCAAGCAACCTGGAAAGGCAAATCAGTGCTACAAAGAAGTCTCGCTCCCCATTGGTCAAAAGTGCCATGCTGCAAAAAGTGTCAAAACCAGAAATGCAGGACAGGCCATGGAGAAATGGCAGCCTTGCTACGCTGATGGGCGGAATGTAAATTGCCAACAGCCACTCTGGAGAAGTGTACGGTGTGTCCTGAAACATCGAAAAAACACAGCTTAGGGAGCATAGGGCACGTCCACTCATGGGCGTATAAATTGGGAAAACTAAAAATCAGCAAGACACAGGCACCCCAAAGTTTAGGGCTGCTCTGTTGTCAAGAACCTCCACTTCATGACACCTTAAATATACCAGGAAAGAGAAAAATGGATAAAGAAGTTGTGGTCCTTATGTACAATGGAATATCACTCAGACATGAAATCAATGTCATAAGGCTAGTAGAAGCAAGATGAGTGGATTTAGGTACGATGATTCTAAGTGAAATAAGTCACACAGAAAAAGACACTTATCATAAGCTCTCACTTATAGAGGGAATGTAGAAACCGCTACACTTGAACTGAATTACAAAACAGAACAGAGTCACACGTGTAGAAAACACACGATGGCTGCTTAACGGGAAAGGTGAGGTGGGGTGATGCATAAAACAAGGGTTTCAAATTCGCTCAGATACCGTTCCATACACCCAATATGTAATATACAAGACCTACTCCTTGCTCAGTGAACTGGATTCAACACCCCCTATTCACCGCACAAGAATATATGTGACTAGTAAGAATCTTAAAACCTATGTATTGATATCTGTCTGGAAGTGAGTCAAGTGGGTGTAAAGCCGCATAAACACAGCCGTGAAAAGCAGCTAAACCCCATTATAAAAATAAATTACTTTTAAAAACCCGTAAAACAAAGACAGTGAAACAGAGAGAAATTCTTACAAAATTCGTTCAGAGGCTGTGATGCAACCTGGATTGACCATATCTAGACCCACAGCTGGATGAGACATAAGGGTGGACACTCTTGGGGCTGAAACGTTGGGTGAGGTTGGGTGAGCAAACGCAGACTCTTTAAAGTAATACTGCCTGGTACCCATCCCATGGGTCCCAAATCTCCAGGTTCAAGGGCATCTTCCTACATCGAAAACATGCATGAGAAACCCAGAAGATGGTACACCGTGTGATTTTGAAAGGTTTCTAATACGCACCTCATTTCTCATCTCCTTGTGCTCGGGTTCGCCTTTCCAGCTATTTTACTAGCAATCTCCCTACTTGGAGAATCAGCACCTTTAAGCTCCTGTCCCCTACAGGATGCAATTTGTCCTGAGGATGAACGGGAAGAGGGGCAACCAATGAGAGACTAGATCTATGTGTTGGGACAGGCACAGGTCACTCTATTTTCCCATCGGGAAGAAGAATTAACCACAGGCTCAGCCTGCCGCCCAGAAGCAGAATAGGGCCTGAGGCAATCCCGAGCTTTTGCGGACAGCTCCCAAAAATCCAGTTGAAAAATGGAGCTCAGGGACACTGCAATTCACAAACCCGCAGAGCTATAAATGATAACTCTCATCCACAGATATATTGAGGGAAGGCAACGAAGACGATTTGAAAGCAAGGCAGAATTGCAGGAAACAGGTTTCAGGAGGTAGATTCGAATCGCCTTTAAAGCATATGAAAAGCGGCAAAACGTCGACAATGATGCCCTTGGCCAAACAGGGCGTATGCGTTTTTTCCTGAATATATTCAGGAAAAAACGCATACGCCCTGTTTGGCCAACCAAGCAACCTGGAAAGGCAAATCAGTGCTACAAAGAAGTCTCGCTTCCCATCGGTCTAAAGTGCCATGCTGCAAAAAGTGTCAAAACCAGAAATGCAGGACAGGCCATGGAGAAATGGCAGCCTTGCTACGCTGATGGGCGGGATGTAAATTGCCAACAGCCACTCTGGAAAAGTGTATGGTGTGTCCTGAAACATCGAAAACACACAGCTTAGGGAGCATAGGGCACGTCCACTCATGGGCGTATAAATTGGGAAAACTAAAAATCAGCAAGACACAGGCACCCCAAAGTTTAGGGCTGCTCTTTTGACAAGAACCTCCACTTCATGACACCTTAAATATCCCAGGAAAGAGAAAAATGGATAAAGAAGTTGTGGTCCTTATGTACAATGGAATATCACTCAGACATGAAATCAATGTCATAAGGCTAGTAGAAGCAAGATGAGTGGATTTAGGTACGATGATCCTAAGTGAAATAAGTCACACAGAAAAAGACACTTATCATAAGCTATCACTTATAGAGGGAATGTAAAAACCGCTACACTTGAACTGAATTACAAAACAGAACAGAGTCACACGTTTAGAAAACACACGATGGCTGCTTAACGGGAAAGGTGAGGTGGGGTGATGCATAAAACAAGGGTTTCAAATTCGCTCAGATACCGTTCCATATACCCAATATGTAATAGACAAGACCTACTCCTTGCTCAGTGAACTGGACTCAACACCCCCTATTCACCGCACAAGAATATATGTGACTAGTAAGAATCTTAAAACCTATGTATTGATATCTGTCTGGAAGTGAGTCAAGTGGGTGTAAAGCCGCATAAACACAGCCGTGAAAAGCAGCTAAACCCCATTATAAAAATAAATTACTTTTAAAAACCCGTAAAACAAAGACAGTGAAAGAGAGAGAAATTCTTACAAAATTCGTTCAGAGGCTGTGATGCAACCTGGATTGACCATATCTAGACCCACAGCTGGATGAGACATAAGGTTGGACACTCTTGGGGCTGAAAGGTTTTGTGAGGTTGGGTGAGCAAACGCAGACCCTTTAAAGTAATACTGCCTGGTACCCATCCCATGGGTCCCAAATCTCCAGGTTCAAGGGCATCTTCCTACATCGAAAACATGCATGAGAAACCCAGAAGATGGTACACCGTGTGATTTTAAAAGGTTTCTAATACGCACCTCATTTCTCATCTCCTTGTGCTCGGGTTCGCCTTTCCAGCTATTTTACTAGCAATCTCCCTACTTGGAGAATCAGCACTTTAAGCTCCTGTTCCCTACAGGTTGCAATTTGTCCTGAGGATGAACGGGAAGAGGGGCAACCAATGAGAGACTAGATCTAGGTGTTGGGACAGGCACAGGTCACTCTATTTTCCCATCAGGAAGAAGAATTAACCACAGGCTCAGCCTGCCGCCCAGAAGCAGAATAGGGCCTGAGGCAATCCCGCGCTTTTGCGGACAGCTCCCAAAAAAGCCAGTTGAAAAATGGAGCTCAGGGACACTGCAATTCACAAACCCGCAGAGCTATAAATGATAACTCTCATCCACAGATATATTGAGGGAAGGCAACGAAGAGGATTTGAAAGCAAGGCAGAATTGCAGGAAACAGGTTTCAGGAGGTACATTCGAATCGCCTTTAAAGCACATGAAAAGTGGCAAAACGTCGACAATGATGCCCTTGGCCAAACAGGGCGTATGCGTTTTTTCCTGAATATATTCAGGAAAAAACGCATACGCCCTGTTTGGCCAACCAAGCAACCTGGAAAGGCTAATCAGCGCTACAAAGAAGTCTCGCTTCCCATCGGTCAAAAGGGCCATGCTGCAAAAAGTGTCAAAACCAGAAATGCAGGACAGGCCATGGAGAAATGGCAGCCTTGCTACGCTGATGGGCGGGATGTAAATTGCCAACAGCCACTCTGGAGAAGTGTACGGTGTGTCCTGAAACATCGAAAAAACACAGCTTAGGGAGCATAGGGCACGTCCTCTCATGGGCGTATAAATTGGGAAAACTAAAAATCAGCAAGACACAGGCACCCTAAAGTTTAGGGCTGCTCTGTTGACAAGAACCTCCACTTCATGACACCTTAAATATCCCAGGAAAGAGAAAAATGGATAAAGAAGTTGTGGTCCTTATGTACAATGGAATATCACTCAGACATGAAATCAATGTCATAAGGCTAGTAGAAGCAAGATGAGTGGATTTAGGTACGACGATTCTAAGTGAAATAAGTCACACAGAAAAAGACACTTATCATAAGCTATCACTTATAGAGGGAATGTAAAAACCGCTACACATGAACTGAATTACAAAACAGAACAGAGTCACACGTTTAGAAAACACACTATGGCTGCTTAACGGGAAAGGTGAGGTGGGGTGATGCATAAAACAAGGGTTTCAAATTCGCTCAGATACCGTTCCATACACCCAATATGTAATAGACAAGACCTACTCCTTGCTCAGTGAACTGGACTCAACACCCCCTATTCACCGCACAAGAATATATGTGACTAGTAAGAATCTTAAAACCTATGTATTGATATCTGTCTAGAAGTGAGTCAAGTGGGTGTAAAGCCGCATAAACACAGCCGTGAAAAGCAGCTAAACCCCATTATAAAAATGAATTACTTTTAAAAACCCGTAAAACAAAGACAGTGAAAGAGAGAGAAATTCTTACAAAATTCTTTCAGAGGCTGTGATGCAACCTGGATTGACCATATCTAGACCCACAGCTGGATGAGACATAAGGGTGGACAATCTTGGGGCTGAAAGTTTGGGTGAGGTTGGGTGAGCAAACGCACACCCTTTAAATTAATACTGCCTGGTACCCATCCCATGGGTCCCAAATCTCCAGGTTCAAGGGCATCTTCCTACATCGAAAACATGCATGAGAAACCCAGAAGATGGTACACCGTGTGATTTTGAAAGGTTTCTAATACGCACCTCATTTCTCATCTCCTTGTGCTCGGGTTCGCCTTTCCAGCTACTTTACTAGCAATCTCCCTACTTGGAGAATCACCACCTTTAAGCTCCTGTTCCCTACAGGTTGCAATTTGTCCTGAGGATGAACGGGAAGAGGGGCAACCAATGAGAGACTAGATCTAGGTGTTGGGACAGGCACAGCTCACTCTATTTTCCCATCGGGAAGAAGAATTAACCACAGGCTCAGCCTGCCGCCCAGAAGCAGAATAGGGCCTGAGACAATCCTGCGCTTTTGCGGCCAGCTCCCAAAAAAGCCAGTTGAAAAATGGAGCTCAGGGACACTGCAATTCAGAAACCCGCAGATCTATAAATGATAACTCTCATCCACAGATATATTGAGGGAAGGCAACGAAGAGGATTTGAAAGCAAGGCAGAATTGCAGGAAACAGGTTTCAGGAGGTAGATTCGAATCGCCTTTAAAGCACATGAAAAGTGGCAAAACGTCGACAATGATGCCCTTGGCCAAAAAGGGCGTATGCGTTTTTTCCTGAATATACTTAGGAAAAAACGCATACGCCCTTTTTGGCCAACCAAGCAACCTGGAAAGGCAAATCAGTGCTACAAAGAAGTCTCGCTTCCCATCGGTCAAAAGTGCCATGCTGCAAAAAGTGTCAAAACCAGAACTGCAGGACAGGCCATGGAGAAATGGCAGCCTTGCTACGCTGATGGGCGGGATGTAAATTGCCAACAGCCACTCTGGAGAAGTGTACGGTTTGTCCTGAAACATCGAAAAAACACAGCTTAGGGTGCATAGGGCACGTCCACTCATGGGCGTATAAATTGGGAAAACTAAAAATCAGCAAGACACAGGCACCCCAAAGTTTAGGGCTGCTCTGTTGACAAGAACCTCCACTTCATGACACCTTAAATATCCCAGGAAAGAGAAAAATGGATAAAAAAGTTGTGGTCCTTATGTACAATGGAATATCACTCAGACATGAAATCAATGTCATAAGGCTAGTAGAAGCAAGATGAGTGGATTTAGGTACGATGATTCTAAGTGAAATAAGTCACACAGAAAAAGGCACTTATCATAAGCTATCACTTATAGAGGGAATGTAATAACCGCTACACTTGAACTGAATTACAAAACAGAACAGAGTCACACGTTTAGAAAACACACTATGGCTGCTTAACGGGAAAGGTGAGGTGGGGTGAGGCATAAAACAAGGGTTTCAAATTCGCTCAGATACCGTTCCATACACCCAATATGTAATAGACAAGACCTACTCCTTGCTCAGTGAACTGGACTCAACACCCCCTATTCACCGCACAAGAATATATGTGACTATTAAGAATCTTAAAACCTATGCATTGATATCTGTCTGGAAGTGAGTCAAGTGGGTGTAAAGCCGCATAAACACAGCCGTGAAAAGCAGCTAAACCCCATTATAAAAATAAATTACTTTTAAAAACCCGTAAAACAAAGACAGTGAAAGAGAGAGAAATTCTTACAAAATTCGTTCAGAGGCTGTGATGCAACCTGGATTGACCATATCTAGACCCACAGTTGGATGAGACATAAGGGTGGACACTCTTGGGGCTGAAAGGTTGGGTGAGGTTGGGTGAGCAAACGCAGACCCTTTAAAGTAATACTGCCTGGTACCCATCCCATGGGTCCCAAATCTCCAGGTTCAAGGGCATCTTCCTACATCGAAAACATGCATGAGAAACCCAGAAGATGGTACACCGTGTGATTTTGAAAGGTTTCTAATACGCACCTCATTTCTCATCTCCTTGTGCTCGGGTTCGCCTTTCCAGCTACTTTACTAGCAATCTCCCTACTTGGAGAATCAGCACCTTTAAGCTCCTGTTCCCTACAGGTTGCAATTTGTCCTGAGGATGAACGGGAAGAGGGGCAACCAATGAGAGACTAGATCTAGGTGTTGGGACAGGCACAGGTCACTCTATTTCCCATCAGGAAGAAGAATTAACCACAGGCTAAGCCTGCCGCCCAGAAGCAGAATAGGGCCTGAGGCAATCCCGCACTTTTGCGGCCAGCTCCCAAAAAAGCCAGTTGAAAAATGGAGCTCAGGGACACTGCAATTCAGAAACCCGCAGAGTTATGAATGATAACTCTCATCCACAGATATATTGAGGGAAGGCAACGAAGAGGATTTGAAAGCAAGGCAGAATTGCAGGAAACAGATTTCAGGAGGTAGATTCGAATCGCCTTTAAAGCACATGAAAAGCGGCAAAACGTCGACAATGATGCCCTTGGCCAAAAAGGGCGTATGCGTTTTTTCCTGAATATATTCAGGAAAAAACGCATACGCCCTTTTTGGCCAACCAAGCAACCTGGAAAGGCAAATCAGTGCTACAAAGAAGTCTCGCTCCCCATTGGTCAAAAGTGCCATGCTGCAAAAAGTGTCAAAACCAGAAATGCAGGACAGGCCATGGAGAAATGGCAGCCTTGCTACGCTGATGGGCGGAATGTAAATTGCCAACAGCCACTCTGGAGAAGTGTACGGTGTGTCCTGAAACATCGAAAAAACACAGCTTAGGGAGCATAGGGCACGTCCACTCATGGGCGTATAAATTGGGAAAACTAAAAATCAGCAAGACACAGGCACCCCAAAGTTTAGGGCTGCTCTGTTGTCAAGAACCTCCACTTCATGACACCTTAAATATACCAGGAAAGAGAAAAATGGATAAAGAAGTTGTGGTCCTTATGTACAATGGAATATCACTCAGACATGAAATCAATGTCATAAGGCTAGTAGAAGCAAGATGAGTGGATTTAGGTACGATGATTCTAAGTGAAATAAGTCACACAGAAAAAGACACTTATCATAAGCTCTCACTTATAGAGGGAATGTAGAAACCGCTACACTTGAACTGAATTACAAAACAGAACAGAGTCACACGTGTAGAAAACACACGATGGCTGCTTAACGGGAAAGGTGAGGTGGGGTGATGCATAAAACAAGGGTTTCAAATTCGCTCAGATACCGTTCCATACACCCAATATGTAATATACAAGACCTACTCCTTGCTCAGTGAACTGGATTCAACACCCCCTATTCACCGCACAAGAATATATGTGACTAGTAAGAATCTTAAAACCTATGTATTGATATCTGTCTGGAAGTGAGTCAAGTGGGTGTAAAGCCGCATAAACACAGCCGTGAAAAGCAGCTAAACCCCATTATAAAAATAAATTACTTTTAAAAACCCGTAAAACAAAGACAGTGAAACAGAGAGAAATTCTTACAAAATTCGTTCAGAGGCTGTGATGCAACCTGGATTGACCATATCTAGACCCACAGCTGGATGAGACATAAGGGTGGACACTCTTGGGGCTGAAACGTTGGGTGAGGTTGGGTGAGCAAACGCAGACTCTTTAAAGTAATACTGCCTGGTACCCATCCCATGGGTCCCAAATCTCCAGGTTCAAGGGCATCTTCCTACATCGAAAACATGCATGAGAAACCCAGAAGATGGTACACCGTGTGATTTTGAAAGGTTTCTAATACGCACCTCATTTCTCATCTCCTTGTGCTCGGGTTCGCCTTTCCAGCTATTTTACTAGCAATCTCCCTACTTGGAGAATCAGCACCTTTAAGCTCCTGTCCCCTACAGGATGCAATTTGTCCTGAGGATGAACGGGAAGAGGGGCAACCAATGAGAGACTAGATCTATGTGTTGGGACAGGCACAGGTCACTCTATTTTCCCATCGGGAAGAAGAATTAACCACAGGCTCAGCCTGCCGCCCAGAAGCAGAATAGGGCCTGAGGCAATCCCGAGCTTTTGCGGACAGCTCCCAAAAATCCAGTTGAAAAATGGAGCTCAGGGACACTGCAATTCACAAACCCGCAGAGCTATAAATGATAACTCTCATCCACAGATATATTGAGGGAAGGCAACGAAGACGATTTGAAAGCAAGGCAGAATTGCAGGAAACAGGTTTCAGGAGGTAGATTCGAATCGCCTTTAAAGCATATGAAAAGCGGCAAAACGTCGACAATGATGCCCTTGGCCAAACAGGGCGTATGCGTTTTTTCCTGAATATATTCAGGAAAAAACGCATACGCCCTGTTTGGCCAACCAAGCAACCTGGAAAGGCAAATCAGTGCTACAAAGAAGTCTCGCTTCCCATCGGTCTAAAGTGCCATGCTGCAAAAAGTGTCAAAACCAGAAATGCAGGACAGGCCATGGAGAAATGGCAGCCTTGCTACGCTGATGGGCGGGATGTAAATTGCCAACAGCCACTCTGGAAAAGTGTATGGTGTGTCCTGAAACATCGAAAACACACAGCTTAGGGAGCATAGGGCACGTCCACTCATGGGCGTATAAATTGGGAAAACTAAAAATCAGCAAGACACAGGCACCCCAAAGTTTAGGGCTGCTCTTTTGACAAGAACCTCCACTTCATGACACCTTAAATATCCCAGGAAAGAGAAAAATGGATAAAGAAGTTGTGGTCCTTATGTACAATGGAATATCACTCAGACATGAAATCAATGTCATAAGGCTAGTAGAAGCAAGATGAGTGGATTTAGGTACGATGATCCTAAGTGAAATAAGTCACACAGAAAAAGACACTTATCATAAGCTATCACTTATAGAGGGAATGTAAAAACCGCTACACTTGAACTGAATTACAAAACAGAACAGAGTCACACGTTTAGAAAACACACGATGGCTGCTTAACGGGAAAGGTGAGGTGGGGTGATGCATAAAACAAGGGTTTCAAATTCGCTCAGATACCGTTCCATATACCCAATATGTAATAGACAAGACCTACTCCTTGCTCAGTGAACTGGACTCAACACCCCCTATTCACCGCACAAGAATATATGTGACTAGTAAGAATCTTAAAACCTATGTATTGATATCTGTCTGGAAGTGAGTCAAGTGGGTGTAAAGCCGCATAAACACAGCCGTGAAAAGCAGCTAAACCCCATTATAAAAATAAATTACTTTTAAAAACCCGTAAAACAAAGACAGTGAAAGAGAGAGAAATTCTTACAAAATTCGTTCAGAGGCTGTGATGCAACCTGGATTGACCATATCTAGACCCACAGCTGGATGAGACATAAGGTTGGACACTCTTGGGGCTGAAAGGTTGGGTGAGGTTGGGTGAGCAAACGCAGACCCTTTAAAGTAATACTGCCTGGTACCCATCCCATGGGTCCCAAATCTCCAGGTTCAAGGGCATCTTCCTACATCGAAAACATGCATGAGAAACCCAGAAGATGGTACACCGTGTGATTTTGAAAGGTTTCTAATACGCACCTCATTTCTCATCTCCTTGTGCTCGGGTTCGCCTTTCCAGCTACTTTACTAGCAATCTCCCTACTTGGAGAATCAGCACTTTTAAGCTCCTGTTCCCTACAGGTTGCAATTTGTCCTGAGGATGAACGGGAAGAGGGGCAACCAATGAGAGACTAGATCTAGGTGTTGGGACAGGCACAGGTCACTCTATTTTCCCATCAGGAAGAAGAATTAACCACAGGCTCAGCCTGCCGCCCAGAAGCAGAATAGGGCCTGAGGCAATCCCGCGCTTTTGCGGACAGCTCCCAAAAAAGCCAGTTGAAAAATGGAGCTCAGGGACACTGCAATTCACAAACCCGCAGAGCTATAAATGATAACTCTCATCCACAGATATATTGAGGGAAGGCAACGAAGAGGATTTGAAAGCAAGGCAGAATTGCAGGAAACAGGTTTCAGGAGGTACATTCGAATCGCCTTTAAAGCACATGAAAAGTGGCAAAACGTCGACAATGATGCCCTTGGCCAAACAGGGCGTATGCGTTTTTTCCTGAATATATTCAGGAAAAAACGCATACGCCCTGTTTGGCCAACCAAGCAACCTGGAAAGGCTAATCAGCGCTACAAAGAAGTCTCGCTTCCCATCGGTCAAAAGGGCCATGCTGCAAAAAGTGTCAAAACCAGAAATGCAGGACAGGCCATGGAGAAATGGCAGCCTTGCTACGCTGATGGGCGGGATGTAAATTGCCAACAGCCACTCTGGAGAAGTGTACGGTGTGTCCTGAAACATCGAAAAAACACAGCTTAGGGAGCATAGGGCACGTCCTCTCATGGGCGTATAAATTGGGAAAACTAAAAATCAGCAAGACACAGGCACCCCAAAGTTTAGGGCTGCTCTGTTGACAAGAACCTCCACTTCATGACACCTTAAATATCCCAGGAAAGAGAAAAATGGATAAGAAGTTGTGGTCCTTATGTACAATGGAATATCACTCAGACATGAAATCAATGTCATAAGGCTAGTAGAAGCAAGATGAGTGGATTTAGGTACGATGATTCTAAGTGAAATAAGTCACACAGAAAAAGACACTTATCATAAGCTATCACTTATAGAGGGAATGTAATAACCGCTACACTTGAACTGAATTACAAAACAGAACAGAGTCACACGTTTAGAAAACACACTATGGCTGCTTAACGGGAAAGGTGAGGTGGGGTGAGGCATAAAACAAGGGTTTCAAATTCGCTCAGATACCGTTCCATACACCCAATATGTAATAGACAAGACCTACTCCTTGCTCAGTGACCTGGACTCAACACCCCCTATTCACCGCACAAGAATATATGTGACTAGTAAGAATCTTAATACCTATGTATTGATATCTGTCTGGAAGTGAGTCAAGTGGGTGTAAAGCCGCATAAACACAGCCGTGAAAAGCAGCTAAACCCCATTATAAAAATAAATTACTTTTAAAAACACGTAAAACAAAGACAGTGAAAGAGAGAGAAATTCTTACAAAATTCGTTCAGAGGCTGTGATGCAACCTGGATTGACCATATCTAGACCCACAGCTGGATGAGACATAAGGGTGGACACTCTTGGGGCTAAAAGTTTGGGTGAGGTTGGGTGAGCAAACGCAGACCCTTTAAAGTAATACTGCCTGGTACCCATCCCATGGGTCCCAAATCTCCAGGTTCAAGGGCATCTTCCTACATCGAAAACATGCATGAGAAACCCAGAAGATGGTACACCGTGTGATTTTGAAAGGTTTCTAATACGCACCTCATTTCTCATCTCCTTGTGCTCGGGTTCGCCTTTCCAGCTACTTTACTAGCAATCTCCCTACTTGGAGAATCAGCACCTTTAAGCTCCTGTTCCCTACAGGTTGCAATTTGTCCTGAGGATGAACGGGAAGAGGGGCAACCAATGAGAGACTAGATCTAGGTGTTGGGACAGGCACAGGTCACTTTTTTCCCATCAGGAAGAAGAATTAACCACAGGCTAAGCCTGCCGCCCAGAAGCAGAATAGGGCCTGAGGCAATCCCGCGCTTTTGCGGCCAGCTCCCAAAAAAGCCAGTTGAAAAATGGAGCTCAGGGACACTGCAATTCAGAAACCCGCAGAATTATGAATGATAACTCTCATCCACAGATATATTGAGGGAAGGCAACGAAGAGGATTTGAAAGCAAGGCAGAATTGCAGGAAACAGATTTCAGGAGGTAGATTCGAATCGCCTTTAAAGCACATGAAAAGCGGCAAAACGTCGACAATGATGCCCTTGGCCAAAAAGGGCGTATGCGTTTTTTCCTGAATATATTCAGGAAAAAACGCATACGCCCTTTTTGGCCAATCAAGCAACCTGGAAAGGCAAATCAGTGCTACAAAGAATTCTCGCTTCCCATCGGTCAAAAGTGCCATGCTGCAAAAAGTGTCCAAACCAGAAATGCAGGACAGGCCATGGAGAAATGGCAGCCTTGCTACGCTGATGGGCGGGATGTAAATTGCCAACAGCCACTCTGGAAAAGTGTACGGTGTGTCCTGAAACATCGAAAAAACACAGCTTAGGGAGCATAGGGCACGTCCACTCATGGGCGTATAAATTGGGAAAACTAAAAATCAGCAAGACACAGGCACCCCAAAGATTAGGGCTGCTCTGTTGACAAGAACCTCCACTTCATGACACCTTAAATATCCCAGGAAAGAGAAAAATGGATAAAGAAGTTGTGGTCCTTATGTACAATGGAATATCACTCAGACATGAAATCAATGTCATAAGGCTAGTAGAAGCAAGATGATTGGATTTAGGTACGATGATCCTAAGTGAAATAAGTCACACAGAAAAAGACACTTATCATAAGCTATCACTTATAGAGGGAATGTAAAAACCGCTACACTTGAACTGAATTACAAAACAGAACAGAGTCACACGTTTAGAAAACACTCTATGGCTGCTTAACGGGAAAGGTGAGGTGGGGTGATGCATAAAACAAGGGTTTCAAATTCGCTCAGATACCGTTCCATACACCCAATATGTAATAGACAATACCTACTCCTTGCTCAGTGAACTGGACTCAACACCCCCTATTCACCGCACAAGAATATATGTGACTAGTAAGAATCTTAAAACCTATGTATTGATATCTGTCTGGAAGTGAGTCAAGTGGGTGTAAAGCCGCATAAACACAGCCGTGAAAAGCAGCTAAACCCCATTATAAAAATAAATTACTTTTAAAAACCCGTAAAACAAAGACAGTGAAAGAGAGAGAAATTCTTACAAAATTCGTTCAGAGGCTGTGATGCAACCTGGATTGACCATATCTAGACCCACAGCTGGATGAGACATAAGGGTGGACACTCTTGGGGCTGAAAGGTTGGGTGAGGTTGGGTGAGCAAACGCAGACCCTTTAAAGTAAATCTGCCTGGTACCCAACCCATGGGTCCCAAATCTCCAGGTTCAAGGGCATCTTCCTATATGGAAAACATGCATGAGAAACCCAGAAGATGGTACACCGTGTGATTTTGAAAGGTTTCTAATATGCACCTCATTTCTCATCTCCTTGTGCTCGGGTTCGCCTTTCCAGCTACTTTACTAGCAATCTCCCTACTTGGAGAATCAGCACCTTTAAGCTCCTGTCCCCTACAGGATGCAATTTGTCCTGAGGATGAACGGGAAGAGGGGCAACCAATGAGAGACTAGATCTATGTGTTGGGACAGGCACAGCTCACTCTATTTTCCCATCGGGAAGAAGAATTAACCACAGGCTCAGCCTGCCGCCCAGAAGCAGAATAGGGCCTGAGGCAATCCC
This sequence comes from Eschrichtius robustus, assembly GCF_028021215.1. Taxonomy (NCBI): domain Eukaryota; kingdom Metazoa; phylum Chordata; class Mammalia; order Artiodactyla; family Eschrichtiidae; genus Eschrichtius; species Eschrichtius robustus. The sequence continues at coordinate 460,183 of NW_027175818.1, read as the reverse complement.
GAGCTTTTGCGGCCAGCTCCCAAAAAAGCCAGTTGAAAATTGGAGCTCAGGGACACTGCAATTCACAAACCCGCAGAGCTATAAATGATAACTCTCATCCACAGATATATTGAGGGAAGGCAACGAAGAGGATTTGAAAGCAAGGCAGAATTGCAGGAAACAGGTTTCAGGAGGTAGATTCGAATCGCCTTTAAAGCATATGAAAAGTGGCAAAACGTCGACAATGATGCCCTTGGCCAAACAGGGCGTATGCGTTTTTTCCTGAATATATTCAGGAAAAACCCATACGCCCTGTTTGGCCAACCAAGCAACCTGGAAAGGCTAATCAGCGCTACAAAGAAGTCTCGCTTCCCATCGGTCAAAAGGGCCATGCTGCAAAAAGTGTCAAAACCAGAAATGCAGGACAGGCCATTGAGAAATGGCAGCCTTGCTACGCTGATGGGCGGGATGTAAATTGCCAACAGCCACTCTGGAGAAGTGTACGGTGTGTCCTGAAACATCGAAAAAACACAGCTTAGGGAGCATAGGGCACGTCCTCTCATGGGCGTATAAATTGGGAAAACTAAAAACCAGCAAGACACAGGCACCCCAAAGTTTAGGGCTGCTCTGTTGACAAGAACCTCCACTTCATGACACCTTAAATATCCCAGGAAAGAGAAAAATGGATAAAGAAGTTGTGGTCCTTATGTACAATGGAATATCACTCAGACATGAAATCAATGTCATAAGGCTAGTAGAAGCAAGATGAGTGGATTTAGGTACGATGATTCTAAGTGAAATAAGTCACACAGAAAAAGGCACTTATCATAAGCTATCACTTATAGAGGGAATGTAATAACCGCTACACTTGAACTGAATTACAAAACAGAACAGAGTCACACGTTTAGAAAACACACTATGGCTGCTTAACGGGAAAGGTGAGGTGGGGTGATGCATAAAACAAGGGTTGCAAATTCGCTCAGATACCGTTCCATACACCCAATATGTAATAGACAAGACCTACTCCTTGCTCAGTGAACTGGACTCAACACCCCCTATTCACCGCACAATAATATATGTGACTAGTAAGAATCTTAAAACGTATGTATTGATATCTGTCTGGAAGTGAGTCAAGTGGGTGTAAAGCAGCATAAACACAGCCGTGAAAAGCAGCTAAACCCCATTATAAAAATAAATTACTTTTAAAAACCCGTAAAACAAAGACAGTGAAAGAGAGAGAAATTCTTACAAAATTCGTTCAGAGGCTGTGATGCAACCTGGATTGACCATATCTAGACCCACAGCTGGATGAGACATAAGGGTGGACAATCTTGGGGCTGAAAGTTTGGGTGAGGTTGGGTGAGCAAACGCAGACCCTTTAAAATAATACTGCCTGGTACCCATCCCATGGGTCCCAAATCTCCAGGTTCAAGGGCATCTTCCTACATCGAAAACATGCATGAGAAACCCAGAAGATGGTACACCGTGTAATTTTGAAAGGTTTCTAATACGCACCTCATTTCTCATCTCCTTGTGCCCGGGTTCGCCTTTCCAGCTACTTTACTAGCAATCTCCCTACTTGGAGAATCAGCACCTTTAAGCTCCTGTTCCCTACAGGTTGCAATTTGTCCTGAGGATGAACGGGAAGAGGGGCAACCAATGAGAGACTAGATCTAGGTGTTGGGACAGGCACAGCTCACTCTATTTTCCCATCGGGAAGAAGAATTAACCACAGGCTCAGCCTGCCGCCCAAAAGCAGAATAGGGCCTGAGACAATCCTGCGCTTTTGCGGCCAGCTCCCAAAAAGCCAGTTGAAAAATGGAGCTCAGGGACACTGCAATTCAGAAACCCGCAGATCTATAAATGATAACTCTCATCCACAGATATATTGAGGGAAGGCAACGAAGAGGATTTGAAAGCAAGGCAGAATTGCAGGAAACAGGTTTCAGGAGGTAGATTCGAATCGCCTTTAAAGCACATGAAAAGTGGCAAAACGTCGACAATGATGCCCTTGGCCAAACAGGGCGTATGCGTTTTTTCCTGAATATATTCAGGAAAAAACGCATACGCCCTGTTTGGCCAACCAAGCAACCTGGAAAGGCTAATCAGCGCTACAAAGAAGTCTCGCTTCCCATCGGTCAAAAGGGCCATGCTGCAAAAAGTGTCAAAACCAGAAATGCAGGACAGGCCATGGAGAAATGGCAGCCTTGCTACGCTGATGGGCGGGATGTAAATTGCCAACAGCCACTCTGGAGAAGTGTACGGTGTGTCCTGAAACATCGAAAAAACACAGCTTAGGGAGCATAGGGCACGTCCTCTCATGGGCGTATAAATTGGGAAAACTAAAAATCAGCAAGACACAGGCACCCTAAAGTTTAGGTCTGCTCTGTTGACAAGAACCTCCACTTCATGACACCTTAAATATCCCAGGAAAGAGAAAAATGGATAAAGAAGTTGTGGTCCTTATGTACAATGGAATATCACTCAGACATGAAATCAATGTCATAAGGCTAGTAGAAGCAAGATGAGTGGATTTAGGTACGACGATTCTAAGTGAAATAAGTCACACAGAAAAAGACACTTATCATAAGCTATCACTTATAGAGGGAATGTAAAAACCGCTACACATGAACTGAATTACAAAACAGAACAGAGTCACACGTTTAGAAAACACACTATGGCTGCTTAACGGGAAAGGTGAGGTGGGGTGATGCATAAAACAAGGGTTTCAAATTCGCTCAGATACCGTTCCATACACCCAATATGTAATAGACAAGACCTACTCCTTGCTCAGTGAACTGGACTCAACACCCCCTATTCACCGCACAAGAATATATGTGACTAGTAAGAATCTTAAAACCTATGTATTGATATCTGTCTAGAAGTGAGTCAAGTGGGTGTAAAGCCGCATAAACACAGCCGTGAAAAGCAGCTAAACCCCATTATAAAAATAAATTACTTTTAAAAACCCGTAAAACAAAGACAGTGAAAGAGAGAGAAATTCTTACAAAATTCTTTCAGAGGCTGTGATGCAACCTGGATTGACCATATCTAGACCCACAGCTGGATGAGACATAAGGGTGGACAATCTTGGGGCTGAAAGTTTGGGTGAGGTTGGGTGAGCAAACGCACACCCTTTAAAGTAATACTGCCTGGTACCCATCCCATGGGTCCCAAATCTCCAGGTTCAAGGGCATCTTCCTACATCGAAAACATGCATGAGAAACCCAGAAGATGGTACACCGTGTGATTTTGAAAGGTTTCTAATACGCACCTCATTTCTCATCTCCTTGTGCTCGGGTTCGCCTTTCCAGCTACTTTACTAGCAATCTCCCTACTTGGAGAATCACCACCTTTAAGCTCCTGTTCCCTACAGGTTGCAATTTGTCCTGAGGATGAACGGGAAGAGGGGCAACCAATGAGAGACTAGATCTAGGTGTTGGGACAGGCACAGCTCACTCTATTTTCCCATCGGGAAGAAGAATTAACCACAGGCTCAGCCTGCCGCCCAGAAGCAGAATAGGGCCTGAGACAATCCTGCGCTTTTGCGGCCAGCTCCCAAAAAAGCCAGTTGAAAAATGGAGCTCAGGGACACTGCAATTCAGAAACCCGCAGATCTATAAATGATAACTCTCATCCACAGATATATTGAGGGAAGGCAACGAAGAGGATTTGAAAGCAAGGCAGAATTGCAGGAAACAGGTTTCAGGAGGTAGATTCGAATCGCCTTTAAAGCACATGAAAAGTGGCAAAACGTCGACAATGATGCCCTTGGCCAAAAAGGGCGTATGCGTTTTTTCCTGAATATATTCAGGAAAAAACGCATACGCCCTTTTAGGCCAACCAAGCAACCTGGAAAGGCAAATCAGTGCTACAAAGAAGTCTCGCTTCCCTTCGGTCAAAAGTGCCATGCTGCAAAAAGTGTCAAAACCAGAACTGCAGGACAGGCCATGGAGAAATGGCAGCCTTGCTACGCTGATGGGCGGGATGTAAATTGCCAACAGCCACTCTGGAGAAGTGTACGGTTTGTCCTGAAACATCGAAAAAACACAGCTTAGGGAGCATAGGGCACGTCCACTCATGGGCGTATAAATTGGGAAAACTAAAAATCAGCAAGACACAGGCACCCCAAAGTTTAGGGCTGCTCTGTTGACAAGAACCTCCACTTCATGACACCTTAAATATCCCAGGAAAGAGAAAAATGGATAAAAAAGTTGTGGTCCTTATGTACAATGGAATATCACTCAGACATGAAATCAATGTCATAAGGCTAGTAGAAGCAAGATGAGTGGATTTAGGTACGATGATTCTAAGTGAAATAAGTCACACAGAAAAAGGCACTTATCATAAGCTATCACTTATAGAGGGAATGTAATAACCGCTACACTTGAACTGAATTACAAAACAGAACAGAGTCACACGTTTAGAAAACACACTATGGCTGCTTAACGGGAAAGGTGAGGTGGGGTGAGGCATAAAACAAGGGTTTCAAATTCGCTCAGATACCGTTCCATACACCCAATATGTAATAGACAAGACCTACTCCTTGCTCAGTGAACTGGACTCAACACCCCCTATTCACCGCACAAGAATATATGTGACTATTAAGAATCTTAAAACCTATGCATTGATATCTGTCTGGAAGTGAGTCAAGTGGGTGTAAAGCCGCATAAACACAGCCGTGAAAAGCAGCTAAACCCCATTATAAAAATAAATTACTTTTAAAAACCCGTAAAACAAAGACAGTGAAAGAGAGAGAAATTCTTACAAAATTCGTTCAGAGGCTGTGATGCAACCTGGATTGACCATATCTAGACCCACAGTTGGATGAGACATAAGGGTGGACACTCTTGGGGCTGAAAGGTTGGGTGAGGTTGGGTGAGCAAACGCAGACCCTTTAAAGTAATACTGCCTGGTACCCATCCCATGGGTCCCAAATCTCCAGGTTCAAGGGCATCTTCCTACATCGAAAACATGCATGAGAAACCCAGAAGATGGTACACCGTGTGATTTTGAAAGGTTTCTAATACGCACCTCATTTCTCATCTCCTTGTGCTCGGGTTCGCCTTTCCAGCTACTTTACTAGCAATCTCCCTACTTGGAGAATCAGCACCTTTAAGCTCCTGTTCCCTACAGGTTGCAATTTGTCCTGAGGATGAACGGGAAGAGGGGCAACCAATGAGAGACTAGATCTAGGTGTTGGGACAGGCACAGGTCACTCTATTTCCCATCAGGAAGAAGAATTAACCACAGGCTAAGCCTGCCGCCCAGAAGCAGAATAGGGCCTGAGGCAATCCCGCACTTTTGCGGCCAGCTCCCAAAAAAGCCAGTTGAAAAATGGAGCTCAGGGACACTGCAATTCAGAAACCCGCAGAGTTATGAATGATAACTCTCATCCACAGATATATTGAGGGAAGGCAACGAAGAGGATTTGAAAGCAAGGCAGAATTGCAGGAAACAGATTTCAGGAGGTAGATTCGAATCGCCTTTAAAGCACATGAAAAGCGGCAAAACGTCGACAATGATGCCCTTGGCCAAAAAGGGCGTATGCGTTTTTTCCTGAATATATTCAGGAAAAAACGCATACGCCCTTTTTGGCCAACCAAGCAACCTGGAAAGGCAAATCAGTGCTACAAAGAAGTCTCGCTCCCCATTGGTCAAAAGTGCCATGCTGCAAAAAGTGTCAAAACCAGAAATGCAGGACAGGCCATGGAGAAATGGCAGCCTTGCTACGCTGATGGGCGGAATGTAAATTGCCAACAGCCACTCTGGAGAAGTGTACGGTGTGTCCTGAAACATCGAAAAAACACAGCTTAGGGAGCATAGGGCACGTCCACTCATGGGCGTATAAATTGGGAAAACTAAAAATCAGCAAGACACAGGCACCCCAAAGTTTAGGGCTGCTCTGTTGTCAAGAACCTCCACTTCATGACACCTTAAATATACCAGGAAAGAGAAAAATGGATAAAGAAGTTGTGGTCCTTATGTACAATGGAATATCACTCAGACATGAAATCAATGTCATAAGGCTAGTAGAAGCAAGATGAGTGGATTTAGGTACGATGATTCTAAGTGAAATAAGTCACACAGAAAAAGACACTTATCATAAGCTCTCACTTATAGAGGGAATGTAAAAACCGCTACACTTGAACTGAATTACAAAACAGAACAGAGTCACACGTGTAGAAAACACACGATGGCTGCTTAACGGGAAAGGTGAGGTGGGGTGATGCATAAAACAAGGGTTTCAAATTCGCTCAGATACCGTTCCATACACCCAATATGTAATATACAAGACCTACTCCTTGCTCAGTGAACTGGATTCAACACCCCCTATTCACCGCACAAGAATATATGTGACTAGTAAGAATCTTAAAACCTATGTATTGATATCTGTCTGGAAGTGAGTCAAGTGGGTGTAAAGCCGCATAAACACAGCCGTGAAAAGCAGCTAAACCCCATTATAAAAATAAATTACTTTTAAAAACCCGTAAAACAAAGACAGTGAAACAGAGAGAAATTCTTACAAAATTCGTTCAGAGGCTGTGATGCAACCTGGATTGACCATATCTAGACCCACAGCTGGATGAGACATAAGGGTGGACACTCTTGGGGCTGAAACGTTGGGTGAGGTTGGGTGAGCAAACGCAGACTCTTTAAAGTAATACTGCCTGGTACCCATCCCATGGGTCCCAAATCTCCAGGTTCAAGGGCATCTTCCTACATCGAAAACATGCATGAGAAACCCAGAAGATGGTACACCGTGTGATTTTGAAAGGTTTCTAATACGCACCTCATTTCTCATCTCCTTGTGCTCGGGTTCGCCTTTCCAGCTATTTTACTAGCAATCTCCCTACTTGGAGAATCAGCACCTTTAAGCTCCTGTCCCCTACAGGATGCAATTTGTCCTGAGGATGAACGGGAAGAGGGGCAACCAATGAGAGACTAGATCTATGTGTTGGGACAGGCACAGGTCACTCTATTTTCCCATCGGGAAGAAGAATTAACCACAGGCTCAGCCTGCCGCCCAGAAGCAGAATAGGGCCTGAGGCAATCCCGAGCTTTTGCGGACAGCTCCCAAAAATCCAGTTGAAAAATGGAGCTCAGGGACACTGCAATTCACAAACCCGCAGAGCTATAAATGATAACTCTCATCCACAGATATATTGAGGGAAGGCAACGAAGACGATTTGAAAGCAAGGCAGAATTGCAGGAAACAGGTTTCAGGAGGTAGATTCGAATCGCCTTTAAAGCATATGAAAAGCGGCAAAACGTCGACAATGATGCCCTTGGCCAAACAGGGCGTATGCGTTTTTTCCTGAATATATTCAGGAAAAAACGCATACGCCCTGTTTGGCCAACCAAGCAACCTGGAAAGGCAAATCAGTGCTACAAAGAAGTCTCGCTTCCCATCGGTCTAAAGTGCCATGCTGCAAAAAGTGTCAAAACCAGAAATGCAGGACAGGCCATGGAGAAATGGCAGCCTTGCTACGCTGATGGGCGGGATGTAAATTGCCAACAGCCACTCTGGAAAAGTGTATGGTGTGTCCTGAAACATCGAAAACACACAGCTTAGGGAGCATAGGGCACGTCCACTCATGGGCGTATAAATTGGGAAAACTAAAAATCAGCAAGACACAGGCACCCCAAAGTTTAGGGCTGCTCTTTTGACAAGAACCTCCACTTCATGACACCTTAAATATCCCAGGAAAGAGAAAAATGGATAAAGAAGTTGTGGTCCTTATGTACAATGGAATATCACTCAGACATGAAATCAATGTCATAAGGCTAGTAGAAGCAAGATGAGTGGATTTAGGTACGATGATCCTAAGTGAAATAAGTCACACAGAAAAAGACACTTATCATAAGCTATCACTTATAGAGGGAATGTAAAAACCGCTACACTTGAACTGAATTACAAAACAGAACAGAGTCACACGTTTAGAAAACACACGATGGCTGCTTAACGGGAAAGGTGAGGTGGGGTGATGCATAAAACAAGGGTTTCAAATTCGCTCAGATACCGTTCCATATACCCAATATGTAATAGACAAGACCTACTCCTTGCTCAGTGAACTGGACTCAACACCCCCTATTCACCGCACAAGAATATATGTGACTAGTAAGAATCTTAAAACCTATGTATTGATATCTGTCTGGAAGTGAGTCAAGTGGGTGTAAAGCCGCATAAACACAGCCGTGAAAAGCAGCTAAACCCCATTATAAAAATAAATTACTTTTAAAAACCCGTAAAACAAAGACAGTGAAAGAGAGAGAAATTCTTACAAAATTCGTTCAGAGGCTGTGATGCAACCTGGATTGACCATATCTAGACCCACAGCTGGATGAGACATAAGGTTGGACACTCTTGGGGCTGAAAGGTTGGGTGAGGTTGGGTGAGCAAACGCAGACCCTTTAAAGTAATACTGCCTGGTACCCATCCCATGGGTCCCAAATCTCCAGGTTCAAGGGCATCTTCCTACATCGAAAACATGCATGAGAAACCCAGAAGATGGTACACCGTGTGATTTTGAAAGGTTTCTAATACGCACCTCATTTCTCATCTCCTTGTGCTCGGGTTCGCCTTTCCAGCTACTTTACTAGCAATCTCCCTACTTGGAGAATCAGCACTTTAAGCTCCTGTTCCCAACAGGTTGCAATTTGTCCTGAGGATGAACGGGAAGAGCGGCAACCAATGAGAGACTAGATCTAGGTGTTGGGACAGGCACAGGTCACTCTATTTTCCCATCAGGAAGAAGAATTAACCACAGGCTCAGCCTGCCGCCCAGAAGCAGAATAGGGCCTGAGGCAATCCCGCGCTTTTGCGGCCAGCTCCCAAAAAAGCCAGTTGAAAAATGGAGCTCAGGGACACTGCAATTCACAAACCCGCAGAGCTATAAATGATAACTCTCATCCACAGATATATTGAGGGAAGGCAACGAAGAGGATTTGAAAGCAAGGCAGAATTGCAGGAAACAGGTTTCAGGAGGTACATTCGAATCGCCTTTAAAGCACATGAAAAGTGGCAAAACGTCGACAATGATGCCCTTGGCTAAACAGGGCGTATGCGTTTTTTCCTGAATATATTCAGGAAAAAACGCATACGCCCTGTTTGGCCAACCAAGCAACCTGGAAAGGCTAATCAGCGCTACAAAGAAGTCTCGCTTCCCATCGGTCAAAAGGGCCATGCTGCAAAAAGTGTCAAAACCAGAAATGCAGGACAGGCCATGGAGAAATGGCAGCCTTGCTACGCTGATGGGCGGGATGTAAATTGCCAACAGCCACTCTGGAGAAGTGTACGGTGTGTCCTGAAACATCGAAAAAACACAGCTTAGGGAGCATAGGGCACGTCCTCTCATGGGCGTATAAATTGGGAAAACTAAAAATCAGCAAGACACAGGCACCCTAAAGTTTAGGGCTGCTCTGTTGACAAGAACCTCCACTTCATGACACCTTAAATATCCCAGGAAAGAGAAAAATGGATAAAGAAGTTGTGGTCCTTATGTACAATGGAATATCACTCAGACATGAAATCAATGTCATAAGGCTAGTAGAAGCAAGATGAGTGGATTTAGGTACGACGATTCTAAGTGAAATAAGTCACACAGAAAAAGACACTTATCATAAGCTATCACTTATAGAGGGAATGTAAAAACCGCTACACATGAACTGAATTACAAAACAGAACAGAGTCACACGTTTAGAAAACACACTATGGCTGCTTAACGGGAAAGGTGAGGTGGGGTGATGCATAAAACAAGGGTTTCAAATTCGCTCAGATACCGTTCCATACACCCAATATGTAATAGACAAGACCTACTCCTTGCTCAGTGAACTGGACTCAACACCCCCTATTCACCGCACAAGAATATATGTGACTAGTAAGAATCTTAAAACCTATGTATTGATATCTGTCTAGAAGTGAGTCAAGTGGGTGTAAAGCCGCATAAACACAGCCGTGAAAAGCAGCTAAACCCCATTATAAAAATAAATTACTTTTAAAAACCCGTAAAACAAAGACAGTGAAAGAGAGAGAAATTCTTACAAAATTCTTTCAGAGGCTGTGATGCAACCTGGATTGACCATATCTAGACCCACAGCTGGATGAGACATAAGGGTGGACAATCTTGGGGCTGAAAGTTTGGGTGAGGTTGGGTGAGCAAACGCACACCCTTTAAAGTAATACTGCCTGGTACCCATCCCATGGGTCCCAAATCTCCAGGTTCAAGGGCATCTTCCTACATCGAAAAGATGCATGAGAAACCCAGAAGATGGTACACCGTGTGATTTTGAAAGGTTTCTAATACGCACCTCATTTCTCATCTCCTTGTGCTCGGGTTCGCCTTTCCAGCTACTTTACTAGCAATCTCCCTACTTGGAGAATCACCACCTTTAAGCTCCTGTTCCCTACAGGTTGCAATTTGTCCTGAGGATGAACGGGAAGAGGGGCAACCAATGAGAGACTAGATCTAGGTGTTGGGACAGGCACAGCTCACTCTATTTTCCCATCGGGAAGAAGAATTAACCACAGGCTCAGCCTGCCGCCCAGAAGCAGAATAGGGCCTGAGACAATCCTGCGCTTTTGCGGCCAGCTCCCAAAAAAGCCAGTTGAAAAATGGAGCTCAGGGACACTGCAATTCAGAAACCCGCAGATCTATAAATGATAACTCTCATCCACAGATATATTGAGGGAAGGCAACGAAGAGGATTTGAAAGCAAGGCAGAATTGCAGGAAACAGGTTTCAGGAGGTAGATTCGAATCGCCTTTAAAGCACATGAAAAGTGGCAAAACGTCGACAATGATGCCCTTGGCCAAAAAGGGCGTATGCGTTTTTTCCTGAATATACTTAGGAAAAAACGCATACGCCCTTTTTGGCCAACCAAGCAACCTGGAAAGGCAAATCAGTGCTACAAAGAAGTCTCGCTTCCCATCGGTCAAAAGTGCCATGCTGCAAAAAGTGTCAAAACCAGAACTGCAGGACAGGCCATGGAGAAATGGCAGCCTTGCTACGCTGATGGGCGGGATGTAAATTGCCAACAGCCACTCTGGAGAAGTGTACGGTTTGTCCTGAAACATCGAAAAAACACAGCTTAGGGAGCATAGGGCACGTCCACTCATGGGCGTATAAATTGGGAAAACTAAAAATCAGCAAGACACAGGCACCCCAAAGTTTAGGGCTGCTCTGTTGACAAGAACCTCCACTTCATGACACCTTAAATATCCCAGGAAAGAGAAAAATGGATAAAAAAGTTGTGGTCCTTATGTACAATGGAATATCACTCAGACATGAAATCAATGTCATAAGGCTAGTAGAAGCAAGATGAGTGGATTTAGGTACGATGATTCTAAGTGAAATAAGTCACACAGAAAAAGGCACTTATCATAAGCTATCACTTATAGAGGGAATGTAATAACCGCTACACTTGAACTGAATTACAAAACAGAACAGAGTCACACGTTTAGAAAACACACTATGGCTGCTTAACGGGAAAGGTGAGGTGGGGTGAGGCATAAAACAAGGGTTTCAAATTCGCTCAGCTACCGTTCCATACACCCAATATGTAATAGACAAGACCTACTCCTTGCTCAGTGAACTGGACTCAACACCCCCTATTCACCGCACAAGAATATATGTGACTATTAAGAATCTTAAAACCTATGCATTGATATCTGTCTGGAAGTGAGTCAAGTGGGTGTAAAGCCGCATAAACACAGCCGTGAAAAGCAGCTAAACCCCATTATAAAAATAAATTACTTTTAAAAACCCGTAAAACAAAGACAGTGAAAGAGAGAGAAATTCTTACAAAATTCGTTCAGAGGCTGTGATGCAACCTGGATTGACCATATCTAGACCCACAGTTGGATGAGACATAAGGGTGGACACTCTTGGGGCTGAAAGTTTGGGTGAGGTTGGGTGAGCAAACGCAGACCCTTTAAAGTAATACTGCCTGGTACCCATCCCATGGGTCCCAAATCTCCAGGTTCAAGGGCATCTTCCTACATCGAAAACATGCATGAGAAACCCAGAAGATGGTACACCGTGTGATTTTGAAAGGTTTCTAATACGCACCTCATTTCTCATCTCCTTGTGCTCGGGTTCGCCTTTCCAGCTACTTTACTAGCAATCTCCCTACTTGGAGAATCAGCACCTTTAAGCTCCTGTTCCCTACAGGTTGCAATTTGTCCTGAGGATGAACGGGAAGAGGGGCAACCAATGAGAGACTAGATCTAGGTGTTGGGACAGGCACAGGTCACTCTATTTCCCATCAGGAAGAAGAATTAACCACAGGCTAAGCCTGCCGCCCAGAAGCAGAATAGGGCCTGAGGCAATCCCGCACTTTTGCGGCCAGCTCCCAAAAAAGCCAGTTGAAAAATGGAGCTCAGGGACACTGCAATTCAGAAACCCGCAGTGTTATGAATGATAACTCTCATCCACAGATATATTGAGGGAAGGCAACGAAGAGGATTTGAAAGCAAGGCAGAATTGCAGGAAACAGATTTCAGGAGGTAGATTCGAATCGCCTTTAAAGCACATGAAAAGCGGCAAAACGTCGACAATGATGCCCTTGGCCAAAAAGGGCGTATGCGTTTTTTCCTGAATATATTCAGGAAAAAACGCATACGCCCTTTTTGGCCAACCAAGCAACCTGGAAAGGCAAATCAGTGCTACAAAGAAGTCTCGCTCCCCATTGGTCAAAAGTGCCATGCTGCAAAAAGTGTCAAAACCAGAAATGCAGGACAGGCCATGGAGAAATGGCAGCCTTGCTACGCTGATGGGCGGAATGTAAATTGCCAACAGCCACTCTGGAGAAGTGTACGGTGTGTCCTGAAACATCGAAAAAACACAGCTTAGGGAGCATAGGGCACGTCCACTCATGGGCGTATAAATTGGGAAAACTAAAAATCAGCAAGACACAGGCACCCCAAAGTTTAGGGCTGCTCTGTTGTCAAGAACCTCCACTTCATGACACCTTAAATATACCAGGAAAGAGAAAAATGGATAAAGAAGTTGTGGTCCTTATGTACAATGGAATATCACTCAGACATGAAATCAATGTCATAAGGCTAGTAGAAGCAAGATGAGTGGATTTAGGTACGATGATTCTAAGTGAAATAAGTCACACAGAAAAAGACACTTATCATAAGCTCTCACTTATAGAGGGAATGTAAAAACCGCTACACTTGAACTGAATTACAAAACAGAACAGAGTCACACGTGTAGAAAACACACGATGGCTGCTTAACGGGAAAGGTGAGGTGGGGTGATGCATAAAACAAGGGTTTCAAATTCGCTCAGATACCGTTCCATACACCCAATATGTAATATACAAGACCTACTCCTTGCTCAGTGAACTGGATTCAACACCCCCTATTCACCGCACAAGAATATATGTGACTAGTAAGAATCTTAAAACCTATGTATTGATATCTGTCTGGAAGTGAGTCAAATGGGTGTAAAGCCGCATAAACACAGCCGTGAAAAGCAGCTAAACCCCATTATAAAAATAAATTACTTTTAAAAACCCGTAAAACAAAGACAGTGAAACAGAGAGAAATTCTTACAAAATTCGTTCAGAGGCTGTGATGCAACCTGGATTGACCATATCTAGACCCACAGCTGGATGAGACATAAGGGTGGACACTCTTGGGGCTGAAACGTTGGGTGAGGTTGGGTGAGCAAACGCAGACTCTTTAAAGTAATACTGCCTGGTACCCATCCCATGGGTCCCAAATCTCCAGGTTCAAGGGCATCTTCCTACATCGAAAACATGCATGAGAAACCCAGAAGATGGTACACCGTGTGATTTTGAAAGGTTTCTAATACGCACCTCATTTCTCATCTCCTTGTGCTCGGGTTCGCCTTTCCAGCTATTTTACTAGCAATCTCCCTACTTGGAGAATCAGCACCTTTAAGCTCCTGTCCCCTACAGGATGCAATTTGTCCTGAGGATGAACGGGAAGAGGGGCAACCAATGAGAGACTAGATCTATGTGTTGGGACAGGCACAGGTCACTCTATTTTCCCATCGGGAAGAAGAATTAACCACAGGCTCAGCCTGCCGCCCAGAAGCAGAATAGGGCCTGAGGCAATCCCGAGCTTTTGCGGACAGCTCCCAAAAATCCAGTTGAAAAATGGAGCTCAGGGACACTGCAATTCACAAACCCGCAGAGCTATAAATGATAACTCTCATCCACAGATATATTGAGGGAAGGCAACGAAGACGATTTGAAAGCAAGGCAGAATTGCAGGAAACAGGTTTCAGGAGGTAGATTCGAATCGCCTTTAAAGCATATGAAACGCGGCAAAACGTCGACAATGATGCCCTTGGCCAAACAGGGCGTATGCGTTTTTTCCTGAATATATTCAGGAAAAAACGCATACGCCCTGTTTGGCCAACCAAGCAACCTGGAAAGGCAAATCAGTGCTACAAAGAAGTCTCGCTTCCCATCGGTCTAAAGTGCCATGCTGCAAAAAGTGTCAAAACCAGAAATGCAGGACAGGCCATGGAGAAATGGCAGCCTTGCTACGCTGATGGGCGGGATGTAAATTGCCAACAGCCACTCTGGAAAAGTGTATGGTGTGTCCTGAAACATCGAAAACACACAGCTTAGGGAGCATAGGGCACGTCCACTCATGGGCGTATAAATTGGGAAAACTAAAAATCAGCAAGACACAGGCACCCCAAAGTTTAGGGCTGCTCTTTTGACAAGAACCTCCACTTCATGACACCTTAAATATCCCAGGAAAGAGAAAAATGGATAAAGAAGTTGTGGTCCTTATGTACAATGGAATATCACTCAGACATGAAATCAATGTCATAAGGCTAGTAGAAGCAAGATGAGTGGATTTAGGTACGATGATCCTAAGTGAAATAAGTCACACAGAAAAAGACACTTATCATAAGCTATCACTTATAGAGGGAATGTAAAAACCGCTACACTTGAACTGAATTACAAAACAGAACAGAGTCACACGTTTAGAAAACACACGATGGCTGCTTAACGGGAAAGGTGAGGTGGGGTGATGCATAAAACAAGGGTTTCAAATTCGCTCAGATACCGTTCCATATACCCAATATGTAATAGACAAGATCTACTCCTTGCTCAGTGAACTGGACTCAACACCCCCTATTCACCGCACAAGAATATATGTGACTAGTAAGAATCTTAAAACCTATGTATTGATATCTGTCTGGAAGTGAGTCAAGTGGGTGTAAAGCCGCATAAACACAGCCGTGAAAAGCAGCTAAACCCCATTATAAAAATAAATTACTTTTAAAAACCCGTAAAACAAAGACAGTGAAAGAGAGAGAAATTCTTACAAAATTCGTTCAGAGGCTGTGATGCAACCTGGATTGACCATATCTAGACCCACAGCTGGATGAGACATAAGGTTGGACACTCTTGGGGCTGAAAGGTTGGGTGAGGTTGGGTGAGCAAACGCAGACCCTTTAAAGTAATACTGCCTGGTACCCATCCCATGGGTCCCAAATCTCCAGGTTCAAGGGCATCTTCCTACATCGAAAACATGCATGAGAAACCCAGAAGATGGTACACCGTGTGATTTTGAAAGGTTTCTAATACGCACCTCATTTCTCATCTCCTTGTGCTCGGGTTCGCCTTTCCAGCTACTTTACTAGCAATCTCCCTACTTGGAGAATCAGCACTTTTAAGCTCCTGTTCCCTACAGGTTGCAATTTGTCCTGAGGATGAACGGGAAGAGGGGCAACCAATGAGAGACTAGATCTAGGTGTTGGGACAGGCACAGGTCACTCTATTTTCCCATCAGGAAGAAGAATTAACCACAGGCTCAGCCTGCCGCCCAGAAGCAGAATAGGGCCTGAGGCAATCCCGCGCTTTTGCGGCCAGCTCCCAAAAAAGCCAGTTGAAAAATGGAGCTCAGGGACACTGCAATTCACAAACCCGCAGAGCTATAAATGATAACTCTCATCCACAGATATATTGAGGGAAGGCAACGAAGAGGATTTGAAAGCAAGGCAGAATTGCAGGAAACAGGTTTCAGGAGGTACATTCGAATCGCCTTTAAAGCACATGAAAAGTGGCAAAACGTCGACAATGATGCCCTTGGCCAAACAGGGCGTATGCGTTTTTTCCTGAATATATTCAGGAAAAAACGCATACGCCCTGTTTGGCCAACCAAGCAACCTGGAAAGGCTAATCAGCGCTACAAAGAAGTCTCGCTTCCCATCGGTCAAAAGGGCCATGCTGCAAAAAGTGTCAAAACCAGAAATGCAGGACAGGCCATGGAGAAATGGCAGCCTTGCTACGCTGATGGGCGGGATGTAAATTGCCAACAGCCACTCTGGAGAAGTGTACGGTGTGTCCTGAAACATCGAAAAAACACAGCTTAGGGAGCATAGGGCACGTCCTCTCATGGGCGTATAAATTGGGAAAACTAAAAATCAGCAAGACACAGGCACCCCAAAGTTTAGGGCTGCTCTGTTGACAAGAACCTCCACTTCATGACACCTTAAATATCCCAGGAAAGAGAAAAATGGATAAGAAGTTGTGGTCCTTATGTACAATGGAATATCACTCAGACATGAAATCAATGTTATAAGGCTAGTAGAAGCAAGATGAGTGGATTTAGGTACGATGATTCTAAGTGAAATAAGTCACACAGAAAAAGACACTTATCATAAGCTATCACTTATAGAGGGAATGTAATAACCGCTACACTTGAACTGAATTACAAAACAGAACAGAGTCACACGTTTAGAAAACACACTATGGCTGCTTAACGGGAAACGTGAGGTGGGGTGAGGCATAAAACAAGGGTTTCAAATTCGCTCAGATACCGTTCCATACACCCAATATGTAATAGACAAGACCTACTCCTTGCTCAGTGACCTGGACTCAACACCCCCTATTCACCGCACAAGAATATATGTGACTAGTAAGAATCTTAAAACCTATGTATTGATATCTGTCTGGAAGTGAGTCAAGTGGGTGTAAAGCCGCATAAACACAGCCGTGAAAAGCAGCTAAACCCCATTATAAAAATAAATTACTTTTAAAAACCCGTAAAACAAAGACAGTGAAAGAGAGAGAAATTCTTACAAAATTCGTTCAGAGGCTGTGATGCAACCTGGATTGACCATATCTAGACCCACAGCTGGATGAGACATAAGGGTGGACACTCTTGGGGCTAAAAGTTTGGGTGAGGTTGGGTGAGCAAACGCAGACCCTTTAAAGTAATACTGCCTGGTACCCATCCCATGGGTCCCAAATCTCCAGGTTCAAGGGCATCTTCCTACATCGAAAACATGCATGAGAAACCCAGAAGATGGTACACCGTGTGATTTTGAAAGGTTTCTAATACGCACCTCATTTCTCATCTCCTTGTGCTCGGGTTCGCCTTTCCAGCTACTTTACTAGCAATCTCCCTACTTGGAGAATCAGCACCTTTAAGCTCCTGTTCCCTACAGGTTGCAATTTGTCCTGAGGATGAACGGGAAGAGGGGCAACCAATGAGAGACTAGATCTAGGTGTTGGGACAGGCACAGGTCACTCTATTTCCCATCAGGAAGAAGAATTAACCACAGGCTAAGCCTGCCGCCCAGAAGCAGAATAGGGCCTGAGGCAATCCCGCGCTTTTGCGGCCAGCTCCCAAAAAAGCCAGTTGAAAAATGGAGCTCAGGGACACTGCAATTCAGAAACCCGCAGAATTATGAATGATAACTCTCATCCACAGATATATTGAGGGAAGGCAACGAAGAGGATTTGAAAGCAAGGCAGAATTGCAGGAAACAGATTTCAGGAGGTAGATTCGAATCGCCTTTAAAGCACATGAAAAGCGGCAAAACGTCGACAATGATGCCCTTGGCCAAAAAGGGCGTATGCGTTTTTTCCTGAATATATTCAGGAAAAAACGCATACGCCCTTTTTGGCCAATCAAGCAACCTGGAAAGGCAAATCAGTGCTACAAAGAATTCTCGCTTCCCATCGGTCAAAAGTGCCATGCTGCAAAAAGTGTCCAAACCAGAAATGCAGGACAGGCCATGGAGAAATGGCAGCCTTGCTACGCTGATGGGCGGGATGTAAATTGCCAACAGCCACTCTGGAAAAGTGTACGGTGTGTCCTGAAACATCGAAAAAACACAGCTTAGGGAGCATAGGGCACGTCCACTCATGGGCGTATAAATTGGGAAAACTAAAAATCAGCAAGACACAGGCACCCCAAAGATTAGGGCTGCTCTGTTGACAAGAACCTCCACTTCATGACACCTTAAATATCCCAGGAAAGAGAAAAATGGATAAAGAAGTTGTGGTCCTTATGTACAATGGAATATCACTCAGACATGAAATCAATGTCATAAGGCTAGTAGAAGCAAGATGATTGGATTTAGGTACGATGATCCTAAGTGAAATAAGTCACACAGAAAAAGACACTTATCATAAGCTATCACTTATAGAGGGAATGTAAACCCGCTACACTTGAACTGAATTACAAAACAGAACAGAGTCACACGTTTAGAAAACACTCTATGGCTGCTTAACGGGAAAGGTGAGGTGGGGTGATGCATAAAACAAGGGTTTCAAATTCGCTCAGATACCGTTCCATACACCCAATATGTAATAGACAATACCTACTCCTTGCTCAGTGAACTGGACTCAACAACCCCTATTCACCGCACAAGAATATATGTGACTAGTAAGAATCTTAAAACCTATGTATTGATATCTGTCTGGAAGTGAGTCAAGTGGGTGTAAAGCCGCATAAACACAGCCGTGAAAAGCAGCTAAACCCCATTATAAAAATAAATTACTTTTAAAAACCCGTAAAACAAAGACAGTGAAAGAGAGAGAAATTCTTACAAAATTCGTTCAGAGGCTGTGATGCAACCTGGATTGACCATATCTAGACCCACAGCTGGATGAGACATAAGGGTGGACACTCTTGGGGCTGAAAGGTTGGGTGAGGTTGGGTGAGCAAACGCAGACCCTTTAAAGTAAATCTGCCTGGTACCCATCCCATGGGTCCCAAATCTCCAGGTTCAAGGGCATCTTCCTATATGGAAAACATGCATGAGAAACCCAGAAGATGGTACACCGTGTGATTTTGAAAGGTTTCTAATATGCACCTCATTTCTCATCTCCTTGTGCTCGGGTTCGCCTTTCCAGCTACTTTACTAGCAATCTCCCTACTTGGAGAATCAGCACCTTTAAGCTCCTGTCCCCTACAGGATGCAATTTGTCCTGAGGATGAACGGGAAGAGGGGCAACCAATGAGAGACTAGATCTATGTGTTGGGACAGGCACAGCTCACTCTATTTTCCCATCGGGAAGAAGAATTAACCACAGGCTCAGCCTGCCGCCCAGAAGCAGAATAGGGCCTGAGGCAATCCCGAGCTTTTGCGGCCAGCTCCCAAAAAAGCCAGTTGAAAATTGGAGCTCAGGGACACTGCAATTCACAAACCCGCAGAGCTATAAATGATAACTCTCATCCACAGATATATTGAGGGAAGGCAACGAAGAGGATTTGAAAGCAAGGCAGAATTGCAGGAAACAGGTTTCAGGAGGTAGATTCGAATCGCCTTTAAAGCATATGAAAAGTGGCAAAACGTCGACAATGATGCCCTTGGCCAAACAGGGCGTATGCGTTTTTTCCTGAATATATTCAGGAAAAACCCATACGCCCTGTTTGGCCAACCAAGCAACCTGGAAAGGCTAATCAGCGCTACAAAGAAGTCTCGCTTCCCATCGGTCAAAAGGGCCATGCTGCAAAAAGTGTCAAAACCAGAAATGCAGGACAGGCCATTGAGAAATGGCAGCCTTGCTACGCTGATGGGCGGGATGTAAATTGCCAACAGCCACTCTGGAGAAGTGTACGGTGTGTCCTGAAACATCGAAAAAACACAGCTTAGGGAGCATAGGGCACGTCCTCTCATGGGCGTATAAATTGGGAAAACTAAAAACCAGCAAGACACAGGCACCCCAAAGTTTAGGGCTGCTCTGTTGACAAGAACCTCCACTTCATGACACCTTAAATATCCCAGGAAAGAGAAAAATGGATAAAGAAGTTGTGGTCCTTATGTACAATGGAATATCACTCAGACATGAAATCAATGTCATAAGGCTAGTAGAAGCAAGATGAGTGGATTTAGGTACGATGATTCTAAGTGAAATAAGTCACACAGAAAAAGACACTTATCATAAGCTATCACTTATAGAGGGAATGTAAAAACCGCTACACATGAACTGAATTACAAAACAGAACAGAGTCACACGTTTAGAAAACACACTATGGCTGCTTAACGGGAAAGGTGAGGTGGGGTGATGCATAAAACAAGGGTTGCAAATTCGCTCAGATACCGTTCCATACACCCAATATGTAATAGACAAGACCTACTCCTTGCTCAGTGAACTGGACTCAACACCCCCTATTCACCGCACAATAATATATGTGACTAGTAAGAATCTTAAAACCTATGTATTGATATCTGTCTGGAAGTGAGTCAAGTGGGTGTAAAGCAGCATAAACACAGCCGTGAAAAGCAGCTAAACCCCATTATAAAAATAAATTACTTTTAAAAACCCGTAAAACAAAGACAGTGAAAGAGAGAGAAATTCTTACAAAATTCTTTCAGAGGCTGTGATGCAACCTGGATTGACCATATCTAGACCCACAGCTGGATGAGACATAAGGGTGGACAATCTTGGGGCTGAAAGTTTGGGTGAGGTTGGGTGAGCAAACGCAGACCCTTTAAAATAATACTGCCTGGTACCCATCCCATGGGTCCCAAATCTCCAGGTTCAAGGGCATCTTCCTACATCGAAAACATGCATGAGAAACCCAGAAGATGGTACACCGTGTAATTTTGAAAGGTTTCTAATACGCACCTCATTTCTCATCTCCTTGTGCCCGGGTTCGCCTTTCCAGCTACTTTACTAGCAATCTCCCTACTTGGAGAATCAGCACCTTTAAGCTCCTGTTCCCTACAGGTT
Organism: Eschrichtius robustus; assembly: GCF_028021215.1. Lineage (NCBI taxonomy): Eukaryota > Metazoa > Chordata > Mammalia > Artiodactyla > Eschrichtiidae > Eschrichtius > Eschrichtius robustus. The sequence goes on along the minus strand of NW_027175818.1, from coordinate 439,234 downwards.
GCAATTTGTCCTGAGGATGAACGGGAAGAGGGGGAACCAATGAGAGACTAGATCTAGGTGTTGGGACAGGCACAGCTCACTCTATTTTCCCATCGGGAAGAAGAATTAACCACAGGCTCAGCCTGCCGCCCAAAAGCAGAATAGGGCCTGAGACAATCCTGCGCTTTTGCGGCCAGCTCCCAAAAAGCCAGTTGAAAAATGGAGCTCAGGGACACTGCAATTCAGAAACCCGCAGATCTATAAATGATAACTCTCATCCACAGATATATTGAGGGAAGGCAACGAAGAGGATTTGAAAGCAAGGCAGAATTGCAGGAAACAGGTTTCAGGAGGTAGATTCGAATCGCCTTTAAAGCACATGAAAAGTGGCAAAACGTCGACAATGATGCCCTTGGCCAAAAAGGGCGTATGCGTTTTTTCCTGAATATACTTAGGAAAAAACGCATACGCCCTTTTTGGCCAACCAAGCAACCTGGAAAGGCAAATCAGTGCTACAAAGAAGTCTCGCTTCCCATCGGTCAAAAGTGCCATGCTGCAAAAAGTGTCAAAACCAGAAATGCAGGACAGGCCATGGAGAAATGGCAGCCTTGCTACGCTGATGGGCGGGATGTAAATTGCCAACAGCCACTCTGGAGAAGTGTACGGTTTGTCCTGAAACATCGAAAAAACACAGCTTAGGGAGCATAGGGCACGTCCACTCATGGGCGTATAAATTGGGAAAACTAAAAATCAGCAAGACACAGGCACCCCAAAGTTTAGGGCTGCTCTGTTGACAAGAACCTCCACTTCATGACACCTTAAATATCCCAGGAAAGAGAAAAATGGATAAAGAAGTTGTGGTCCTTATGTACAATGGAATATCACTCAGACATGAAATCAATGTCATAAGGCTAGTAGAAGCAAGATGAGTGGATTTAGGTACGATGATTCTAAGTGAAATAAGTCACACAGAAAAAGGCACTTATCATAAGCTATCACTTATAGAGGGAATGTAATAACCGCTACACTTGAACTGAATTACAAAACAGAACAGAGTCACACGTTTAGAAAACACACTATGGCTGCTTAACGGGAAAGGTGAGGTGGGGTGAGGCATAAAACAAGGGTTTCAAATTCGCTCAGATACCGTTCCATACACCCAATATGTAATAGACAAGACCTACTCCTTGCTCAGTGAACTGGACTCAACACCCCCTATTCACCGCACAAGAATATATGTGACTAGTAAGAATCTTAAAACCTATGTATTGATATCTGTCTGGAAGTGAGTCAAGTGGGTGTAAAGCCGCATAAACACAGCCGTGAAAAGCAGCTAAACCCCATTATAAAAATAAATTACTTTTAAAAACCCGTAAAACAAAGACAGTGAAAGAGAGAGAAATTCTTACAAAATTCGTTCAGAGGCTGTGATGCAACCTGGATTGACCATATCTAGACCCACAGCTGGATGAGACATAAGGGTGGACACTCTTGGGGCTGAAAGGTTGGGTGAGGTTGGGTGAGCAAACGCAGACCCTTTAAAGTAATACTGCCTGGTACCCATCCCATGGGTCCCAAATCTCCTGATTCAAGGGCATCTTCCTAAATCGAAAACATGCATGAGAAACCCAGAAGATGGTACACCGTGTGATTTTGAAAGGTTTCTAATACGCACCTCATTTCTCATCTCCTTGTGCTCGGGTTCGCCTTTCCAGCTACTTTACTAGCAACCTCCCTACTTGGAGAATCAGCACCTTTAAGCTCCTGTCCCCTACAGGATGCAATTTGTCCTGAGGATGAACGGGAAGAGGGGCAACCAATGAGAGACTAGATCTATGTGTTGGGACAGGCACAGGTCACTCTATTTTCCCATCAGGAAGAAGAATTAACCACAGGCTCAGCCTGCCGCCCAGAAGCAGAATAGGGCCTGAGGCAATCCCGTGCTTTTGCGGCCAGCTCCCAAAAAAGCCAGTTGAAAAATGGAGCTCAGGGACACTGCAATTCACAAACCCGCAGAGCTATAAATGATAACTCTCATCCACAGATATATTGAGAGAAGGCAACGAAGAGGATTTGAAAGCAAGGCAGAATTTCAGGAAACAGGTTTCAGGAGGTAGATTCGAATCGCCTTTAAAGCATATGAAAAGTGGAAAAATGTCGACAATGATGCCCTTGGCCAAACAGGGCATATGCGTTTTTTCCTGAATATATTCAGGAAAAAACGCATACGCCCTGTTTGGCCAACCAAGCAACCTGGAAAGGCTAATCAGCGCTACAAAGAAGTCTCGCTTCCCATCGGTCAAAAGTGCCATGCTGCAAAAAGTGTCAAAACCAGAAATGCAGGACAGGCCATGGAGAAATGGCAGCCTTGCTACGCTGATGGGCGGGATGTAAATTGCCAACAGCCACTCTGGAAAAGTGTATGGTGTGTCCTGAAACATCGAAAAAACACAGCTTAGGGAGCATAGGGCACGTCCTCTCATGGGCGTATAAATTGGGAAAACTAAAAATCAGCAAGACACAGGCACCCCAAAGTTTAGGGCTGCTCTGTTGACAAGAACCTCCACTTCATGACACCTTAAATATCCCAGGAAAGAGAAAAATGGATAAAGAAGTTGTGGTCCTTATGTACAATGGAATATCACTCAGACATGAAATCAATGTCATAAGGCTAGTAGAAGCAAGATGAGTGGATTTAGGTACGATGATCCTAAGTGAAATAAGTCACACAGAAAAAGACACTTATCATAAGCTATCACTTATAGAAGGAATGTAAAAACCGCTACACTTGAACTGAATTACAAAACAGAACAGAGTCACACATTTAGAAAACACACTGTGGCTGCTTAACGGGAAAGGTGAGGTGGGGTGATGCATAAAACAAGGGTTTCAAATTCGCTCAGATACCGTTCCATACACCCAATATGTAATAGACAATACCTACTCCTTGCTCAGTGAACTGGACTCAACACCCCCTATTCACCGCACAAGAATATATGTGACTAGTAAGAATCTTAAAACCTATGTATTGATATCTGTCTGGAAGTGAGTCAAGTGGGTGTAAAGCCGCATAAACACAGCCGTGAAAAGCAGCTAAACCCCATTATAAAAATAAATTACTTTTAAAAACCCGTAAAACAAAGACAGTGAAAGAGAGAGAAATTCTTACAAAATTCGTTCAGAGGCTGTGATGCAACCTGGATTAACCATATCTAGACCCACAGCTGGATGAGACATAAGGGTGGACACTCTTGGGGCTGAAAGGTTGGGTGAGGTTGGGTGAGCAAACGCAGACCCTTTAAAGTAATACTGCCTGGTACCCATCCCATGGGTCCCAAATCTCCAGGTTCAAGGGCATCTTCCTATATGGAAAACATGCATGAGAAACCCAGAAGATGGTACACCGTGTGATTTTGAAAGGTTTCTAATACGCACCTCATTTCTCATCTCCTTGTGCTCGGGTTCGCCTTTCCAGCTACTTTACTAGCAATCTCCCTACTTGGAGAATCAGCACCTTTAAGCTCCTGTCCCCTACAGGATGCAATTTGTCCTGAGGATGAACGGGAAGAGGGGCAACCAATGAGAGACTAGATCTAGGTGTTGGGACAGGCACAGGTCACTCTATTTTCCCATCAGGAAGAAGAATTAACCACAGGCTCAGCCTGCCGCCCAGAAGCAGAATAGGGCCTGAGGCAATCCCGCGCTTTTGCGGCCAGCTCCCAAAAAAGCCAGTTGAAAAATGGAGCTCAGGGACACTGCAATTCACAAACCCGCAGAGCTATAAATGATAACTCTCATCCACAGATATATTGAGGGAAGGCAACGAAGAGGATTTGAAAGCAAGGCAGAATTTCAGGAAACAGGTTTCAGGAGGTAGATTCGAATCGCCTTTAAAGCATATGAAAAGTGGCAAAACGTCGACAATGATGCCCTTGGCCAAACAGGGCGTATGCGTTTTTTCCTGAATATATTCAGGAAAAAACGCATACGCCCTGTTTGGCCAACCAAGCAACCTGGAAAGGCTAATCAGCGCTACAAAGAAGTCTCGCTTCCCATCGGTCAAAAGTGCCATGCTGCAAAAAGTGTCCAAACAAGAAATGCAGGACAGGCCATGGAGAAATGGCAGCCTTGCTACGCTGATGGGCGGGATGTAAATTGCCAACAGCCACTCTGGAAAAGTGTACGGTGTGTCCTGAAACATCGAAAAAACACAGCTTAGGGAGCATAGGGCACGTCCACTCATGGGCGTATAAATTGGGAAAACTAAAAATCAGCAAGACACAGGCACCCCAAAGTTTAGGGCTACTCTGTTGACAAGAACCTCCACTTCATGACACCTTAAATATCCCAGGAAAGAGAAAAATGGATAAAGAAGTTGTGGTCCTTATGTACAATGGAATATCACTCAGACATGAAATCAATGTCATAAGGCTAGTAGAAGCAAGATGAGTGGATTTAGGTACGATGATCCTAAGTGAAATAAGTCACACAGAAAAAGACACTTATCATAAGCTATCACTTATAGAGGGAATGTAAAAACCGCTACACTTGAACTGAATTACAAAACAGAACAGAGTCACACGTTTAGAAAACACACTATGGCTGCTTAACGGGAAAGGTGAGGTGGGGTGATGCATAAAACAAGGGTTTCAAATTCGCTCAGAAACCGTTCCATACACCCAATATGTAATAGACAAGACCTACTCCTTGCTCAGTGAACTGGACTCAACACCCCCTATTCACCGCACAAGAATATATGTGACTAGTAAGAATCTTAAAACCTATGTATTGATATCTGTCTGGAAGTGAGTCAAGTGGGTGTAAAGCCGCATAAACACAGCCGTGAAAAGCAGCTAAACCCCATTATAAAAAATAAATTACTTTTAAAAACCCGTAAAACAAAGACAGTGAAAGAGAGAGAAATTCTTACAAAATTCGTTCAGAGGCTGTGATGCAACCTGGATTGACCATATCTAGACCCACAGCTGGATGAGACATAAGGGTGGACACTCTTGGGGCTGAAAGGTTGGGTGAGGTTGGGTGAGCAAACGCAGACCCTTTAAAGTAATACTGCCTTGTACCCATCCCATGGGTCCCAAATCTCCAGGTTCAAGGGCATCTTCCTACATTGAAAACATGCATGAGAAACCCAGAAGATGGTACACCGTGTGATTTTGAAAGGTTTCTAATACGCACCTCATTTCTCATCTCCTTGTGCTCGGGTTCGCCTTTCCAGCTACTTTACTAGCAATCTCCCTACTTGGAGAATCAGCACCTTTAAGCTCCTGTTCCCTACAGGTTGCAATTTGTCCTGAGGATGAACGGGAAGAGGGGCAACCAATGAGAGACTAGATCTAGGTGTTGGGACAGGCACAGGTCACTCTATTTCCCATCAGGAAGAAGAATTAACCACAGGCTAAGCCTGCCGCCCAGAAGCAGAATAGGGCCTGAGGCAATCCCGCGCTTTTGCGGCCAGCTCCCAAAAAAGCCAGTTGAAAAATGGAGCTCAGGGACACTGCAATTCAGAAACCCGCAGAGTTATGAATGATAACTCTCATCCACAGATATATTGAGGGAAGGCAACGAAGAGGATTTGAAAGCAAGGCAGAATTGCAGGAAACAGATTTCAGGAGGTAGATTCGAATCGCCTTTAAAGCACATGAAAAGCGGCAAAACGTCGACAATGATGCCCTTGGCCAAAAAGGGCGTATGCGTTTTTTCCTGAATATATTCAGGAAAAAACGCATACGCCCTTTTTGGCCAACCAAGCAACCTGGAAAGGCAAATCAGTGCTACAAAGAAGTCTCGCTTCCCATCGGTCAAAAGTGCCATGCTGCAAAAAGTGTCAAAACCAGAAATGCAGGACAGGCCATGGAGAAATGGCAGCCTTGCTACGCTGATGGGCGGGATGTAAATTGCCAACAGCCACTCTGGAAAAGTGTACGGTGTGTCCTGAAACATCGAAAAAACACAGCTTAGGGAGCATAGGGCACGTCCACTCATGGGCGTATAAATTGGGAAAACTAAAAATCAGCAAGACACAGGCACCCCAAAGTTTAGGGCTGCTCTGTTGACAAGAACCTCCACTTCATGACACCTTAAATATCCCAGGAAAGAGAAAAATGGATAAAGAAGTTGTGGTCCTTATGTACAATGGAATATCACTCAGACATGAAATCAATGTCATAAGGCTAGTAGAAGCAAGATGAGTGGATTTAGGTACGATGATCCTAAGTGAAATAAGTCACACAGAAAAAGACACTTATCATAAGCTATCACTTATAGAAGGAATGTAAAAACCGCTACACTTGAACTGAATTACAAAACAGAACAGAGTCACACATTTAGAAAACACACTGTGGCTGCTTAACGGGAAAGGTGAGGTGGGGTGATGCATAAAACAAGGGTTTCAAATTCGCTCAGATACCGTTCCATACACCCAATATGTAATAGACAATACCTACTCCTTGCTCAGTGAACTGGACTCAACACCCCCTATTCACCGCACAAGAATATAGGTGACTAGTAAGAATCTTAAAACCTATGTATTGATATCTGTCTGGAAGTGAGTCAAGTGGGTGTAAAGCCGCATAAACACAGCCGTGAAAAGCAGCTAAACCCCATTATAAAAATAAATTACTTTTAAAAACCCGTAAAACAAAGACAGTGAAAGAGAGAGAAATTCTTACAAAATTCGTTCAGAGGCTGTGATGCAACCTGGATTGACATATCTAGACCCACAGCTGGATGAGACATAAGGGTGGACACTCTTGGGGCTGAAAGGTTGGGTGAGGTTGGGTGAGCAAACGCAGACCCTTTAAAGTAATACTGCCTGGTACCCATCCCTTGGGTCCCAAATCTCCAGGTTGAAGGGCATCTTCCTACATCGAAAACATGCATGAGAAACCCAGAAGATGGTACACCGTGTGATTTTGAAAGGTTTCTAATACGCACCTCATTTCTCATCTCCTTGTGCTCGGGTTCGCCTTTCCAGCTACTTTACTAGCAATCTCCCTACTTGGAGAATCAACACCTTTAAGCTCCTGTTCCCTACAGGTTGCAATTTGTCCTGAGTATGAACGGGAAGAGGGGCAACCAATGAGAGACTAGATCTAGGTGTTGGGACAGGCACAGGTCACTCTATTTCCCATCAGGAAGAAGAATTAACCACAGGCTAAGCCTGCCGCCCAGAAGCAGAATAGGGCCTGAGGCAATCCCGCGCTTTTGCGGCCAGCTCCCAAAAAAGCCAGTTGAAAAATGGAGCTCAGGGACACTGCAATTCAGAAACCCGCAGAGTTATGAATGATAACTCTCATCCACAGATATATTGAGGGAAGGCAACGAAGAGGATTTGAAAGCAAGGCAGAATTGCAGGAAACAGATTTCAGGAGGTAGATTCGAATTGCCTTTAAAGCACATGAAAAGCGGCAAAACGTCGACAATGATGCCCTTGGCCAAAAAGGGCGTATGCGTTTTTTCCTGAATATATTCAGGAAAAAACGCATACGCCCTGTTTGGCCAACCAAGCAACCTGGAAAGGCTAATCAGCGCTACAAAGAAGTCTCGCTTCCCATCGGTCAAAAGTGCCATGCTGCAAAAAGTGTCAAAACCAGAAATGCAGGACAGGCCATGGAGAAATGGCAGCCTTGCTACGCTGATGGGCGGGATGTAAATTGCCAACAGCCACTCTGGAAAAGTGTATGGTGTGTCCTGAAACATCGAAAAAACACAGCTTAGGGAGCATAGGGCACGTCCTCTCATGGGCGTATAAATTGGGAAAACTAAAAATCAGCAAGACACAGGCACCCCAAAGTTTAGGGCTGCTCTGTTGACAAGAACCTCCACTTCATGACACCTTAAATATCCCAGGAAAGAGAAAAATGGATAAAGAAGTTGTGGTCCTTATGTACAATGGAATATCACTCAGACATGAAATCAATGTCATAAGGCTAGTAGAAGCAAGATGAGTGGATTTAGGTACGATGATCCTAAGTGAAATAAGTCACACAGAAAAAGACACTTATCATAAGCTATCACTTATAGAAGGAATGTAAAAACCGCTACACTTGAACTGAATTACAAAACAGAACAGAGTCACACATTTAGAAAACACACTGTGGCTGCTTAACGGGAAAGGTGAGGTGGGGTGATGCATAAAACAAGGGTTTCAAATTCGCTCAGATACCGTTCCATACACCCAATATGTAATAGACAATACCTACTCCTTGCTCAGTGAACTGGACTCAACACCCCCTATTCACCGCACAAGAATATATGTGACTAGTAAGAATCTTAAAACCTATGTATTGATATCTGTCTGGAAGTGAGTCAAGTGGGTGTAAAGCCGCATAAACACAGCCGTGAAAAGCAGCTAAACCCCATTATAAAAATAAATTACTTTTAAAAACCCGTAAAACAAAGACAGTGAAAGAGAGAGAAATTCTTACAAAATTCGTTCAGAGGCTGTGATGCAACCTGGATTAACCATATCTAGACCCACAGCTGGATGAGACATAAGGGTGGACACTCTTGGGGCTGAAAGGTTGGGTGAGGTTGGGTGAGCAAACGCAGACCCTTTAAAGTAATACTGCCTGGTACCCATCCCATGGGTCCCAAATCTCCAGGTTCAAGGGCATCTTCCTATATGGAAAACATGCATGAGAAACCCAGAAGATGGTACACCGTGTGATTTTGAAAGGTTTCTAATACGCACCTCATTTCTCATCTCCTTGTGCTCGGGTTCGCCTTTCCAGCTACTTTACTAGCAATCTCCCTACTTGGAGAATCAGCACCTTTAAGCTCCTGTCCCCTACAGGATGCAATTTGTCCTGAGGATGAACGGGAAGAGGGGCAACCAATGAGAGACTAGATCTAGGTGTTGGGACAGGCACAGGTCACTCTATTTTCCCATCAGGAAGAAGAATTAACCACAGGCTCAGCCTGCCGCCCAGAAGCAGAATAGGGCCTGAGGCAATCCCGCGCTTTTGCGGCCAGCTCCCAAAAAAGCCAGTTGAAAAATGGAGCTCAGGGACACTGCAATTCACAAACCCGCAGAGCTATAAATGATAACTCTCATCCACAGATATATTGAGGGAAGGCAACGAAGAGGATTTGAAAGCAAGGCAGAATTTCAGGAAACAGGTTTCAGGAGGTAGATTCGAATCGCCTTTAAAGCATATGAAAAGTGGCAAAACGTCGACAATGATGCCCTTGGCCAAACAGGGCGTATGCGTTTTTTCCTGAATATATTCAGGAAAAAACGCATACGCCCTGTTTGGCCAACCAAGCAACCTGGAAAGGCTAATCAGCGCTACAAAGAAGTCTCGCTTCCCATCGGTCAAAAGTGCCATGCTGCAAAAAGTGTCCAAACAAGAAATGCAGGACAGGCCATGGAGAAATGGCAGCCTTGCTACGCTGATGGGCGGGATGTAAATTGCCAACAGCCACTCTGGAAAAGTGTACGGTGTGTCCTGAAACATCGAAAAAACACAGCTTAGGGAGCATAGGGCACGTCCACTCATGGGCGTATAAATTGGGAAAACTAAAAATCAGCAAGACACAGGCACCCCAAAGTTTAGGGCTACTCTGTTGACAAAAACCTCCACTTCATGACACCTTAAATATCCCAGGAAAGAGAAAAATGGATAAAGAAGTTGTGGTCCTTATGTACAATGGAATATCACTCAGACATGAAATCAATGTCATAAGGCTAGTAGAAGCAAGATGAGTGGATTTAGGTACGATGATCCTAAGTGAAATAAGTCACACAGAAAAAGACACTTATCATAAGCTATCACTTATAGAGGGAATGTAAAAACCGCTACACTTGAACTGAATTACAAAACAGAACAGAGTCACACGTTTAGAAAACACACTATGGCTGCTTAACGGGAAAGGTGAGGTGGGGTGATGCATAAAACAAGGGTTTCAAATTCGCTCAGAAACCGTTCCATACACCCAATATGTAATAGACAAGACCTACTCCTTGCTCAGTGAACTGGACTCAACACCCCCTATTCACCGCACAAGAATATATGTGACTAGTAAGAATCTTAAAACCTATGTATTGATATCTGTCTGGAAGTGAGTCAAGTGGGTGTAAAGCCGCATAAACACAGCCGTGAAAAGCAGCTAAACCCCATTATAAAAAATAAATTACTTTTAAAAACCCGTAAAACAAAGACAGTGAAAGAGAGAGAAATTCTTACAAAATTCGTTCAGAGGCTGTGATGCAACCTGGATTGACCATATCTAGACCCACAGCTGGATGAGACATAAGGGTGGACACTCTTGGGGCTGAAAGGTTGGGTGAGGTTGGGTGAGCAAACGCAGACCCTTTAAAGTAATACTGCCTTGTACCCATCCCATGGGTCCCAAATCTCCAGGTTCAAGGGCATCTTCCTACATTGAAAACATGCATGAGAAACCCAGAAGATGGTACACCGTGTGATTTTGAAAGGTTTCTAATACGCACCTCATTTCTCATCTCCTTGTGCTCGGGTTCGCCTTTCCAGCTACTTTACTAGCAATCTCCCTACTTGGAGAATCAGCACCTTTAAGCTCCTGTTCCCTACAGGTTGCAATTTGTCCTGAGGATGAACGGGAAGAGGGGCAACCAATGAGAGACTAGATCTAGGTGTTGGGACAGGCACAGGTCACTCTATTTCCCATCAGGAAGAAGAATTAACCACAGGCTAAGCCTGCCGCCCAGAAGCAGAATAGGGCCTGAGGCAATCCCGCGCTTTTGCGGCCAGCTCCCAAAAAAGCCAGTTGAAAAATGGAGCTCAGGGACACTGCAATTCAGAAACCCGCAGAGTTATGAATGATAACTCTCATCCACAGATATATTGAGGGAAGGCAACGAAGAGGATTTGAAAGCAAGGCAGAATTGCAGGAAACAGATTTCAGGAGGTAGATTCGAATCGCCTTTAAAGCACATGAAAAGCGGCAAAACGTCGACAATGATGCCCTTGGCCAAAAAGGGCGTATGCGTTTTTTCCTGAATATATTCAGGAAAAAACGCATACGCCCTTTTTGGCCAACCAAGCAACCTGGAAAGGCAAATCAGTGCTACAAAGAAGTCTCGCTTCCCATCGGTCAAAAGTGCCATGCTGCAAAAAGTGTCAAAACCAGAAATGCAGGACAGGCCATGGAGAAATGGCAGCCTTGCTACGCTGATGGGCGGGATGTAAATTGCCAACAGCCACTCTGGAAAAGTGTACGGTGTGTCCTGAAACATCGAAAAAACACAGCTTAGGGAGCATAGGGCACGTCCACTCATGGGCGTATAAATTGGGAAAACTAAAAATCAGCAAGACACAGGCACCCCAAAGTTTAGGGCTGCTCTGTTGACAAGAACCTCCACTTCATGACACCTTAAATATCCCAGGAAAGAGAAAAATGGATAAAGAAGTTGTGGTCCTTATGTACAATGGAATATCACTCAGACATGAAATCAATGTCATAAGGCTAGTAGAAGCAAGATGAGTGGATTTAGGTACGATGATCCTAAGTGAAATAAGTCACACAGAAAAAGACACTTATCATAAGCTATCACTTATAGAAGGAATGTAAAAACCGCTACACTTGAACTGAATTACAAAACAGAACAGAGTCACACATTTAGAAAACACACTGTGGCTGCTTAACGGGAAAGGTGAGGTGGGGTGATGCATAAAACAAGGGTTTCAAATTCGCTCAGATACCGTTCCATACACCCAATATGTAATAGACAATACCTACTCCTTGCTCAGTGAACTGGACTCAACACCCCCTATTCACCGCACAAGAATATATGTGACTAGTAAGAATCTTAAAACCTATGTATTGATATCTGTCTGGAAGTGAGTCAAGTGGGTGTAAAGCCGCATAAACACAGCCGTGAAAAGCAGCTAAACCCCATTATAAAAATAAATTACTTTTAAAAACCCGTAAAACAAAGACAGTGAAAGAGAGAGAAATTCTTACAAAATTCGTTCAGAGGCTGTGATGCAACCTGGATTGACATATCTAGACCCACAGCTGGATGAGACATAAGGGTGGACACTCTTGGGGCTGAAAGGTTGGGTGAGGTTGGGTGAGCAAACGCAGACCCTTTAAAGTAATACTGCCTGGTACCCATCCCTTGGGTCCCAAATCTCCAGGTTGAAGGGCATCTTCCTACATCGAAAACATGCATGAGAAACCCAGAAGATGGTACACCGTGTGATTTTGAAAGGTTTCTCATACGCACCTCATTTCTCATCTCCTTGTGCTCGGGTTCGCCTTTCCAGCTACTTTACTAGCAATCTCCCTACTTGGAGAATCAACACCTTTAAGCTCCTGTTCCCTACAGGTTGCAATTTGTCCTGAGTATGAACGGGAAGAGGGGCAACCAATGAGAGACTAGATCTAGGTGTTGGGACAGGCACAGGTCACTCTATTTCCCATCAGGAAGAAGAATTAACCACAGGCTAAGCCTGCCGCCCAGAAGCAGAATAGGGCCTGAGGCAATCCCGCGCTTTTGCGGCCAGCTCCCAAAAAAGCCAGTTGAAAAATGGAGCTCAGGGACACTGCAATTCAGAAACCCGCAGAGTTATGAATGATAACTCTCATCCACAGATATATTGAGGGAAGGCAACGAAGAGGATTTGAAAGCAAGGCAGAATTGCAGGAAACAGATTTCAGGAGGTAGATTCGAATTGCCTTTAAAGCACATGAAAAGCGGCAAAACGTCGACAATGATGCCCTTGGCCAAAAAGGGCGTATGCGTTTTTTCCTGAATATATTCAGGAAAAAACGCATACGCCCTTTTTGGCCAACCAAGCAACCTGGAAAGGCAAATCAGTGCTACAAAGAAGTCTCGCTTCCCATCGGTCAAAAGGGCCATGCTGCAAAAAGTGTCAAAACCAGAAATACAGGACAGGCCATGGAGAAATGGCAGCCTTGCTACGCTGATGGGCGGGATGTAAATTGCCAACAGCCACTCTGGAAAAGTGTACGGTGTGTCCTGAAACATCGAAAAAACACAGCTTAGGGAGCATAGGGCACGTCCACTCATGGGCGTATAAATTGGGAAAACTAAAAATCAGCAAGACACAGGCACCCCAAAGTTTAGGGCTGCTCTGTTGACAAGAACCTCCACTTCATGACACCTTAAATATCCCAGGAAAGAGAAAAATGGATAAAGAAGTTGTGGTCCTTATGTACAATGGAATATCACTCAGACATGAAATCAATGTCATAAGGCTAGTAGAGGCAAGATGAGTGGATTTAGGTACGATGATCCTAAGTGAAATAAGTCACACAGAAAAAGACACTTATCATAAGCTATCACTTATAGAGGGAATGTAAAAACCGCTACACTTGAACTGAATTACAAAACAGAACAGAGTCACACGTTTAGAAAACACACTATGGCTGCTTAACGGGAAAGGTGAGGTGGGGTGATGCATAAAACAAGGGTTTCAAATTCGCTCAGATACCGTTCCATACACCCAATATGTAATAGACAAGACCTACTCCTTGCTCAGTGAACTGGACTCAACACCCCCTATTCACCGCACAAAAATATATGTGACTAGTAAGAATCTTAAAACCTATGTATTGATATCTGTCTGGAAGTGAGTCAAGTGGGTGTAAAGCCGCATAAACACAGCCGTGAAAAGCAGCTAAACCCCATTATAAAAATAAATTACTTTTAAAAACCCGTAAAACAAAGACAGTGAAAGAGAGAGAAATTCTTACAAAATTCGTTCAGAGGCTGTGATGCAACCTGGATTGACCATATCTAGACCCACAGCTGGATGAGACATAAGGGTGGACACTCTTGGGGCTGAAAGGTTGGGTGAGGTTGGGTGAGCAAACGCAGACCCTTTAAAGTAATACTGCCTTGTACCCATCCCATGGGTCCCAAATCTCCAGGTTCAAGGGCATCTTCCTACATTGAAAACATGCATGAGAAACCCAGAAGATGGTACACCGTGTGATTTTGAAAGGTTTCTAATACGCACCTCATTTCTCATCTCCTTGTGCTCGGGTTCGCCTTTCCAGCTACTTTACTAGCAATCTCCCTACTTGGAGAATCAGCACCTTTAAGCTCCTGTTCCCTACAGGTTGCAATTTGTCCTGAGGATGAACGGGAAGAGGGGCAACCAATGAGAGACTAGATCTAGGTGTTGGGACAGGCACAGGTCACTCTATTTCCCATCAGGAAGAAGAATTAACCACAGGCTAAGCCTGCCGCCCAGAAGCAGAATAGGGCCTGAGGCAATCCCGCGCTTTTACGGCCAGCTCCCAAAAAAGCCAGTTGAAAAATGGAGCTCAGGGACACTGCAATTCAGAAACCCGCAGAGTTATGAATGATAACTCTCATCCACAGATATATTGAGGGAAGGCAACGAAGAGGATTTGAAAGCAAGGCAGAATTGCAGGAAACAGATTTCAGGAGGTAGATTCGAATCGCCTTTAAAGCACATGAAAAGCGGCAAAACGTCGACAATGATGCCCTTGGCCAAAAAGGGCGTATGCGTTTTTTCCTGAATATATTCAGGAAAAAACGCATACGCCCTTTTTGGCCAACCAAGCAACCTGGAAAGGCAAATCAGTGCTACAAAGAAGTCTCGCTTCCCATCGGTCAAAAGTGCCATGCTGCAAAAAGTGTCAAAACCAGAAATGCAGGACAGGCCATGGAGAAATGGCAGCCTTGCTACGCTGATGGGCGGGATGTAAATTGCCAACAGCCACTCTGGAAAAGTGTACGGTGTGTCCTGAAACATCGAAAAAACACAGCTTAGGGAGCATAGGGCACGTCCACTCATGGGCGTATAAATTGGGAAAACTAAAAATCAGCAAGACACAGGCACCCCAAAGTTTAGGGCTGCTCTGTTGACAAGAACCTCCACTTCATGACACCTTAAATATCCCAGGAAAGAGAAAAATGGATAAAGAAGTTGTGGTCCTTATGTACAATGGAATATCACTCAGACATGAAATCAATGTCATAAGGCTAGTAGAAGCAAGATGAGTGGATTTAGGTACGATGATCCTAAGTGAAATAAGTCACACAGAAAAAGACACTTATCATAAGCTATCACTTATAGAAGGAATGTAAAAACCGCTACACTTGAACTGAATTACAAAACAGAACAGAGTCACACATTTAGAAAACACACTGTGGCTGCTTAACGGGAAAGGTGAGGTGGGGTGATGCATAAAACAAGGGTTTCAAATTCGCTCAGATACCGTTCCATACACCCAATATGTAATAGACAATACCTACTCCTTGCTCAGTGAACTGGACTCAACACCCCCTATTCACCGCACAAGAATATAGGTGACTAGTAAGAATCTTAAAACCTATGTATTGATATCTGTCTGGAAGTGAGTCAAGTGGGTGTAAAGCCGCATAAACACAGCCGTGAAAAGCAGCTAAACCCCATTATAAAAATAAATTACTTTTAAAAACCCGTAAAACAAAGACAGTGAAAGAGAGAGAAATTCTTACAAAATTCGTTCAGAGGCTGTGATGCAACCTGGATTGACATATCTAGACCCACAGCTGGATGAGACATAAGGGTGGACACTCTTGGGGCTGAAAGGTTGGGTGAGGTTGGGTGAGCAAACGCAGACCCTTTAAAGTAATACTGCCTGGTACCCATCCCTTGGGTCCCAAATCTCCAGGTTGAAGGGCATCTTCCTACATCGAAAACATGCATGAGAAACCCAGAAGATGGTACACCGTGTGATTTTGAAAGGTTTCTAATACGCACTTCATTTCTCATCTCCTTGTGCTCGGGTTCGCCTTTCCAGCTACTTTACTAGCAATCTCCCTACTTGGAGAATCAGCACCTTTAAGCTCCTGTCCCCTACAGGATGCAATTTGTCCTGAGGATGAACGGGAAGAGGGGCAACCAATGAGAGACTTGATCTATGTGTTGGGACAGGCACAGGTCACTCTATTTTCCCATCAGGAAGAAGAATTAACCACAGGCTCAGCCTGCCGCCCAGAAGCAGAATAGGGCCTGAGGCAATCCCGCGCTTTTGCGGCCAGCTCCCAAAAAAGCCAGTTGAAAAATGGAGCTCAGGGACACTGCAATTCACAAACCCGCAGAGCTATAAATGATAACTCTCATCCACAGATATATTGAGGGAAGGCAACGAAGAGGATTTGAAAGCAAGGCAGAATTTCAAGAAACAGGTTTCAGGAGGTAGATTCGAATCGCATTTAAAGCATATGAAAAGTGGCAAAACGACGACAATGATGCCCTTGGCCAAACAGGGCGTATGCGTTTTTTCCTGAATATATTCAGGAAAAAACGCATACGCCCTGTTTGGCCAACCAAGCAACCTGGAAAGGCTAATCAGCGCTACAAAGAAGTCTCGCTTCCCAACGGTCAAAAGTGCCATGCTGCAAAAAGTGTCAAAACCAGAAATGCAGGACAGGCCATGGAGAAATGGCAGCCTTGCTACGCTGATGGGCGGGATGTAAATTGCCAACAGCCACTCTGGAAAAGTGTACGGTGTGTCCTGAAACATCGAAAAAACACAGCTTAAGGAGCATAGGGCACGTCCACTCATGGGCGTATAAATTGGGAAAACTAAAAATCAGCAAGACACAGGCACCCCAAAGTTTAGGGCTGCTCTGTTGACAAGAACCTCCACTTCATGACACCTTAAATATCCCAGGAAAGAGAAAAATGGATAAAGAAGTTGTGGTCCTTATGTACAATGGAATATCACTCAGACATGAAATCAATGTCATAAGGCTAGTAGAAGCAAGATGAGTGGATTTAGGTACGATGATCCTAAGTGAAATAAGTCACACAGAAAAAGACACTTATCATAAGCTATCACTTATAGAGGGAATGTAAAAACCGCTACACTTGAACTGAATTACAAAACAGAACAGAGTCACACGTTTAGAAAACACACTATGGCTGCTTAACGGGAAAGGTGAGGTGGGGTGATGCATAAAACAAGGGTTTCAAATTCGCTCAGATACCGTTCCATACACCCAATATGTAATAGACAAGACCTACTCCTTGCTCAGTGAACTGGACTCAACACCCCCTATTCACCGCACAAAAATATATGTGACTAGTAAGAATCTTAAAACCTATGTATTGATATCTGTCTGGAAGTGAGTCAAGTGGGTGTAAAGCCACATAAACACAGCCGTGAAAAGCAGCTAAACCCCATTATAAAAATAAATTACTTTTAAAAACCCATAAAACAAAGACAGTGAAAGAGAGAGAAATTCTTACAAAATTCGTTCAGAGGCTGTGATGCAACCTGGATTGACCATATCTAGACCCACAGCTGGATGAGTCATAAGGGTGGACACTCTAGGGGCTGAAAGGTTGGGTGAGGTTGGGTGAGCAAACGCAGACCCTTTAAAGTAATACTGCCTTGTACCCATCCCATGGGTCCCAAATCTCCAGGTTCAAGGGCATCTTCCTACATCGAAAACATGCATGAGAAACCCAGAAGATGGTACACCGTGTGATTTTGAAAGGTTTCTAATACGCACCTCATTTCTCATCTCCTTGTGCTCGGGTTCGCCTTTCCAGCTACTTTACTAGCAACCTCCCTACTTGGAGAATCAGCACCTTTAAGCTCCTGTTCCCTACAGGTTGCAATTTGTCCTGAGGATGAACGGGAAGAGGGGCAACCAATGAGAGACTAGATCTAGGTGTTGGGACAGGCACAGGTCACTCTATTTCCCATCAGGAAAAAGAATTAACCACAGGCTAAGCCTGCCGCCCAGAAGCAGAATAGGGCCTGAGGCAATCCCGCGCTTTTGCGGCCAGCTCCCAAAAAAGCCAGTTGAAAAATGGAGCTCAGGGACACTGCAATTCAGAAACCCGCAGAGTTATGAATGATAACTCTCATCCACAGATATATTGAGGGAAGGCAACGAAGAGGATTTGAAAGCAAGGCAGAATTGCAGGAAACAGATTTCAGGAGGTAGATTCGAATCGCCTTTAAAGCACATGAAAAGCGGCAAAACGTCGACAATGATGCCCTTGGCCAAAAAGGGCGTATGCGTTTTTTCCTGAATATATTCAGGAAAAAACGCATACGCCCTTTTTGGCCAACCAAGCAACCTGGAAAGGCAAATCAGTGCTACAAAGAAGTCTCGCTTCCCATCGGTCAAAAGTGCCATGCTGCAAAAAGTGTCAAAACCAGAAATGCAGGACAGGCCATGGAGAAATGGCAGCCTTGCTACGCTGATGGGCGGGATGTAAATTGCCAACAGCCACTCTGGAAAAGTGTACGGTGTGTCCTGAAACATCGAAAAAACACAGCTTAGGGAGCATAGGGCACGTCCACTCATGGGCGTATAAATTGGGAAAACTAAAAATCAGCAAGACACAGGCACCCCAAAGTTTAGGGCTGCTCTGTTGACAAGAACCTCCACTTCATGACACCTTAAATATCCCAGGAAAGAGAAAAATGGATAAAGAAGTTGTGGTCCTTATGTACAATGGAATATCACTCAGACATGAAATCAATGTCATAAGGCTAGTAGAAGCAAGATGAGTGGATTTAGGTACGATGATTCTAAGTGAAATAAGTCACACAGAAAAAGGCACTTATCATAAGCTATCACTTATAGAGGGAATGTAATAACCGCTACACTTGAACTGAATTACAAAACAGAACAGAGTCACACGTTTAGAAAACACACTATGGCTGCTTAACGGGAAAGGTGAGGTGGGGTGAGGCATAAAACAAGGGTTTCAAATTCGCTCAGATACCGTTCCATACACCCAATATGTAATAGACAAGACCTACTCCTTGCTCAGTGAACTGGACTCAACACCCCCTATTCACCGCACAAGAATATATGTGACTAGTAAGAATCTTAAAACCTATGTATTGATATCTGTCTGGAAGTGAGTCAAGTGGGTGTAAAGCCGCATAAACACAGCCGTGAAAAGCAGCTAAACCCCATTATAAAAATAAATTACTTTTAAAAACCCGTAAAACAAAGACAGTGAAAGAGAGAGAAATTCTTACAAAATTCGTTCAGAGGCTGTGATGCAACCTGGATTGACCATATCTAGACCCACAGCTGGATGAGACATAAGGGTGGACACTCTTGGGGCTGAAAGGTTGGGTGAGGTTGGGTGAGCAAACGCAGACCCTTTAAAGTAATACTGCCTGGTACCCATCCCATGGGTCCCAAATCTCCAGATTCAAGGGCATCTTCCTAAATCGAAAACATGCATGAGAAACCCAGAAGATGGTACACCGTGTGATTTTGAAAGGTTTCTAATACGCACCTCATTTCTCATCTCCTTGTGCTCGGGTTCGCCTTTCCAGCTACTTTACTAGCAACCTCCCTACTTGGAGAATCAGCACCTTTAAGCTCCTGTCCCCTACAGGATGCAATTTGTCCTGAGGATGAACGGGAAGAGGGGCAACCAATGAGAGACTAGATCTATGTGTTGGGACAGGCACAGGTCACTCTATTTTCCCATCAGGAAGAAGAATTAACCACAGGCTCAGCCTGCCGCCCAGAAGCAGAATAGGGCCTGAGGCAATCCCGTGCTTTTGCGGCCAGCTCCCAAAAAAGCCAGTTGAAAAATGGAGCTCAGGGACACTGCAATTCACAAACCCGCAGAGCTATAAATGATAACTCTCATCCACAGATATATTGAGAGAAGGCAACGAAGAGGATTTGAAAGCAAGGCAGAATTTCAGGAAACAGGTTTCAGGAGGTAGATTCGAATCGCCTTTAAAGCATATGAAAAGTGGAAAAATGTCGACAATGATGCCCTTGGCCAAACAGGGCATATGCGTTTTTTCCTGAATATATTCAGGAAAAAACGCATACGCCCTGTTTGGCCAACCAAGCAACCTGGAAAGGCTAATCAGCGCTACAAAGAAGTCTCGCTTCCCATCGGTCAAAAGTGCCATGCTGCAAAAAGTGTCAAAACCAGAAATGCAGGACAGGCCATGGAGAAATGGCAGCCTTGCTACCCTGATGGGCGGGATGTAAATTGCCAACAGCCACTCTGGAAAAGTGTATGGTGTGTCCTGAAACATCGAAAAAACACAGCTTAGGGAGCATAGGGCACGTCCTCTCATGGGCGTATAAATTGGGAAAACTAAAAATCAGCAAGACACAGGCACCCCAAAGTTTAGGGCTGCTCTGTTGACAAGAACCTCCACTTCATGACACCTTAAATATCCCAGGAAAGAGAAAAATGGATAAAGAAGTTGTGGTCCTTATGTACAATGGAATATCACTCAGACATGAAATCAATGTCATAAGGCTAGTAGAGGCAAGATGAGTGGATTTAGGTACGATGATCCTAAGTGAAATAAGTCACACAGAAAAAGACACTTATCATAAGCTATCACTTATAGAGGGAATGTAAAAACCGCTACACTTGAACTGAATTACAAAACAGAACAGAGTCACACGTTTAGAAAACACACTATGGCTGCTTAACGGGAAAGGTGAGGTGGGGTGATGCATAAAACAAGGGTTTCAAATTCGCTCAGATACCGTTCCATACACCCAATATGTAATAGACAAGACCTACTCCTTGCTCAGTGAACTGGACTCAACACCCCCTATTCACCGCACAAAAATATATGTGACTAGTAAGAATCTTAAAACCTATGTATTGATATCTGTCTGGAAGTGAGTCAAGTGGGTGTAAAGCCGCATAAACACAGCCG
The DNA here is from genome assembly GCF_028021215.1 of Eschrichtius robustus. Lineage (NCBI taxonomy): Eukaryota > Metazoa > Chordata > Mammalia > Artiodactyla > Eschrichtiidae > Eschrichtius > Eschrichtius robustus. The sequence continues at coordinate 418,579 of NW_027175818.1, read as the reverse complement.
TGAAAAGCAGCTAAACCCCATTATAAAAATAAATTACTTTTAAAAACCCGTAAAACAAAGACAGTGAAAGAGAGAGAAATTCTTACAAAATTCGTTCAGAGGCTGTGATGCAACCTGGATTGACCATATCTAGACCCACAGCTGGATGAGACATAAGGGTGGACACTCTTGGGGCTGAAAGGTTGGGTGAGGTTGGGTGAGCAAACGCAGACCCTTTAAAGTAATACTGCCTTGTACCCATCCCATGGGTCCCAAATCTCCAGGTTCAAGGGCATCTTCCTACATTGAAAACATGCATGAGAAACCCAGAAGATGGTACACCGTGTGATTTTGAAAGGTTTCTAATACGCACCTCATTTCTCATCTCCTTGTGCTCGGGTTCGCCTTTCCAGCTACTTTACTAGCAATCTCCCTACTTGGAGAATCAGCACCTTTAAGCTCCTGTTCCCTACAGGTTGCAATTTGTCCTGAGGATGAACGGGAAGAGGGGCAACCAATGAGAGACTAGATCTAGGTGTTGGGACAGGCACAGGTCACTCTATTTCCCATCAGGAAGAAGAATTAACCACAGGCTAAGCCTGCCGCCCAGAAGCAGAATAGGGCCTGAGGCAATCCCGCGCTTTTACGGCCAGCTCCCAAAAAAGCCAGTTGAAAAATGGAGCTCAGGGACACTGCAATTCAGAAACCCGCAGAGTTATGAATGATAACTCTCATCCACAGATATATTGAGGGAAGGCAACGAAGAGGATTTGAAAGCAAGGCAGAATTGCAGGAAACAGATTTCAGGAGGTAGATTCGAATCGCCTTTAAAGCACATGAAAAGCGGCAAAACGTCGACAATGATGCCCTTGGCCAAAAAGGGCGTATGCGTTTTTTCCTGAATATATTCAGGAAAAAACGCATACGCCCTTTTTGGCCAACCAAGCAACCTGGAAAGGCAAATCAGTGCTACAAAGAAGTCTCGCTTCCCATCGGTCAAAAGTGCCATGCTGCAAAAAGTGTCAAAACCAGAAATGCAGGACAGGCCATGGAGAAATGGCAGCCTTGCTACGCTGATGGGCGGGATGTAAATTGCCAACAGCCACTCTGGAAAAGTGTACGGTGTGTCCTGAAACATCGAAAAAACACAGCTTAGGGAGCATAGGGCACGTCCACTCATGGGCGTATAAATTGGGAAAACTAAAAATCAGCAAGACACAGGCACCCCAAAGTTTAGGGCTGCTCTGTTGACAAGAACCTCCACTTCATGACACCTTAAATATCCCAGGAAAGAGAAAAATGGATAAAGAAGTTGTGGTCCTTATGTACAATGGAATATCACTCAGACATGAAATCAATGTCATAAGGCTAGTAGAAGCAAGATGAGTGGATTTAGGTACGATGATCCTAAGTGAAATAAGTCACACAGAAAAAGACACTTATCATAAGCTATCACTTATAGAAGGAATGTAAAAACCGCTACACTTGAACTGAATTACAAAACAGAACAGAGTCACACATTTAGAAAACACACTGTGGCTGCTTAACGGGAAAGGTGAGGTGGGGTGATGCATAAAACAAGGGTTTCAAATTCGCTCAGATACCGTTCCATACACCCAATATGTAATAGACAATACCTACTCCTTGCTCAGTGAACTGGACTCAACACCCCCTATTCACCGCACAAGAATATAGGTGACTAGTAAGAATCTTAAAACCTATGTATTGATATCTGTCTGGAAGTGAGTCAAGTGGGTGTAAAGCCGCATAAACACAGCCGTGAAAAGCAGCTAAACCCCATTATAAAAATAAATTACTTTTAAAAACCCGTAAAACAAAGACAGTGAAAGAGAGAGAAATTCTTACAAAATTCGTTCAGAGGCTGTGATGCAACCTGGATTGACATATCTAGACCCACAGCTGGATGAGACATAAGGGTGGACACTCTTGGGGCTGAAAGGTTGGGTGAGGTTGGGTGAGCAAACGCAGACCCTTTAAAGTAATACTGCCTGGTACCCATCCCTTGGGTCCCAAATCTCCAGGTTGAAGGGCATCTTCCTACATCGAAAACATGCATGAGAAACCCAGAAGATGGTACACCGTGTGATTTTGAAAGGTTTCTAATACGCACTTCATTTCTCATCTCCTTGTGCTCGGGTTCGCCTTTCCAGCTACTTTACTAGCAATCTCCCTACTTGGAGAATCAGCACCTTTAAGCTCCTGTCCCCTACAGGATGCAATTTGTCCTGAGGATGAACGGGAAGAGGGGCAACCAATGAGAGACTTGATCTATGTGTTGGGACAGGCACAGGTCACTCTATTTTCCCATCAGGAAGAAGAATTAACCACAGGCTCAGCCTGCCGCCCAGAAGCAGAATAGGGCCTGAGGCAATCCCGCGCTTTTGCGGCCAGCTCCCAAAAAAGCCAGTTGAAAAATGGAGCTCAGGGACACTGCAATTCACAAACCCGCAGAGCTATAAATGATAACTCTCATCCACAGATATATTGAGGGAAGGCAACGAAGAGGATTTGAAAGCAAGGCAGAATTTCAAGAAACAGGTTTCAGGAGGTAGATTCGAATCGCATTTAAAGCATATGAAAAGTGGCAAAACGACGACAATGATGCCCTTGGCCAAACAGGGCGTATGCGTTTTTTCCTGAATATATTCAGGAAAAAACGCATACGCCCTGTTTGGCCAACCAAGCAACCTGGAAAGGCTAATCAGCGCTACAAAGAAGTCTCGCTTCCCAACGGTCAAAAGTGCCATGCTGCAAAAAGTGTCAAAACCAGAAATGCAGGACAGGCCATGGAGAAATGGCAGCCTTGCTACGCTGATGGGCGGGATGTAAATTGCCAACAGCCACTCTGGAAAAGTGTACGGTGTGTCCTGAAACATCGAAAAAACACAGCTTAAGGAGCATAGGGCACGTCCACTCATGGGCGTATAAATTGGGAAAACTAAAAATCAGCAAGACACAGGCACCCCAAAGTTTAGGGCTGCTCTGTTGACAAGAACCTCCACTTCATGACACCTTAAATATCCCAGGAAAGAGAAAAATGGATAAAGAAGTTGTGGTCCTTATGTACAATGGAATATCACTCAGACATGAAATCAATGTCATAAGGCTAGTAGAAGCAAGATGAGTGGATTTAGGTACGATGATCCTAAGTGAAATAAGTCACACAGAAAAAGACACTTATCATAAGCTATCACTTATAGAGGGAATGTAAAAACCGCTACACTTGAACTGAATTACAAAACAGAACAGAGTCACACGTTTAGAAAACACACTATGGCTGCTTAACGGGAAAGGTGAGGTGGGGTGATGCATAAAACAAGGGTTTCAAATTCGCTCAGATACCGTTCCATACACCCAATATGTAATAGACAAGACCTACTCCTTGCTCAGTGAACTGGACTCAACACCCCCTATTCACCGCACAAAAATATATGTGACTAGTAAGAATCTTAAAACCTATGTATTGATATCTGTCTGGAAGTGAGTCAAGTGGGTGTAAAGCCACATAAACACAGCCGTGAAAAGCAGCTAAACCCCATTATAAAAATAAATTACTTTTAAAAACCCATAAAACAAAGACAGTGAAAGAGAGAGAAATTCTTACAAAATTCGTTCAGAGGCTGTGATGCAACCTGGATTGACCATATCTAGACCCACAGCTGGATGAGTCATAAGGGTGGACACTCTAGGGGCTGAAAGGTTGGGTGAGGTTGGGTGAGCAAACGCAGACCCTTTAAAGTAATACTGCCTTGTACCCATCCCATGGGTCCCAAATCTCCAGGTTCAAGGGCATCTTCCTACATCGAAAACATGCATGAGAAACCCAGAAGATGGTACACCGTGTGATTTTGAAAGGTTTCTAATACGCACCTCATTTCTCATCTCCTTGTGCTCGGGTTCGCCTTTCCAGCTACTTTACTAGCAACCTCCCTACTTGGAGAATCAGCACCTTTAAGCTCCTGTTCCCTACAGGTTGCAATTTGTCCTGAGGATGAACGGGAAGAGGGGCAACCAATGAGAGACTAGATCTAGGTGTTGGGACAGGCACAGGTCACTCTATTTCCCATCAGGAAAAAGAATTAACCACAGGCTAAGCCTGCCGCCCAGAAGCAGAATAGGGCCTGAGGCAATCCCGCGCTTTTGCGGCCAGCTCCCAAAAAAGCCAGTTGAAAAATGGAGCTCAGGGACACTGCAATTCAGAAACCCGCAGAGTTATGAATGATAACTCTCATCCACAGATATATTGAGGGAAGGCAACGAAGAGGATTTGAAAGCAAGGCAGAATTGCAGGAAACAGATTTCAGGAGGTAGATTCGAATCGCCTTTAAAGCACATGAAAAGCGGCAAAACGTCGACAATGATGCCCTTGGCCAAAAAGGGCGTATGCGTTTTTTCCTGAATATATTCAGGAAAAAACGCATACGCCCTTTTTGGCCAACCAAGCAACCTGGAAAGGCAAATCAGTGCTACAAAGAAGTCTCGCTTCCCATCGGTCAAAAGTGCCATGCTGCAAAAAGTGTCAAAACCAGAAATGCAGGACAGGCCATGGAGAAATGGCAGCCTTGCTACGCTGATGGGCGGGATGTAAATTGCCAACAGCCACTCTGGAAAAGTGTACGGTGTGTCCTGAAACATCGAAAAAACACAGCTTAGGGAGCATAGGGCACGTCCACTCATGGGCGTATAAATTGGGAAAACTAAAAATCAGCAAGACACAGGCACCCCAAAGTTTAGGGCTGCTCTGTTGACAAGAACCTCCACTTCATGACACCTTAAATATCCCAGGAAAGAGAAAAATGGATAAAGAAGTTGTGGTCCTTATGTACAATGGAATATCACTCAGACATGAAATCAATGTCATAAGGCTAGTAGAAGCAAGATGAGTGGATTTAGGTACGATGATTCTAAGTGAAATAAGTCACACAGAAAAAGGCACTTATCATAAGCTATCACTTATAGAGGGAATGTAATAACCGCTACACTTGAACTGAATTACAAAACAGAACAGAGTCACACGTTTAGAAAACACACTATGGCTGCTTAACGGGAAAGGTGAGGTGGGGTGAGGCATAAAACAAGGGTTTCAAATTCGCTCAGATACCGTTCCATACACCCAATATGTAATAGACAAGACCTACTCCTTGCTCAGTGAACTGGACTCAACACCCCCTATTCACCGCACAAGAATATATGTGACTAGTAAGAATCTTAAAACCTATGTATTGATATCTGTCTGGAAGTGAGTCAAGTGGGTGTAAAGCCGCATAAACACAGCCGTGAAAAGCAGCTAAACCCCATTATAAAAATAAATTACTTTTAAAAACCCGTAAAACAAAGACAGTGAAAGAGAGAGAAATTCTTACAAAATTCGTTCAGAGGCTGTGATGCAACCTGGATTGACCATATCTAGACCCACAGCTGGATGAGACATAAGGGTGGACACTCTTGGGGCTGAAAGGTTGGGTGAGGTTGGGTGAGCAAACGCAGACCCTTTAAAGTAATACTGCCTGGTACCCATCCCATGGGTCCCAAATCTCCAGATTCAAGGGCATCTTCCTAAATCGAAAACATGCATGAGAAACCCAGAAGATGGTACACCGTGTGATTTTGAAAGGTTTCTAATACGCACCTCATTTCTCATCTCCTTGTGCTCGGGTTCGCCTTTCCAGCTACTTTACTAGCAACCTCCCTACTTGGAGAATCAGCACCTTTAAGCTCCTGTCCCCTACAGGATGCAATTTGTCCTGAGGATGAACGGGAAGAGGGGCAACCAATGAGAGACTAGATCTATGTGTTGGGACAGGCACAGGTCACTCTATTTTCCCATCAGGAAGAAGAATTAACCACAGGCTCAGCCTGCCGCCCAGAAGCAGAATAGGGCCTGAGGCAATCCCGTGCTTTTGCGGCCAGCTCCCAAAAAAGCCAGTTGAAAAATGGAGCTCAGGGACACTGCAATTCACAAACCCGCAGAGCTATAAATGATAACTCTCATCCACAGATATATTGAGAGAAGGCAACGAAGAGGATTTGAAAGCAAGGCAGAATTTCAGGAAACAGGTTTCAGGAGGTAGATTCGAATCGCCTTTAAAGCATATGAAAAGTGGAAAAATGTCGACAATGATGCCCTTGGCCAAACAGGGCATATGCGTTTTTTCCTGAATATATTCAGGAAAAAACGCATACGCCCTGTTTGGCCAACCAAGCAACCTGGAAAGGCTAATCAGCGCTACAAAGAAGTCTCGCTTCCCATCGGTCAAAAGTGCCATGCTGCAAAAAGTGTCAAAACCAGAAATGCAGGACAGGCCATGGAGAAATGGCAGCCTTGCTACGCTGATGGGCGGGATGTAAATTGCCAACAGCCACTCTGGAAAAGTGTATGGTGTGTCCTGAAACATCGAAAAAACACAGCTTAGGGAGCATAGGGCACGTCCTCTCATGGGCGTATAAATTGGGAAAACTAAAAATCAGCAAGACACAGGCACCCCAAAGTTTAGGGCTGCTCTGTTGACAAGAACCTCCACTTCATGACACCTTAAATATCCCAGGAAAGAGAAAAATGGATAAAGAAGTTGTGGTCCTTATGTACAATGGAATATCACTCAGACATGAAATCAATGTCATAAGGCTAGTAGAAGCAAGATGAGTGGATTTAGGTACGATGATCCTAAGTGAAATAAGTCACACAGAAAAAGACACTTATCATAAGCTATCACTTATAGAAGGAATGTAAAAACCGCTACACTTGAACTGAATTACAAAACAGAACAGAGTCACACATTTAGAAAACACACTGTGGCTGCTTAACGGGAAAGGTGAGGTGGGGTGATGCATAAAACAAGGGTTTCAAATTCGCTCACATACCGTTCCATACACCCAATATGTAATAGACAATACCTACTCCTTGCTCAGTGAACTGGACTCAACACCCCCTATTCACCGCACAAGAATATATGTGACTAGTAAGAATCTTAAAACCTATGTATTGATATCTGTCTGGAAGTGAGTCAAGTGGGTGTAAAGCCGCATAAACACAGCCGTGAAAAGCAGCTAAACCCCATTATAAAAATAAATTACTTTTAAAAACCCGTAAAACAAAGACAGTGAAAGAGAGAGAAATTCTTACAAAATTCGTTCAGAGGCTGTGATGCAACCTGGATTAACCATATCTAGACCCACAGCTGGATGAGACATAAGGGTGGACACTCTTGGGGCTGAAAGGTTGGGTGAGGTTGGGTGAGCAAACGCAGACCCTTTAAAGTAATACTGCCTGGTACCCATCCCATGGGTCCCAAATCTCCAGGTTCAAGGGCATCTTCCTATATGGAAAACATGCATGAGAAACCCAGAAGATGGTACACCGTGTGATTTTGAAAGGTTTCTAATACGCACCTCATTTCTCATCTCCTTGTGCTCGGGTTCGCCTTTCCAGCTACTTTACTAGCAATCTCCCTACTTGGAGAATCAGCACCTTTAAGCTCCTGTCCCCTACAGGATGCAATTTGTCCTGAGGATGAACGGGAAGAGGGGCAACCAATGAGAGACTAGATCTAGGTGTTGGGACAGGCACAGGTCACTCTATTTTCCCATCAGGAAGAAGAATTAACCACAGGCTCAGCCTGCCGCCCAGAAGCAGAATAGGGCCTGAGGCAATCCCGCGCTTTTGCGGCCAGCTCCCAAAAAAGCCAGTTGAAAAATGGAGCTCAGGGACACTGCAATTCACAAACCCGCAGAGCTATAAATGATAACTCTCATCCACAGATATATTGAGGGAAGGCAACGAAGAGGATTTGAAAGCAAGGCAGAATTTCAGGAAACAGGTTTCAGGAGGTAGATTCGAATCGCCTTTAAAGCATATGAAAAGTGGCAAAACGTCGACAATGATGCCCTTGGCCAAACAGGGCGTATGCGTTTTTTCCTGAATATATTCAGGAAAAAACGCATACGCCCTGTTTGGCCAACCAAGCAACCTGGAAAGGCTAATCAGCGCTACAAAGAAGTCTCGCTTCCCATCGGTCAAAAGTGCCATGCTGCAAAAAGTGTCCAAACAAGAAATGCAGGACAGGCCATGGAGAAATGGCAGCCTTGCTACGCTGATGGGCGGGATGTAAATTGCCAACAGCCACTCTGGAAAAGTGTACGGTGTGTCCTGAAACATCGAAAAAACACAGCTTAGGGAGCATAGGGCACGTCCACTCATGGGCGTATAAATTGGGAAAACTAAAAATCAGCAAGACACAGGCACCCCAAAGTTTAGGGCTACTCTGTTGACAAGAACCTCCACTTCATGACACCTTAAATATCCCAGGAAAGAGAAAAATGGATAAAGAAGTTGTGGTCCTTATGTACAATGGAATATCACTCAGACATGAAATCAATGTCATAAGGCTAGTAGAAGCAAGATGAGTGGATTTAGGTACGATGATCCTAAGTGAAATAAGTCACACAGAAAAAGACACTTATCATAAGCTATCACTTATAGAGGGAATGTAAAAACCGCTACACTTGAACTGAATTACAAAACAGAACAGAGTCACACGTTTAGAAAACACACTATGGCTGCTTAACGGGAAAGGTGAGGTGGGGTGATGCATAAAACAAGGGTTTCAAATTCGCTCAGAAACCGTTCCATACACCCAATATGTAATAGACAAGACCTACTCCTTGCTCAGTGAACTGGACTCAACACCCCCTATTCACCGCACAAGAATATATGTGACTAGTAAGAATCTTAAAACCTATGTATTGATATCTGTCTGGAAGTGAGTCAAGTGGGTGTAAAGCCGCATAAACACAGCCGTGAAAAGCAGCTAAACCCCATTATAAAAAATAAATTACTTTTAAAAACCCGTAAAACAAAGACAGTGAAAGAGAGAGAAATTCTTACAAAATTCGTTCAGAGGCTGTGATGCAACCTGGATTGACCATATCTAGACCCACAGCTGGATGAGACATAAGGGTGGACACTCTTGGGGCTGAAAGGTTGGGTGAGGTTGGGTGAGCAAACGCAGACCCTTTAAAGTAATACTGCCTTGTACCCATCCCATGGGTCCCAAATCTCCAGGTTCAAGGGCATCTTCCTACATTGAAAACATGCATGAGAAACCCAGAAGATGGTACACCGTGTGATTTTGAAAGGTTTCTAATACGCACCTCATTTCTCATCTCCTTGTGCTCGGGTTCGCCTTTCCAGCTACTTTACTAGCAATCTCCCTACTTGGAGAATCAGCACCTTTAAGCTCCTGTTCCCTACAGGTTGCAATTTGTCCTGAGGATGAACGGGAAGAGGGGCAACCAATGAGAGACTAGATCTAGGTGTTGGGACAGGCACAGGTCACTCTATTTCCCATCAGGAAGAAGAATTAACCACAGGCTAAGCCTGCCGCCCAGAAGCAGAATAGGGCCTGAGGCAATCCCGCGCTTTTGCGGCCAGCTCCCAAAAAAGCCAGTTGAAAAATGGAGCTCAGGGACACTGCAATTCAGAAACCCGCAGAGTTATGAATGATAACTCTCATCCACAGATATATTGAGGGAAGGCAACGAAGAGGATTTGAAAGCAAGGCAGAATTGCAGGAAACAGATTTCAGGAGGTAGATTCGAATCGCCTTTAAAGCACATGAAAAGCGGCAAAACGTCGACAATGATGCCCTTGGCCAAAAAGGGCGTATGCGTTTTTTCCTGAATATATTCAGGAAAAAACGCATACGCCCTTTTTGGCCAACCAAGCAACCTGGAAAGGCAAATCAGTGCTACAAAGAAGTCTCGCTTCCCATCGGTCAAAAGTGCCATGCTGCAAAAAGTGTCAAAACCAGAAATGCAGGACAGGCCATGGAGAAATGGCAGCCTTGCTACGCTGATGGGCGGGATGTAAATTGCCAACAGCCACTCTGGAAAAGTGTACGGTGTGTCCTGAAACATCGAAAAAACACAGCTTAGGGAGCATAGGGCACGTCCACTCATGGGCGTATAAATTGGGAAAACTAAAAATCAGCAAGACACAGGCACCCCAAAGTTTAGGGCTGCTCTGTTGACAAGAACCTCCACTTCATGACACCTTAAATATCCCAGGAAAGAGAAAAATGGATAAAGAAGTTGTGGTCCTTATGTACAATGGAATATCACTCAGACATGAAATCAATGTCATAAGGCTAGTAGAAGCAAGATGAGTGGATTTAGGTACGATGATCCTAAGTGAAATAAGTCACACAGAAAAAGACACTTATCATAAGCTATCACTTATAGAAGGAATGTAAAAACCGCTACACTTGAACTGAATTACAAAACAGAACAGAGTCACACATTTAGAAAACACACTGTGGCTGCTTAACGGGAAAGGTGAGGTGGGGTGATGCATAAAACAAGGGTTTCAAATTCGCTCAGATACCGTTCCATACACCCAATATGTAATAGACAAGACCTACTCCTTGCTCAGTGAACTGGACTCAACACCCCCTATTCACCGCACAAGAATATAGGTGACTAGTAAGAATCTTAAAACCTATGTATTGATATCTGTCTGGAAGTGAGTCAAGTGGGTGTAAAGCCGCATAAACACAGCCGTGAAAAGCAGCTAAACCCCATTATAAAAATAAATTACTTTTAAAAACCCGTAAAACAAAGACAGTGAAAGAGAGAGAAATTCTTACAAAATTCGTTCAGAGGCTGTGATGCAACCTGGATTGACATATCTAGACCCACAGCTGGATGAGACATAAGGGTGGACACTCTTGGGGCTGAAAGGTTGGGTGAGGTTGGGTGAGCAAACGCAGACCCTTTAAAGTAATACTGCCTGGTACCCATCCCTTGGGTCCCAAATCTCCAGGTTGAAGGGCATCTTCCTACATCGAAAACATGCATGAGAAACCCAGAAGATGGTACACCGTGTGATTTTGAAAGGTTTCTCATACGCACCTCATTTCTCATCTCCTTGTGCTCGGGTTCGCCTTTCCAGCTACTTTACTAGCAATCTCCCTACTTGGAGAATCAACACCTTTAAGCTCCTGTTCCCTACAGGTTGCAATTTGTCCTGAGTATGAACGGGAAGAGGGGCAACCAATGAGAGACTAGATCTAGGTGTTGGGACAGGCACAGGTCACTCTATTTCCCATCAGGAAGAAGAATTAACCACAGGCTAAGCCTGCCGCCCAGAAGCAGAATAGGGCCTGAGGCAATCCCGCGCTTTTGCGGCCAGCTCCCAAAAAAGCCAGTTGAAAAATGGAGCTCAGGGACACTGCAATTCAGAAACCCGCAGAGTTATGAATGATAACTCTCATCCACAGATATATTGAGGGAAGGCAACGAAGAGGATTTGAAAGCAAGGCAGAATTGCAGGAAACAGATTTCAGGAGGTAGATTCGAATTGCCTTTAAAGCACATGAAAAGCGGCAAAACGTCGACAATGATGCCCTTGGCCAAAAAGGGCGTATGCGTTTTTTCCTGAATATATTCAGGAAAAAACGCATACGCCCTTTTTGGCCAACCAAGCAACCTGGAAAGGCAAATCAGTGCTACAAAGAAGTCTCGCTTCCCATCGGTCAAAAGGGCCATGCTGCAAAAAGTGTCAAAACCAGAAATACAGGACAGGCCATGGAGAAATGGCAGCCTTGCTACGCTGATGGGCGGGATGTAAATTGCCAACAGCCACTCTGGAAAAGTGTACGGTGTGTCCTGAAACATCGAAAAAACACAGCTTAGGGAGCATAGGGCACGTCCACTCATGGGCGTATAAATTGGGAAAACTAAAAATCAGCAAGACACAGGCACCCCAAAGTTTAGGGCTGCTCTGTTGACAAGAACCTCCACTTCATGACACCTTAAATATCCCAGGAAAGAGAAAAATGGATAAAGAAGTTGTGGTCCTTATGTACAATGGAATATCACTCAGACATGAAATCAATGTCATAAGGCTAGTAGAGGCAAGATGAGTGGATTTAGGTACGATGATCCTAAGTGAAATAAGTCACACAGAAAAAGACACTTATCATAAGCTATCACTTATAGAGGGAATGTAAAAACCGCTACACTTGAACTGAATTACAAAACAGAACAGAGTCACACGTTTAGAAAACACACTATGGCTGCTTAACGGGAAAGGTGAGGTGGGGTGATGCATAAAACAAGGGTTTCAAATTCGCTCAGATACCGTTCCATACACCCAATATGTAATAGACAAGACCTACTCCTTGCTCAGTGAACTGGACTCAACACCCCCTATTCACCGCACAAAAATATATGTGACTAGTAAGAATCTTAAAACCTATGTATTGATATCTGTCTGGAAGTGAGTCAAGTGGGTGTAAAGCCGCATAAACACAGCCGTGAAAAGCAGCTAAACCCCATTATAAAAATAAATTACTTTTAAAAACCCGTAAAACAAAGACAGTGAAAGAGAGAGAAATTCTTACAAAATTCGTTCAGAGGCTGTGATGCAACCTGGATTGACCATATCTAGACCCACAGCTGGATGAGACATAAGGGTGGACACTCTTGGGGCTGAAAGGTTGGGTGAGGTTGGGTGAGCAAACGCAGACCCTTTAAAGTAATACTGCCTTGTACCCATCCCATGGGTCCCAAATCTCCAGGTTCAAGGGCATCTTCCTACATTGAAAACATGCATGAGAAACCCAGAAGATGGTACACCGTGTGATTTTGAAAGGTTTCTAATACGCACCTCATTTCTCATCTCCTTGTGCTCGGGTTCGCCTTTCCAGCTACTTTACTAGCAATCTCCCTACTTGGAGAATCAGCACCTTTAAGCTCCTGTTCCCTACAGGTTGCAATTTGTCCTGAGGATGAACGGGAAGAGGGGCAACCAATGAGAGACTAGATCTAGGTGTTGGGACAGGCACAGGTCACTCTATTTCCCATCAGGAAGAAGAATTAACCACAGGCTAAGCCTGCCGCCCAGAAGCAGAATAGGGCCTGAGGCAATCCCGCGCTTTTACGGCCAGCTCCCAAAAAAGCCAGTTGAAAAATGGAGCTCAGGGACACTGCAATTCAGAAACCCGCAGAGTTATGAATGATAACTCTCATCCACAGATATATTGAGGGAAGGCAACGAAGAGGATTTGAAAGCAAGGCAGAATTGCAGGAAACAGATTTCAGGAGGTAGATTCGAATCGCCTTTAAAGCACATGAAAAGCGGCAAAACGTCGACAATGATGCCCTTGGCCAAAAAGGGCGTATGCGTTTTTTCCTGAATATATTCAGGAAAAAACGCATACGCCCTTTTTGGCCAACCAAGCAACCTGGAAAGGCAAATCAGTGCTACAAAGAAGTCTCGCTTCCCATCGGTCAAAAGTGCCATGCTGCAAAAAGTGTCAAAACCAGAAATGCAGGACAGGCCATGGAGAAATGGCAGCCTTGCTACGCTGATGGGCGGGATGTAAATTGCCAACAGCCACTCTGGAAAAGTGTATGGTGTGTCCTGAAACATCGAAAAAACACAGCTTAGGGAGCATAGGGCACGTCCTCTCATGGGCGTATAAATTGGGAAAACTAAAAATCAGCAAGACACAGGCACCCCAAAGTTTAGGGCTGCTCTGTTGACAAGAACCTCCACTTCATGACACCTTAAATATCCCAGGAAAGAGAAAAATGGATAAAGAAGTTGTGGTCCTTATGTACAATGGAATATCACTCAGACATGAAATCAATGTCATAAGGCTAGTAGAAGCAAGATGAGTGGATTTAGGTACGATGATCCTAAGTGAAATAAGTCACACAGAAAAAGACACTTATCATAAGCTATCACTTATAGAAGGAATGTAAAAACCGCTACACTTGAACTGAATTACAAAACAGAACAGAGTCACACATTTAGAAAACACACTGTGGCTGCTTAACGGGAAAGGTGAGGTGGGGTGATGCATAAAACAAGGGTTTCAAATTCGCTCACATACCGTTCCATACACCCAATATGTAATAGACAATACCTACTCCTTGCTCAGTGAACTGGACTCAACACCCCCTATTCACCGCACAAGAATATATGTGACTAGTAAGAATCTTAAAACCTATGTATTGATATCTGTCTGGAAGTGAGTCAAGTGGGTGTAAAGCCGCATAAACACAGCCGTGAAAAGCAGCTAAACCCCATTATAAAAATAAATTACTTTTAAAAACCCGTAAAACAAAGACAGTGAAAGAGAGAGAAATTCTTACAAAATTCGTTCAGAGGCTGTGATGCAACCTGGATTAACCATATCTAGACCCACAGCTGGATGAGACATAAGGGTGGACACTCTTGGGGCTGAAAGGTTGGGTGAGGTTGGGTGAGCAAACGCAGACCCTTTAAAGTAATACTGCCTGGTACCCATCCCATGGGTCCCAAATCTCCAGGTTCAAGGGCATCTTCCTATATGGAAAACATGCATGAGAAACCCAGAAGATGGTACACCGTGTGATTTTGAAAGGTTTCTAATACGCACCTCATTTCTCATCTCCTTGTGCTCGGGTTCGCCTTTCCAGCTACTTTACTAGCAATCTCCCTACTTGGAGAATCAGCACCTTTAAGCTCCTGTCCCCTACAGGATGCAATTTGTCCTGAGGATGAACGGGAAGAGGGGCAACCAATGAGAGACTAGATCTAGGTGTTGGGACAGGCACAGGTCACTCTATTTTCCCATCAGGAAGAAGAATTAACCACAGGCTCAGCCTGCCGCCCAGAAGCAGAATAGGGCCTGAGGCAATCCCGCGCTTTTGCGGCCAGCTCCCAAAAAAGCCAGTTGAAAAATGGAGCTCAGGGACACTGCAATTCACAAACCCGCAGAGCTATAAATGATAACTCTCATCCACAGATATATTGAGGGAAGGCAACGAAGAGGATTTGAAAGCAAGGCAGAATTTCAGGAAACAGGTTTCAGGAGGTAGATTCGAATCGCCTTTAAAGCATATGAAAAGTGGCAAAACGTCGACAATGATGCCCTTGGCCAAACAGGGCGTATGCGTTTTTTCCTGAATATATTCAGGAAAAAACGCATACGCCCTGTTTGGCCAACCAAGCAACCTGGAAAGGCTAATCAGCGCTACAAAGAAGTCTCGCTTCCCATCGGTCAAAAGTGCCATGCTGCAAAAAGTGTCCAAACAAGAAATGCAGGACAGGCCATGGAGAAATGGCAGCCTTGCTACGCTGATGGGCGGGATGTAAATTGCCAACAGCCACTCTGGAAAAGTGTACGGTGTGTCCTGAAACATCGAAAAAACACAGCTTAGGGAGCATAGGGCACGTCCACTCATGGGCGTATAAATTGGGAAAACTAAAAATCAGCAAGACACAGGCACCCCAAAGTTTAGGGCTACTCTGTTGACAAGAACCTCCACTTCATGACACCTTAAATATCCCAGGAAAGAGAAAAATGGATAAAGAAGTTGTGGTCCTTATGTACAATGGAATATCACTCAGACATGAAATCAATGTCATAAGGCTAGTAGAAGCAAGATGAGTGGATTTAGGTACGATGATCCTAAGTGAAATAAGTCACACAGAAAAAGACACTTATCATAAGCTATCACTTATAGAGGGAATGTAAAAACCGCTACACTTGAACTGAATTACAAAACAGAACAGAGTCACACGTTTAGAAAACACACTATGGCTGCTTAACGGGAAAGGTGAGGTGGGGTGATGCATAAAACAAGGGTTTCAAATTCGCTCAGAAACCGTTCCATACACCCAATATGTAATAGACAAGACCTACTCCTTGCTCAGTGAACTGGACTCAACACCCCCTATTCACCGCACAAGAATATATGTGACTAGTAAGAATCTTAAAACCTATGTATTGATATCTGTCTGGAAGTGAGTCAAGTGGGTGTAAAGCCGCATAAACACAGCCGTGAAAAGCAGCTAAACCCCATTATAAAAAATAAATTACTTTTAAAAACCCGTAAAACAAAGACAGTGAAAGAGAGAGAAATTCTTACAAAATTCGTTCAGAGGCTGTGATGCAACCTGGATTGACCATATCTAGACCCACAGCTGGATGAGACATAAGGGTGGACACTCTTGGGGCTGAAAGGTTGGGTGAGGTTGGGTGAGCAAACGCAGACCCTTTAAAGTAATACTGCCTTGTACCCATCCCATGGGTCCCAAATCTCCAGGTTCAAGGGCATCTTCCTACATTGAAAACATGCATGAGAAACCCAGAAGATGGTACACCGTGTGATTTTGAAAGGTTTCTAATACGCACCTCATTTCTCATCTCCTTGTGCTCGGGTTCGCCTTTCCAGCTACTTTACTAGCAATCTCCCTACTTGGAGAATCAGCACCTTTAAGCTCCTGTTCCCTACAGGTTGCAATTTGTCCTGAGGATGAACGGGAAGAGGGGCAACCAATGAGAGACTAGATCTAGGTGTTGGGACAGGCACAGGTCACTCTATTTCCCATCAGGAAGAAGAATTAACCACAGGCTAAGCCTGCCGCCCAGAAGCAGAATAGGGCCTGAGGCAATCCCGCGCTTTTGCGGCCAGCTCCCAAAAAAGCCAGTTGAAAAATGGAGCTCAGGGACACTGCAATTCAGAAACCCGCAGAGTTATGAATGATAACTCTCATCCACAGATATATTGAGGGAAGGCAACGAAGAGGATTTGAAAGCAAGGCAGAATTGCAGGAAACAGATTTCAGGAGGTAGATTCGAATCGCCTTTAAAGCACATGAAAAGCGGCAAAACGTCGACAATGATGCCCTTGGCCAAAAAGGGCGTATGCGTTTTTTCCTGAATATATTCAGGAAAAAACGCATACGCCCTTTTTGGCCAACCAAGCAACCTGGAAAGGCAAATCAGTGCTACAAAGAAGTCTCGCTTCCCATCGGTCAAAAGTGCCATGCTGCAAAAAGTGTCAAAACCAGAAATGCAGGACAGGCCATGGAGAAATGGCAGCCTTGCTACGCTGATGGGCGGGATGTAAATTGCCAACAGCCACTCTGGAAAAGTGTACGGTGTGTCCTGAAACATCGAAAAAACACAGCTTAGGGAGCATAGGGCACGTCCACTCATGGGCGTATAAATTGGGAAAACTAAAAATCAGCAAGACACAGGCACCCCAAAGTTTAGGGCTGCTCTGTTGACAAGAACCTCCACTTCATGACACCTTAAATATCCCAGGAAAGAGAAAAATGGATAAAGAAGTTGTGGTCCTTATGTACAATGGAATATCACTCAGACATGAAATCAATGTCATAAGGCTAGTAGAAGCAAGATGAGTGGATTTAGGTACGATGATCCTAAGTGAAATAAGTCACACAGAAAAAGACACTTATCATAAGCTATCACTTATAGAAGGAATGTAAAAACCGCTACACTTGAACTGAATTACAAAACAGAACAGAGTCACACATTTAGAAAACACACTGTGGCTGCTTAACGGGAAAGGTGAGGTGGGGTGATGCATAAAACAAGGGTTTCAAATTCGCTCAGATACCGTTCCATACACCCAATATGTAATAGACAAGACCTACTCCTTGCTCAGTGAACTGGACTCAACACCCCCTATTCACCGCACAAGAATATAGGTGACTAGTAAGAATCTTAAAACCTATGTATTGATATCTGTCTGGAAGTGAGTCAAGTGGGTGTAAAGCCGCATAAACACAGCCGTGAAAAGCAGCTAAACCCCATTATAAAAATAAATTACTTTTAAAAACCCGTAAAACAAAGACAGTGAAAGAGAGAGAAATTCTTACAAAATTCGTTCAGAGGCTGTGATGCAACCTGGATTGACATATCTAGACCCACAGCTGGATGAGACATAAGGGTGGACACTCTTGGGGCTGAAAGGTTGGGTGAGGTTGGGTGAGCAAACGCAGACCCTTTAAAGTAATACTGCCTGGTACCCATCCCTTGGGTCCCAAATCTCCAGGTTGAAGGGCATCTTCCTACATCGAAAACATGCATGAGAAACCCAGAAGATGGTACACCGTGTGATTTTGAAAGGTTTCTCATACGCACCTCATTTCTCATCTCCTTGTGCTCGGGTTCGCCTTTCCAGCTACTTTACTAGCAATCTCCCTACTTGGAGAATCAACACCTTTAAGCTCCTGTTCCCTACAGGTTGCAATTTGTCCTGAGTATGAACGGGAAGAGGGGCAACCAATGAGAGACTAGATCTAGGTGTTGGGACAGGCACAGGTCACTCTATTTCCCATCAGGAAGAAGAATTAACCACAGGCTAAGCCTGCCGCCCAGAAGCAGAATAGGGCCTGAGGCAATCCCGCGCTTTTGCGGCCAGCTCCCAAAAAAGCCAGTTGAAAAATGGAGCTCAGGGACACTGCAATTCAGAAACCCGCAGAGTTATGAATGATAACTCTCATCCACAGATATATTGAGGGAAGGCAACGAAGAGGATTTGAAAGCAAGGCAGAATTGCAGGAAACAGATTTCAGGAGGTAGATTCGAATTGCCTTTAAAGCACATGAAAAGCGGCAAAACGTCGACAATGATGCCCTTGGCCAAAAAGGGCGTATGCGTTTTTTCCTGAATATATTCAGGAAAAAACGCATACGCCCTTTTTGGCCAACCAAGCAACCTGGAAAGGCAAATCAGTGCTACAAAGAAGTCTCGCTTCCCATCGGTCAAAAGGGCCATGCTGCAAAAAGTGTCAAAACCAGAAATACAGGACAGGCCATGGAGAAATGGCAGCCTTGCTACGCTGATGGGCGGGATGTAAATTGCCAACAGCCACTCTGGAAAAGTGTACGGTGTGTCCTGAAACATCGAAAAAACACAGCTTAGGGAGCATAGGGCACGTCCACTCATGGGCGTATAAATTGGGAAAACTAAAAATCAGCAAGACACAGGCACCCCAAAGTTTAGGGCTGCTCTGTTGACAAGAACCTCCACTTCATGACACCTTAAATATCCCAGGAAAGAGAAAAATGGATAAAGAAGTTGTGGTCCTTATGTACAATGGAATATCACTCAGACATGAAATCAATGTCATAAGGCTAGTAGAGGCAAGATGAGTGGATTTAGGTACGATGATCCTAAGTGAAATAAGTCACACAGAAAAAGACACTTATCATAAGCTATCACTTATAGAGGGAATGTAAAAACCGCTACACTTGAACTGAATTACAAAACAGAACAGAGTCACACGTTTAGAAAACACACTATGGCTGCTTAACGGGAAAGGTGAGGTGGGGTGATGCATAAAACAAGGGTTTCAAATTCGCTCAGATACCGTTCCATACACCCAATATGTAATAGACAAGACCTACTCCTTGCTCAGTGAACTGGACTCAACACCCCCTATTCACCGCACAAAAATATATGTGACTAGTAAGAATCTTAAAACCTATGTATTGATGTCTGTCTGGAAGTGAGTCAAGTGGGTGTAAAGCCGCATAAACACAGCCGTGAAAAGCAGCTAAACCCCATTATAAAAATAAATTACTTTTAAAAACCCGTAAAACAAAGACAGTGAAAGAGAGAGAAATTCTTACAAAATTCGTTCAGAGGCTGTGATGCAACCTGGATTGACCATATCTAGACCCACAGCTGGATGAGACATAAGGGTGGACACTCTTGGGGCTGAAAGGTTGGGTGAGGTTGGGTGAGCAAACGCAGACCCTTTAAAGTAATACTGCCTTGTACCCATCCCATGGGTCCCAAATCTCCAGGTTCAAGGGCATCTTCCTACATTGAAAACATGCATGAGAAACCCAGAAGATGGTACACCGTGTGATTTTGAAAGGTTTCTAATACGCACCTCATTTCTCATCTCCTTGTGCTCGGGTTCGCCTTTCCAGCTACTTTACTAGCAATCTCCCTACTTGGAGAATCAGCACCTTTAAGCTCCTGTTCCCTACAGGTTGCAATTTGTCCTGAGGATGAACGGGAAGAGGGGCAACCAATGAGAGACTAGATCTAGGTGTTGGGACAGGCACAGGTCACTCTATTTCCCATCAGGAAGAAGAATTAACCACAGGCTAAGCCTGCCGCCCAGAAGCAGAATAGGGCCTGAGGCAATCCCGCGCTTTTACGGCCAGCTCCCAAAAAAGCCAGTTGAAAAATGGAGCTCAGGGACACTGCAATTCAGAAACCCGCAGAGTTATGAATGATAACTCTCATCCACAGATATATTGAGGGAAGGCAACGAAGAGGATTTGAAAGCAAGGCAGAATTGCAGGAAACAGATTTCAGGAGGTAGATTCGAATCGCCTTTAAAGCACATGAAAAGCGGCAAAACGTCGACAATGATGCCCTTGGCCAAAAAGGGCGTATGCGTTTTTTCCTGAATATATTCAGGAAAAAACGCATACGCCCTTTTTGGCCAACCAAGCAACCTGGAAATGCAAATCAGTGCTACAAAGAAGTCTCGCTTCCCATCGGTCAAAAGTGCCATGCTGCAAAAAGTGTCAAAACCAGAAATGCAGGACAGGCCATGGAGAAATGGCAGCCTTGCTACGCTGATGGGCGGGATGTAAATTGCCAACAGCCACTCTGGAAAAGTGTACGGTGTGTCCTGAAACATCGAAAAAACACAGCTTAGGGAGCATAGGGCACGTCCACTCATGGGCGTATAAATTGGGAAAACTAAAAATCAGCAAGACACAGGCACCCCAAAGTTTAGGGCTGCTCTGTTGACAAGAACCTCCACTTCATGACACCTTAAATATCCCAGGAAAGAGAAAAATGGATAAAGAAGTTGTGGTCCTTATGTACAATGGAATATCACTCAGACATGAAATCAATGTCATAAGGCTAGTAGAAGCAAGATGAGTGGATTTAGGTACGATGATCCTAAGTGAAATAAGTCACACAGAAAAAGACACTTATCATAAGCTATCACTTATAGAAGGAATGTAAAAACCGCTACACTTGAACTGAATTACAAAACAGAACAGAGTCACACATTTAGAAAACACACTGTGGCTGCTTAACGGGAAAGGTGAGGTGGGGTGATGCATAAAACAAGGGTTTCAAATTCGCTCAGATACCGTTCCATACACCCAATATGTAATAGACAATACCTACTCCTTGCTCAGTGAACTGGACTCAACACCCCCTATTCACCGCACAAGAATATAGGTGACTAGTAAGAATCTTAAAACCTATGTATTGATATCTGTCTGGAAGTGAGTCAAGTGGGTGTAAAGCCGCATAAACACAGCCGTGAAAAGCAGCTAAACCCCATTATAAAAATAAATTACTTTTAAAAACCCGTAAAACAAAGACAGTGAAAGAGAGAGAAATTCTTACAAAATTCGTTCAGAGGCTGTGATGCAACCTGGATTGACATATCTAGACCCACAGCTGGATGAGACATAAGGGTGGACACTCTTGGGGCTGAAAGGTTGGGTGAGGTTGGGTGAGCAAACGCAGACCCTTTAAAGTAATACTGCCTGGTACCCATCCCTTGGGTCCCAAATCTCCAGGTTGAAGGGCATCTTCCTACATCGAAAACATGCATGAGAAACCCAGAAGATGGTACACCGTGTGATTTTGAAAGGTTTCTAATACGCACTTCATTTCTCATCTCCTTGTGCTCGGGTTCGCCTTTCCAGCTACTTTACTAGCAATCTCCCTACTTGGAGAATCAGCACCTTTAAGCTCCTGTCCCCTACAGGATGCAATTTGTCCTGAGGATGAACGGGAAGAGGGGCAACCAATGAGAGACTTGATCTATGTGTTGGGACAGGCACAGGTCACTCTATTTTCCCATCAGGAAGAAGAATTAACCACAGGCTCAGCCTGCCGCCCAGAAGCAGAATAGGGCCTGAGGCAATCCCGCGCTTTTGCGGCCAGCTCCCAAAAAAGCCAGTTGAAAAATGGAGCTCAGGGACACTGCAATTCACAAACCCGCAGAGCTATAAATGATAACTCTCATCCACAGATATATTGAGGGAAGGCAACGAAGAGGATTTGAAAGCAAGGCAGAATTTCAAGAAACAGGTTTCAGGAGGTAGATTCGAATCGCATTTAAAGCATATGAAAAGTGGCAAAACGACGACAATGATGCCCTTGGCCAAACAGGGCGTATGCGTTTTTTCCTGAATATATTCAGGAAAAAACGCATACGCCCTGTTTGGCCAACCAAGCAACCTGGAAAGGCTAATCAGCGCTACAAAGAAGTCTCGCTTCCCAACGGTCAAAAGTGCCATGCTGCAAAAAGTGTCAAAACCAGAAATGCAGGACAGGCCATGGAGAAATGGCAGCCTTGCTACGCTGATGGGCGGGATGTAAATTGCCAACAGCCACTCTGGAAAAGTGTACGGTGTGTCCTGAAACATCGAAAAAACACAGCTTAAGGAGCATAGGGCACGTCCACTCATGGGCGTATAAATTGGGAAAACTAAAAATCAGCAAGACACAGGCACCCCAAAGTTTAGGGCTGCTCTGTTGACAAGAACCTCCACTTCATGACACCTTAAATATCCCAGGAAAGAGAAAAATGGATAAAGAAGTTGTGGTCCTTATGTACAATGGAATATCACTCAGACATGAAATCAATGTCATAAGGCTAGTAGAAGCAAGATGAGTGGATTTAGGTACGATGATCCTAAGTGAAATAAGTCACACAGAAAAAGACACTTATCATAAGCTATCACTTATAGAGGGAATGTAAAAACCGCTACACTTGAACTGAATTACAAAACAGAACAGAGTCACACGTTTAGAAAACACACTATGGCTGCTTAACGGGAAAGGTGAGGTGGGGTGATGCATAAAACAAGGGTTTCAAATTCGCTCAGATACCGTTCCATACACCCAATATGTAATAGACAAGACCTACTCCTTGCTCAGTGAACTGGACTCAACACCCCCTATTCACCGCACAAAAATATATGTGACTAGTAAGAATCTTAAAACCTATGTATTGATATCTGTCTGGAAGTGAGTCAAGTGGGTGTAAAGCCACATAAACACAGCCGTGAAAAGCAGCTAAACCCCATTATAAAAATAAATTACTTTTAAAAACCCATAAAACAAAGACAGTGAAAGAGAGAGAAATTCTTACAAAATTCGTTCAGAGGCTGTGATGCAACCTGGATTGACCATATCTAGACCCACAGCTGGATGAGTCATAAGGGTGGACACTCTAGGGGCTGAAAGGTTGGGTGAGGTTGGGTGAGCAAACGCAGACCCTTTAAAGTAATACTGCCTTGTACCCATCCCATGGGTCCCAAATCTCCAGGTTCAAGGGCATCTTCCTACATCGAAAACATGCATGAGAAACCCAGAAGATGGTACACCGTGTGATTTTGAAAGGTTTCTAATACGCACCTCATTTCTCATCTCCTTGTGCTCGGGTTCGCCTTTCCAGCTACTTTACTAGCAACCTCCCTACTTGGAGAATCAGCACCTTTAAGCTCCTGTTCCCTACAGGTTGCAATTTGTCCTGAGGATGAACGGGAAGAGGGGCAACCAATGAGAGACTAGATCTAGGTGTTGGGACAGGCACAGGTCACTCTATTTCCCATCAGGAAAAAGAATTAACCACAGGCTAAGCCTGCCGCCCAGAAGCAGAATAGGGCCTGAGGCAATCCCGCGCTTTTGCGGCCAGCTCCCAAAAAAGCCAGTTGAAAAATGGAGCTCAGGGACACTGCAATTCAGAAACCCGCAGAGTTATGAATGATAACTCTCATCCACAGATATATTGAGGGAAGGCAACGAAGAGGATTTGAAAGCAAGGCAGAATTGCAGGAAACAGATTTCAGGAGGTAGATTCGAATCGCCTTTAAAGCACATGAAAAGCGGCAAAACGTCGACAATGATGCCCTTGGCCAAAAAGGGCGTATGCGTTTTTTCCTGAATATATTCAGGAAAAAACGCATACGCCCTTTTTGGCCAACCAAGCAACCTGGAAAGGCAAATCAGTGCTACAAAGAAGTCTCGCTTCCCATCGGTCAAAAGTGCCATGCTGCAAAAAGTGTCAAAACCAGAAATGCAGGACAGGCCATGGAGAAATGGCAGCCTTGCTACGCTGATGGGCGGGATGTAAATTGCCAACAGCCACTCTGGAAAAGTGTACGGTGTGTCCTGAAACATCGAAAAAACACAGCTTAGGGAGCATAGGGCACGTCCACTCATGGGCGTATAAATTGGGAAAACTAAAAATCAGCAAGACACAGGCACCCCAAAGTTTAGGGCTGCTCTGTTGACAAGAACCTCCACTTCATGACACCTTAAATATCCCAGGAAAGAGAAAAATGGATAAAGAAGTTGTGGTCCTTATGTACAATGGAATATCACTCAGACATGAAATCAATGTCATAAGGCTAGTAGAGGCAAGATGAGTGGATTTAGGTACGATGATACTAAGTGAAATAAGTCACACAGAAAAAGACACTTATCATAAGCTATCACTTATAGAGGGAATGTAAAAACCGCTACACTTGAACTGAATTACAAAACAGAACAGAGTCACACGTTTAGAAAACACACTATGGCTGCTTAACGGGAAAGGTGAGGTGGGGTGATGCATAAAACAAGGGTTTCAAATTCGCTCAGATACCGTTCCATACACCCAATATGTAATAGACAAGACCTACTCCTTGCTCAGTGAACTGGACTCAACACCCCCTATTCACCGCACAAGAATATATGTGACTAGTAAGAATCTTAAAACCTATGTATTGATATCTGTCTGGAAGTGAGTCAATTGGGTGTAAAGCCGCATAAACACAGCCGTGAAAAGCAGCTAAACCCCATTATAAAAATAAATTACTTTTAAAAACCCGTAAAACAAAGACAGTGAAAGAGAGAGAAATTCTTACAAAATTCGTTCAGAGGCTGTGATGCAACCTGGATTAACCATATCTAGACCCACAGCTGGATGAGACATAAGGGTGGACACTCTTGGGGCTGAAAGGTTGGGTGAGGTTGGGTGAGCAAACGCAGACCCTTTAAAGTAATACTGCCTGGTACCCATCCCATGGGTCCCAAATCTCCAGGTTCAAGGGCATCTTCCTATATGGAAAACATGCATGAGAAACCCAGAAGATGGTACACCGTGTGATTTTGAAAGGTTTCTAATACGCACCTCATTTCTCATCTCCTTGTGCTCGGGTTCGCCTTTCCAGCTACTTTACTAGCAATCTCCCTACTTGGAGAATCAGCACCTTTAAGCTCCTGTCCCCTACAGGATGCAATTTGTCCTGAGGATGAACGGGAAGAGGGGCAACCAATGAGAGACTAGATCTAGGTGTTGGGACAGGCACAGGTCACTCTATTTTCCCATCAGGAAGAAGAATTAACCACAGGCTCAGCCTGCCGCCCAGAAGCAGAATAGGGCCTGAGGCAATCCCGCGCTTTTGCGGCCAGCTCCCAAAAAAGCCAGTTGAAAAATGGAGCTCAGGGACACTGCAATTCACAAACCCGCAGAGCTATAAATGATAACTCTCATCCACAGATATATTGAGGGAAGGCAACGAAGAGGATTTGAAAGCAAGGCAGAATTTCAGGAAACAGGTTTCAGGAGGTAGATTCGAATCGCCTTTAAAGCATATGAAAAGTGGCAAAACGACGACAATGATGCCCTTGGCCAAACAGGGCGTATGCGTTTTTTCCTGAATATATTCAGGAAAAAACGCATACGCCCTGTTTGGCCAACCAAGCAACCTGGAAAGGCTAATCAGCGCTACAAAGACGTCTCGCTTCCCATCGGTCAAAAGTGCCATGCTGCAAAAAGTGTCCAAACCAGAAATGCAGGACAGGCCATGGAGAAATGGCAGCCTTGCTACACTGATGGGCGGGATGTAAATTGCCAACAGCCACTCTGGAAAAGTGTACGGTGTGTCCTGAAACATCGAAAAAAAACAGCTTAGGGAGCATAGGGCACGTCCACCCATGGGCGTATAAATTGGGAAAACTAAAAATCAGCAAGACACAGGCACCCCAAAGTTTAGGGCGGCTCTGTTGACAAGAACCTCCACTTCATGACACCTTAAATATCCCAGGAAAGAGAAAAATGGATAAAGAAGTTGTGGTCCTTATGTACAATGGAATATCACTCAGACATGAAATCAATGTCATAAGGCTAGTAGAGGCAAGATGAGTGGATTTAGGTACGATGATCCTAAGTGAAATAAGTCACACAGAAAAAGACACTTATCATAAGCTATCACTTATAGAGGGAATGTAAAAACCGCTACACATGAACTGAATTACAAAACAGAACAGAGTCACACGTTTAGAAAACACACTATGGCTGCTTAACGGGAAAGGTGAGGTGGGGTGATGCATAAAACAAGGGTTTCAAATTCGCTCAGATACCGTTCCATACACCCAATATGTAATAGACAAGACCTACTCCTTGCTCAGTGAACTGGACTCAACACCCCCTATTCACCGCACAAGAATATATGTGACTAGTAAGAATCTTAAAACCTATGTATTGATATCTGTCTGGAAGTGAGTCAAGTGGGTGTAAGGCCGCATAAACACAGCCGTGAAAAGCAGCTAAACCCCATTATAAAAATAAATTACTTTTAAAAACCCGTAAAACAAAGACAGTGAAAGAGAGAGAAATTCTTACAAAATTCGTTCAGAGGCTGTGATGCAACCTGGATTGACCATATCTAGACCCACAGCTGGATGAGACATAAGGGTGGACACTCTAGGGGCTGAAAGGTTGGGTGAGGTTGGGTGAGCAAACGCAGACCCTTTAAAGTAATACTGCCTTGTACCCATCCCATGGGTCCCAAATCTCCAGGTTCAAGGGCATCTTCCTACATCGAAAACATGCATGAGAACCCCAGAAGATGGTACACCGTGTGATTTTGAAAGGTTTCTAATACGCACCTCATTTCTCATCTCCTTGTGCTCGGGTTCGCCTTTCCAGCTACTTTACTAGCAACCTCCCTACTTGGAGAATCAGCACCTTTAAGCTCCTGTTCCCTACAGGTTGCAATTTGTCCTGAGGATGAACGGGAAGAGGGGCAACCAATGAGAGACTAGATCTAGGTGTTGGGACAGGCACAGGTCACTCTATTTCCCATCAGGAAGAAGAATTAACCACAGGCTAAGCCTGCCGCCCAGAAGCAGAATAGGGCCTGAGGCAATCCCGCGCTTTTGCGGCCAGCTCCCAAAAAAGCCAGTTGAAAAATGGAGCTCAGGGACACTGCAATTCAGAAACCCGCAGAGTTATGAATGATAACTCTCATCCACAGATATATTGAGGGAAGGCAACGAAGAGGATTTGAAAGCAAGGCAGAATTGCAGGAAACAGATTTCAGGAGGTAGATTCGAATCGCCTTTAAAGCACATGAAAAGCGGCAAAACGTCGACAATGATGCCCTTGGCCAAAAAGGGCGTATGCGTTTTTTCCTGAATATATTCAGGAAAAAACGCATACGCCCTTTTTGGCCAACCAAGCAACCTGGAAAGGCAAATCAGTGCTACAAAGAAGTCTCGCTTCCCATCGGTCAAAAGTGCCATGCTGCAAAAAGTGTCAAAACCAGAAATGCAGGACAGGCCATGGAGAAATGGCAGCCTTGATACGCTGATGGGCGGGATGTAAATTGCCAACAGCCACTCTGGAAAAGTGTACGGTGTGTCCTGAAACATCGAAAAAACACAGCTTAGGGAGCATAGGGCACGTCCACTCATGGGCGTATAAATTGGGAAAACTAAAAATCAGCAAGACACAGGCACCCCAAAGTTTAGGGCTGCTCTGTTGACAAGAACCTCCACTTCATGACACCTTAAATATCCCAGGAAAGAGAAAAATGGATAAAGAAGTTGTGGTCCTTATGTACAATGGAATATCACTCAGACATGAAATCAATGTCATAAGGCTAGTAGAGGCACGATGAGTGGATTTAGGTACGATGATCCTAAGTGAAATAAGTCACACAGAAAAAGACACTTATCATAAGCTATCACTTATAGAGGGAATGTAAAAACCGCTACACTTGAACTGAATTACAAAACAGAACAGAGTCACACGTTTAGAAAACACACTATGGCTGCTTAACGGGAAAGGTGAGGTGGGGTGATGCATAAAACAAGGGTTTCAAATTCGCTCAGATACCGTTCCATACACCCAATATGTAATAGACAAGACCTACTCCTTGCTCAGTGAACTGGACTCAACACCCCCTATTCACCGCACAAGAATATATGTGACTAGTAAGAATCTTAAAACCTATGTATTGATATCTGTCTGGAAGTGAGTCAATTGGGTGTAAAGCCGCATAAACACAGCTGTGAAAAGCAGCTAAACCCCATTATAAAAATAAATTACTTTTAAAAACCCGTAAAACAAAGACAGTGAAAGAGAGAGAAATTCTTACAAAATTCGTTCAGAGGCTGTGATGCAACCTGGATTAACCATATCTAGACCCACAGCTGGATGAGACATAAGGGTGGACACTCTTGGGGCTGAAAGGTTGGGTGAGGTTGGGTGAGCAAACGCAGACCCTTTAAAGTAATACTGCCTGGTACCCATCCCATGGGTCCCAAATCTCCAGGTTCAAGGGCATCTTCCTATATGGAAAACATGCATGAGAAACCCAGAAGATGGTACACCGTGTGATTTTGAAAGGTTTCTAATACGCACCTCATTTCTCATCTCCTTGTGCTCGGGTTCGCCTTTCCAGCTACTTTACTAGCAATCTCCCTACTTGGAGAATCAGCACCTTTAAGCTCCTGTCCCCTACAGGATGCAATTTGTCCTGAGGATGAACGGGAAGAGGGGCAACCAATGAGAGACTAGATCTAGGTGTTGGGACAGGCACAGGTCACTCTATTTTCCCATCAGGAAGAAGAATTAACCACAGGCTAAGCCTGCCGCCCAGAAGCAGAATAGGGCCTGAGGCAATCCCGCGCTTTTGCGGCCAGCTCCCAAAAAAGCCAGTTGAAAAACGGAGCTCAGGGACACTGCAATTCACAAACCCGCAGAGCTATAAATGATAACTCTCATCCACAGATATATTGAGGGAAGGCAACGAAGAGGATTTGAAAGCAAGGCAGAATTTCAGGAAACAGGTTTCAGGAGGTAGATTCGAATCGCCTTTAAAGCATATGAAAAGTGGCAAAACGACGACAATGATGCCCTTGGCCAAACAGGGCGTATGCGTTTTTTCCTGAATATATTCAGGAAAAAACGCATACGCCCTGTTTGGCCAACCAAGCAACCTGGAAAGGCTAATCAGCGCTACAAAGAAGTCTCGCTTCCCATCGGTCAAAAGTGCCATGCTGCAAAAAGTGTCCAAACCAGAAATGCAGGACAGGCCATGGAGAAATGGCAGCCTTGCTACGCTGATGGGCGGGATGTAAATTGCCAACAGCCACTCTGGAAAAGTGTACGGTGTGTCCTGAAACATCGAAAAAACACAGCTTAGGGAGCATAGGGCACGTCCACTCATGGGCGTATAAATTGGGAAAACTAAAAATCAGCAAGACACAGGCACCCCAAAGTTTAGGGCTGCTCTGTTGACAAGAACCTCCACTTCATGACACCTTAAATATCCCAGGAAAGAGAAAAATGGATAAAGAAGTTGTGGTCCTTATGTACAATGGAATATCACTCAGACATGAAATCAATGTCATAAGGCTAGTAGAGGCAAGATGAGTGGATTTAGGTACGATGATCCTAAGTGAAATAAGTCACACAGAAAAAGACACTTATCATAAGCTATCACTTATAGAGGGAATGTAAAAACCGCTACACTTGAACTGAATTACAAAACAGAACAGAGTCACACGTTTAGAAAACACACTATGGCTGCTTAACGGGAAAGGTGAGGTGGGGTGATGCATAAAACAAGGGTTTCAAATTCGCTCAGATACCGTTCCATACACCCAATATGTAATAGACAAGACCTACTCCTTGCTCAGTGAACTGGACTCAACACCCCCTATTCACCGCACAAGAATATATGTGACTAGTAAGAATCTTAAAACCTATGTATTGATATCTGTCTGGAAGTGAGTCAAGTGGGTGTAAGGCCGCATAAACACAGCCGTGAAAAGCAGCTAAACCCCATTATAAAAATAAATTACTTTTAAAAACCCGTAAAACAAAGACAGTGAAAGAGAGAGAAATTCTTACAAAATTCGTTCAGAGGCTGTGATGCAACCTGGATTGACCATATCTAGACCCACAGCTGGATGAGACATAAGGGTGGACACTCTAGGGGCTGAAAGGTTGGGTGAGGTTGGGTGAGCAAACGCAGACCCTTTAAAGTAATACTGCCTTGTACCCATCCCATGGGTCCCAAATCTCCAGGTTCAAGGGCATCTTCCTACATCGAAAACATGCATGAGAAACCCAGAAGATGGTACACCGTGTGATTTTGAAAGGTTTCTAATACGCACCTCATTTCTCATCTCCTTGTGCTCGGGTTCGCCTTTCCAGCTACTTTACTAGCAATCTCCCTACTTGGAGAATCAGCACCTTTAACCTCCTGTTCCCTACAGGTTGCAATTTGTCCTGAGGATGAACGGGAAGAGGGGCAACCAATGAGAGACTAGATCTAGGTGTTGGGACAGGCACAGGTCACTCTATTTTCACATCAGGAAGAAGAATTAACCACAGGCTCAGCCTGCCGCCCAGAAGCAGAATAGGGCCTGAGGCAATCCCGCGCTTTTGCGGACAGCTCCCAAAAAAGCCAGTTGAAAAATGGAGCTCAGGGACACTGCAATTCACAAACCCGCAGAGCTATAAATGATAACTCTCATCCACAGATATATTGAGGGAAGGCAACGAAGAGGATTTGAAAGCAAGGCAGAATTGCAGGAAACAGGTTTCAGGAGGTAGATTCGAATCGCCTTTAAAGCACATGAAAAGTGGCAAAACGTCGACAATGATGCCCTTGGCCAAAAAGGGCATATGCGTTTTTTCCTGAATATACTCAGGAAAAAACGCATACTCCCTTTTTGGCCAACCAAGCAACCTGGAAAGGCAAATCAGTGCTACAAAGAAGTCTCGCTTCCCATCGGTCAAAAGTGCCATGCTGCAAAAAGTGTCAAAACCAGAACTGCAGGACAGGCCATGGAGAAATGGCAGCCTTGCTACGCTGATGGGCGGGATGTAAATTGCCAACAGCCACTCTGGAGAAGTGTACGGTTTGTCCTGAAACATCGAAAAAACACAGCTTAGGGAGCATAGGGCACGTCCACTCATGGGCGTATAAATTGGGAAAACTAAAAATCAGCAAGACACAGGCACCCCAAAGTTTAGGGCTGCTCTGTTGACAAGAACCTCCACTTCATGACACCTTAAATATCCCAGGAAAGAGAAAAATGGATAAAGAAGTTGTGGTCCTTATGTACAATGGAATATCACTCAGACATGAAATCAATGTCATAAGGCTAGTAGAAGCAAGATGAGTGGATTTAGGTACGATGATTCTAAGTGAAATAAGTCACACAGAAAAAGGCACTTATCATAAGCTATCACTTATAGAGGGAATGTAATAACCGCTACAGTTGAACTGAATTACAAAACAGAACAGAGTCACACGTTTAGAAAACACACTATGGCTGCTTAACGGGAAAGGTGAGTTGGGGTGAGGCATAAAACAAGGGTTTCAAATTCGCTCAGATATCGTTCCATACACCCAATATGTAATAGACAAGACCTACTCCTTGCTCAGTGAACTGGACTCAACACCCTCTATTCACCGCACAAGAATATATGTGACTAGTAAGAATCTTAAAACCTATGCATTGATATCTGTCTGGAAGTGAGTCAAGTGGGTGTAAAGCCGCATAAACACAGCCGTGAAAAGCAGCTAAACCCCATTATAAAAATAAATTACTTTTAAAAACCCGTAAAACAAAGACAGTGAAAGAGAGAGAAATTCTTACAAAATTCTTTCAGAGGCTGTGATGCAACCTGGATTGACCATATCTAGACCCACAGTTGGATGAGACATAAGGGTGGACACTCTTGGGGCTGAAAGGTTGGGTGAGGTTGGGTGAGCAAACGCAGACCCTTTAAAGTAATACTGCCTGGTACCCATCCCATGGGTCCCAAATCTCCAGGTTCAAGGGCATCTTCCTACATCGAAAACATGCATGAGAAACCCAGAAGATGGTACACCGTGTGATTTTGAAAGGTTTCTAATACGCACCTCATTTCTCATCTCCTTGTGCTCGGGTTCGCCTTTCCAGCTACTTTACTAGCAATCTCCCTACTTGGAGAATCAGCACCTTTAAGCTCCTGTTCCCTACAGGTTGCAATTTGTCCTGAGGATGAACGGGAAGAGGGGCAACCAATGAGAGACTAGATCTAGGTGTTGGGACAGGCACAGGTCACTCTATTTCCCATCAGGAAGAAGAATTAACCACAGGCTAAGCCTGCCGCCCAGAAGCAGAATAGGGCCTGAGGCAATCCCGCACTTTAGCGGCCAGCTCCCAAAAAAGCCAGTTGAAAAATGGAGCTCAGGGACACTGCAATTCAGAAACCCGCAGAGTTAAGAATGATAACTCTCATCCACAGATATATTGAGGGAAGGCAACGAAGAGGATTTGAAAACAAGGCAGAATTGCAGGAAACAGATTTCAGGAGGTAGATTCGAATCGCCTTTAAAGCACATGAAAAGCGGCAAAACGTCGACAATGATGCCCTTGGCCAAAAAGGGCGTATGCGTTTTTTCCTGAATATATTCAGGAAAAAACGCATACGCCCTTTTTGGCCAACCAAGCAACCTGGAAAGGCAAATCAGTGCTACAAAGAAGTCTCGCTCCCCATTGGTCAAAAGTGCCATGCTGCAAAAAGTGTCAAAACCAGAAATGCAGGACAGGCCATGGAGAAATGGCAGCCTTGCTACGCTGATGGGCGGAATGTAAATTGCCAACAGCCACTCTGGAGAAGTGTACGGTGTGTCCTGAAACATCGAAAAAACACAGCTTAGGGAGCATAGGGCACGTCCACTCATGGGCGTATAAATTGGGAAAACTAAAAATCAGCAAGACACAGGCACCCCAAAGTTTAGGGCTGCTCTGTTGTCAAGAACCTCCACTTCATGACACCTTAAATATACCAGGAAAGAGAAAAATGGATAAAGAAGTTGTGGTCCTTATGTACAATGGAATATCACTCAGACATGAAATCAATGTCATAAGGCTAGTAGAAGCAAGATGAGTGGATTTAGGTACGATGATTCTAAGTGAAATAAGTCACACAGAAAAAGACACTTATCATAAGCTCTCACTTATAGAGGGAATGTAAAAACCGCTACACTTGAACTGAATTACAAAACAGAACAGAGTCACACGTGTAGAAAACACACGATGGCTGCTTAACGGGAAAGGTGAGGTGGGGTGATGCATAAAACAAGGGTTTCAAATTCGCTCAGATACCGTTCCATACACCCAATATGTAATATACAAGGCCTACTCCTTGCTCAGTGAACTGGATTCAACACCCCCTATTCACCGCACAAGAATATATGTGACTAGTAAGAATCTTAAAACCTATGTATTGATATCTGTCTGGAAGTGAGTCAAGTGGGTGTAAAGCCGCATAAACACAGCCGTGAAAAGCAGCTAAACCCCATTATAAAAATAAATTACTTTTAAAAACCCGTAAAACAAAGACAGTGAAACAGAGAGAAATTCTTACAAAATTCGTTCAGAGGCTGTGATGCAACCTGGATTGACCATATCTAGACCCACAGATGGATGAGACATAAGGGTGGACACTCTTGGGGCTGAAAGGTTGGGTGAGGTTGCGTGAGCAAACGCAGACCCTTTAAAGTAATACTGCCTGGTACCCATCCCATGGGTCCCAAATCTCCAGTTTCAAGGGCATCTTCCTACATCGAAAACATGCATGAGAAACCCAGAAGATGGTACACCGTGTGATTTTGAAAGGTTTCTAATACGCACCTCATTTCTCATCTCCTTGTGCTCGGGTTCGCCTTTCCAGCTATTTTACTAGCAATCTCCCTACTTGGAGAATCAGCACCTTTAAGCTCCTGTCCCCTACAGGATGCAATTTGTCCTGAGGATGAACGGGAAGAGGGGCAACCAATGAGAGACTAGATCTATGTGTTGGGACAGGCACAGGTCACTCTATTTTCCCATCGGGAAGAAGAATTAACCACAGGCTCAGCCTGCCGCCCAGAAGCAGAATAGGGCCTGAGGCAATCCCGAGCTTTTGCGGACAGCTCCCAAAAAAGCCAGTTGAAAAATGGAGCTCAGGGACACTGCAATTCACAAACCCGCAGAGCTATAAATGATAACTCTCATCCACAGATATATTGAGGGAAGGCAACGAAGAGGATTTGAAAGCAAGGCAGAATTGCAGGAAACAGGTTTCAGGAGGTAGATTCGAATCGCCTTTAAAGCATATGAAAAGCGGCAAAACGTCGACAATGATGCCCTTGGCCAAACAGGGCGTATGCGTTTTTTCCTGAATATATTCAGGAAAAAACGCATACGCCCTGTTTGGCCAACCAAGCAACCTGGAAAGGCAAATCAGTGCTACAAAGAAGTCTCGCTTCCTATCGGTCTAAAGTGCCATGCTGCAAAAAGTGTCAAAACCAGAAATGCAGGACAGGCCATGGAGAAATGGCAGCCTTGCTACGCTGATGGGCGGGATGTAAATTGCCAACAGCCACTCTGGAAAAGTGTACGGTGTGTCCTGAAACATCGAAAACACACAGCTTAGGGAGCATAGGGCACGTCCACTCATGGGCGTATAAATTGGGAAAACTAAAAATCAGCAAGACACAGGCACCCCAAAGTTTAGGGCTGCTCTTTTGACAAGAACCTCCACTTCATGACACCTTAAATATCCCAGGAAAGAGAAAAATGGATAAAGAAGTTGTGGTCCTTATGTACAATGGAATATCACTCAGACATGAAATCAATGTCATAAGGCTAGTAGAAGCAAGATGAGTGGATTTAGGTACGATGATCCTAAGTGAAATAAGTCACACAGAAAAAGACACTTATCATAAGCTATCACTTATAGAGGGAATGTAAAACCCGCTACACTTGAACTGAATTACAAAACAGAACAGAGTCACACGTTTAGAAAACACACGATGGCTGCTTAACGGGAAAGGTGAGGTGGGGTGATGCATAAAACAAGGGTTTCAAATTCGCTCAGATACCGTTCCATACACCCAATATGTAATAGACAAGACCTACTCCTTGCTCAGTGAACTGGACTCAACACCCCCTATTCACCGCACAAGAATATATGTGACTAGTAAGAATCTTAAAACCTATGTATTGATATCTGTCTGGAAGTGAGTCAAGTGGGTGTAAAGCCGCATAAACACAGCCGTGAAAAGCAGCTAAACCCCATTATAAAAATAAATTACTTTTAAAAACCCGTAAAACAAAGACAGTGAAAGAGAGAGAAATTCTTACAAAATTCGTTCAGAGGCTGTGATGCAACCTGGATTGACCATATCTAGACCCACAGCTGGATGAGACATAAGGTTGGACACTCTTGGGGCTGAAAGGTTGGGTGAGGTTGGGTGAGCAAACGCAGACCCTTTAAAGTAATACTGCCTGGTACCCATCCCATGGGTCCCAAATCTCCAGGTTCAAGGGCATCTTCCTACATCGAAAACATGCATGAGAAACCCAGAAGATGGTACACCGTGTGATTTTGAAAGGTTTCTAATACGCACCTCATTTCTCATCTCCTTGTGCTCGGGTTCGCCTTTCCAGCTACTTTACTAGCAATCTCCCTACTTGGAGAATCAGCACTTTAAGCTCCTGTTCCCTACAGGTTGCAATTTGTCCTGAGGATGAACGGGAAGAGGGGCAACCAATGAGAGACTAGATCTAGGTGTTGGGACAGGCACAGGTCACTCTATTTTCCCATCAGGAAGAAGAATTAACCACAGGCTCAGCCTGCCGCCCAGAAGCAGAATAGGGCCTGAGGCAATCCCGCGCTTTTGCGGCCAGCTCCCAAAAAAGCCAGTTGAAAAATGGAGCTCAGGGACACTGCAATTCACAAACCCGCAGAGCTATAAATGATAACTCTCATCCACAGATATATTGAGGGAAGGCAACGAAGAGGATTTGAAAGCAAGGCAGAATTGCAGGAAACAGGTTTCAGGAGGTACATTCGAATCGCCTTTAAAGCACATGAAAAGTGGCAAAACGTCGACAATGATGCCCTTGGCCAAACAGGGCGTATGCGTTTTTTCCTGAATATATTCAGGAAAAAACGCATACGCCCTGTTTGGCCAACCAAGCAACCTGGAAAGGCTAATCAGCGCTACAAAGAAGTCTCGCTTCCCATCGGTCAAAAGGGCCATGCTGCAAAAAGTGTCAAAACCAGAAATGCAGGACAGGCCATGGAGAAATGGCAGCCTTTCTACGCTGATGGGCGGGATGTAAATTGCCAACAGCCACTCTGGAGAAGTGTACGGTGTGTCCTGAAACATCGAAAAAACACAGCTTAGGGAGCATAGGGCACGTCCACTCATGGGCGTATAAATTGGGAAAACTAAAAATCAGCAAGACACAGGCACCCCAAAGTTTAGGGCTGCTCTGTTGACAAGAACCTCCACTTCATGACACCTTAAATATCCCAGGAAAGAGAAAAATGGATAAAGAAGTTGTGGTCCTTATGTACAATGGAATATCACTCAGACATGAAATCAATGTCATAAGGCTAGTAGAAGCAAGATGAGTGGATTTAGGTACGATGATTCTAAGTGAAATATGTCACACAGAAAAAGGCACTTATCATAAGCTATCACTTATAGAGGGAATGTAATAACCGCTACACTTGAACTGAATTACAAAACAGAACAGAGTCACACGTTTAGAAAACACACTATGGCTGCTTAACGGGAAAGGTGAGGTGGGGTGAGGCATAAAACAAGGGTTTCAAATTCGCTCAGATACCGTTCCATACACCCAATATGTAATAGACAAGACCTACTCCTTGCTCAGTGACCTGGACTCAACACCCCCTATTCACCGCACAAGAATATATGTGACTAGTAAGAATCTTAAAACCTATGTATTGATATCTGTCTGGAAGTGAGTCAAGTGGGTGTAAAGCCGCATAAACACAGCCGTGAAAAGCAGCTAAACCCCATTATAAAAATAAATTACTTTTAAAAACCCGTAAAACAAAGACAGTGAAAGAGAGAGAAATTCTTACAAAATTCGTTCAGAGGCTGTGATGCAACCTGGATTGACCATATCTAGACCCACAGCTGGATGAGACATAAGGGTGGACACTCTTGGGGCTAAAAGGTTGGGTGAGGTTGGGTGAGCAAACGCAGACCCTTTAAAGTAATACTGCCTGGTACCCATCCCATGGGTCCCAAATCTCCAGGTTCAAGGGCATCTTCCTACATCGAAAACATGCATGAGAAACCCAGAAGATGGTACACCGTGTGATTTTGAAAGGTTTCTAATACGCACCTCATTTCTCATCTCCTTGTGCTCGGGTTCGCCTTTCCAGCTACTTTACTAGCAATCTCCCTACTTGGAGAATCAGCACCTTTAAGCTCCTGTTCCCTACAGGTTGCAATTTGTCCTGAGGATGAACGGGAAGAGGGGCAACCAATGAGAGACTAGATCTAGGTGTTGGGACAGGCACAGGTCACTCTATTTCCCATCAGGAAGAAGAATTAACCACAGGCTAAGCCTGCCGCCCAGAAGCAGAATAGGGCCTGAGGCAATCCCGCGCTTTTGCGGCCAGCTCCCAAAAAAGCCAGTTGAAAAATGGAGCTCAGGGACACTGCAATTCAGAAACCCGCAGAATTATGAATGATAACTCTCATCCACAGATATATTGAGGGAAGGCAACGAAGAGGATTTGAAAGCAAGGCAGAATTGCAGGAAACAGATTTCAGGAGGTAGATTCGAATCGCCTTTAAAGCACATGAAAAGCGGCAAAACGTCGACAATGATGCCCTTGGCCAAAAAGGGCGTATGCGTTTTTTCCTGAATATATTCAGGAAAAAACGCATACGCCCTTTTTGGCCAACCAAGCAACCTGGAAAGGCAAATCAGTGCTACAAAGAATTCTCGCTTCCCATCGGTCAAAAGTGCCATGCTGCAAAAAGTGTCCAAACCAGAAATGCAGGACAGGCCATGGAGAAATGGCAGCCTTGCTACGCTGATGGGCGGGATGTAAATTGCCAACAGCCACTCTGGAAAAGTGTACGGTGTGTCCTGAAACATCGAAAAAACACAGCTTAGGGAGCATAGGGCACGTCCACTCCTGGGCGTATAAATTGGGAAAACTAAAAATCAGCAAGACACAGGCACCCCAAAGATTAGGGCTGCTCTGTTGACAAGAACCTCCACTTCATGACACCTTAAATATCCCAGGAAAGAGAAAAATGGATAAAGAAGTTGTGGTCCTTATGTACAATGGAATATCACTCAGACATGAAATCAATGTCATAAGGCTAGTAGAAGCAAGATGATTGGATT
The DNA here is from genome assembly GCF_028021215.1 of Eschrichtius robustus. Lineage (NCBI taxonomy): Eukaryota > Metazoa > Chordata > Mammalia > Artiodactyla > Eschrichtiidae > Eschrichtius > Eschrichtius robustus. The sequence continues at coordinate 380,261 of NW_027175818.1, read as the reverse complement.
TAGGTACGATGATCCTAAGTGAAAGAAGTCACACAGAAAAAGACACTTATCATAAGCTCTCACTTATAGAGGGAATGTAAAAACCGCTACACTTGAACTGAATTACAAAACAGAACAGAGTCACACGTTTAGAAAACACATGATGGCTGCTGAGCGGGAAAGGTGAGGTGGGGTGATGCATAAAACAAGGGTTTCAAATTCGCTCAGATACCGTTCCATACACCCAATATGTAATAGACAAGACCTACTCCTTGCTCAGTGAACTGGACTCAACACCCCCTATTCACCGCACAAGAATATATGTGACTAGTAAGAATCTTAAAACCTATGTATTGATATCTGTCTGGAAGTGAGTCAAGTGGGTGTAAAGCCGCATAAACACAGCCGTGAAAAGCAGCTAAACCCCATTATAAAAATAAATTACTTTTAAAAACCCGTAAAACAAAGACAGTGAAAGAGAGAGAAATTCTTACAAAATTCGTTCAGAGGCTGTGATGCAACCTGGATTGACCATATCTAGACCCACAGCTGGATGAGACATAAGGGTGGACACTCTTGGGGCTGAAAGGTTGGGTGAGGTTGGGTGAGCAAACGCAGACCCTTTAAAGTAAATCTGCCTGGTACCCAACCCATGGGTCCCAAATCTCCAGGTTCAAGGGCATCTTCCTATATGGAAAACATGCATGAGAAACCCAGAAGATGGTACACCGTGTGATTTTGAAAGGTTTCTAATATGCACCTCATTTCTCATCTCCTTGTGCTCGGGTTCGCCTTTCCAGCTACTTTACTAGCAATCTCCCTACTTGGAGAATCAGCACCTTTAAGCTCCTGTCCCCTACAGGATGCAATTTGTCCTGAGGATGAACGGGAAGAGGGGCAACCAATGAGAGACTAGATCTATGTGTTGGGACAGGCACAGCTCACTCTATTTTCCCATCGGGAAGAAGAATTAACCACAGGCTCAGCCTGCCGCCCAGAAGCAGAATAGGGCCTGAGGCAATCCCGAGCTTTTGCGGCCAGCTCCCAAAAAAGCCAGTTGAAAATTGGAGCTCAGGGACACTGCAATTCACAAACCCGCAGAGCTATAAATGATAACTCTCATCCACAGATATATTGAGGGAAGGCAACGAAGAGGATTTGAAAGCAAGGCAGAATTGCAGGAAACAGGTTTCAGGAGGTAGATTCGAATCGCCTTTAAAGCATATGAAAAGTGGCAAAACGTCGACAATGATGCCCTTGGCCAAACAGGGCGTATGCGTTTTTTCCTGAATATATTCAGGAAAAAACGCATACGCCCTGTTTGGCCAACCAAGCAACCTGGAAAGGCTAATCAGCGCTACAAAGAAGTCTCGCTTCCCATCGGTCAAAAGGGCCATGCTGCAAAAAGTGTCAAAACCAGAAATGCAGGACAGGCCATTGAGAAATGGCAGCCTTGCTACGCTGATGGGCGGGATGTAAATTGCCAACAGCCACTCTGGAGAAGTGTACGGTGTGTCCTGAAACATCGAAAAAACACAGCTTAGGGAGCATAGGGCACGTCCTCTCATGGGCGTATAAATTGGGAAAACTAAAAATCAGCAAGACACAGGCACCCCAAAGTTTAGGGCTGCTCTGTTGACAAGAACCTCCACTTCATGACACCTTAAATATCCCAGGAAAGAGAAAAATGGATAAAGAAGTTGTGGTCCTTATGTACAATGGAATATCACTCAGACATGAAATCAATGTCATAAGGCTAGTAGAAGCAAGATGAGTGGATTTAGGTACGATGATTCTAAGTGAAATAAGTCACACAGAAAAAGACACTTATCATAAGCTATCACTTATAGAGGGAATGTAAAAACCGCTACACATGAACTGAATTACAAAACAGAACAGAGTCACACGTTTAGAAAACACACTATGGCTGCTTAACGGGAAAGGTGAGGTGGGGTGATGCATAAAACAAGGGTTTCAAATTCGCTCAGATACCGTTCCATACACCCAATATGTAATAGACAAGACCTACTCCTTGCTCAGTGAACTGGACTCAACACCCCCTATTCACCGCAAAATAATATATGTGACTAGTAAGAATCTTAAAACCTATGTATTGATATCTGTCTGGAAGTGAGTCAAGTGGGTGTAAAGCAGCATAAACACAGCCGTGAAAAGCAGCTAAACCCCATTATAAAAATAAATTACTTTTAAAAACCCGTAAAACAAAGACAGTGAAAGAGAGAGAAATTCTTACAAAATTCTTTCAGAGGCTGTGATGCAACCTGGATTGACCATATCTAGACCCACAGCTGGATGAGACATAAGGGTGGACAATCTTGGGGCTGAAAGTTTGGGTGAGGTTGGGTGAGCAAACGCACACCCTTTAAAGTAATACTGCCTGGTACCCATCCCATGGGTCCCAAATCTCCAGGTTCAAGGGCATCTTCCTACATCGAAAACATGCATGAGAAACCCAGAAGATGGTACACCGTGTGATTTTGAAAGGTTTCTAATACGCACCTCATTTCTCATCTCCTTGTGCTCGGGTTCGCCTTTCCAGCTACTTTACTAGCAATCTCCCTACTTGGAGAATCAGCACCTTTAAGCTCCTGTTCCCTACAGGTTGCAATTTGTCCTGAGGATGAACGGGAAGAGGGGCAACCAATGAGAGACTAGATCTAGGTGTTGGGACAGGCACAGCTCACTCTATTTTCCCATCGGGAAGAAGAATTAACCACAGGCTCAGCCTGCCGCCCAAAAGCAGAATAGGGCCTGAGACAATCCTGCGCTTTTGCGGCCAGCTCCCAAAAAGCCAGTTGAAAAATGGAGCTCAGGGACACTGCAATTCAGAAACCCGCAGATCTATAAATGATAACTCTCATCCACAGATATATTGAGGGAAGGCAACGAAGAGGATTTGAAAGCAAGGCAGAATTGCAGGAAACAGGTTTCAGGAGGTAGATTCGAATCGCCTTTAAAGCACATGAAAAGTGGCAAAACGTCGACAATGATGCCCTTGGCCAAAAAGGGCGTATGCGTTTTTTCCTGAATATACTTAGGAAAAAACGCATACGCCCTTTTTGGCCAACCAAGCAACCTGGAAAGGCAAATCAGTGCTACAAAGAAGTCTCGCTTCCCATCGGTCAAAAGGGCCATGCTGCAAAAAGTGTCAAAACCAGAAATGCAGGACAGGCCATGGAGAAATGGCAGCCTTGCTACGCTGATGGGCGGGATGTAAATTGCCAACAGCCACTCTGGAGAAGTGTACGGTTTGTCCTGAAACATCGAAAAAACACAGCTTAGGGAGCATAGGGCACGTCCACTCATGGGCGTATAAATTGGGAAAACTAAAAATCAGCAAGACACAGGCACCCCAAAGTTTAGGGCTGCTCTGTTGACAAGAACCTCCACTTCATGACACCTTAAATATCCCAGGAAAGAGAAAAATGGATAAAGAAGTTGTGGTCCTTATGTACAATGGAATATCACTCAGACATGAAATCAATGTCATAAGGCTAGTAGAAGCAAGATGAGTGGATTTAGGTACGATGATTCTAAGTGAAATAAGTCACACAGAAAAAGGCACTTATCATAAGCTATCACTTATAGAGGGAATGTAATAACCGCTACACTTGAACTGAATTACAAAACAGAACAGAGTCACACGTTTAGAAAACACACTATGGCTGCTTAACGGGAAAGGTGAGGTGGGGTGAGGCATAAAACAAGGGTTTCAAATTCGCTCAGATACCGTTCCATACACCCAATATGTAATAGACAAGACCTACTCCTTGCTCAGTGAACTGGACTCAACACCCCCTATTCACCGCACAAGAATATATGTGACTAGTAAGAATCTTAAAACCTATGTATTGATATCTGTCTGGAAGTGAGTCAAGTGGGTGTAAAGCCGCATAAACACAGCCGTGAAAAGCAGCTAAACCCCGTTATAAAAATAAATTACTTTTAAAAACCCGTAAAACAAAGACAGTGAAAGAGAGAGAAATTCTTACAAAATTCGTTCAGAGGCTGTGATGCAACCTGGATTGACCATATCTAGACCCACAGCTGGATGAGACATAAGGGTGGACACTCTTGGGGCTGAAAGGTTGGGTGAGGTTGGGTGAGCAAACGCAGACCCTTTAAAGTAATACTGCCTGGTACCCATCCCATGGTTCCCAAATCTCCAGGTTCAAGGGCATCTTCCTACATCGAAAACATGCATGAGAAACCCAGAAGATGGTACACCGTGTGATTTTGAAAGGTTTCTAATACGCACCTCATTTCTCATCTCCTTGTGCTCGGGTTCGCCTTTCCAGCTACTTTACTAGCAACCTCCCTACTTGGAGAATCAGCACCTTTAAGCTCCTGTCCCCTACAGGATGCAATTTGTCCTGAGGATGAACGGGAAGAGGGGCAACCAATGAGAGACTAGATCTATGTGTTGGGACAGGCACAGGTCACTCTATTTTCCCATCAGGAAGAAGAATTAACCACAGGCTCAGCCTGCCGCCCAGAAGCAGAATAGGGCCTGAGGCAATCCCGCGCTTTTGCGGCCAGCTCCCAAAAAAGCCAGTTGAAAAATGGAGCTCAGGGACACTGCAATTCACAAACCCGCAGAGCTATAAATGATAACTCTCATCCACAGATATATTGAGGGAAGGCAACGAAGAGGATTTGAAAGCAAGGCAGAATTTCAGGAAACAGGTTTCAGGAGGTAGATTCGAATCGCCTTTAAAGCATATGAAAAGTGGCAAAACGTCGACAATGATGCCCTTGGCCAAACAGGGCATATGCGTTTTTTCCTGAATATATTCAGGAAAAAACGCATACGCCCAGTTTGGCCAACCAAGCAACCTGGAAAGGCTAATCAGCGCTACAAAGAAGTCTCGCTTCCCATCGGTCAAAAGTGCCATGCTGCAAAAAGTGTCCAAACCAGAAATGCAGGACAGGCCATGGAGAAATGGCAGCCTTGCTACGCTGATGCGCGGGATGTAAATTGCCAACAGCCACTCTGGAAAAGTGTACGGTGTGTCCTGAAACATCGAAAAAACACAGCTTAGGGAGCATAGGGCACGTCCACTCATGGGCGTATAAATTGGGAAAACTAAAAATCAGCAAGACACAGGCACCCCAAAGTTTAGGGCTGCTCTGTTGACAAGAACCTCCACTTCATGACACCTTAAATATCCCAGGAAAGAGAAAAATGGATAAAGAAGTTGTGGTCCTTATGTACAATGGAATATCACTCAGACATGAAATCAATGTCATAAGGCTAGTAGAAGCAAGATGAGTGGATTTAGGTACGATGATCCTAAGTGAAATAAGTCACACAGAAAAAGACACTTATCATAAGCTATCACTTATAGAGGGAATGTAAAAACCGCTACACTTGAACTGAATTACAAAACAGAACAGAGTCACACGTTTAGAAAACACACTATGGCTGCTTAACGGGAAAGGTGAGGTGGGGTGATGCATAAAACAAGGGTTTCAAATTCGCTCAGATACCGTTCCATACACCCAATATGTAATAGACAAGACCTACTCCTTGCTCAGTGAACTGGACTCAACACCCCCTATTCACCGCACAAGAATATATGTGACTAGTAAGAATCTTAAAACCTATGTATTGATATCTGTCTGGAAGTGAGTCAAGTGGGTGTAAAGCCACATAAACACAGCCGTGAAAAGCAGCTAAACCCCATTATAAAAATAAATTACTTTTAAAAACCCGTAAAACAAAGACAGTGAAAGAGAGAGAAATTCTTACACAATTCGTTCAGAGGCTGTGATGCAACCTGGATTGACATATCTAGACCCACAGCTGGATGAGACATAAGGGTGGACACTCTTGGGGCTGAAAGGTTGGGTGAGGTTGGGTGAGCAAACGCAGACCCTTTAAAGTAATACTGCCTGGTACCCATCCCATGGGTCCCAAATCTCCAGGTTCAAGGGCATCTGCCTACATCGAAAACATGCATGAGAAACCCAGAAGATGGTACACCGTGTGATTTTGAAAGGTTTCTAATACGCACCTCATTTCTCATCTCCTTGTGCTCGGGTTCGCCTTTCCAGCTACTTTACTAGCAATCTCCCTACTTGGAGAATCAGCACCTTTAAGCTCCTGTTCCCTACAGGTTGCAATTTGTCCTGAGGATGAACGGGAAGAGGGGCAACCAATGAGAGACTAGATCTAGGTGTTGGGACAGGCACAGGTCACTCTATTTCCCATCAGGAAGAAGAATTAACCACAGGCTAAGCCTGCCGCCCAGAAGCAGAATAGGGCCTGAGGCAATCCCGCGCTTTTGCGGCCAGCTCCCAAAAAAGCCAGTTGAAAAATGGAGCTCAGGGACACTGCAATTCAGAAACCCGCAGAGTTATGAATGATAACTCTCATCCACAGATATATTGAGGGAAGGCAACGAAGAGGATTTGAAAGCAAGGCAGAATTGCAGGAAACAGATTTCAGGAGGTAGATTCGAATCGCCTTTAAAGCACATGAAAAGCGGCAAAACGTCGACAATGATGCCCTTCGCCAAAAAGGGCGTATGCGTTTTTTCCTGAATATATTCAGGAAAAAACGCATACGCCCTTTTTGGCCAACCAAGCAACCTGGAAATGCAAATCACTGCTACAAAGAAGTCTCGCTTCCCATCGGTCAAAAGTGCCATGCTGCAAAAAGTGTCAAAACCAGAAATGCAGGACAGGCCATGGAGAAATGGCAGCCTTGCTACGCTGATGGGCGGGATGTAAATTGCCAACAGCCACTCTGGAAAAGTGTATGGTGTGTCCTGAAACATCGAAAAAACACAGCTTAGGGAGCATAGGGCACGTCCTCTTATGGGCGTATAAATTGGGAAAATTAAAAATCAGCAAGACACAGGCACCCCAAAGTTTAGGGCTGCTCTGTTGACAAGAACCTCCACTTCATGACACCTTAAATATCCCAGGAAAGAGAAAAATGGATAAAGAAGTTGTGGTCCTTATGTACAATGGAATATCACTCAGACATGAAATCAATGTCATAAGGCTAGTAGAAGCAAGATGAGTGGATTTAGGTACGATGATCCTAAGTGAAATAAGTCACACAGAAAAAGACACTTATCATAAGCTATCACTTATAGAGGGAATGTAAAAACCGCTACACTTGCACTGAATTACAAAACAGAACAGAGTCACACATTTAGAAAACACACTGTGGCTGCTTAACGGGAAAGGTGAGGTGGGGTGATGCATAAAACAAGGGTTTCAAATTCGCTCAGATACCGTTCCATACACCCAATATGTAATAGACAATACCTACTCCTTGCTCAGTGAACTGGACTCAACACCCCCTATTCACCGCACAAGAATATATGTGACTAGTAAGAATCTTAAAACCTATGTATTGATATCTGTCTGGAAGTGAGTCAAGTGGGTGTAAAGCCGCATAAACACAGCCGTGAAAAGCAGCTAAACCCCATTATAAAAATAAATTACTTTTAAAAACCCGTAAAACAAAGACAGTGAAAGAGAGAGAAATTCTTACACAATTCGTTCAGAGGCTGTGATGCAACCTGGATTGACCATATCTAGACCCACAGCTGGATGAGACATAAGGGTGGACACTCTTGGGGCTGAAAGGTTGGGTGAGGTTGGGTGAGCAAACGCAGACCCTTTAAAGTAATACTGCCTGGTACCCATCCCATGGGTCCCAAATCTCCAGGTTCAAGGGCATCTTCCTACATCGAAAACATGCATGAGAAACCCAGAAGATGGTACACCGTGTGATTTTGAAAGGTTTCTAATACGCACCTCATTTCTCATCTCCTTGTGCTCGGGTTCGCCTTTCCAGCTACTTTACTAGCAACCTCCCTACTTGGAGAATCAGCACCTTTAAGCTCCTGTTCCCTACAGGTTGCAATTTGTCCTGAGGATGAACGGGAAGAGGGGCAACCAATGAGAGACTAGATCTAGGTGTTGGGACAGGCACAGGTCACTCTATTTCCCATCAGGAAGAAGAATTAACCACAGGCTAAGCCTGCCGCCCAGAAGCAGAATAGGGCCTGAGGCAATCCCGCGCTTTTGCGGCCAGCTCCCGAAAAAGCCAGTTGAAAAATGGAGCTCAGGGACACTGCAATTCAGAAACCCGCAGAGTTATGAATGATAACTCTCATCCACAGATATATTGAGGGAAGGCAACGAAGAGGATTTGAAAGCAAGGCAGAATTGCAGGAAACAGATTTCAGGAGGTAGATTCGAATCGCCTTTAAAGCACATGAAAAGCGGCAAAACGTCGACAATGATGCCCTTGGCCAAAAAGGGCGTATGCGTTTTTTCCTGAATATATTCAGGAAAAAACGCATACGCCCTGTTTGGCCAACCAAGCAACCTGGAAAGGCTAATCAGCGCTACAAAGAAGTCTCGCTTCCCAACGGTCAAAAGTGCCATGCTGCAAAAAGTGTCCAAACCAGAAATGCAGGACAGGCCATGGAGAAATGGCAGCCTTGCTACGCTGATGGGCGGGATGTAAATTGCCAACAGCCACTCTGGAAAAGTGTACGGTGTGTCCTGAAACATCGAAAAAACACAGCTTAAGGAGCATAGGGCACGTCCACTCATGGGCGTATAAATTGGGAAAACTAAAAATCAGCAAGACACAGGCACCCCAAAGTTTAGGGCTGCTCTGTTGACAAGAACCTCCACTTCATGACACCTTAAATATCCCAGGAAAGAGAAAAATGGATAAAGAAGTTGTGGTCCTTATGTACAATGGTATATCACTCAGACATGAAATCAATGTCATAAGGCTAGTAGAAGCAAGATGAGTGGATTTAGGTACGATGATCCTAAGTGAAATAAGTCACACAGAAAAAGACACTTATCATAAGCTATCACTTATAGAGGGAATGTAAAAACCGCTACACTTGAACTGAATTACAAAACAGAACAGAGTCACACGTTTAGAAAACACACTATGGCTGCTTAACGGGAAAGGTGAGGTGGGGTGATGCATAAAACAAGGGTTTCAAATTCGCTCAGATACCGTTCCATACACCCAATATGTAATAGACAAGACCTACTCCTTGCTCAGTGAACTGGACTCAACACCCCCTATTCACCGCACAAAAATATATGTGACTAGTAATAATCTTAAAACCTATGTATTGATATCTGTCTGGAAGTGAGTCAAGTGGGTGTAAAGCCACATAAACACAGCCGTGAAAAGCAGCTAAACCCCATTATAAAAATAAATTACTTTTAAAAACCCATAAAACAAAGACAGTGAAAGAGAGAGAAATTCTTACAAAATTCGTTCAGAGGCTGTGATGCAACCTGGATTGACCATATCTAGACCCACAGCTGGATGAGACATAAGGGTGGACACTCTAGGGGCTGAAAGGTTGGGTGAGGTTGGGTGAGCAAACGCAGACCCTTTAAAGTAATACTGCCTTGTACCCATGCCATGGGTCCCAAATCTCCAGGTTCAAGGGCATCTTCCTACATCGAAAACATGCATGAGAAACCCAGAAGATGGTACACCGTGTGATTTTGAAAGGTTTCTAATACGCACCTCATTTCTCATCTCCTTGTGCTCGGGTTCGCCTTTCCAGCTACTTTACTAGCAATCTCCCTACTTGGAGAATCAGCACCTTTAAGCTCCTGTCCCCTACAGGATGCAATTTGTCCTGAGGATGAACGGGAAGAGGGGCAACCAATGAGAGACTAGATCTAGGTGTTGGGACAGGCACAGGTCACTCTATTTTCCCATCAGGAAGAAGAATTAACCACAGGCTCAGCCTGCCGCCCAGAAGCAGAATAGGGCCTGAGGCAATCCCGCGCTTTTGCGGCCAGCTCCCAAAAAAGCCAGTTGAAAAATGGAGCTCAGGGACACTGCAATTCACAAACCCGCAGAGCTATAAATGATAACTCTCATCCACAGATATATTGAGGGAAGGCAACGAAGAGGATTTGAAAGCAAGGCAGAATTTCAGGAAACAGGTCTCAGGAGGTAGATTCGAATCGCCTTTAAAGCATATGAAAAGTGGCAAAACGACGACAATGATGCCCTTGGCCAAACAGGGCGTATGCGTTTTTTCCTGAATATATTCAGGAAAAAACGCATACGCCCTGTTTGGCCAACCAAGCAACCTGGAAAGGCTAATCAGCGCTACAAAGAAGTCTCGCTTCCCATCGGTCAAAAGTGCCATGCTGCAAAAAGTGTCCAAACCAGAAATGCAGGACAGGCCATGGAGAAATGGCAGCCTTGCTACGCTGATGGGCGGGATGTAAATTGCCAACAGCCACTCTGGAAAAGTGTACGGTGTGTCCTGAAACATCGAAAAAAAACAGCTTAGGGAGCATAGGGCACGTCCACTCATGGGCGTATAAATTGGGAAAACTAAAAATCAGCAAGACACAGGCACCCCAAAGTTTAGGGCTGCTCTGTTGACAAGAACCTCCACTTCATGACACCTTAAATATCCCAGGAAAGAGAAAAATGGATAAAGAAGTTGTGGTCCTTATGTACAATGGAATATCACTCAGACATGAAATCAATGTCATAAGGCTAGTAGAGGCAAGATGAGTGGATTTAGGTACGATGATCCTAAGTGAAATAAGTCACACAGAAAAAGACACTTATCATAAGCTATCACTTATAGAGGGAATGTAAAAACCGCTACACTTGAACTGAATTACAAAACAGAACAGAGTCACACATTTAGAAAACACACTATGGCTGCTTAACGGGAAAGGTGAGGTGGGGTGATGCATAAAACAAGGGTTTCAAATTCGCTCAGATACCGTTCCATACACCCAATATGTAATAGACAAGACCTACTCCTTGCTCAGTGAACTGGACTCAACACCCCCTATTCACCGCACAAGAATATATGTGACTAGTAAGAATCTTAAAACCTATGTATTGATATCTGTCTGGAAGTGAGTCAAGTGGGTGTAAGGCCGCATAAACACAGCCATGAAAAGCAGCTAAACCCCATTATAAAAATAAATTACTTTTAAAAACCCGTAAAACAAAGACAGTGAAAGAGAGAGAAATTCTTACAAAATTCGTTCAGAGGCTGTGATGCAACCTGGATTGACCATATCTAGACCCACAGCTGGATGAGACATAAGGGTGGACACTCTAGGGGCTGAAAGGTTGGGTGAGGTTGGGTGAGCAAACGCAGAACCTTTAAAGTAATACTGCCTTGTACCCATCCCATGGGTCCCAAATCTCCAGGTTCAAGGGCATCTTCCTACATCGAAAACATGCATGAGAAACCCAGAAGATGGTACACCGTGTGATTTTGAAAGGTTTCTAATACGCACCTCATTTCTCATCTCCTTGTGCTCGGGTTCGCCTTTCCAGCTACTTTACTAGCAACCTCCCTACTTGGAGAATCAGCACCTTTAAGCTCCTGTTCCCTACAGGTTGCAATTTGTCCTGAGGATGAACGGGAAGAGGGGCAACCAATGAGAGACTAGATCTAGGTGTTGGGACAGGCACAGGTCACTCTATTTCCCATCAGGAAGAAGAATTAACCACAGGCTAAGCCTGCCGCCCAGAAGCAGAATAGGGCCTGAGGCAATCCCGCGCTTTTGCGGCCAGCTCCCAAAAAAGCCAGTTGAAAAATGGAGCTCAGGGACACTGCAATTCAGAAACCCGCAGAGTTATGAATGATAACTCTCATCCACAGATATATTGAGGGAAGGCAACGAAGAGGATTTGAAAGCAAGGCAGAATTGCAGGAAACAGATTTCAGGAGGTAGATTCGAATCGCCTTTAAAGCACATGAAAAGCGGCAAAACGTCGACAATGATGCCCTTGGCCAAAAAGGGCGTATGCGTTTTTTCCTGAATATATTCAGGAAAAAACGCATACGCCCTGTTTGGCCAACCAAGCAACCTGGAAAGGCTAATCAGCGCTACAAAGAAGTCTCGCTTCCCAACGGTCAAAAGTGCCATGCTGCAAAAAGTGTCCAAACCAGAAATGCAGGACAGGCCATGGAGAAATGGCAGCCTGCTACGCTGATGGGCGGGATGTAAATTGCCAACAGCCACTCTGGAAAAGTGTACGGTGTGTCCTGAAACATCGAAAAAACACAGCTTAAGGAGCATAGGGCACGTCCACTCATGGGCGTATAAATTGGGAAAACTAAAAATCAGCAAGACACAGGCACCCCAAAGTTTAGGGCTGCTCTGTTGACAAGAACCTCCACTTCATGACACCTTAAATATCCCAGGAAAGAGAAAAATGGATAAAGAAGTTGTGGTCCTTATGTACAATGGTATATCACTCAGACATGAAATCAATGTCATAAGGCTAGTAGAAGCAAGATGAGTGGATTTAGGTACGATGATCCTAAGTGAAATAAGTCACACAGAAAAAGACACTTATCATAAGCTATCACTTATAGAGGGAATGTAAAAACCGCTACACTTGAACTGAATTACAAAACAGAACAGAGTCACACGTTTAGAAAACACACTATGGCTGCTTAACGGGAAAGGTGAGGTGGGGTGATGCATAAAACAAGGGTTTCAAATTCGCTCAGATACCGTTCCATACACCCAATATGTAATAGACAAGACCTACTCCTTGCTCAGTGAACTGGACTCAACACCCCCTATTCACCGCACAAAAATATATGTGACTAGTAATAATCTTAAAACCTATGTATTGATATCTGTCTGGAAGTGAGTCAAGTGGGTGTAAAGCCACATAAACACAGCCGTGAAAAGCAGCTAAACCCCATTATAAAAATAAATTACTTTTAAAAACCCATAAAACAAAGACAGTGAAAGAGAGAGAAATTCTTACAAAATTCGTTCAGAGGCTGTGATGCAACCTGGATTGACCATATCTAGACCCACAGCTGGATGAGACATAAGGGTGGACACTCTAGGGGCTGAAAGGTTGGGTGAGGTTGGGTGAGCAAACGCAGACCCTTTAAAGTAATACTGCCTTGTACCCATGCCATGGGTCCCAAATCTCCAGGTTCAAGGGCATCTTCCTACATCGAAAACATGCATGAGAAACCCAGAAGATGGTACACCGTGTGATTTTGAAAGGTTTCTAATACGCACCTCATTTCTCATCTCCTTGTGCTCGGGTTCGCCTTTCCAGCTACTTTACTAGCAACCTCCCTACTTGGAGAATCAGCACCTTTAAGCTCCTGTTCCCTACAGGTTGCAATTTGTCCTGAGGATGAACGGGAAGAGGGGCAACCAATGAGAGACTAGATCTAGGTGTTGGGACAGGCACAGGTCACTCTATTTCCCATCAGGAAGAAGAATTAACCACAGGCTAAGCCTGCCGCCCAGAAGCAGAATAGGGCCTGAGGCAATCCCGCGCTTTTGCGGCCAGCTCCCAAAAAAGCCAGTTGAAAAATGGAGCTCAGGGACACTGCAATTCAGAAACCCGCAGAGTTATGAATGATAACTCTCATCCACAGATATATTGAGGGAAGGCAACGAAGAGGATTTGAAAGCAAGGCAGAATTGCAGGAAACAGATTTCAGGAGGTAGATTCGAATCGCCTTTAAAGCACATGAAAAGCGGCAAAACGTCGACAATGATGCCCTTGGCCAAAAAGGGCGTATGCGTTTTTTCCTGAATATATTCAGGAAAAAACGCATACGCCCTGTTTGGCCAACCAAGCAACCTGGAAAGGCTAATCAGCGCTACAAAGAAGTCTCGCTTCCCAACGGTCAAAAGTGCCATGCTGCAAAAAGTGTCCAAACCAGAAATGCAGGACAGGCCATGGAGAAATGGCAGCCTGCTACGCTGATGGGCGGGATGTAAATTGCCAACAGCCACTCTGGAAAAGTGTACGGTGTGTCCTGAAACATCGAAAAAACACAGCTTAAGGAGCATAGGGCACGTCCACTCATGGGCGTATAAATTGGGAAAACTAAAAATCAGCAAGACACAGGCACCCCAAAGTTTAGGGCTGCTCTGTTGACAAGAACCTCCACTTCATGACACCTTAAATATCCCAGGAAAGAGAAAAATGGATAAAGAAGTTGTGGTCCTTATGTACAATGGTATATCACTCAGACATGAAATCAATGTCATAAGGCTAGTAGAAGCAAGATGAGTGGATTTAGGTACGATGATCCTAAGTGAAATAAGTCACACAGAAAAAGACACTTATCATAAGCTATCACTTATAGAGGGAATGTAAAAACCGCTACACTTGAACTGAATTACAAAACAGAACAGAGTCACACGTTTAGAAAACACACTATGGCTGCTTAACGGGAAAGGTGAGGTGGGGTGATGCATAAAACAAGGGTTTCAAATTCGCTCAGATACCGTTCCATACACCCAATATGTAATAGACAAGACCTACTCCTTGCTCAGTGAACTGGACTCAACACCCCCTATTCACCGCACAAAAATATATGTGACTAGTAATAATCTTAAAACCTATGTATTGATATCTGTCTGGAAGTGAGTCAAGTGGGTGTAAAGCCACATAAACACAGCCGTGAAAAGCAGCTAAACCCCATTATAAAAATAAATTACTTTTAAAAACCCATAAAACAAAGACAGTGAAAGAGAGAGAAATTCTTACAAAATTCGTTCAGAGGCTGTGATGCAACCTGGATTGACCATATCTAGACCCACAGCTGGATGAGACATAAGGGTGGACACTCTAGGGGCTGAAAGGTTGGGTGAGGTTGGGTGAGCAAACGCAGACCCTTTAAAGTAATACTGCCTTGTACCCATGCCATGGGTCCCAAATCTCCAGGTTCAAGGGCATCTTCCTACATCGAAAACATGCATGAGAAACCCAGAAGATGGTACACCGTGTGATTTTGAAAGGTTTCTAATACGCACCTCATTTCTCATCTCCTTGTGCTCGGGTTCGCCTTTCCAGCTACTTTACTAGCAATCTCCCTACTTGGAGAATCAGCACCTTTAAGCTCCTGTCCCCTACAGGATGCAATTTGTCCTGAGGATGAACGGGAAGAGGGGCAACCAATGAGAGACTAGATCTAGGTGTTGGGACAGGCACAGGTCACTCTATTTTCCCATCAGGAAGAAGAATTAACCACAGGCTCAGCCTGCTGCCCAGAAGCAGAATAGGGCCTGAGGCAATCCCGCGCTTTTGCGGCCAGCTCCCAAAAAAGCCAGTTGAAAAATGGAGCTCAGGGACACTGCAATTCACAAACCCGCAGAGCTATAAATGATAACTCTCATCCACAGATATATTGAGGGAAGGCAACGAAGAGGATTTGAAAGCAAGGCAGAATTTCAGGAAACAGGTCTCAGGAGGTAGATTCGAATCGCCTTTAAAGCATATGAAAAGTGGCAAAACGACGACAATGATGCCCTTGGCCAAACAGGGCTTATGCTTTTTTTCCTGAATATATTCAGGAAAAAACGCATACGCCCTGTTTGGCCAACCAAGCAACCTGGAAAGGCTAATCAGCGCTACAAAGAAGTCTCGCTTCCCATCGGTCAAAAGTGCCATGCTGCAAAAAGTGTCCAAACCAGAAATGCAGGACAGGCCATGGAGAAATGGCAGCCTTGCTACGCTGATGGGCGGGATGTAAATTGCCAACAGCCACTCTGGAAAAGTGTACGGTGTGTCCTGAAACATCGAAAAAAAACAGCTTAGGGAGCATAGGGCACGTCCACTCATGGGCGTATAAATTGGGAAAACTAAAAATCAGCAAGACACAGGCACCCCAAAGTTTAGGGCTGCTCTGTTGACAAGAACCTCCACTTCATGACACCTTAAATATCCCAGGAAAGAGAAAAATGGATAAAGAAGTTGTGGTCCTTATGTACAATGGAATATCACGCAGACATGAAATCAATATCATAAGGCTAGAAGAAGCAAGATGAGTGGACTTAGGTACGATGATTCTAAGTGAAATAAGTCACACAGAAAAAGACACTTATCATAAGCTATCACTTATAGAGGGAATGTAAAAACCGCTGCACTTGAACTGAGTTACATAACAGAACAGGGTCACACGTTTAGAAAACACACTATGGCTGCTTAACGGGAAAGGTGAGGTGGGGTGATGCATAAAACAAGGGTTTCAAATTGGCTCAGATACCGTTCCATACACCCAATATGTAATAGAAAAGACCGACTCCTTGCTCAGTGAACTGGACTCAACACCCCCTATTCACCGCACAAGAATATATGTGACTAGTAAGAATCTTAAAACCTATGTATTGATATCTGTCTGGAAGTGAGTCAAGTGGGTGTAAAGCCACATAAACACAGCCGTGAAAAGCAGCTAAACCCCATTATAAAAATAAATTACTTTTAAAAACCCATAAAACAAAGACAGTGAAAGAGAGAGAAATTCTTACAAAATTCGTTCAGAGGCTGTGATGCAACCTGGATTGACCATATCTAGACCCACAGCTGGATGAGTCATAAGGGTGGACACTCTAGGGGCTGAAAGGTTGGGTGAGGTTGGGTGAGCAAACGCAGACCCTTTAAAGTAATACTGCCTTGTACCCATCCCATGGGTCCCAAATCTCCAGGTTCAAGGGCATCTTCCTACATCGAAAACATGCATGAGAAACTCAGAAGATGGTACACCGTGTGATTTTGAAAAGTTTCTGAAATGCACCCCATTTCTCATCTCCTTGTGCTCGGGTTCGCCTTTCCAGCTTCTTAACTAGTAATCTCCCTAGTTGGAGAAACAGCACCTTTAACCTCCTGTTCCATACAGGTTGCACTTTGTCCCGAGGATGAACGGGAAGAGGGGCAACCAATGAGAGACTAGACCTAGGTGTTGGGACAGGCACAGGTCACTCTATTTCCCATCAGGAAGAAGAATTAACCACAGGCTAAGCCTGCCGCCCAGAAGCAGAATAGGGCCTGAGGCAATCCCGCGCTTTTGCGGCCAGCTCCCAAAAAAGCCAGTTGAAAAATGGAGCTCAGGGACACTGCAATTCAGAAACCCGCAGAGTTATGAATGATAACTCTCATCCACAGATATATTGAGGGAAGGCAACGAAGAGGATTTGAAAGCAAGGCAGAATTGCAGGAAACAGATTTCAGGAGGTAGATTCGAATCGCCTTTAAAGCACATGAAAAGCAGCAAAACGTCGACAATGATGCCCTTGGCCAAAAAGGGCGTATGCGTTTTTTCCTGAATATATTCAGGAAAAAACGCATACGCCCTGTTTGGCCAACCAAGCAACCTGGAAAGGCTAATCAGCGCTACAAAGAAGTCTCGCTTCCCAACGGTCAAAAGTGCCATGCTGCAAAAAGTGTCCAAACCAGAAATGCAGGACAGGCCATGGAGAAATGGCAGCCTTGCTACGCTGATGGGCGGGATGTAAATTGCCAACAGCCACTCTGGAAAAGTGTACGGTGTGTCCTGAAACATCGAAAAAACACAGCTTAAGGAGCATAGGGCACGTCCACTCATGGGCGTATAAATTGGGAAAACTAAAAATCAGCAAGACACAGGCACCCCAAAGTTTAGGGCTGCTCTGTTGACAAGAACCTCCACTTCATGACACCTTAAATATCCCAGGAAAGAGAAAAATGGATAAAGAAGTTGTGGTCCTTATGTACAATGGAATATCACTCAGACATGAAATCAATGTCATAAGGCTAGTAGAGGCAAGATGAGTGGATTTAGGTACGATGATCCTAAGTGAAATAAGTCACACAGAAAAAGACACTTATCATAAGCTATCACTTATAGAGGGAATGTAAAAACCGCTACACTTGAACTGAATTACAAAACAGAACAGAGTCACACATTTAGAAAACACACTATGGCTGCTTAACGGGAAAGGTGAGGTGGGGTGATGCATAAAACAAGGGTTTCAAATTCGCTCAGATACCGTTCCATACACCCAATATGTAATAGACAAGACCTACTCCTTGCTCAGTGAACTGGACTCAACACCCCCTATTCACCGCACAAGAATATATGTGACTAGTAAGAATCTTAAAACCTATGTATTGATATCTGTCTGGAAGTGAGTCAAGTGGGTGTAAGGCCGCATAAACACAGCCATGAAAAGCAGCTAAACCCCATTATAAAAATAAATTACTTTTAAAAACCCGTAAAACAAAGACAGTGAAAGAGAGAGAAATTCTTACAAAATTCGTTCAGAGGCTGTGATGCAACCTGGATTGACCATATCTAGACCCACAGCTGGATGAGACATAAGGGTGGACACTCTAGGGGCTGAAAGGTTGGGTGAGGTTGGGTGAGCAAACGCAGAACCTTTAAAGTAATACTGCCTTGTACCCATCCCATGGGTCCCAAATCTCCAGGTTCAAGGGCATCTTCCTACATCGAAAACATGCATGAGAAACCCAGAAGATGGTACACCGTGTGATTTTGAAAGGTTTCTAATACGCACCTCATTTCTCATCTCCTTGTGCTCGGGTTCGCCTTTCCAGCTACTTTACTAGCAACCTCCCTACTTGGAGAATCAGCACCTTTAAGCTCCTGTTCCCTACAGGTTGCAATTTGTCCTGAGGATGAACGGGAAGAGGGGCAACCAATGAGAGACTAGATCTAGGTGTTGGGACAGGCACAGGTCACTCTATTTCCCATCAGGAAGAAGAATTAACCACAGGCTAAGCCTGCCGCCCAGAAGCAGAATAGGGCCTGAGGCAATCCCGCGCTTTTGCGGCCAGCTCCCAAAAAAGCCAGTTGAAAAATGGAGCTCAGGGACACTGCAATTCAGAAACCCGCAGAGTTATGAATGATAACTCTCATCCACAGATATATTGAGGGAAGGCAACGAAGAGGATTTGAAAGCAAGGCAGAATTGCAGGAAACAGATTTCAGGAGGTAGATTCGAATCGCCTTTAAAGCACATGAAAAGCGGCAAAACGTCGACAATGATGCCCTTGGCCAAAAAGGGCGTATGCGTTTTTTCCTGAATATATTCAGGAAAAAACGCATACGCCCTGTTTGGCCAACCAAGCAACCTGGAAAGACTAATCAGCGCTACAAAGAAGTCTCGCTTCCCAACGGTCAAAAGTGCCATGCTGCAAAAAGTGTCCAAACCAGAAATGCAGGACAGGCCATGGAGAAATGGCAGCCTTGCTACGCTGATGGGCGGGATGTAAATTGCCAACAGCCACTCTGGAAAAGTGTACGGTGTGTCCTGAAACATCGAAAAAACACAGCTTAAGGAGCATAGGGCACGTCCACTCATGGGCGTATAAATTGGGAAAACTAAAAATCAGCAAGACACAGGCACCCCAAAGTTTAGGGCTGCTCTGTTGACAAGAACCTCCACTTCATGACACCTTAAATATCCCAGGAAAGAGAAAAATGGATAAAGTTGTGGTCCTTATGTACAATGGTATATCACTCAGACATGAAATCAATGTCATAAGGCTAGTAGAAGCAAGATGAGTGGATTTAGGTACGATGATCCTAAGTGAAATAAGTCACACAGAAAAAGACACTTATCATAAGCTATCACTTATAGAGGGAATGTAAAAACCGCTACACTTGAACTGAATTACAAAACAGAACAGAGTCACACGTTTAGAAAACACACTATGGCTGCTTAACGGGAAAGGTGAGGTGGGGTGATGCATAAAACAAGGGTTTCAAATTCGCTCAGATACCGTTCCATACACCCAATATGTAATAGACAAGACCTACTCCTTGCTCAGTGAACTGGACTCAACACCCCCTATTCACCGCACAAAAATATATGTGACTAGTAATAATCTTAAAACCTATGTATTGATATCTGTCTGGAAGTGAGTCAAGTGGGTGTAAAGCCACATAAACACAGCCGTGAAAAGCAGCTAAACCCCATTATAAAAATAAATTACTTTTAAAAACCCATAAAACAAAGACAGTGAAAGAGAGAGAAATTCTTACAAAATTCGTTCAGAGGCTGTGATGCAACCTGGATTGACCATATCTAGACCCACAGCTGGATGAGACATAAGGGTGGACACTCTAGGGGCTGAAAGGTTGGGTGAGGTTGGGTGAGCAAACGCAGACCCTTTAAAGTAATACTGCCTTGTACCCATGCCATGGGTCCCAAATCTCCAGGTTCAAGGGCATCTTCCTACATCGAAAACATGCATGAGAAACCCAGAAGATGGTACACCGTGTGATTTTGAAAGGTTTCTAATACGCACCTCATTTCTCATCTCCTTGTGCTCGGGTTCGCCTTTCCAGCTACTTTACTAGCAATCTCCCTACTTGGAGAATCAGCACCTTTAAGCTCCTGTCCCCTACAGGATGCAATTTGTCCTGAGGATGAACGGGAAGAGGGGCAACCAATGAGAGACTAGATCTAGGTGTTGGGACAGGCACAGGTCACTCTATTTTCCCATCAGGAAGAAGAATTAACCACAGGCTCAGCCTGCCGCCCAGAAGCAGAATAGGGCCTGAGGCAATCCAGCGCTTTTGCGGCCAGCTCCCAAAAAAGCCAGTTGAAAAATGGAGCTCAGGGACACTGCAATTCACAAACCCGCAGAGCTATAAATGATAACTCTCATCCACAGATATATTGAGGGAAGGCAACGAAGAGGATTTGAAAGCAAGGCAGAATTTCAGGAAACAGGTCTCAGGAGGTAGATTCGAATCGCCTTTAAAGCATATGAAAAGTGGCAAAACGACGACAATGATGCCCTTGGCCAAACAGGGCTTATGCGTTTTTTCCTGAATATATTCAGGAAAAAACGCATACGCCCTGTTTGGCCAACCAAGCAACCTGGAAAGGCTAATCAGCGCTACAAAGAAGTCTCGCTTCCCATCGGTCAAAAGTGCCATGCTGCAAAAAGTGTCCAAACCAGAAATGCAGGACAGGCCATGGAGAAATGGCAGCCTTGCTACGCTGATGGGCGGGATGTAAATTGCCAACAGCCACTCTGGAAAAGTGTACGGTGTGTCCTGAAACATCGAAAAAAAACAGCTTAGGGAGCATAGGGCACGTCCACTCATGGGCGTATAAATTGGGAAAACTAAAAATCAGCAAGACACAGGCACCCCAAAGTTTAGGGGTGCTCTGTTGACAAGAACCTCCACTTCATGACACCTTAAATATCCCAGGAAAGAGAAAAATGGATAAAGAAGTTGTGGTCCTTATGTACAATGGAATATCACTCAGACATGAAATCAATGTCATAAGGCTAGTAGAGGCAAGATGAGTGGATTTAGGTACGATGATCCTAAGTGAAATAAGTCACACAGAAAAAGACACTTATCATAAGCTATCACTTATAGAGGGAATGTAAAAACCGCTACACTTGAACTGAATTACAAAACAGAACAGAGTCACACATTTAGAAAACACACTATGGCTGCTTAACGGGAAAGGTGAGGTGGGGTGATGCATAAAACAAGGGTTTCAAATTCGCTCAGATACCGTTCCATACACCCAATATGTAATAGACAAGACCTACTCCTTGCTCAGTGAACTGGACTCAACACCCCCTATTCACCGCACAAGAATATATGTGACTAGTAAGAATCTTAAAACCTATGTATTGATATCTGTCTGGAAGTGAGTCAAGTGGGTGTAAGGCCGCATAAACACAGCCGTGAAAAGCAGCTAAACCCCATTATAAAAATAAATTACTTTTAAAAACCCGTAAAACAAAGACAGTGAAAGAGAGAGAAATTCTTACAAAATTCGTTCAGAGGCTGTGATGCAACCTGGATTGACCATATCTAGACCCACAGCTGGATGAGACATAAGGGTGGACACTCTAGGGGCTGAAAGGTTGGGTGAGGTTGGGTGAGCAAACGCAGAACCTTTAAAGTAATACTGCCTTGTACCCATCCCATGGGTCCCAAATCTCCAGGTTCAAGGGCATCTTCCTACATCGAAAACATGCATGAGAAACCCAGAAGATGGTACACCGTGTGATTTTGAAAGGTTTCTAATACGCACCTCATTTCTCATCTCCTTGTGCTCGGGTTCGCCTTTCCAGCTACTTTACTAGCAACCTCCCTACTTGGAGAATCAGCACCTTTAAGCTCCTGTTCCCTACAGGTTGCAATTTGTCCTGAGGATGAACGGGAAGAGGGGCAACCAATGAGAGACTAGATCTAGGTGTTGGGACAGGCACAGGTCACTCTATTTCCCATCAGGAAGAAGAATTAACCACAGGCTAAGCCTGCCGCCCAGAAGCAGAATAGGGCCTGAGGCAATCCCGCGCTTTTGCGGCCAGCTCCCAAAAAAGCCAGTTGAAAAATGGAGCTCAGGGACACTGCAATTCAGAAACCCGCAGAGTTATGAATGATAACTCTCATCCACAGATATATTGAGGGAAGGCAACGAAGAGGATTTGAAAGCAAGGCAGAATTGCAGGAAACAGATTTCAGGAGGTAGATTCGAATCGCCTTTAAAGCACATGAAAAGCGGCAAAACGTCGACAATGATGCCCTTGGCCAAAAAGGGCGTATGCGTTTTTTCCTGAATATATTCAGGAAAAAACGCATACGCCCTTTTTGGCCAACCAAGCAACCTGGAAAGGCAAATCAGTGCTACAAAGAAGTCTCGCTTCCCATCGGTCAAAAGTGCCATGCTGCAAAAAGTGTCCAAACCAGAAATGCAGGACAGGCCATGGAGAAATGGCAGCCTTGCTACGCTGATGGGCGGGATGTAAATTGCCAACAGCCACTCTGGAAAAGTGTACGGTGTGTCCTGAAACATCGAAAAAACACAGCTTAGGGAGCATAGGGCACGTCCACTCATGGGCGTATAAATTGGGAAAACTAAAAATCAGCAAGACACAGGCACCCCAAAGTTTAGGGCTGCTCTGTTGACAAGAACCTCCACTTCATGACACCTTAAATATCCCAGGAAAGAGAAAAATGGATAAAGAAGTTGTGGTCCTTATGTACAATGGAATATCACTCAGACATGAAATCAATGTCATAAGGCTTGTAGAGGCAAGATGAGTGGATTTAGGTACGATGATCCTAAGTGAAATAAGTCACACAGAAAAAGACACTTATCATAAGCTATCACTTATAGAGGGAATGTAAAAACCGCTACACTTGAACTGAATTACAAAACAGAACAGAGTCACACGTTTAGAAAACACACTATGGCTGCTTAACGGGAAAGGTGAGGTGGGGTGATGCATAAAACAAGGGTTTCAAATTCGCTCAGATACCGTTCCATACACCCAATATGTAATAGACAAGACCTACTCCTTGCTCAGTGAACTGGACTCAACACCCCCTCTTCACCGCACAAGAATATATGTGACTAGTAAGAATCTTAAAACCTATGTATTGATATCTGTCTGGAAGTGAGTCAATTGGGTGTAAAGCCGCATAAACACAGCCGTGAAAAGCAGCTAAACCCCATTATAAAAATAAATTACTTTTAAAAACCCGTAAAACAAAGACAGTGAAAGAGAGAGAAATTCTTACAAAATTCGTTCAGAGGCTGTGATGCAACCTGGATTAACCATATCTAGACCCACAGCTGGATGAGACATAAGGGTGGACACTCTTGGGGCTGAAAGGTTGAGTGAGGTTGGGTGAGCAAACGCAGACCCTTTAAAGTAATACTGCCTGGTACCCATCCCATGGGTCCCAAATCTCCAGGTTCAAGGGCATCTTCCTATATGGAAAACATGCATGAGAAACCCAGAAGATGGTACACCGTGTGATTTTGAAAGGTTTCTAATACGCACCTCATTTCTCATCTCCTTGTGCTCGGGTTCGCCTTTCCAGCTACTTTACTAGCAATCTCCCTACTTGGAGAATCAGCACCTTTAAGCTCCTGTCCCCTACAGGATGCAATTTGTCCTGAGGATGAACGGGAAGAGGGGCAACCAATGAGAGACTAGATCTAGGTGTTGGGACAGGCACAGGTCACTCTATTTTCCCATCAGGAAGAAGAATTAACCACAGGCTCAGCCTGCCGCCCAGAAGCAGAATAGGGCCTGAGGCAATCCCGCGCTTTTGCGGCCAGCTCCCAAAAAAGCCAGTTGAAAAATGGAGCTCAGGGACACTGCAATTCACAAACCCGCAGAGCTATAAATGATAACTCTCATCCACAGATATATTGAGGGAAGGCAACGAAGAGGATTTGAAAGCAAGGCAGAATTTCAGGAAACAGGTTTCAGGAGGTAGATTCGAATCGCCTTTAAAGCATATGAAAAGTGGCAAAACGTCGACAATGATGCCCTTGGCCAAACAGGGCGTATGCGTTTTTTCCTGAATATATTCAGGAAAAAACGCATACGCCCTGTTTGGCCAACCAAGCAACCTGGAAAGGCTAATCAGCGTTACAAAGAAGTCTCGCTTCCCATTGGTCAAAAGTGCCATGCTGCAAAAAGTGTCCAAACCAGAAATGCAGGACAGGCCATGGAGAAATGGCAGCCTTGCTACGCTGATGGGCGGGATGTAAATTGCCAACAGCCACTCTGGAAAAGTGTACGGTGTGTCCTGAAACATCGAAAAAACACAGCTTAGGGAGCATAGGGCACGTCCACTCATGGGCGTATAAATTGGGAAAACTAAAAATCAGCAAGACACAGGCACCCCAAAGTTTAGGGCTGCTCTGTTGACAAGAACCTCCACTTCATGACACCTTAAATATCCCAGGAAAGAGAAAAATGGATAAAGAAGTTGTGGTCCTTATGTACAATGGTATATCACTCAGACATGAAATCAATGTCATAAGGCTAGTAGAAGCAAGATGAGTGGATTTAGGTACGATGATCCTAAGTGAAATAAGTCACACAGAAAAAGACACTTATCATAAGCTATCACTTATAGAGGGAATGTAAAAACCGCTACACTTGAACTGAATTACAAAACAGAACAGAGTCACACGTTTAGAAAACACACTATGGCTGCTTAACGGGAAAGGTGAGGTGGGGTGATGCATAAAACAAGGGTTTCAAATTCGCTCAGATACCGTTCCATACACCCAATATGTAATAGACAAGACCTACTCCTTGCTCAGTGAACTGGACTCAACACCCCCTATTCACCGCACAAAAATATATGTGACTAGTAATAATCTTAAAACCTATGTATTGATATCTGTCTGGAAGTGAGTCAAGTGGGTGTAAAGCCACATAAACACAGCCGTGAAAAGCAGCTAAACCCCATTATAAAAATAAATTACTTTTAAAAACCCATAAAACAAAGACAGTGAAAGAGAGAGAAATTCTTACAAAATTCGTTCAGAGGCTGTGATGCAACCTGGATTGACCATATCTAGACCCACAGCTGGATGAGACATAAGGGTGGACACTCTAGGGGCTGAAAGGTTGGGTGAGGTTGGGTGAGCAAACGCAGACCCTTTAAAGTAATACTGCCTTGTACCCATGCCATGGGTCCCAAATCTCCAGGTTCAAGGGCATCTTCCTACATCGAAAACATGCATGAGAAACCCAGAAGATGGTACACCGTGTGATTTTGAAAGGTTTCTAATACGCACCTCATTTCTCATCTCCTTGTGCTCGGGTTCGCCTTTCCAGCTACTTTACTAGCAATCTCCCTACTTGGAGAATCAGCACCTTTAAGCTCCTGTCCCCTACAGGATGCAATTTGTCCTGAGGATGAACGGGAAGAGGGGCAACCAATGAGAGACTAGATCTAGGTGTTGGGACAGGCACAGGTCACTCTATTTTCCCATCAGGAAGAAGAATTAACCACAGGCTCAGCCTGCTGCCCAGAAGCAGAATAGGGCCTGAGGCAATCCCGCGCTTTTGCGGCCAGCTCCCAAAAAAGCCAGTTGAAAAATGGAGCTCAGGGACACTGCAATTCACAAACCCGCAGAGCTATAAATGATAACTCTCATCCACAGATATATTGAGGGAAGGCAACGAAGAGGATTTGAAAGCAAGGCAGAATTTCAGGAAACAGGTCTCAGGAGGTAGATTCGAATCGCCTTTAAAGCATATGAAAAGTGGCAAAACGACGACAATGATGCCCTTGGCCAAACAGGGCTTATGCTTTTTTTCCTGAATATATTCAGGAAAAAACGCATACGCCCTGTTTGGCCAACCAAGCAACCTGGAAAGGCTAATCAGCGCTACAAAGAAGTCTCGCTTCCCATCGGTCAAAAGTGCCATGCTGCAAAAAGTGTCCAAACCAGAAATGCAGGACAGGCCATGGAGAAATGGCAGCCTTGCTACGCTGATGGGCGGGATGTAAATTGCCAACAGCCACTCTGGAAAAGTGTACGGTGTGTCCTGAAACATCGAAAAAAAACAGCTTAGGGAGCATAGGGCACGTCCACTCATGGGCGTATAAATTGGGAAAACTAAAAATCAGCAAGACACAGGCACCCCAAAGTTTAGGGCTGCTCTGTTGACAAGAACCTCCACTTCATGACACCTTAAATATCCCAGGAAAGAGAAAAATGGATAAAGAAGTTGTGGTCCTTATGTACAATGGAATATCACTCAGACATGAAATCAATGTCATAAGGCTAGTAGAGGCAAGATGAGTGGATTTAGGTACGATGATCCTAAGTGAAATAAGTCACACAGAAAAAGACACTTATCATAAGCTATCACTTATAGAGGGAATGTAAAAACCGCTACACTTGAACTGAATTACAAAACAGAACAGAGTCACACATTTAGAAAACACACTATGGCTGCTTAACGGGAAAGGTGAGGTGGGGTGATGCATAAAACAAGGGTTTCAAATTCGCTCAGATACCGTTCCATACACCCAATATGTAATAGACAAGACCTACTCCTTGCTCAGTGAACTGGACTCAACACCCCCTATTCACCGCACAAGAATATATGTGACTAGTAAGAATCTTAAAACCTATGTATTGATATCTGTCTGGAAGTGAGTCAAGTGGGTGTAAGGCCGCATAAACACAGCCATGAAAAGCAGCTAAACCCCATTATAAAAATAAATTACTTTTAAAAACCCGTAAAACAAAGACAGTGAAAGAGAGAGAAATTCTTACAAAATTCGTTCAGAGGCTGTGATGCAACCTGGATTGACCATATCTAGACCCACAGCTGGATGAGACATAAGGGTGGACACTCTAGGGGCTGAAAGGTTGGGTGAGGTTGGGTGAGCAAACGCAGAACCTTTAAAGTAATACTGCCTTGTACCCATCCCATGGGTCCCAAATCTCCAGGTTCAAGGGCATCTTCCTACATCGAAAACATGCATGAGAAACCCAGAAGATGGTACACCGTGTGATTTTGAAAGGTTTCTAATACGCACCTCATTTCTCATCTCCTTGTGCTCGGGTTCGCCTTTCCAGCTACTTTACTAGCAACCTCCCTACTTGGAGAATCAGCACCTTTAAGCTCCTGTTCCCTACAGGTTGCAATTTGTCCTGAGGATGAACGGGAAGAGGGGCAACCAATGAGAGACTAGATCTAGGTGTTGGGACAGGCACAGGTCACTCTATTTCCCATCAGGAAGAAGAATTAACCACAGGCTAAGCCTGCCGCCCAGAAGCAGAATAGGGCCTGAGGCAATCCCGCGCTTTTGCGGCCAGCTCCCAAAAAAGCCAGTTGAAAAATGGAGCTCAGGGACACTGCAATTCAGAAACCCGCAGAGTTATGAATGATAACTCTCATCCACAGATATATTGAGGGAAGGCAACGAAGAGGATTTGAAAGCAAGGCAGAATTGCAGGAAACAGATTTCAGGAGGTAGATTCGAATCGCCTTTAAAGCACATGAAAAGCGGCAAAACGTCGACAATGATGCCCTTGGCCAAAAAGGGCGTATGCGTTTTTTCCTGAATATATTCAGGAAAAAACGCATACGCCCTGTTTGGCCAACCAAGCAACCTGGAAAGACTAATCAGCGCTACAAAGAAGTCTCGCTTCCCAACGGTCAAAAGTGCCATGCTGCAAAAAGTGTCCAAACCAGAAATGCAGGACAGGCCATGGAGAAATGGCAGCCTTGCTACGCTGATGGGCGGGATGTAAATTGCCAACAGCCACTCTGGAAAAGTGTACGGTGTGTCCTGAAACATCGAAAAAACACAGCTTAAGGAGCATAGGGCACGTCCACTCATGGGCGTATAAATTGGGAAAACTAAAAATCAGCAAGACACAGGCACCCCAAAGTTTAGGGCTGCTCTGTTGACAAGAACCTCCACTTCATGACACCTTAAATATCCCAGGAAAGAGAAAAATGGATAAAGTTGTGGTCCTTATGTACAATGGTATATCACTCAGACATGAAATCAATGTCATAAGGCTAGTAGAAGCAAGATGAGTGGATTTAGGTACGATGATCCTAAGTGAAATAAGTCACACAGAAAAAGACACTTATCATAAGCTATCACTTATAGAGGGAATGTAAAAACCGCTACACTTGAACTGAATTACAAAACAGAACAGAGTCACACGTTTAGAAAACACACTATGGCTGCTTAACGGGAAAGGTGAGGTGGGGTGATGCATAAAACAAGGGTTTCAAATTCGCTCAGATACCGTTCCATACACCCAATATGTAATAGACAAGACCTACTCCTTGCTCAGTGAACTGGACTCAACACCCCCTATTCACCGCACAAAAATATATGTGACTAGTAATAATCTTAAAACCTATGTATTGATATCTGTCTGGAAGTGAGTCAAGTGGGTGTAAAGCCACATAAACACAGCCGTGAAAAGCAGCTAAACCCCATTATAAAAATAAATTACTTTTAAAAACCCATAAAACAAAGACAGTGAAAGAGAGAGAAATTCTTACAAAATTCGTTCAGAGGCTGTGATGCAACCTGGATTGACCATATCTAGACCCACAGCTGGATGAGACATAAGGGTGGACACTCTAGGGGCTGAAAGGTTGGGTGAGGTTGGGTGAGCAAACGCAGACCCTTTAAAGTAATACTGCCTTGTACCCATGCCATGGGTCCCAAATCTCCAGGTTCAAGGGCATCTTCCTACATCGAAAACATGCATGAGAAACCCAGAAGATGGTACACCGTGTGATTTTGAAAGGTTTCTAATACGCACCTCATTTCTCATCTCCTTGTGCTCGGGTTCGCCTTTCCAGCTACTTTACTAGCAATCTCCCTACTTGGAGAATCAGCACCTTTAAGCTCCTGTCCCCTACAGGATGCAATTTGTCCTGAGGATGAACGGGAAGAGGGGCAACCAATGAGAGACTAGATCTAGGTGTTGGGACAGGCACAGGTCACTCTATTTTCCCATCAGGAAGAAGAATTAACCACAGGCTCAGCCTGCCGCCCAGAAGCAGAATAGGGCCTGAGGCAATCCAGCGCTTTTGCGGCCAGCTCCCAAAAAAGCCAGTTGAAAAATGGAGCTCAGGGACACTGCAATTCACAAACCCGCAGAGCTATAAATGATAACTCTCATCCACAGATATATTGAGGGAAGGCAACGAAGAGGATTTGAAAGCAAGGCAGAATTTCAGGAAACAGGTCTCAGGAGGTAGATTCGAATCGCCTTTAAAGCATATGAAAAGTGGCAAAACGACGACAATGATGCCCTTGGCCAAACAGGGCTTATGCGTTTTTTCCTGAATATATTCAGGAAAAAACGCATACGCCCTGTTTGGCCAACCAAGCAACCTGGAAAGGCTAATCAGCGCTACAAAGAAGTCTCGCTTCCCATCGGTCAAAAGTGCCATGCTGCAAAAAGTGTCCAAACCAGAAATGCAGGACAGGCCATGGAGAAATGGCAGCCTTGCTACGCTGATGGGCGGGATGTAAATTGCCAACAGCCACTCTGGAAAAGTGTACGGTGTGTCCTGAAACATCGAAAAAAAACAGCTTAGGGAGCATAGGGCACGTCCACTCATGGGCGTATAAATTGGGAAAACTAAAAATCAGCAAGACACAGGCACCCCAAAGTTTAGGGGTGCTCTGTTGACAAGAACCTCCACTTCATGACACCTTAAATATCCCAGGAAAGAGAAAAATGGATAAAGAAGTTGTGGTCCTTATGTACAATGGAATATCACTCAGACATGAAATCAATGTCATAAGGCTAGTAGAGGCAAGATGAGTGGATTTAGGTACGATGATCCTAAGTGAAATAAGTCACACAGAAAAAGACACTTATCATAAGCTATCACTTATAGAGGGAATGTAAAAACCGCTACACTTGAACTGAATTACAAAACAGAACAGAGTCACACATTTAGAAAACACACTATGGCTGCTTAACGGGAAAGGTGAGGTGGGGTGATGCATAAAACAAGGGTTTCAAATTCGCTCAGATACCGTTCCATACACCCAATATGTAATAGACAAGACCTACTCCTTGCTCAGTGAACTGGACTCAACACCCCCTATTCACCGCACAAGAATATATGTGACTAGTAAGAATCTTAAAACCTATGTATTGATATCTGTCTGGAAGTGAGTCAAGTGGGTGTAAGGCCGCATAAACACAGCCGTGAAAAGCAGCTAAACCCCATTATAAAAATAAATTACTTTTAAAAACCCGTAAAACAAAGACAGTGAAAGAGAGAGAAATTCTTACAAAATTCGTTCAGAGGCTGTGATGCAACCTGGATTGACCATATCTAGACCCACAGCTGGATGAGACATAAGGGTGGACACTCTAGGGGCTGAAAGGTTGGGTGAGGTTGGGTGAGCAAACGCAGAACCTTTAAAGTAATACTGCCTTGTACCCATCCCATGGGTCCCAAATCTCCAGGTTCAAGGGCATCTTCCTACATCGAAAACATGCATGAGAAACCCAGAAGATGGTACACCGTGTGATTTTGAAAGGTTTCTAATACGCACCTCATTTCTCATCTCCTTGTGCTCGGGTTCGCCTTTCCAGCTACTTTACTAGCAACCTCCCTACTTGGAGAATCAGCACCTTTAAGCTCCTGTTCCCTACAGGTTGCAATTTGTCCTGAGGATGAACGGGAAGAGGGGCAACCAATGAGAGACTAGATCTAGGTGTTGGGACAGGCACAGGTCACTCTATTTCCCATCAGGAAGAAGAATTAACCACAGGCTAAGCCTGCCGCCCAGAAGCAGAATAGGGCCTGAGGCAATCCCGCGCTTTTGCGGCCAGCTCCCAAAAAAGCCAGTTGAAAAATGGAGCTCAGGGACACTGCAATTCAGAAACCCGCAGAGTTATGAATGATAACTCTCATCCACAGATATATTGAGGGAAGGCAACGAAGAGGATTTGAAAGCAAGGCAGAATTGCAGGAAACAGATTTCAGGAGGTAGATTCGAATCGCCTTTAAAGCACATGAAAAGCGGCAAAACGTCGACAATGATGCCCTTGGCCAAAAAGGGCGTATGCGTTTTTTCCTGAATATATTCAGGAAAAAACGCATACGCCCTTTTTGGCCAACCAAGCAAACTGGAAAGGCAAATCAGTGCTACAAAGAAGTCTCGCTTCCCATCGGTCAAAAGTGCCATGCTGCAAAAAGTGTCCAAACCAGAAATGCAGGACAGGCCATGGAGAAATGGCAGCCTTGCTACGCTGATGGGCGGGATGTAAATTGCCAACAGCCACTCTGGAAAAGTGTACGGTGTGTCCTGAAACATCGAAAAAACACAGCTTAGGGAGCATAGGGCACGTCCACTCATGGGCGTATAAATTGGGAAAACTAAAAATCAGCAAGACACAGGCACCCCAAAGTTTAGGGCTGCTCTGTTGACAAGAACCTCCACTTCATGACACCTTAAATATCCCAGGAAAGAGAAAAATGGATAAAGAAGTTGTGGTCCTTATGTACAATGGAATATCACTCAGACATGAAATCAATGTCATAAGGCTTGTAGAGGCAAGATGAGTGGATTTAGGTACGATGATCCTAAGTGAAATAAGTCACACAGAAAAAGACACTTATCATAAGCTATCACTTATAGAGGGAATGTAAAAACCGCTACACTTGAACTGAATTACAAAACAGAACAGAGTCACACGTTTAGAAAACACACTATGGCTGCTTAACGGGAAAGGTGAGGTGGGGTGATGCATAAAACAAGGGTTTCAAATTCGCTCAGATACCGTTCCATACACCCAATATGTAATAGACAAGACCTACTCCTTGCTCAGTGAACTGGACTCAACACCCCCTCTTCACCTCACAAGAATATATGTGACTAGTAAGAATCTTAAAACCTATGTATTGATATCTGTCTGGAAGTGAGTCAATTGGGTGTAAAGCCGCATAAACACAGCCGTGAAAAGCAGCTAAACCCCATTATAA
This sequence comes from Eschrichtius robustus, assembly GCF_028021215.1. Taxonomy (NCBI): domain Eukaryota; kingdom Metazoa; phylum Chordata; class Mammalia; order Artiodactyla; family Eschrichtiidae; genus Eschrichtius; species Eschrichtius robustus. The sequence goes on along the minus strand of NW_027175818.1, from coordinate 348,187 downwards.
AAATAAATTACTTTTAAAAACCCGTAAAACAAAGACAGTGAAAGAGAGAGAAATTCTTACAAAATTCGTTCAGAGGCTGTGATGCAACCTGGATTAACCATATCTAGACCCACAGCTGGATGAGACATAAGGGTGGACACTCTTGGGGCTGAAAGGTTGAGTGAGGTTGGGTGAGCAAACGCAGACCCTTTAAAGTAATACTGCCTGGTACCCATCCCATGGGTCCCAAATCTCCAGGTTCAAGGGCATCTTCCTATATGGAAAACATGCATGAGAAACCCAGAAGATGGTACACCGTGTGATTTTGAAAGGTTTCTAATACGCACCTCATTTCTCATCTCCTTGTGCTCGGGTTCGCCTTTCCAGCTACTTTACTAGCAATCTCCCTACTTGGAGAATCAGCACCTTTAAGCTCCTGTCCCCTACAGGATGCAATTTGTCCTGAGGATGAACGGGAAGAGGGGCAACCAATGAGAGACTAGATCTATGTGTTGGGACAGGCACAGGTCACTCTATTTTCCCATCAGGAAGAAGAATTAACCACAGGCTCAGCCTGCCGCCCAGAAGCAGAATAGGGCCTGAGGCAATCCCGCGCTTTTGCGGCCAGCTCCCAAAAAAGCCAGTTGAAAAATGGAGCTCAGGGACACTGCAATTCACAAACCCGCAGAGCTATAAATGATAACTCTCATCCACAGATATATTGAGGGAAGGCAACGAAGAGGATTTGAAAGCAAGGCAGAATTTCAGGAAACAGGTTTCAGGAGGTAGATTCGAATCGCCTTTAAAGCATATGAAAAGTGGCAAAACGTCGACAATGATGCCCTTGGCCAAACAGGGCGTATGCGTTTTTTCCTGAATATATTCAGGAAAAAACGCATACGCCCTGTTTGGCCAACCAAGCAACCTGGAAAGGCTAATCAGCGTTACAAAGAAGTCTCGCTTCCCATTGGTCAAAAGTGCCATGCTGCAAAAAGTGTCCAAACCAGAAATGCAGGACAGGCCATGGAGAAATGGCAGCCTTGCTACGCTGATGGGCGGGATGTAAATTGCCAACAGCCACTCTGGAAAAGTGTACGGTGTGTCCTGAAACATCGAAAAAACACAGCTTAGGGAGCATAGGGCACGTCCACTCATGGGCGTATAAATTGGGAAAACTAAAAATCAGCAAGACACAGGCACCCCAAAGTTTAGGGCTGCTCTGTTGACAAGAACCTCCACTTCATGACACCTTAAATATCCCAGGAAAGAGAAAAATGGATAAAGAAGTTGTGGTCCTTATGTACAATGGAATATCACTCAGACATGAAATCAATGTCATAAGGCTAGTAGAAGCAAGATGAGTGGATTTAGGTACGATGATCCTAAGTGAAATAAGTCACACAGAAAAAGACACTTATCATAAGGTATCACTTATAGAGGGAATGTAAAAACCGCTACACTTGAACTGAATTACAAAACAGAACAGAGTCACACGTTTAGAAAACACACTATGGCTGCTTAACGGCAAAGGTGAGGTGGGGTGATGCATAAAACAAGGGTTTCAAATTCGCTCAGATACCGTTCCATACACCCAATATGTAATAGACAAGACCTACTCCTTGCTCAGTGAACTGGACTCAACACCCCCTATTCACCGCACAAGAATATATGTGACTAGTAAGAATCTTAAAACCTATGTATTGATATCTGTCTGGAAGTGAGTCAAGTGGGTGTAAAGCCGCATAAACACAGCCGTGAAAAGCAGCTAAACCCCATTATAAAAATAAATTACTTTTAAAAACCCGTAAAACAAAGACAGTGAAAGAGAGAGAAATTCTTACACAATTCGTTCAGAGGCTGTGATGCAACCTGGATTGACATATCTAGACCCACAGCTGGATGAGACATAAGGGTGGACACTCTTGGGGCTGAAAGGTTGGGTGAGGTTGGGTGAGCAAACGCAGACCCTTTAAAGTAATACTGCCTGGTACCCATCCCATGGGTCCCAAATCTCCAGGTTCAAGGGCATCTTCCTACATCGAAAACATGCATGAGGAACCCAGAAGATGGTACACCGTGTGATTTTGAAAGGTTTCTAATACGCACCTCATTTCTCATCTCCTTGTGCTCGGGTTCGCCTTTCCAGCTACTTTACTAGCAACCTCCCTACTTGGAGAATCAGCACCTTTAAGCTCCTGTTCCCTACAGGTTGCAATTTGTCCTGAGGATGAACGGGAAGAGGGGCAACCAATGAGAGACTAGATCTAGGTGTTGGGACAGGCACAGGTCACTCTATTTCCCATCAGGAAGAAGAATTAACCACAGGCTAAGCCTGCCGCCCAGAAGCAGAATAGGGCCAGAGGCAATCCCGCGCTTTTGCGGCCAGCTCCCAAAAAAGCCAGTTGAAAAATGGAGCTCAGGGACACTGCAATTCAGAAACCCGCAGAGTTATGAATGATAACTCTCATCCACAGATATATTGAGGGAAGGCAACGAAGAGGATTTGAAAGCAAGGCAGAATTGCAGGAAACAGATTTCAGGAGGTAGATTCGAATCGCCTTTAAAGCACATGAAAAGCGGCAAAACGTCGACAATGATGCCCTTGGCCAAAAAGGGCGTATGCGTTTTTTCCTGAATATATTCAGGAAAAAACGCATACGCCCTTTTTGGCCAACCAAGCAACCTGGAAGGCAAATCAGTGCTACAAAGAAGTCTCGCTTCCCATCGGTCAAAAGTGCCATGCTGCAAAATGTGGCAAAACCAGAAATGCAGGACAGGCCATGCAGAAATGGTAGCCTTGCTACGCTGATGGGCGGGATGTAAATTGCCAACAGCCACTCTGGAAAAGTGTACGGTGTGTCCTGAAACATCGAAAAAACACAGCTTAGGGAGCATAGGGCACATCCACTCATGGGCGTATAAATTGGGAAAACTAAAAATCAGCAAGACACAGGCACCCCAAAGTTTAGGGCTGCTCTGTTGACAAGAACCTCCACTTCATGACACCTTAAATATCCCAGGAAAGAGAAAAATGGATAAAGAAGTTGTGGTCCTTATGTACAATGGAATATCACTCAGACATGAAATCAATGTCATAAGGCTAGTAGAAGCAAGATCAGTGGATTTAGGTACGATGATCCTAAGTGAAATAAGTCACACAGAAAAAGACACTTATCATAAGCTATCACTTATAGAGGGAATGTAAAAACCGCTACACTTGAACTGAATTACAAAACAGAACAGAGTCACACGTTTAGAAAACACACGATGGCTGCTGAGCGGGAAAGGTGAGGTGGGGTGATGCATAAAACAAGGGTTTCAAATTCGCTCAGATACCGTTCCATACACCCAATATGTAATAGACAAGACCTACTCCTTGCTCAGTGAACTGGACTCAACACCCCCTATTCACCGCACAAGAATATATGTGACTAGTAAGAATCTTAAAACCTATGTATTGATATCTGTCTGGAAGTGAGTCAAGTGGGTGTAAAGCCGCATAAACACAGCCGTGAAAAGCAGCTAAACCCCATTATAAAAATAAATTACTTTTAAAAACCCGTAAAACAAAGACAGTGAAAGAGAGAGAAATTCTTACACAATTCGTTCAGAGGCTGTGATGCAACCTGGATTGACCATATCTAGACCCACAGCTGGATGAGACATAAGGGTGGACACTCTTGGGGCTGAAAGGTTGGGTGAGGTTGGGTGAGCAAACGCAGACCCTTTAAAGTAATACTGCCTGGTACCCATCCCATGGGTCCCAAATCTCCAGGTTCAAGGGCATCTTCCTACATCGAAAACATGCATGAGAAACCCAGAAGATGGTACACCGTGTGATTTTGAAAGGTTTCTAATACGCACCTCATTTCTCATCTCCTTGTGCTCGGGTTCGCCTTTCCAGCTACTTTACTAGCAACCTCCCTACTTGGAGAATCAGCACCTTTAAGCTCCTGTTCCCTACAGGTTGCAATTTGTCCTGAGGATGAACGGGAAGAGGGGCAACCAATGAGAGACTAGATCTAGGTGTTGGGACAGGCACAGGTCACTCTATTTCCCATCAGGAAGAAGAATTAACCACAGGCTAAGCCTGCCGCCCAGAAGCAGAATAGGGCCTGAGGCAATCCCGCGCTTTTGCGGCCAGCTCCCGAAAAAGCCAGTTGAAAAATGGAGCTCAGGGACACTGCAATTCAGAAACCCGCAGAGTTATGAATGATAACTCTCATCCACAGATATATTGAGGGAAGGCAACGAAGAGGATTTGAAAGCAAGGCAGAATTGCAGGAAACAGATTTCAGGAGGTAGATTCGAATCGCCTTTAAAGCACATGAAAAGCGGCAAAACGTCGACAATGATGCCCTTGGCCAAAAAGGGCGTATGCGTTTTTTCCTGAATATATTCAGGAAAAAACGCATACGCCCTTTTTGGCCAACCAAGCAACCTGGAAAGGCAAATCAGTGCTACAAAGAAGTCTCGCTTCCCATCGGTCAAAAGGGCCATGCTGCAAAAAGTGTCAAAACCAGAAATATAGGACAGGCCATGGAGAAATGGCAGCCTTGCTACGCTGATGGGCGGGATGTAAATTGCCAACAGCCACTCTGGAGAAGTGTACGGTGTGTCCTGAAACATCGAAAAAACACAGCTTAGGGAGCATAGGGCACGTCCACTCATGGGCGTATAAATTGGGAAAACTAAAAATCAGCAAGACACAGGCACCCCAAAGTTTAGGGCTGCTCTGTTGACAAGAACCTCCACTTCATGACACCTTAAATATCCCAGGAAAGAGAAAAATGGATAAAGAAGTTGTGGTCCTTATGTACAATGGAATATCACTCAGACATGAAATCAATGTCATAAGGCTAGTAGAAGCAATATCAGTGGATTTAGGTACGATGATCCTAAGTGAAATAAGTCACACAGAAAAAGACACTTATCATAAGCTATCACTTATAGAGGGAATGTAAAAACCGCTACACTTGAACTGAATTACAAAACAGAACAGAGTCACACGTTTAGAAAACACACGATGGCTGCTGAGCGGGAAAGGTGAGGTGGGGTGATGCATAAAACAAGGGTTTCAAATTCGCTCAGATACCGTTCCATACACCCAATATGTAATAGACAAGACCTACTCCTTGCTCAGTGAACTGGACTCAACACCCCCTATTCACCGCACAAGAATATATGTGACTAGTAAGAATCTTAAAACCTATGTATTGATATCTGTCTGGAAGTGAGTCAAGTGGGTGTAAAGCCGCATAAACACAGCCGTGAAAAGCAGCTAAACCCCATTATAAAAATAAATTACTTTTAAAAACCCGTAAAACAAAGACAGTGAAAGAGAGAGAAATTCTTACACAATTCGTTCAGAGGCTGTGATGCAACCTGGATTGACCATATCTAGACCCACAGCTGGATGAGACATAAGGGTGGACACTCTTGGGGCTGAAAGGTTGGGTGAGGTTGGGTGAGCAAACGCAGACCCTTTAAAGTAATACTGCCTGGTACCCATCCCATGGGTCCCAAATCTCCAGGTTCAAGGGCATCTTCCTACATCGAAAACATGCATGAGAAACCCAGAAGATGGTACACCGTGTGATTTTGAAAGGTTTCTAATACGCACCTCATTTCTCATCTCCTTGTGCTCGGGTTCGCCATTCCAGCTACTTTACTAGCAACCTCCCTACTTGGAGAATCAGCACCTTTAAGCTCCTGTTCCCTACAGGTTGCAATTTGTCCTGAGGATGAACGGGAAGAGGGGCAACCAATGAGAGACTAGATCTAGGTGTTGGGACAGGCACAGGTCACTCTATTTCCCATCAGGAAGAAGAATTAACCACAGGCTAAGCCTGCCGCCCAGAAGCAGAATAGGGCCTGAGGCAATCCCGCGCTTTTGCGGCCAGCTCCCAAAAAAGCCAGTTGAAAAATGGAGCTCAGGGACACTGCAATTCAGAAACCCGCAGAGTTATGAATGATAACTCTCATCCACAGATATATTGAGGGAAGGCAACGAAGAGGATTTGAAAGCAAGGCAGAATTGCAGGAAACAGATTTCAGGAGGTAGATTCGAATCGCCTTTAAAGCACATGAAAAGCGGCAAAACGTCGACAATGATGCCCTTGGCCAAAAAGGGCGTATGCGTTTTTTCCTGAATATATTCAGGAAAAAACGCATACGCCCTTTTTGGCCAACCAAGCAACCTGGAAAGGCAAATCAGTGCTACAAAGAAGTCTCGCTTCCCATCGGTCAAAAGTGCCATGCTGCAAAAAGTGGCAAAACCAGAAATGCAGGACAGGCCATGGAGAAATGGTAGCCTTGCTACGCTGATGGGCGGGATGTAAATTGCCAACAGCCACTCTGGAAAAGTGTACGGTGTGTCCTGAAACATCGAAAAAACACAGCTTAGGGAGCATAGGGCACGTCCACTCATGGGCGTATAAATTGGGAAAACTAAAAATCAGCAAGACACAGGCACCCCAAAGTTTAGGGCTGCTCTGTTGACAAGAACCTCCACTTCATGACACCTTAAATATCCCAGGAAAGAGAAAAATGGATAAAGAAGTTGTGGTCCTTATGTACAATGGAATATCACTCAGACATGAAATCAATGTCATAAGGCTAGTAGAAGCAAGATCAGTGGATTTAGGTACGATGATCCTAAGTGAAATAAGTCACACAGAAAAAGACACTTATCATAAGCTATCACTTATAGAGGGAATGTAAAAACCGCTACACTTGAATTGAATTACAAAACAGAACAGAGTCACACGTTTAGAAAACACACGATGGCTGCTGAGCGGGAAAGGTGAGGTGGGGTGAGGCATAAAACAAGGGTTTCAAATTCGCTCAGATACCGTTCCATACACCCAATATGTAATAGACAAGACCTACTCCTTGCTCAGTGAACTGGACTCAACACCCCCTATTCACCGCACAAGAATATATGTGACTAGTAAGAATCTTAAAACCTATGTATTGATATCTGTCTGGAAGTGAGTCAAGTGGGTGTAAAGCCGCATAAACACAGCCGTGAAAAGCAGCTAAACCCCATTATAAAAATAAATTACTTTTAAAAACCCGTAAAACAAAGACAGTGAAAGAGAGAGAAATTCTTACACAATTCGTTCAGAGGCTGTGATGCAACCTGGATTGACCATATCTAGACCCACAGCTGGATGAGACATAAGGGTGGACACTCTTGGGGCTGAAAGGTTGGGTGAGGTTGGGTGAGCAAACGCAGACCCTTTAAAGTAATACTGCCTGGTACCCATCCCATGGGTCCCAAATCTCCAGGTTCAAGGGCATCTTCCTACATCGAAAACATGCATGAGAAACCCAGAAGATGGTACACCGTGTGATTTTGAAAGGTTTCTAATACGCACCTCATTTCTCATCTCCTTGTGCTCGGGTTCGCCATTCCAGCTACTTTACTAGCAACCTCCCTACTTGGAGAATCAGCACCTTTAAGCTCCTGTTCCCTACAGGTTGCAATTTGTCCTGAGGATGAACGGGAAGAGGGGCAACCAATGAGAGACTAGATCTAGGTGTTGGGACAGGCACAGGTCACTCTATTTCCCATCAGGAAGAAGAATTAACCACAGGCTAAGCCTGCCGCCCAGAAGCAGAATAGGGCCTGAGGCAATCCCGCGCTTTTGCGGCCAGCTCCCAAAAAAGCCAGTTGAAAAATGGAGCTCAGGGACACTGCAATTCAGAAACCCGCAGAGTTATGAATGATAACTCTCATCCACAGATATATTGAGGGAAGGCAACGAAGAGGATTTGAAAGCAAGGCAGAATTGCAGGAAACAGATTTCAGGAGGTAGATTCGAATCGCCTTTAAAGCACATGAAAAGCGGCAAAACGTCGACAATGATGCCCTTGGCCAAAAAGGGCGTATGCGTTTTTTCCTGAATATATTCAGGAAAAAACGCATACGCCCTTTTTGGCCAACCAAGCAACCTGGAAAGGCAAATCAGTGCTACAAAGAAGTCTCGCTTCCCATCGGTCAAAAGTGCCATGCTGCAAAAAGTGGCAAAACCAGAAATGCAGGACAGGCCATGGAGAAATGGTAGCCTTGCTACGCTGATGGGCGGGATGTAAATTGCCAACAGCCACTCTGGAAAAGTGTACGGTGTGTCCTGAAACATCGAAAAAACACAGCTTAGGGAGCATAGGGCACGTCCACTCATGGGCATATAAATTGGGAAAACTAAAAATCAGCAAGACACAGGCACCCCAAAGTTTAGGGCTGCTCTGTTGACAAGAACCTCCACTTCATGACACCTTAAATATCCCAGGAAAGAGAAAAATGGATAAAGAAGTTGTGGTCCTTATGTACAATGGAATATCACTCAGACATGAAATCAATGTCATAAGGCTAGTAGAAGCAAGATCAGTGGATTTAGGTACGATGATCCTAAGTGAAATAAGTCACACAGAAAAAGACACTTATCATAAGCTATCACTTATAGAGGGAATGTAAAAACCGCTACACTTGAATTGAATTACAAAACAGAACAGAGTCACACGTTTAGAAAACACACGATGGCTGCTGAGCGGGAAAGGTGAGGTGGGGTGAGGCATAAAACAAGGGTTTCAAATTCGCTCAGATACCGTTCCATACACCCAATATGTAATAGACAAGACCTACTCCTTGCTCAGTGAACTGGACTCAACACCCCCTATTCACCGCACAAGAATATATGTGACTAGTAAGAATCTTAAAACCTATGTATTGATATCTGTCTGGAAGTGAGTCAAGTGGGTGTAAAGCCGCATAAACACAGCCGTGAAAAGCAGCTAAACCCCATTATAAAAATAAATTACTTTTAAAAACCCGTAAAACAAAGACAGTGAAAGAGAGAGAAATTCTTACACAATTCGTTCAGAGGCTGTGATGCAACCTGGATTGACCATATCTAGACCCACAGCTGGATGAGACATAAGGGTGGACACTCTTGGGGCTGAAAGGTTGGGTGAGGTTGGGTGAGCAAACGCAGACCCTTTAAAGTAATACTGCCTGGTACCCATCCCATGGGTCCCAAATCTCCAGGTACAAGGGCATCTTCCTACATCGAAAACATGCATGAGAAAACCAGAAGATGGTACACCGTGTGATTTTGAAAGGTTTCTAATACGCACCTCATTTCTCATCTCCTTGTGCTCGGGTTCGCCTTTCCAGCTACTTTACTAGCAATCTCCCTACTTGGAGAATCAGCACCTTTAAGCTCCTGTTCCCTACAGGTTGCAATTTGTCCTGAGGATGAACGGGAAGAGGGGCAACCAATGAGAGACTAGATCTATGTGTTGGGACAGGCTCAGGTCACTCTATTTTCCCATCGGGAAGAAGAATTAACCACAGGCTCAGCCTGCCGCCCAGAAACAGAATAGGGCCTGAGGCAATCCCGCGCTTTTGCGGCCAGCTCCCAAAAAAGCCAGTTGAAAAATGGAGCTCAGGGACACTGCAATTCACAAACCCGCAGAGCTATAAATGATAACTCTCATCCACAGATATATTGAGGGAAGGCAACGAAGAGGATTTGAAAGCAAGGCAGAATTGCAGGAAACAGATTTCAGGAGGTAGATTCGAATCGCCTTTAAAGCACATGAAAAGCGGCAAAACGTCGACAATGATGCCCTTGGCCAAAAAGGGCGTATGCGTTTTTTCCTGAATATATTCAGGAAAAAACGCATACGCCCTTTTTGGCCAACCAAGCAACCTGGAAAGGCAAATCAGTGCTACAAAGAAGTCTCGCTTCCCATCGGTCAAAAGTGCCATGCTGCAAAAAGTGGCAAAACCAGAAATGCAGGACAGGCCATGGAGAAATGGTAGCCTTGCTACGCTGATGGGCGGGATGTAAATTGCCAACAGCCACTCTGGAAAAGTGTACGGTGTGTCCTGAAACATCGAAAAAACACAGCTTAGGGAGCATAGGGCACGTCCACTCATGGGCGTATAAATTGGGAAAACTAAAAATCAGCAAGACACAGGCACCCCAAAGTTTAGGGCTGCTCTGTTGACAAGAACCTCCACTTCATGACACCTTAAATATCCCAGGAAAGAGAAAAATGGATAAAGAAGTTGTGGTCCTTATGTACAATGGAATATCACTCAGACATGAAATCAATGTCATAAGGCTAGTAGAAGCAAGATCAGTGGATTTAGGTACGATGATCCTAAGTGAAATAAGTCACACAGAAAAAGACACTTATCATAAGCTATCACTTATAGAGGGAATGTAAAAACCGCTACACTTGAATTGAATTACAAAACAGAACAGAGTCACACGTTTAGAAAACACACGATGGCTGCTGAGCGGGAAAGGTGAGGTGGGGTGAGGCATAAAACAAGGGTTTCAAATTCGCTCAGATACCGTTCCATACACCCAATATGTAATAGACAAGACCTACTCCTTGCTCAGTGAACTGGACTCAACACCCCCTATTCACCGCACAAGAATATATGTGACTAGTAAGAATCTTAAAACCTATGTATTGATATCTGTCTGGAAGTGAGTCAAGTGGGTGTAAAGCCGCATAAACACAGCCGTGAAAAGCAGCTAAACCCCATTATAAAAATAAATTACTTTTAAAAACCCGTAAAACAAAGACAGTGAAAGAGAGAGAAATTCTTACACAATTCGTTCAGAGGCTGTGATGCAACCTGGATTGACCATATCTAGACCCACAGCTGGATGAGACATAAGGGTGGACACTCTTGGGGCTGAAAGGTTGGGTGAGGTTGGGTGAGCAAACGCAGACCCTTTAAAGTAATACTGCCTGGTACCCATCCCATGGGTCCCAAATCTCCAGGTACAAGGGCATCTTCCTACATCGAAAACATGCATGAGAAAACCAGAAGATGGTACACCGTGTGATTTTGAAAGGTTTCTAATACGCACCTCATTTCTCATCTCCTTGTGCTCGGGTTCGCCTTTCCAGCTACTTTACTAGCAATCTCCCTACTTGGAGAATCAGCACCTTTAAGCTCCTGTTCCCTACAGGTTGCAATTTGTCCTGAGGATGAACGGGAAGAGGGGCAACCAATGAGAGACTAGATCTATGTGTTGGGACAGGCTCAGGTCACTCTATTTTCCCATCGGGAAGAAGAATTAACCACAGGCTCAGCCTGCCGCCCAGAAACAGAATAGGGCCTGAGGCAATCCCGCGCTTTTGCGGCCAGCTCCCAAAAAAGCCAGTTGAAAAATGGAGCTCAGGGACACTGCAATTCACAAACCCGCAGAGCTATAAATGATAACTCTCATCCACAGATATATTGAGGGAAGGCAACGAAGAGGATTTGAAAGCAAGGCAGAATTGCAGGAAACAGATTTCAGGAGGTAGATTCGAATCGCCTTTAAAGCACATGAAAAGCGGCAAAACGTCGACAATGATGCCCTTGGCCAAAAAGGGCGTATGCGTTTTTTCCTGAATATATTCAGGAAAAAACGCATACGCCCTTTTTGGCCAACCAAGCAACCTGGAAAGGCAAATCAGTGCTACAAAGAAGTCTCGCTTCCCATCGGTCAAAAGTGCCATGCTGCAAAAAGTGGCAAAACCAGAAATGCAGGACAGGCCATGGAGAAATGGTAGCCTTGCTACGCTGATGGGCGGGATGTAAATTGCCAACAGCCACTCTGGAAAAGTGTACGGTGTGTCCTGAAACATCGAAAAAACACAGCTTAGGGAGCATAGGGCACGTCCACTCATGGGCGTATAAATTGGGAAAACTAAAAATCAGCAAGACACAGGCACCCCAAAGTTTAGGGCTGCTCTGTTGACAAGAACCTCCACTTCATGACACCTTAAATATCCCAAGAAAGAGAAAAATGGATAAAGAAGTTGTGGTCCTTATGTACAATGGAATATCACTCAGACATGAAATCAATGTCATAAGGCTAGTAGAAGCAAGATCAGTGGATTTAGGTACGATGATCCTAAGTGAAATAAGTCACACAGAAAAAGACACTTATCATAAGCTATCACTTATAGAGGGAATGTAAAAACCGCTACACTTGAATTGAATTACAAAACAGAACAGAGTCACACGTTTAGAAAACACACGATGGCTGCTGAGCGGGAAAGGTGAGGTGGGGTGATGCATAAAACAAGGGTTTCAAATTCGCTCAGATACCGTTCCATACACCCAATATGTAATAGACAAGACCTACTCCTTGCTCAGTGAACTGGACTCAACACCCCCTATTCACCGCACAAGAATATATGTGACTAGTAAGAATCTTAAAACCTATGTATTGATATCTGTCTGGAAGTGAGTCAAGTGGGTGTAAAGCCGCATAAACACAGCCGTGAAAAGCAGCTAAACCCCATTATAAAAATAAATTACTTTTAAAAACCCGTAAAACAAAGACAGTGAAAGAGAGAGAAATTCTTACACAATTCGTTCAGAGGCTGTGATGCAACCTGGATTGACCATATCTAGACCCACAGCTGGATGAGACATAAGGGTGGACACTCTTGGGGCTGAAAGGTTGGGTGAGGTTGGGTGAGCAAACGCAGACCCTTTAAAGTAATACTGCCTGGTACCCATCCCATGGGTCCCAAATCTCCAGGTTCAAGGGCATCTTCCTACATCGAAAACATGCATGAGAAACCCAGAAGATGGTACACCGTGTGATTTTGAAAGGTTTCTAATACGCACCTCATTTCTCATCTCCTTGTGCTCGGGTTCGCCATTCCAGCTACTTTACTAGCAACCTCCCTACTTGGAGAATCAGCACCTTTAAGCTCCTGTTCCCTACAGGTTGCAATTTGTCCTGAGGATGAACGGGAAGAGGGGCAACCAATGAGAGACTAGATCTAGGTGTTGGGACAGGCACAGGTCACTCTATTTCCCATCAGGAAGAAGAATTAACCACAGGCTAAGCCTGCCGCCCAGAAGCAGAATAGGGCCTGAGGCAATCCCGCGCTTTTGCGGCCAGCTCCCAAAAAAGCCAGTTGAAAAATGGAGCTCAGGGACACTGCAATTCAGAAACCCGCAGAGTTATGAATGATAACTCTCATCCACAGATATATTGAGGGAAGGCAACGAAGAGGATTTGAAAGCAAGGCAGAATTGCAGGAAACAGATTTCAGGAGGTAGATTCGAATCGCCTTTAAAGCACATGAAAAGCGGCAAAACGTCGACAATGATGCCCTTGGCCAAAAAGGGCGTATGCGTTTTTTCCTGAATATATTCAGGAAAAAACGCATACGCCCTTTTTGGCCAACCAAGCAACCTGGAAAGGCAAATCAGTGCTACAAAGAAGTCTCGCTTCCCATCGGTCAAAAGTGCCATGCTGCAAAAAGTGGCAAAACCAGAAATGCAGGACAGGCCATGGAGAAATGGTAGCCTTGCTACGCTGATGGGCGGGATGTAAATTGCCAACAGCCACTCTGGAAAAGTGTACGGTGTGTCCTGAAACATCGAAAAAACACAGCTTAGGGAGCATAGGGCACGTCCACTCATGGGCGTATAAATTGGGAAAACTAAAAATCAGCAAGACACAGGCACCCCAAAGTTTAGGGCTGCTCTGTTGACAAGAACCTCCACTTCATGACACCTTAAATATCCCAGGAAAGAGAAAAATGGATAAAGAAGTTGTGGTCCTTATGTACAATGGAATATCACTCAGACATGAAATCAATGTCATAAGGCTAGTAGAAGCAAGATCAGTGGATTTAGGTACGATGATCCTAAGTGAAATAAGTCACACAGAAAAAGACACTTATCATAAGCTATCACTTATAGAGGGAATGTAAAAACCGCTACACTTGAATTGAATTACAAAACAGAACAGAGTCACACGTTTAGAAAACACACGATGGCTGCTGAGCGGGAAAGGTGAGGTGGGGTGAGGCATAAAACAAGGGTTTCAAATTCGCTCAGATACCGTTCCATACACCCAATATGTAATAGACAAGACCTACTCCTTGCTCAGTGAACTGGACTCAACACCCCCTATTCACCGCACAAGAATATATGTGACTAGTAAGAATCTTAAAACCTATGTATTGATATCTGTCTGGAAGTGAGTCAAGTGGGTGTAAAGCCGCATAAACACAGCCGTGAAAAGCAGCTAAACCCCATTATAAAAATAAATTACTTTTAAAAACCCGTAAAACAAAGACAGTGAAAGAGAGAGAAATTCTTACACAATTCGTTCAGAGGCTGTGATGCAACCTGGATTGACCATATCTAGACCCACAGCTGGATGAGACATAAGGGTGGACACTCTTGGGGCTGAAAGGTTGGGTGAGGTTGGGTGAGCAAACGCAGACCCTTTAAAGTAATACTGCCTGGTACCCATCCCATGGGTCCCAAATCTCCAGGTTCAAGGGCATCTTCCTACATCGAAAACATGCATGAGAAACCCAGAAGATGGTACACCGTGTGATTTTGAAAGGTTTCTAATACGCACCTCATTTCTCATCTCCTTGTGCTCGGGTTCGCCATTCCAGCTACTTTACTAGCAACCTCCCTACTTGGAGAATCAGCACCTTTAAGCTCCTGTTCCCTACAGGTTGCAATTTGTCCTGAGGATGAACGGGAAGAGGGGCAACCAATGAGAGACTAGATCTAGGTGTTGGGACAGGCACAGGTCACTCTATTTCCCATCAGGAAGAAGAATTAACCACAGGCTAAGCCTGCCGCCCAGAAGCAGAATAGGGCCTGAGGCAATCCCGCGCTTTTGCGGCCAGCTCCCAAAAAAGCCAGTTGAAAAATGGAGCTCAGGGACACTGCAATTCAGAAACCCGCAGAGTTATGAATGATAACTCTCATCCACAGATATATTGAGGGAAGGCAACGAAGAGGATTTGAAAGCAAGGCAGAATTGCAGGAAACAGGATTTCAGGAGGTAGATTCGAATCGCCTTTAAAGCACATGAAAAGCGGCAAAACGTCGACAATGATGCCCTTGGCCAAAAAGGGCGTATGCGTTTTTTCCTGAATATATTCAGGAAAAAACGCATACGCCCTTTTTGGCCAACCAAGCAACCTGGAAAGGCAAATCAGTGCTACAAAGAAGTCTCGCTTCCCATCGGTCAAAAGTGCCATGCTGCAAAAAGTGGCAAAACCAGAAATGCAGGACAGGCCATGGAGAAATGGTAGCCTTGCTACGCTGATGGGCGGGATGTAAATTGCCAACAGCCACTCTGGAAAAGTGTACGGTGTGTCCTGAAACATCGAAAAAACACAGCTTAGGGAGCATAGGGCACGTCCACTCATGGGCATATAAATTGGGAAAACTAAAAATCAGCAAGACACAGGCACCCCAAGTTTAGGGCTGCTCTGTTGACAAGAACCTCCACTTCATGACACCTTAAATATCCCAGGAAAGAGAAAAATGGATAAAGAAGTTGTGGTCCTTATGTACAATGGAATATCACTCAGACATGAAATCAATGTCATAAGGCTAGTAGAAGCAAGATCAGTGGATTTAGGTACGATGATCCTAAGTGAAATAAGTCACACAGAAAAAGACACTTATCATAAGCTATCACTTATAGAGGGAATGTAAAAACCGCTACACTTGAATTGAATTACAAAACAGAACAGAGTCACACGTTTAGAAAACACACGATGGCTGCTGAGCGGGAAAGGTGAGGTGGGGTGAGGCATAAAACAAGGGTTTCAAATTCGCTCAGATACCGTTCCATACACCCAATATGTAATAGACAAGACCTACTCCTTGCTCAGTGAACTGGACTCAACACCCCCTATTCACCGCACAAGAATATATGTGACTAGTAAGAATCTTAAAACCTATGTATTGATATCTGTCTGGAAGTGAGTCAAGTGGGTGTAAAGCCGCATAAACACAGCCGTGAAAAGCAGCTAAACCCCATTATAAAAATAAATTACTTTTAAAAACCGTAAAACAAAGACAGTGAAAGAGAGAGAAATTCTTACACAATTCGTTCAGAGGCTGTGATGCAACCTGGATTGACCATATCTAGACCCACAGCTGGATGAGACATAAGGGTGGACACTCTTGGGGCTGAAAGGTTGGGTGAGGTTGGGTGAGCAAACGCAGACCCTTTAAAGTAATACTGCCTGGTACCCATCCCATGGGTCCCAAATCTCCAGGTACAAGGGCATCTTCCTACATCGAAAACATGCATGAGAAAACCAGAAGATGGTACACCGTGTGATTTGAAAGGTTCTAATACGCACCTCATTTCTCATCTCCTTGTGCTCGGGTTCGCCTTTCCAGCTACTTTACTAGCAATCTCCCTACTTGGAGAATCAGCACCTTTAAGCTCCTGTTCCCTACAGGTTGCAATTTGTCCTGAGGATGAACGGGAAGAGGGGCAACCAATGAGAGACTAGATCTATGTGTTGGGACAGGCTCAGGTCACTCTATTTTCCCATCGGGAAGAAGAATTAACCACAGGCTCAGCCTGCCGCCCAGAAACAGAATAGGGCCTGAGGCAATCCCGCGCTTTTGCGGCCAGCTCCCAAAAAAGCCAGTTGAAAAATGGAGCTCAGGGACACTGCAATTCACAAACCCGCAGAGCTATAAATGATAACTCTCATCACAGATATATTGAGGGAAGGCAACGAAGAGGATTTGAAAGCAAGGCAGAATTGCAGGAAACAGATTTCAGGAGGTAGATTCGAATCGCCTTTAAAGCACATGAAAAGCGGCAAAACGTCGACAATGATGCCCTTGGCCAAAAAGGGCGTATGCGTTTTTTCCTGAATATATTCAGGAAAAAAAAACGCATACGCCCTTTTTGGCCAACCAAGCAACCTGGAAAGGCAAATCAGTGCTACAAAGAAGTCTCGCTTCCCATCGGTCAAAAGTGCCATGCTGCAAAAAGTGGCAAAACCAGAAATGCAGGACAGGCCATGGAGAAATGGTAGCCTTGCTACGCTGATGGGCGGGATGTAAATTGCCAACAGCCACTCTGGAAAAGTGTACGGTGTGTCCTGAAACATCGAAAAAACACAGCTTAGGGAGCATAGGGCACGTCCACTCATGGGCGTATAAATTGGGAAAACTAAAAATCAGCAAGACACAGGCACCCCAAAGTTTAGGGCTGCTCTGTTGACAAGAACCTCCACTTCATGACACCTTAAATATCCCAGGAAAGAGAAAAATGGATAAAGAAGTTGTGGTCCTTATGTACAATGGAATATCACTCAGACATGAAATCAATGTCATAAGGCTAGTAGAAGCAAGATCAGTGGATTTAGGTACGATGATCCTAAGTGAAATAAGTCACACAGAAAAAGACACTTATCATAAGCTATCACTTATAGAGGGAATGTAAAAACCGCTACACTTGAATTGAATTACAAAACAGAACAGAGTCACACGTTTAGAAAACACACGATGGCTGCTGAGCGGGAAAGGTGAGGTGGGGTGAGGCATAAAACAAGGGTTTCAAATTCGCTCAGATACCGTTCCATACACCCAATATGTAATAGACAAGACCTACTCCTTGCTCAGTGAACTGGACTCAACACCCCCTATTCACCGCACAAGAATATATGTGACTAGTAAGAATCTTAAAACCTATGTATTGATATCTGTCTGGAAGTGAGTCAAGTGGGTGTAAAGCCGCATAAACACAGCCGTGAAAAGCAGCTAAACCCCATTATAAAAATAAATTACTTTTAAAAACCCGTAAAACAAAGACAGTGAAAGAGAGAGAAATTCTTACACAATTCGTTCAGAGGCTGTGATGCAACCTGGATTGACCATATCTAGACCCACAGCTGGATGAGACATAAGGGTGGACACTCTTGGGGCTGAAAGGTTGGGTGAGGTTGGGTGAGCAAACGCAGACCCTTTAAAGTAATACTGCCTGGTACCCATCCCATGGGTCCCAAATCTCCAGGTACAAGGGCATCTTCCTACATCGAAAACATGCATGAGAAAACCAGAAGATGGTACACCGTGTGATTTTGAAAGGTTTCTAATACGCACCTCATTTCTCATCTCCTTGTGCTCGGGTTCGCCTTTCCAGCTACTTTACTAGCAATCTCCCTACTTGGAGAATCAGCACCTTTAAGCTCCTGTTCCCTACAGGTTGCAATTTGTCCTGAGGATGAACGGGAAGAGGGGCAACCAATGAGAGACTAGATCTATGTGTTGGGACAGGCTCAGGTCACTCTATTTTCCCATCGGGAAGAAGAATTAACCACAGGCTCAGCCTGCCGCCCAGAAACAGAATAGGGCCTGAGGCAATCCCGCGCTTTTGCGGCCAGCTCCCAAAAAAGCCAGTTGAAAAATGGAGCTCAGGGACACTGCAATTCACAAACCCGCAGAGCTATAAATGATAACTCTCATCCACAGATATATTGAGGGAAGGCAACGAAGAGGATTTGAAAGCAAGGCAGAATTGCAGGAAACAGATTTCAGGAGGTAGATTCGAATCGCCTTTAAAGCACATGAAAAGCGGCAAAACGTCGACAATGATGCCCTTGGCCAAAAAGGGCGTATGCGTTTTTTCCTGAATATATTCAGGAAAAAACGCATACGCCCTTTTTGGCCAACCAAGCAACCTGGAAAGGCAAATCAGTGCTACAAAGAAGTCTCGCTTCCCATCGGTCAAAAGTGCCATGCTGCAAAAAGTGGCAAAACCAGAAATGCAGGACAGGCCATGGAGAAATGGTAGCCTTGCTACGCTGATGGGCGGGATGTAAATTGCCAACAGCCACTCTGGAAAAGTGTACGGTGTGTCCTGAAACATCGAAAAAACACAGCTTAGGGAGCATAGGGCACGTCCACTCATGGGCGTATAAATTGGGAAAACTAAAAATCAGCAAGACACAGGCACCCCAAAGTTTAGGGCTGCTCTGTTGACAAGAACCTCCACTTCATGACACCTTAAATATCCCAAGAAAGAGAAAAATGGATAAAGAAGTTGTGGTCCTTATGTACAATGGAATATCACTCAGACATGAAATCAATGTCATAAGGCTAGTAGAAGCAAGATCAGTGGATTTAGGTACGATGATCCTAAGTGAAATAAGTCACACAGAAAAAGACACTTATCATAAGCTATCACTTATAGAGGGAATGTAAAAACCGCTACACTTGAATTGAATTACAAAACAGAACAGAGTCACACGTTTAGAAAACACACGATGGCTGCTGAGCGGGAAAGGTGAGGTGGGGTGATGCATAAAACAAGGGTTTCAAATTCGCTCAGATACCGTTCCATACACCCAATATGTAATAGACAAGACCTACTCCTTGCTCAGTGAACTGGACTCAACACCCCCTATTCACCGCACAAGAATATATGTGACTAGTAAGAATCTTAAAACCTATGTATTGATATCTGTCTGGAAGTGAGTCAAGTGGGTGTAAAGCCGCATAAACACAGCCGTGAAAAGCAGCTAAACCCCATTATAAAAATAAATTACTTTTAAAAACCCGTAAAACAAAGACAGTGAAAGAGAGAGAAATTCTTACACAATTCGTTCAGAGGCTGTGATGCAACCTGGATTGACCATATCTAGACCCACAGCTGGATGAGACATAAGGGTGGACACTCTTGGGGCTGAAAGGTTGGGTGAGGTTGGGTGAGCAAACGCAGACCCTTTAAAGTAATACTGCCTGGTACCCATCCCATGGGTCCCAAATCTCCAGGTTCAAGGGCATCTTCCTACATCGAAAACATGCATGAGAAACCCAGAAGATGGTACACCGTGTGATTTTGAAAGGTTTCTAATACGCACCTCATTTCTCATCTCCTTGTGCTCGGGTTCGCCATTCCAGCTACTTTACTAGCAACCTCCCTACTTGGAGAATCAGCACCTTTAAGCTCCTGTTCCCTACAGGTTGCAATTTGTCCTGAGGATGAACGGGAAGAGGGGCAACCAATGAGAGACTAGATCTAGGTGTTGGGACAGGCACAGGTCACTCTATTTCCCATCAGGAAGAAGAATTAACCACAGGCTAAGCCTGCCGCCCAGAAGCAGAATAGGGCCTGAGGCAATCCCGCGCTTTTGCGGCCAGCTCCCAAAAAAGCCAGTTGAAAAATGGAGCTCAGGGACACTGCAATTCAGAAACCCGCAGAGTTATGAATGATAACTCTCATCCACAGATATATTGAGGGAAGGCAACGAAGAGGATTTGAAAGCAAGGCAGAATTGCAGGAAACAGATTTCAGGAGGTAGATTCGAATCGCCTTTAAAGCACATGAAAAGCGGCAAAACGTCGACAATGATGCCCTTGGCCAAAAAGGGCGTATGCGTTTTTTCCTGAATATATTCAGGAAAAAACGCATACGCCCTTTTTGGCCAACCAAGCAACCTGGAAAGGCAAATCAGTGCTACAAAGAAGTCTCGCTTCCCATCGGTCAAAAGTGCCATGCTGCAAAAAGTGGCAAAACCAGAAATGCAGGACAGGCCATGGAGAAATGGTAGCCTTGCTACGCTGATGGGCGGGATGTAAATTGCCAACAGCCACTCTGGAAAAGTGTACGGTGTGTCCTGAAACATCGAAAAAACACAGCTTAGGGAGCATAGGGCACGTCCACTCATGGGCATATAAATTGGGAAAACTAAAAATCAGCAAGACACAGGCACCCCAAAGTTTAGGGCTGCTCTGTTGACAAGAACCTCCACTTCATGACACCTTAAATATCCCAGGAAAGAGAAAAATGGATAAAGAAGTTGTGGTCCTTATGTACAATGGAATATCACTCAGACATGAAATCAATGTCATAAGGCTAGTAGAAGCAAGATCAGTGGATTTAGGTACGATGATCCTAAGTGAAATAAGTCACACAGAAAAAGACACTTATCATAAGCTATCACTTATAGAGGGAATGTAAAAACCGCTACACTTGAATTGAATTACAAAACAGAACAGAGTCACACGTTTAGAAAACACACGATGGCTGCTGAGCGGGAAAGGTGAGGTGGGGTGAGGCATAAAACAAGGGTTTCAAATTCGCTCAGATACCGTTCCATACACCCAATATGTAATAGACAAGACCTACTCCTTGCTCAGTGAACTGGACTCAACACCCCCTATTCACCGCACAAGAATATATGTGACTAGTAAGAATCTTAAAACCTATGTATTGATATCTGTCTGGAAGTGAGTCAAGTGGGTGTAAAGCCGCATAAACACAGCCGTGAAAAGCAGCTAAACCCCATTATAAAAATAAATTACTTTTAAAAACCCGTAAAACAAAGACAGTGAAAGAGAGAGAAATTCTTACACAATTCGTTCAGAGGCTGTGATGCAACCTGGATTGACCATATCTAGACCCACAGCTGGATGAGACATAAGGGTGGACACTCTTGGGGCTGAAAGGTTGGGTGAGGTTGGGTGAGCAAACGCAGACCCTTTAAAGTAATACTGCCTGGTACCCATCCCATGGGTCCCAAATCTCCAGGTACAAGGGCATCTTCCTACATCGAAAACATGCATGAGAAAACCAGAAGATGGTACACCGTGTGATTTTGAAAGGTTTCTAATACGCACCTCATTTCTCATCTCCTTGTGCTCGGGTTCGCCTTTCCAGCTACTTTACTAGCAATCTCCCTACTTGGAGAATCAGCACCTTTAAGCTCCTGTTCCCTACAGGTTGCAATTTGTCCTGAGGATGAACGGGAAGAGGGGCAACCAATGAGAGACTAGATCTATGTGTTGGGACAGGCTCAGGTCACTCTATTTTCCCATCGGGAAGAAGAATTAACCACAGGCTCAGCCTGCCGCCCAGAAACAGAATAGGGCCTGAGGCAATCCCGCGCTTTTGCGGCCAGCTCCCAAAAAAGCCAGTTGAAAAATGGAGCTCAGGGACACTGCAATTCACAAACCCGCAGAGCTATAAATGATAACTCTCATCCACAGATATATTGAGGGAAGGCAACGAAGAGGATTTGAAAGCAAGGCAGAATTGCAGGAAACAGATTTCAGGAGGTAGATTCGAATCGCCTTTAAAGCACATGAAAAGCGGCAAAACGTCGACAATGATGCCCTTGGCCAAAAAGGGCGTATGCGTTTTTTCCTGAATATATTCAGGAAAAAACGCATACGCCCTTTTTGGCCAACCAAGCAACCTGGAAAGGCAAATCAGTGCTACAAAGAAGTCTCGCTTCCCATCGGTCAAAAGTGCCATGCTGCAAAAAGTGGCAAAACCAGAAATGCAGGACAGGCCATGGAGAAATGGTAGCCTTGCTACGCTGATGGGCGGGATGTAAATTGCCAACAGCCACTCTGGAAAAGTGTACGGTGTGTCCTGAAACATCGAAAAAACACAGCTTAGGGAGCATAGGGCACGTCCACTCATGGGCGTATAAATTGGGAAAACTAAAAATCAGCAAGACACAGGCACCCCAAAGTTTAGGGCTGCTCTGTTGACAAGAACCTCCACTTCATGACACCTTAAATATCCCAGGAAAGAGAAAAATGGATAAAGAAGTTGTGGTCCTTATGTACAATGGAATATCACTCAGACATGAAATCAATGTCATAAGGCTAGTAGAAGCAAGATCAGTGGATTTAGGTACGATGATCCTAAGTGAAATAAGTCACACAGAAAAAGACACTTATCATAAGCTATCACTTATAGAGGGAATGTAAAAACCGCTACACTTGAATTGAATTACAAAACAGAACAGAGTCACACGTTTAGAAAACACACGATGGCTGCTGAGCGGGAAAGGTGAGGTGGGGTGATGCATAAAACAAGGGTTTCAAATTCGCTCAGATACCGTTCCATACACCCAATATGTAATAGACAAGACCTACTCCTTGCTCAGTGAACTGGACTCAACACCCCCTATTCACCGCACAAGAATATATGTGACTAGTAAGAATCTTAAAACCTATGTATTGATATCTGTCTGGAAGTGAGTCAAGTGGGTGTAAAGCCGCATAAACACAGCCGTGAAAAGCAGCTAAACCCCATTATAAAAATAAATTACTTTTAAAAACCCGTAAAACAAAGACAGTGAAAGAGAGAGAAATTCTTACACAATTCGTTCAGAGGCTGTGATGCAACCTGGATTGACCATATCTAGACCCACAGCTGGATGAGACATAAGGGTGGACACTCTTGGGGCTGAAAGGTTGGGTGAGGTTGGGTGAGCAAACGCAGACCCTTTAAAGTAATACTGCCTGGTACCCATCCCATGGGTCCCAAATCTCCAGGTTCAAGGGCATCTTCCTACATCGAAAACATGCATGAGAAACCCAGAAGATGGTACACCGTGTGATTTTGAAAGGTTTCTAATACGCACCTCATTTCTCATCTCCTTGTGCTCGGGTTCGCCATTCCAGCTACTTTACTAGCAACCTCCCTACTTGGAGAATCAGCACCTTTAAGCTCCTGTTCCCTACAGGTTGCAATTTGTCCTGAGGATGAACGGGAAGAGGGGCAACCAATGAGAGACTAGATCTAGGTGTTGGGACAGGCACAGGTCACTCTATTTCCCATCAGGAAGAAGAATTAACCACAGGCTAAGCCTGCCGCCCAGAAGCAGAATAAAGCCTGAGGCAATCCCGCGCTTTTGCGGCCAGCTCCCAAAAAAGCCAGTTGAAAAATGGAGCTCAGGGACACTGCAATTCAGAAACCCGCAGAGTTATGAATGATAACTCTCATCCACAGATATATTGAGGGAAGGCAACGAAGAGGATTTGAAAGCAAGGCAGAATTGCAGGAAACAGATTTCAGGAGGTAGATTCGAATCGCCTTTAAAGCACATGAAAAGCGGCAAAACGTCGACAATGATGCCCTTGGCCAAAAAGGGCGTATGCGTTTTTTCCTGAATATATTCAGGAAAAAACGCATACGCCCTTTTTGGCCAACCAAGCAACCTGGAAAGGCAAATCAGTGCTACAAAGAAGTCTCGCTTCCCATCGGTCAAAAGTGCCATGCTGCAAAAAGTGGCAAAACCAGAAATGCAGGACAGGCCATGGAGAAATGGTAGCCTTGCTACGCTGATGGGCGGGATGTAAATTGCCAACAGCCACTCTGGAAAAGTGTACGGTGTGTCCTGAAACATCGAAAAAACACAGCTTAGGGAGCATAGGGCACGTCCACTCATGGGCATATAAATTGGGAAAACTAAAAATCAGCAAGACACAGGCACCCCAAAGTTTAGGGCTGCTCTGTTGACAAGAACCTCCACTTCATGACACCTTAAATATCCCAGGAAAGAGAAAAATGGATAAAGAAGTTGTGGTCCTTATGTACAATGGAATATCACTCAGACATGAAATCAATGTCATAAGGCTAGTAGAAGCAAGATCAGTGGATTTAGGTACGATGATCCTAAGTGAAATAAGTCACACAGAAAAAGACACTTATCATAAGCTATCACTTATAGAGGGAATGTAAAAACCGCTACACTTGAATTGAATTACAAAACAGAACAGAGTCACACGTTTAGAAAACACACGATGGCTGCTGAGCGGGAAAGGTGAGGTGGGGTGAGGCATAAAACAAGGGTTTCAAATTCGCTCAGATACCGTTCCATACACCCAATATGTAATAGACAAGACCTACTCCTTGCTCAGTGAACTGGACTCAACACCCCCTATTCACCGCACAAGAATATATGTGACTAGTAACAATCTTAATACCTATGTATTGATATCTGTCTGGAAGTGAGTCAAGTGGGTGTAAAGCCGCATAAACACAGCCGTGAAAAGCAGCTAAACCCCATTATAAAAATAAATTACTTTTAAAAACCCGTAAAACAAAGACAGTGAAAGAGAGAGAAATTCTTACACAATTCGTTCAGAGGCTGTGATGCAACCTGGATTGACCATATCTAGACCCACAGCTGGATGAGACATAAGGGTGGACACTCTTGGGGCTGAAAGGTTGGGTGAGGTTGGGTGAGCAAACGCAGACCCTTTAAAGTAATACTGCCTGGTACCCATCCCATGGGTCCCAAATCTCCAGGTTCAAGGGCATCTTCCTACATCGAAAACATGCATGAGAAAACCAGAAGATGGTACACCGTGTGATTTTGAAAGGTTTCTAATACGCACCTCATTTCTCATCTCCTTGTGCTCGGGTTCGCCTTTCCAGCTACTTTACTAGCAATCTCCCTACTTGGAGAATCAGCACCTTTAAGCTCCTGTTCCCTACAGGTTGCAATTTGTCCTGAGGATGAACGGGAAGAGGGGCAACCAATGAGAGACTAGATCTATGTGTTGGGACAGGCTCAGGTCACTCTATTTTCCCATCGGGAAGAAGAATTAACCACAGGCTCAGCCTGCCGCCCAGAAACAGAATAGGGCCTGAGGCAATCCCGCGCTTTTGCGGCCAGCTCCCAAAAAAGCCAGTTGAAAAATGGAGCTCAGGGACACTGCAATTCACAAACCCGCAGAGCTATAAATGATAACTCTCATCCACAGATATATTGAGGGAAGGCAACGAAGAGGATTTGAAAGCAAGGCAGAATTGCAGGAAACAGGTTTCAGGAGGTAGATTCGAATCGCCTTTAAAGCACATGAAAAGTGGTAAAACGTCGACAATGATGCCCTTGGCCAAACAGGGCGTATGCGTTTTTTCCTGAATATATTCAGGAAAAAACGCATACGCCCTGTTTGGCCAACCAAGCAACCTGGAAAGGCTAATCAGCGCTACAAAGAAATCTCGCTTCCCATCGGTCAAAAGGGCCATGCTGCAAAAAGTGTCAAAACCAGAAATGCAGGACAGGCCATGGAGAAATGGCAGCCTTGCTACGCTGATGGGCGGGATGTAAATTGCCAACAGCCACTCTGGAGAAGTGTACGGTGTGTCCTGAAACATCGAAAAAACACAGCTTAGGGAGCATAGGGCACGTCCTCTCATGGGCGTATATATTGGGAAAACTAAAAATCAGCAAGACACAGGCACCCCAAAGTTTAGGGCTGCTCTGTTGACAAGAACCTCCACTTCATGACACCTTAAATATCCCAGGAAAGACAAAAATGGATAAAGAAGTTGTGGTCCTTATGTACAATGGAATATCACTCAGACATGAAATCAATGTCATAAGGCTAGTAGAAGCAAGATGAGAGGATTTAGGTACGATGATTCTAAGTGAAATAAGTCACACAGAAAAAGACACTTATCATAAGCTATCACTTATAGAGGGAATGTAAAAACCGCTACACATGAACTGAATTACAAAACAGAACAGAGTCACACGTTTAGAAAACACACTATGGCTGCTTAACGGGAAAGGTGAGGTGGCGTGATGCATAAAACAAGGGTTTCAAATTCGCTCAGATACCGTTCCATACACCCAATATGTAATAGACAAGACCTACTCCTTGCTCAGTGAACTGGACTCAACACCCCCTATTCACCGCACAAGAATATATGTGACTAGTAAGAATCTTAACACCTATGTATTGATATCTGTCTGGAAGTGAGTCAAGTGGGTGTAAAGCCGCATAAACACAGCCGTGAAAAGCAGCTAAACCCCATTATAAAAATAAATTACCTTTAAAAACCCGTAAAACAAAGACAGTGAAAGAGAGAGAAATTCTTACAAAATTCGTTCAGAGGCTCTGATGCAACCTGGATTGACCATATCTAGACCCAGAGCTGGATGAGACATAAGGGTGGACACTCTTGGGGCTGAAAGGTTGGGTGAGGTTGGGTGAGCAAACGCAGACCCTTTAAAGTAATACTGCCTGGTACCCATCCCATGGGTCCCAAATCTCCAGGTTCAAGGGCATCTTCCTACATCGAAAACATGCATGAGTAACCCAGAAGATGGTACACCGTGTGATTTTGAAAGGTTTCTAATACGCACCTCATTTCTCATCTCCTTGTGCTCGGGTTCGCCTTTCCAGCTACTTTACTAGCAATCTCCCTACTTGGAGAATCAGCACCTTTAAGCTCCTGTCCCCTACAGGATGCAATTTGTCCTGAGGATGAACGGGAAGAGGGGCAACCAATGAGAGACTAGATCTATGTGTTGGGACAGGCACAGGTCACTCTATTTTCCCATCAGGAAGAAGAATTAACCACAGGCTCAGCCTGCCGCCCAGAAGCAGAATAGGGCCTGAGGCAATCCCGCGCTTTTGCGGCCAGCTCCCAAAAAAGCCAGTTGAAAAATGGAGCTCAGGGACACTGCAATTCACAAACCCACAGAGCTATAAATGATAACTCTCATCCACAAATATATTGAGGGAAGGCAACGAAGAGGATTTGAAAGCAAGGCAGAATTTCAGGAAACAGGTTTCAGGAGGTAGATTCGAATCGCCTTTAAAGCATATGAAAAGTGGCAAAACGTCGACAATGATGCCCTTGGCCAAACAGGGCGTATGCGTTTTTTCCTGAATATATTCAGGAAAAAACGCATACGCCCTGTTTGGCCAACCAAGCAACCTGGAAAGGCTAATCAGCGTTACAAAGAAGTCTCGCTTCCCATTGGTCAAAAGTGCCATGCTGCAAAAAGTGTCCAAACCAGAAATGCAGGACAGGCCATGGAGAAATGGCAGCCTTGCTACGCTGATGGGCGGGATGTAAATTGCCAACAGCCACTCTGGAAAAGTGTACGGTGTGTCCTGAAACATCGAAAAAACACAGCTTAGGGAGCATAGGGCACGTCCACTCATGGGCGTATAAATTGGGAAAACTAAAAATCAGCAAGACACAGGCACCCCAAAGTTTAGGGCTGCTCTGTTGACAAGAACCTCCACTTCATGACACCTTAAATATCCCAGGAAAGAGAAAAATGGATAAAGAAGTTGTGGTCCTTATGTACAATGGAATATCACTCAGACATGAAATCAATGTCATAAGGCTAGTAGAAGCAAGATGAGTGGATTTAGGTACGATGATCCTAAGTGAAATAAGTCACACAGAAAAAGACACTTATCATAAGGTATCACTTATAGAGGGAATGTAAAAACCGCTACACTTGAACTGAATTACAAAACAGAACAGAGTCACACGTTTAGAAAACACACTATGGCTGCTTAACGGCAAAGGTGAGGTGGGGTGATGCATAAAACAAGGGTTTCAAATTCGCTCAGATACCGTTCCATACACCCAATATGTAATAGACAAGACCTACTCCTTGCTCAGTGAACTGGACTCAACACCCCCTATTCACCGCACAAGAATATATGTGACTAGTAAGAATCTTAAAACCTATGTATTGATATCTGTCTGGAAATGAGTCAAGTGGGTGTAAAGCCGCATAAACACAGCCGTGAAAAGCAGCTAAACCCCATTATAAAAATAAATTACTTTTAAAAACCCGTAAAACAAAGACAGTGAAAGAGAGAGAAATTCTTACACAATTCGTTCAGAGGCTGTGATGCAACCTGGATTGACATATCTAGACCCACAGCTGGATGAGACATAAGGGTGGACACTCTTGGGGCTGAAAGGTTGGGTGAGGTTGGGTGAGCAAACGCAGACCCTTTAAAGTAATACTGCCTGGTACCCATCCCATGGGTCCCAAATCTCCAGGTTCAAGGGCATCTTCCTACATCGAAAACATGCATGAGGAACCCAGAAGATGGTACACCGTGTGATTTTGAAAGGTTTCTAATACGCACCTCATTTCTCATCTCCTTGTGCTCGGGTTCGCCTTTCCAGCTACTTTACTAGCAACCTCCCTACTTGGAGAATCAGCACCTTTAAGCTCCTGTTCCCTACAGGTTGCAATTTGTCCTGAGGATGAACGGGAAGAGGGGCAACCAATGAGAGACTAGATCTAAGTGTTGGGACAGGCACAGGTCACTCTATTTCCCATCAGGAAGAAGAATTAACCACAGGCTAAGCCTGCCGCCCAGAAGCAGAATAGGGCCTGAGGCAATCCCGCGCTTTTGCGGCCAGCTCCCAAAAAAGCCAGTTGAAAAATGGAGCTCAGGGACACTGCAATTCAGAAACCCGCAGAGTTATGAATGATAACTCTCATCCACAGATATATTGAGGGAAGGCAACGAAGAGGATTTGAAAGCAAGGCAGAATTGCAGGAAACAGATTTCAGGAGGTAGATTCGAATCGCCTTTAAAGCACATGAAAAGCGGCAAAACGTCGACAATGATGCCCTTGGCCAAAAAGGGCGTATGCGTTTTTTCCTGAATATATTCAGGAAAAAACGCATACGCCCTTTTTGGCCAACCAAGCAACCTGGAAAGGCAAATCAGTGCTACAAAGAAGTCTCGCTTCCCATCGGTCAAAAGTGCCATGCTGCAAAAAGTGGCAAAACCAGAAATGCAGGACAGGCCATGGAGAAATGGTAGCCTTGCTACGCTGATGGGCGGGATGTAAATTGCCAACAGCCACTCTGGAAAAGTGTACGGTGTGTCCTGAAACATCGAAAAAACACAGCTTAGGGAGCATAGGGCACGTCCACTCATGGGCGTATAAATTGGGAAAACTAAAAATCAGCAAGACACAGGCACCCCAAAGTTTAGGGCTGCTCTGTTGACAAGAACCTCCACTTCATGACACCTTAAATATCCCAGGAAAGAGAAAAATGGATAAAGAAGTTGTGGTCCTTATGTACAATGGAATATCACTCAGACATGAAATCAATGTCATAAGGCTAGTAGAAGCAAGATCAGTGGATTTAGGTACGATGATCCTAAGTGAAATAAGTCACACAGAAAAAGACACTTATCATAAGCTATCACTTATAGAGGGAATGTAAAAACCGCTACACTTGAATTGAATTACAAAACAGAACAGAGTCACACGTTTAGAAAACACACGATGGCTGCTGAGCGGGAAAGGTGAGGTGGGGTGATGCATAAAACAAGGGTTTCAAATTCGCTCAGATACCGTTCCATACACCCAATATGTAATAGACAAGACCTACTCCTTGCTCAGTGAACTGGACTCAACACCCCCTATTCACCGCACAAGAATATATGTGACTAGTAAGAATCTTAAAACCTATGTATTGATATCTGTCTGGAAGTGAGTCAAGTGGGTGTAAAGCCGCATAAACACAGCCGTGAAAAGCAGCTAAACCCCATTATAAAAATAAATTACTTTTAAAAACCCGTAAAACAAAGACAGTGA
Organism: Eschrichtius robustus; assembly: GCF_028021215.1. NCBI lineage: Eukaryota > Metazoa > Chordata > Mammalia > Artiodactyla > Eschrichtiidae > Eschrichtius > Eschrichtius robustus. The sequence continues at coordinate 318,239 of NW_027175818.1, read as the reverse complement.
AAGAGAGAGAAATTCTTACACAATTCGTTCAGAGGCTGTGATGCAACCTGGATTGACCATATCTAGACCCACAGCTGGATGAGACATAAGGGTGGACACTCTTGGGGCTGAAAGGTTGGGTGAGGTTGGGTGAGCAAACGCAGACCCTTTAAAGTAATACTGCCTGGTACCCATCCCATGGGTCCCAAATCTCCAGGTTCAAGGGCATCTTCCTACATCGAAAACATGCATGAGAAACCCAGAAGATGGTACACCGTGTGATTTTGAAAGGTTTCTAATACGCACCTCATTTCTCATCTCCTTGTGCTCGGGTTCGCCATTCCAGCTACTTTACTAGCAACCTCCCTACTTGGAGAATCAGCACCTTTAAGCTCCTGTTCCCTACAGGTTGCAATTTGTCCTGAGGATGAACGGGAAGAGGGGCAACCAATGAGAGACTAGATCTAGGTGTTCGGACAGGCACAGGTCACTCTATTTCCCATCAGGAAGAAGAATTAACCACAGGCTAAGCCTGCCGCCCAGAAGCAGAATAGGGCCTGAGGCAATCCCGCGCTTTTGCGGCCAGCTCCCGAAAAAGCCAGTTGAAAAATGGAGCTCAGGGACACTGCAATTCAGAAACCCGCAGAGTTATGAATGATAACTCTCATCCACAGATATATTGAGGGAAGGCAACGAAGAGGATTTGAAAGCAAGGCAGAATTGCAGGAAACAGATTTCAGGAGGTAGATTCGAATCGCCTTTAAAGCACATGAAAAGCAGCAAAACGTCGACAATGATGCCCTTGGCCAAAAAGGGCGTATGCGTTTTTTCCTGAATATATTCAGGAAAAAACGCATACGCCCTTTTTGGCCAACCAAGCAACCTGGAAAGGCAAATCAGTGCTACAAAGAAGTCTCGCTTCCCATCGGTCAAAAGTGCCATGCTGCAAAAAGTGGCAAAACCAGAAATGCAGGACAGGCCATGGAGAAATGGTAGCCTTGCTACGCTGATGGGCGGGATGTAAATTGCCAACAGCCACTCTGGAAAAGTGTACGGTGTGTCCTGAAACATCGAAAAAACACAGCTTAGGGAGCATAGGGCACGTCCACTCATGGGCGTATAAATTGGGAAAACTAAAAATCAGCAAGACACAGGCACCCCAAAGTTTAGGGCTGCTCTGTTGACAAGAACCTCCACTTCATGACACCTTAAATATCCCAGGAAAGAGAAAAATGGATAAAGAAGTTGTGGTCCTTATGTACAATGGAATATCACTCAGACATGAAATCAATGTCATAAGGCTAGTAGAAGCAAGATCAGTGGATTTAGGTACGATGATCCTAAGTGAAATAAGTCACACAGAAAAAGACACTTATCATAAGCTATCACTTATAGAGGGAATGTAAAAACCGCTACACTTGAATTGAATTACAAAACAGAACAGAGTCACACGTTTAGAAAACACACGATGGCTGCTGAGCGGGAAAGGTGAGGTGGGGTGAGGCATAAAACAAGGGTTTCAAATTCGCTCAGATACCGTTCCATACACCCAATATGTAATAGACAAGACCTACTCCTTGCTCAGTGAACTGGACTCAACACCCCCTATTCACCGCACAAGAATATATGTGACTAGTAAGAATCTTAAAACCTATGTATTGATATCTGTCTGGAAGTGAGTCAAGTGGGTGTAAAGCCGCATAAACACAGCCGTGAAAAGCAGCTAAACCCCATTATAAAAATAAATTACTTTTAAAAACCCGTAAAACAAAGACAGTGAAAGAGAGAGAAATTCTTACACAATTCGTTCAGAGGCTGTGATGCAACCTGGATTGACCATATCTAGACCCACAGCTGGATGAGACATAAGGGTGGACACTCTTGGGGCTGAAAGGTTGGGTGAGGTTGGGTGAGCAAACGCAGACCCTTTAAAGTAATACTGCATGGTACCCATCCCATGGGTCCCAAATCTCCAGGTTCAAGGGCATCTTCCTACATCGAAAACATGCATGAGAAAACCAGAAGATGGTACACCGTGTGATTTTGAAAGGTTTCTAATACGCACCTCATTTCTCATCTCCTTGTGCTCGGGTTCGCCTTTCCAGCTACTTTACTAGCAATCTCCCTACTTGGAGAATCAGCACCTTTAAGCTCCTGTTCCCTACAGGTTGCAATTTGTCCTGAGGATGAACGGGAAGAGGGGCAACCAATGAGAGACTAGATCTATGTGTTGGGACAGGCTCAGGTCACTCTATTTTCCCATCGGGAAGAAGAATTAACCACAGGCTCAGCCTGCCGCCCAGAAACAGAATAGGGCCTGAGGCAATCCCGCGCTTTTGCGGCCAGCTCCCAAAAAAGCCAGTTGAAAAATGGAGCTCAGGGACACTGCAATTCACAAACCCGCAGAGCTATAAATGATAACTCTCATCCACAGATATATTGAGGGAAGGCAACGAAGAGGATTTGAAAGCAAGGCAGAATTGCAGGAAACAGGTTTCAGGAGGTAGATTCGAATCGCCTTTAAAGCACATGAAAAGTGGTAAAACGTCGACAATGATGCCCTTGGCCAAACAGGGCGTATGCGTTTTTTCCTGAATATATTCAGGAAAAAACGCATACGCCCTGTTTGGCCAACCAAGCAACCTGGAAAGGCTAATCAGCGCTACAAAGAAATCTCGCTTCCCATCGGTCAAAAGGGCCATGCTGCAAAAAGTGTCAAAACCAGAAATGCAGGACAGGCCATGGAGAAATGGCAGCCTTGCTACGCTGATGGGCGGGATGTAAATTGCCAACAGCCACTCTGGAGAAGTGTACGGTGTGTCCTGAAACATCGAAAAAACACAGCTTAGGGAGCATAGGGCACGACCTCTCATGGGCGTATATATTGGGAAAACTAAAAATCAGCAAGACACAGGCACCCCAAAGTTTAGGGCTGCTCTGTTGACAAGAACCTCCACTTCATGACACCTTAAATATCCCAGGAAAGACAAAAATGGATAAAGAAGTTGTGGTCCTTATGTACAATGGAATATCACTCAGACGTGAAATCAATGTCATAAGGCTAGTAGAAGCAAGATGAGAGGATTTAGGTACGATGATTCTAAGTGAAATAAGTCACACAGAAAAAGACACTTATCATAAGCTATCACTTATAGAGGGAATGTAAAAACCGCTACACTTGAACTGAATTACAAAACAGAACAGAGTCACACGTTTAGAAAACACACTATGGCTGCTTAACGGGAAAGGTGAGGTGGCGTGATGCATAAAACAAGGGTTTCAAATTCGCTCAGATACCGTTCCATACACCCAATATGTAATAGACAAGACCTACTCCTTGCTCAGTGAACTGGACTCAACACCCCCTATTCACCGCACAAGAATATATGTGACTAGTAAGAATCTTAAAACCTATGTATTGATATCTGTCTGGAAGTGAGTCAAGTGGGTGTAAAGCCGCATAAACACAGCCGTGAAAAGCAGCTAAACCCCATTATAAAAATAAATTACTTTTAAAAACCCGTAAAACAAAGACAGTGAAAGAGAGAGAAATTCTTACACAATTCGTTCAGAGGCTGTGATGCAACCTGGATTGACCATATCTAGACCCACAGCTGGATGAGACATAAGGGTGGACACTCTTGGGGCTGAAAGGTTGGGTGAGGTTGGGTGAGCAAACGCAGACCCTTTAAAGTAATACTGCCTGGTACCCATCCCATGGGTCCCAAATCTCCAGGTTCAAGGGCATCTTCCTACATCGAAAACATGCATGAGAAACCCAGAAGATGGTACACCGTGTGATTTTGAAAGGTTTCTAATACGCACCTCATTTCTCATCTCCTTGTGCTCGGGTTCGCCATTCCAGCTACTTTACTAGCAACCTCCCTACTTGGAGAATCAGCACCTTTAAGCTCCTGTTCCCTACAGGTTGCAATTTGTCCTGAGGATGAACGGGAAGAGGGGCAACCAATGAGAGACTAGATCTAGGTGTTGGGACAGGCACAGGTCACTCTATTTCCCATCAGGAAGAAGAATTAACCACAGGCTAAGCCTGCCGCCCAGAAGCAGAATAGGGCCTGAGGCAATCCCGCGCTTTTGCGGCCAGCTCCCAAAAAAGCCAGTTGAAAAATGGAGCTCAGGGACACTGCAATTCAGAAACCCGCAGAGTTATGAATGATAACTCTCATCCACAGATATATTGAGGGAAGGCAACGAAGAGGATTTGAAAGCAAGGCAGAATTGCAGGAAACAGATTTCAGGAGGTAGATTCGAATCGCCTTTAAAGCACATGAAAAGCAGCAAAACGTCGACAATGATGCCCTTGGCCAAAAAGGGCGTATGCGTTTTTTCCTGAATATATTCAGGAAAAAACGCATACGCCCTTTTTGGCCAACCAAGCAACCTGGAAAGGCAAATCAGTGCTACAAAGAAGTCTCGCTTCCCATCGGTCAAAAGTGCCATGCTGCAAAAAGTGGCAAAACCAGAAATGCAGGACAGGCCATGGAGAAATGGTAGCCTTGCTACGCTGATGGGCGGGATGTAAATTGCCAACAGCCACTCTGGAAAAGTGTACGGTGTGTCCTGAAACATCGAAAAAACACAGCTTAGGGAGCATAGGGCACGTCCACTCATGGGCGTATAAATTGGGAAAACTAAAAATCAGCAAGACACAGGCACCCCAAAGTTTAGGGCTGCTCTGTTGACAAGAACCTCCACTTCATGACACCTTAAATATCCCAGGAAAGAGAAAAATGGATAAAGAAGTCGTGGTCCTTATGTACAATGGAATATCACTCAGACATGAAATCAATGTCATAAGGCTAGTAGAAGCAAGATCAGTGGATTTAGGTACGATGATCCTAAGTGAAATAAGTCACACAGAAAAAGACACTTATCATAAGCTATCACTTATAGAGGGAATGTAAAAACCGCTACACTTGAATTGAATTACAAAACAGAACAGAGTCACACGTTTAGAAAACACACGATGGCTGCTGAGCGGGAAAGGTGAGGTGGGGTGAGGCATAAAACAAGGGTTTCAAATTCGCTCAGATACCGTTCCATACACCCAATATGTAATAGACAAGACCTACTCCTTGCTCAGTGAACTGGACTCAACACCCCCTATTAACCGCACAAGAATATATGTGACTAGTAAGAATCTTAAAACCTATGTATTGATATCTGTCTGGAAGTGAGTCAAGTGGGTGTAAAGCCGCATAAACACAGCCGTGAAAAGCAGCTAAACCCCATTATAAAAATAAATTACTTTTAAAAACCCGTAAAACAAAGACAGTGAAAGAGAGAGAAATTCTTACACAATTCGTTCAGAGGCTGTGATGCAACCTGGATTGACCATATCTAGACCCACAGCTGGATGAGACATAAGGGTGGACACTCTTGGGGCTGAAAGGTTGGGTGAGGTTGGGTGAGCAAACGCAGACCCTTTAAAGTAATACTGCATGGTACCCATCCCATGGGTCCCAAATCTCCAGGTTCAAGGGCATCTTCCTACATCGAAAACATGCATGAGAAAACCAGAAGATGGTACACCGTGTGATTTTGAAAGGTTTCTAATACGCACCTCATTTCTCATCTCCTTGTGCTCGGGTTCGCCTTTCCAGCTACTTTACTAGCAATCTCCCTACTTGGAGAATCAGCACCTTTAAGCTCCTGTTCCCTACAGGTTGCAATTTGTCCTGAGGATGAACGGGAAGAGGGGCAACCAATGAGAGACTAGATCTATGTGTTGGGACAGGCTCAGGTCACTCTATTTTCCCATCGGGAAGAAGAATTAACCACAGGCTCAGCCTGCCGCCCAGAAACAGAATAGGGCCTGAGGCAATCCCGCGCTTTTGCGGCCAGCTCCCAAAAAAGCCAGTTGAAAAATGGAGCTCAGGGACACTGCAATTCACAAACCCGCAGAGCTATAAATGATAACTCTCATCCACAGATATATTGAGGGAAGGCAACGAAGAGGATTTGAAAGCAAGGCAGAATTGCAGGAAACAGGTTTCAGGAGGTAGATTCGAATCGCCTTTAAAGCACATGAAAAGTGGTAAAACGTCGACAATGATGCCCTTGGCCAAACAGGGCATATGCGTTTTTTCCTGAATATATTCAGGAAAAAACGCATACGCCCTGTTTGGCCAACCAAGCAACCTGGAAAGGCTAATCAGCGCTACAAAGAAATCTCGCTTCCCATCGGTCAAAAGGGCCATGCTGCAAAAAGTGTCAAAACCAGAAATGCAGGACAGGCCATGGAGAAATGGCAGCCTTGCTACGCTGATGGGCGGGATGTAAATTGCCAACAGCCACTCTGGAGAAGTGTACGGTGTGTCCTGAAACATCGAAAAAACACAGCTTAGGGAGCATAGGGCACGACCTCTCATGGGCGTATATATTGGGAAAACTAAAAATCAGCAAGACACAGGCACCCCAAAGTTTAGGGCTGCTCTGTTGACAAGAACCTCCACTTCATGACACCTTAAATATCCCAGGAAAGACAAAAATGGATAAAGAAGTTGTGGTCCTTATGTACAATGGAATATCACTCAGACGTGAAATCAATGTCATAAGGCTAGTAGAAGCAAGATGAGAGGATTTAGGTACGATGATTCTAAGTGAAATAAGTCACACAGAAAAAGACACTTATCATAAGCTATCACTTATAGAGGGAATGTAAAAACCGCTACACTTGAACTGAATTACAAAACAGAACAGAGTCACACGTTTAGAAAACACACTATGGCTGCTTAACGGGAAAGGTGAGGTGGCGTGATGCATAAAACAAGGGTTTCAAATTCGCTCAGATACCGTTCCATACACCCAATATGTAATAGACAAGACCTACTCCTTGCTCAGTGAACTGGACTCAACACCCCCTATTCACCGCACAAGAATATATGTGACTAGTAAGAATCTTAAAACCTATGTATTGATATCTGTCTGGAAGTGAGTCAAGTGGGTGTAAAGCCGCATAAACACAGCCGTGAAAAGCAGCTAAACCCCATTATAAAAATAAATTACCTTTAAAAACCCGTAAAACAAAGACAGTGAAAGAGAGAGAAATTCTTACAAAATTCGTTCAGAGGCTCTGATGCAACCTGGATTGACCATATCTAGACCCAGAGCTGGATGAGACATAAGGGTGGACACTCTTGGGGCTGAAAGGTTGGGTGAGGTTGGGTGAGCAAACGCAGACCCTTTAAAGTAATACTGCCTGGTACCCATCCCATGGGTCCCAAATCTCCAGGTTCAAGGGCATCTTCCTACATCGAAAACATGCATGAGTAACCCAGAAGATGGTACACCGTGTGATTTTGAAAGGTTTCTAATACGCACCTCATTTCTCATCTCCTTGTGCTCGGGTTCGCCTTTCCAGCTACTTTACTAGCAATCTCCCTACTTGGAGAATCAGCACCTTTAAGCTCCTGTTCCCTACAGGTTGCAATTTGTCCTGAGGATGAACGGGAAGAGGGGCAACCAATGAGAGACTAGATCTAGGTGTTGGGACAGGCACAGGTCACTCTATTTCCCATCAGGAAGAAGAATTAACCACAGGCTAAGCCTGCCGCCCAGAAGCAGAATAGGGCCTGAGGGAACCCCGCGCTTTTGCGGCCAGCTCCCAAAAAAGCCAGTTGAAAAATGGAGCTCAGGGACACTGCAATTCAGAAACCCGCAGAGTTATGAATGATAACTCTCATCCACAGATATATTGAGGGAAGGCAACGAAGAGGATTTGAAAGCAAGGCAGAATTGCAGGAAACAGATTTCAGGAGGTAGATTCGAATCGCCTTTAAAGCACATGAAAAGCGGCAAAACGTCGACAATGATGCCCTTGGCCAAAAAGGGCGTAGGCGTTTTTTCCTGAATATATTCAGGAAAAAACGCATACGCCCTTTTTGGCCAACCAAGCAACCTGGAAAGGCAAATCAGTGCTACAAAGAAGTCTCGCTTCCCATCGGTCAAAAGTGCCATGCTGCAAAAAGTGTCAAAACCAGAAATGCAGGACAGGCCATGGAGAAATGGCAGCCTTGCTACGCTGATGGGCGGGATGTAAATTGCCAACAGCCACTCTGGAGAAGTGTACGGTGTGTCCTGAAACATCGAAAAAACACAGCTTAGGGAGCATAGGGCACGTCCACTCATGGGCGTATAAATTGGGAAAACTAAAAATCAGCAAGACACAGGCACCCCAAAGTTTAGGGCTGCTCTGTTGACAAGAACCTCCACTTCATGACACCTTAAATATCCCAGGAAAGAGAAAAATGGATAAAGAAGTTGTGGTCCTTATGTACAATGGAATATCACTCAGACATGAAATCAATGTCATAAGGCTAGTAGAAGCAAGATGAGTGGATTTACGTACGACGATTCTAAGTGAAATAAGTCACACAGAAAAAGACACTTATCATAAGCTATCACTTATAGAGGGAATGTAAAAACCGCTACACTTGAACTGAATTACAAAACAGAACAGAGTCACACGTTTAGAAAACACACTATGGCTGCTTAACGGGAAAGGTGAGGTGGGGTGATGCATAAAACAAGGGTTTCAAATTCGCTCAGATACCGTTCCATACACCCAATATGTAATAGACAAGACCTACTCCTTGCTCAGTGAACTGGACTCAACACCCCCTATTCACCGCACAAGAATATATGTGACTAGTAAGAATCTTAAAACCTATGTATTGATATCTGTCTGGAAGTGAGTCAAGTGGGTGTAAAGCCGCATAAACACAGCCCTGAAAAGCAGCTAAACCCCATTATAAAAATAAATTACTTTTAAAAACCCGTAAAACAAAGACAGTGAAAGAGAGAGAAATTCTTACAAAATTCGTTCAGAGGCTGTGATGCAACCTGGATTGACCATATCTAGACCCACAGCTGGATGAGACATAAGGGTGGACACTCTTGGGAGTGAAAGGTTGGGTGAGGTTGGGTGAGGTTGGGTGAGCAAACACAGACCCTTTAAAGTAATACTGCCTGGTACCCATCCCATGGGTCCCAAATCTCCAGGTTCAAGGGCATCTTCCTACATCGAAAACATGCATGAGAAACCCAGAAGATGGTACACCGTGTGGTTTTGAAAGTTTTCTAATACGCACCTCATTTCTCATCTCCTTGTGCTCGGGTTCGCCATTCCAGCTACTTTACTAGCAATCTCCCTACTTGGAAAATCAGCACCTTTAAGCTCCTGTTCCCTACAGGTTGCAATTTGTCCTGAGGATGAACGGGAAGAGGGGCAACCAATGAGAGACTAGATCTAGGTGTTGGGACAGGCACAGGTCACTCTATTTTCCCATCAGGAAGCAGAATTAACCACAGGCTCAGCCTGCCTCCCAGAAGCAGAATAGGGCCTGAGGCAATCCCGCGCTTTTGCGGCCAGCTCCCAAAAAAGCGACTTGAAAAATGGAGCTCAGGGACACTGCAATTCACAAAGACGCAGAGTTATAAATGATAACTCTCATCCACAGATATATTGAGGGAAGGCAACGAAGAGGATTTGAAAGCAAGGCAGAATTGCAGGAAACAGATTTCAGGAGGTAGATTCGAATCGCCTTTAAAGCACATGAAAAGCGGCAAAACGTCGACAATGATGCCCTTGGCCAAAAAGGGCGTATGCGTTTTATCCTGAATATATTCAGGAAAAAACGCATACGCCCTTTTTGGTCAACCAAGCAACCTGGAAAGGCAAATCAGCGCTACAAAGAAGTCTCGCTTCCCATCGGTCAAAAGGGCAATGCTGCAAAAAGTGTCAAAACCAGAAATGCAGGACAGGCCATGGAGAAATGGCAGCCTTGCTACGCTGATGGGCGGGATGTAAATTGCCAACAGCCACTCTGGAGAAGTGTACGGTGTGTCCTGAAACATCGAAAAAACACAGCTTAGGGAGCATAGGGCACGTCCACTCATGGGCGTATAAATTGGGAAAACTAAAAATCAGCAAGACACAGGCACCCCAAAATTTAGGGCTGCTCTGTTGACAAGAACCTCCACTTCATGACACCTTAAATATCCCAGGAAAGAGAAAAATGGATAAAGAAGTTGTGGTCCTTATGTACAATGGAATATCACTCAGACATGAAATCAATGTCATAAGGCTAGTAGAAGCAAGATGAGTGGATTTAGGTACAACAATTCTAAGTGAAATTAGTCACACAGGAAAAGACACTTATCATAAGCTATCACTTATAGAGGGAATGTAAAAACCGCTACACTTGAACTGAATTACAAAAGAGAACAGAGTCACACGTTTAGAAAACACACTATGGCTGCTTAACGGGAAAGGTGAGGTGGGGTGAGGCATAAAACAAGGGTTTCAAATTCGCTCAGATACCGTTCCATACACCCAATATGTAATAGACAAGACCTACTCCTTGCTCAGTGAACTGGACTCAACACCCCCTATTCACCGCACAAGAATATATGTGACTAGTAAGAATCTTAAAACCTATGTATTGATATCTGTCTGGAAGTGAGTCAAGTGGGTGTAAAGCCGCATAAACACAGCCGTGAAAAGCAGCTAAACCCCATTATAAAAATAAATTACTTTTAAAAACCCGTAAAACAAAGACAGTGAAAGAGAGAGAAATTCTTACAAAATTCGTTCAGAGGCTGTGATGCAACCTGGATTGACCAAATCTAGACCCACAGCTGGATGAGACATAAGGGTGGACACTCTTGGGGCTGAAATGTTGGGTGAGGTTGGGTGAGCAAACGCAGACCCTTTAAAGTAATACTGCCTGGTACCCATCCCATGGGTCCCAAATCTCCAGGTTCAAGGGCATCTTCCTACATCGAAAACATGCATGAGAAACCCAGAAGATGGTACACCGTGTGATTTTGAAAGGTTTCTAATACGCACCTCATTTCTCATCTCCTTGTGCTCGGGTTCGCCTTTCCAGCTAATTTACTAGCAATCTCCCTACTTGGAGAATCAGCACCTTTAAGCTCCTGTTCCCTACAGGTTGCAATTTGTCCTGAGGATGAACGGGAAGAGGGGCAACCAATGAGAGACTAGATCTAGGTGTTGGGACAGGCACAGGTCACTCTATTTCCCATCAGGAAGAAGAATTAACCACAGGCTAAGCCTGCCGCCCAGAAGCAGAATAGGGCCTGAGGCAATCCCGCGCTTTTGCGGCCAGCTCCCAAAAAAGCCAGTTGAAAAATGGAGCTCAGGGACACTGCAATTCAGAAACCCGCAGAGTTATGAATGATAACTCTCATCCACAGATATATTGAGGGAAGGCAACGAAGAGGATTTGAAAGCAAGGCAGAATTGCAGGAAACAGATTTCAGGAGGTAGATTCGAATCGCCTTTAAAGCACATGAAAAGAGGCAAAACGTCGACAATGATGCCCTTGGCCAAAAAGGGCGTATGCGTTTTTTCCTGAATATATTCAGGAAAAAACGCATACGCCCTTTTTGGCCAACCAAGCAACCTGGAAAGGCAAATCAGCGCTACAAAGAAGTCTCGCTTCCCATGGGTCAAAAGGGCCATGCTGCAAAAAGTGTCAAAACCAGAAATGCAGGACAGGCCATGGAGAAATGGCAGCCTTGCTACGCTGATGGGCGGGATGTAAATTGCCAACAGCCACTCTGGAGAAGTGTACGGTGTGTCCTGAAACATCGAAAAAACACAGCTTAGGGAGCATAGGGCACGTCCACTCATGGGCGTATAAATTGGGAAAACTAAAAATCAGCAAGACACAGGCACCCCAAAGTTTAGGGCTGCTCTGTTGACAAGAACCTCCACTTCATGACACCTTAAATATCCAAGGAAAGAGAAAAATGGATAAAGAAGTTGAGGTCCTTATGTACAATGGAATATCACTCAGACATGAAATCAATGTCATAAGGCTAGTAGAAGCAAGATGAGTGGATTTACGTACGACGATTCTAAGTGAAATAAGTCACACAGAAAAAGACACTTATCATAAGCTATCACTTATAGAGGGAATGTAAAAACCGCTACAATTGAACTGAATTACAAAACAGAACAGAGTCACACGTTTAGAAAACACACTATGGCTGCTTAACGGGAAAGGTGAGGTGGGGTGATGCATAAAACAAGGGTTTCAAATTCGCTCACATACCGTTCCATACACCCAATATGTAATAGACAAGACCTACTCCTTGCTCAGTGAACTGGACTCAACACCCCCTATTCACCGTACAAGAATATATGTGACTAGTAAGAATCTTAAAACCTATGTATTGATATCTGTCTGGAAGTGAGTCAAGTGGGTGTAAAGCCGCATAAACACAGCCGTGAAAAGCAGCTAAACCCCATTATAAAAATAAATTACTTTTAAAAACACGTAAAACAAAGACAGTGAAAGAGAGAGAAATTCTTACAAAATTCGTTCAGAGGCTGTGATGCAACCTGGATTGGCCATATCTAGACACACAGCTGGATGAGACATAAGGGTGGACACTCTTGGGAGTGAAAGGTTGGGTGAGGTTGGGTGAGGTTGGGTGAGCAAACACAGACCCTTTAAAGTAATACTGCCTGGTACCCATCCCATGGGTCCCAAATCTCCAGGTTCAAGGGCATCTTCCTACATCAAAAACATGCATGAGAAACCCAGATGATCGTACACCGTGTGGTTTTGAAAGGTTTCTAATACGCATCTCATTTCTCATCTCCTTGTGTTCGGGTTCGCCTTTCCAGCTACTTTACTAGCAATCTCCCTACTTGGAGAATCAGCACCTTTAAGCTCCTGTTACCTACAGGTTGCACTTTGTCCTGAGGATGAAGGGGAAGAGGGGCAACCAATGAGAGACTAGATCTAGGTGTTGGGACAGGCACAGGTCACTCTATTTTCCCATCAGGAAGAAGAATTAACCACAGGCTCAGCCTGCCGCCCAGAAGCAGTATAGGGCCTGAGGCAATCCCGCGCTCTTGCGGCCAGCTCCCAAAAAAGCGAGTTGAAAAATGGAGCCCAGGGACACTGCCATTCACAAACCCGCAGAGTTATAAATGATAACTCTCGTCCACAGATATATTGAGGGAAGGCAATGAAGAGGATTTGAAAGCAAGGCAGAATTGCAGGAAACAGGTTTCAGGAGGTAGATTCGAATCGCCTTTAAAGCACATGAAAAGTCGCAAAACGTCGACAACGATGCCCTTGGCCAAAAAGGGCGTATGCGTTTTTTCCTGAATATATTCAGGAAAAAACGCATACGCCCTTTTTGGCCAACCAAGCAACCTGGAAAGGCAAATCAGCGCTACAAAGTAGTCTCGCTTCCCATCGGTCAAAAGGGCCATGCTGCAAAAAGTGTCAAAACCAGAAATGCAGGACAGGCCATGGAGAAATGGCAGCCTTGCTACGCTGATGGGCGGGATGTAAATTGCCAACAGCCACTCTGGAGAAGTGTACGGTGTGTCCTGAAACATCTAAAACACACAGCTTAGGGAGCATAGGGTACGTCCACTCATGGGCGTATAAATTGGGAAAACTAAAAATCAGCAAGACACAGGCACCCCAAAGTTTAGGGCTGCTCTGTTGACAAGAACCTCCACTTCATGACACCTTAAATATCCCAGGAAAGAGAAAAATGGATAAAGAAGTTGTGGTCCTTATGTACAATGGAATATCACTCAGACATGAAATCAATGTCATAAGGCTACTAGAAGCAAGATGAGTGGATATAGGTACGACGATTCTAAGTGAAATGAGTCACACAGAAAAAGACACTTATCATAAGTTATCACTTATAGAGGGAATGTAAAAACCGCTACACTTGAACTGAATTACAAAACAGAACAGAGTCACACGTTTAGAAAACACACTATGGCTGCTTAACGGGAAAGGTGAGGTGGGGTGATGCATAAAACAAGGGTTTCAAATTCGCTCAGATACCGTTCCATACACCCAATATGTAATAGACAAGACCTACTCCTTGCTCAGTGAACTGGACTCAACACCCCCTATTCACGGCACAAGAATATATGTGACTAGTAAGAATCTTAAAACCTATGTATTGATATCTGTCTGGAAGTGAGGCAATTGGGTGTAAAGCCGCATAAACACAGCCGTGAAAAGCAGCTAAACCCCATTATAAAAATAAATTACTTTTAAAAACCCATAAAACAAAGACAGTGAAAGAGAGAAATTCTTCCAAAATTCGTTCAGGGGCTGTGATGCAACCTGGATTGACCATATCTAGACCCACAGCTGGATGAGACATAACGGTGGACACTCTTGGGGCTGAGAGGTTTGGTTAGGTTGGGTGAGCAAACGCAGAACCTTTAAAGTAATACTGCGTGGTACGCATCCCATGGGTCCCAAATCTCCAGGTTCAAGGGCATCTTCCGACATCGAAAACATACATGAGAAACCCAGAAGATGGTACACCGTGTGATTTTGAAAGGTTTCTAAAACGCACCTCATTTCTCATCTCCTTGTGCTCGGGTTCGCCATTCCAGGTACTTTACTAGCAATCTCCCTACTTGGAGAATCAGCACCTTTAACCTCCTGTTCCCTACAGGTTGCAATTTGTCCTGAGGATGAACGGGAAGAGGGGCAACCAATGAGAGACTAGATCTAGGTGCTGGGACAGGCACAGGTCACTCTATTTTCCCATCAGGAAGAAGAATTAACCACAGGCTCAACCTGCCGCCCAGAAGCAGAATAGGGCCTGAGGCAATCCCGCGCTCTTGCGGCCAGCTCCCAAAAAAGCGAGTTGCAAAATGGAGCCCAGGGACACTGCCTTTCACAAACCCGCAGAGTTATAAATGATAACTCTCGTCCACAAATATATTGAGGGAAGGCAATGAAGAGGATTTGAAAGCAAGGCAGAATTGCAGGAAACAGGTTTCAGGAGGTAGATTCGAATCGCCTTTAAAGCACATGAAAAGTCGCAAAACGTCGACAATGATGCCCTTGGCCAAAAAGGGCGTATGCGTTTTTTCCTGAATATATTCAGGAAAAAACGCATACGCCCTGTTTGGCCAACCAAGCAACCTGGAAAGGCTAATCAGCGCTACAAAGTAGTCTCGCTTCCCATCGGTCAAAAGGGCCATGCTGCAAAAAGTGTCAAAACCAGAAATGCAGGACAGGCCATGGAGAAATGGCAGCCTTGCTACGCTGATGGGCGGGATGTAAATTGCCAACAGCCACTCTGAAGAAGTGTACGGTGTGTCCTGAAACATCTAAAACACACAGCTTAGGGAGCATAGGGCACGTCCACTCATGGGCGTATAAATTGGGAAAATTAAAAATCAGCAAGACACAGGCACCCCAAAGTTTAGGGCTGCTCTGTTGACAAGAACCTCCACTTCATGACACCTTAAATATCCCAGGAAAGAGAAAAATGGATAAAGAAGTTGTGGTCCTTATGTACAATGGAATATCACGCAGACATGAAATCAATATCATAAGGCTAGAAGAAGCAAGATGAGTGGACTTAGGTACGATGATTCTACGTGAAATAAGTCACACAGAAAAAGACACTTATCATAAGCTATCACTTATAGAGGGAATGTAAAAACCGCTACACTTGAACTGAGTTACAAAACAGAACAGAGTCACACGTTTAGAAAACACACTATGGCTGCTTAACGGGAAAGGTGAGGTGGGGTGATGCATAAAACAAGGGTTTCAAATTCGCTCAGATACCGTTCCATACACCCAATATGTAATAGAAAAGACCGACTCATTGCTCAGTGAACTGGACTCAACACCCCCTATTCACCGCACAAGAATATATGTGACTAGTAAGAATCTTAAAACCTATGTATTGATATCTGTCTGGAAGTGAGTCAAGTGGGTGTAAAGCCGCATAAACACAGCCGTGAAAAGCAGCTAAACCCCATTATAAAAATAAATTACTTTTAAAAACCCGTAAAACAAAGACAGTGAAAGAGAGAGAAATTCTTACAAAATTCGTTCAGAGGCTGTGATGCAACCTGGATTGACCATATCTAGACCCAAAGCTGGATGAGTCATAAGGGTGGACACACTTGGGGCTGAGAGGTTGGGAGAGGTTGGGTGAGCAAACACAGACCCTTTAAAGTAATACTGCGTGGTACCCATCCCATGGGTCCCAAATCTCCAGGTTCAAGGGCATCTTCCTACATCGAAAACATGAATGAGAAACCCAGAAGATGGTACACCATGTGATTTTGAAAGGTTTCTAAAACGCACCTCATTTCTCATCTCCTTGTGTTCGGGTTCGCCATTCCAGCTACTTTACTAGCAATCTCCCTACTTGGAGAATCAGCACCTTTAACCTCCTGTTCCGTACAGGTTGCAATTTGTCCTGAGGATGAAAGGGAAGAGGGGCAACCAATGAGAGACTAGATCTAGGTGTTGGGACAGGCACAGGTCACTCTATTTTCCCATCAGGAAGAAGAATTAACCACAGGCTCAGCCTACCGCCGGGAACCAGAATAGGGCCTTAGGCAATCCCGTGCGTTTGCGGCCAGCTCCCAAAAAAGACAGTTGAAAAATGGAGCTCAGGGGCACTGCAATTCACAAACCTGCTGAGTTATAAATGATAACTCTCGTCCAAAAATATATTGAGGGAAGGCAACGAAGAGGATTTGAAAGAAAGGCAGAATTGCAGGAAACAGATTTCAGGAGGTAGATTCGAATCGCCTTTAAAGCACATGAAAGGTGGCAAAACGTCGACAATGATGACCTTGGCCAAAAAGAGTGTATGCGTTTTTTCCTGAATATATTCAGGAAAAAACGCATACGCCCTTTTTGGCCAACCAAGCAACCTGGAAAGGCAAATCAGCGCTACAAAGAAGTCTCGCTTCCCATCGGTCAAAAGGGCCATGCTGCAAAAATTTTCAAAACCAGAAATGCAGGACAGGCCATGGAGAAATGGCAGCCTTGCTACGCTGATGGGAGGGATGTAAATTGCCAACAGCCACACTGGAGAAGTGTACGGTGTGTCCTGAAACTTCGAAAAAACACAGCTTAGGGAGCATAGGGCACGTCCACTCATGGTCGTATAAATTGGGAAAACTAAAAATCAGCAAGACACAGGCACCCCAATGATTAGGGCTGCTCTGTTGACAAGAACCTCCACTTCATGACACCTTAAATATCCCAAGAAAGAAAAAAATGGATAAAGAAGTTGTGGTCCTTATGTAAAATGGAATATCACTCAGACATGAAATCAATGTCATAAGGCTAGTAGAAGCAAGATGAGTGGATTTAGGAACGACGATTCTAAGTGAAATAAGTCACACAGAAAAAGACACTTATCATAAGCTATCACTTATAGAGGGAATGTAAAAACCGCTACACTTGAACTGAATTACAAAACAGAACAGAGTCACACGTTTAGAAAACACACTATGGCTGCTTAACGGGAAAGGTGAGGTGGGGTGATGCATAAAACAAGGGTTTCAAATTCGCTCACATACCGTTCCATACACCCAATATGTAATAGACAAGACCTACTCCTTGCTCAGTGAACTGGACACAACACCCCCTATTCACCGCACAAGAATATATCTGACTAGTAAGAATCGTAAAACCTATGTATTGATATCTCTCTGGAAGTGAGTCAAGTGGGTGTAAAGCCGCATCAACACAGCCGTGAAAGGCCGCTAAACCCCATTATAAAAATAAATTACTTTTAAAAACCCGTAAAACAAAGACAGTGAAAGAGAGAGAAATTCTTCCAAAATTCGGTCAGGGGCTGTGATGCAACCTGGATTGACCATATCTAGACACACAGCTGGATGAGACATAAGGGTGGACACTCTTGGGGCTGAGAGGTTGGGTGAGGTTGGGTGAGCAAACGCACAACCTTTAAAGTAATACTGCGTGGTACGCATCCCATGGGTCCCAAATCTCCAGGTTCAAGGGCATCTTCCTACATCGAAAACATACATGAGAAACCCAGAAGATGGTACACCGTGTGATTTTGAAAGGTTTCTAATACGCACCTCATTTCTCATCTCCTTGTGCTCGGGTTCGCCATTCCAGGTACTTTACTAGCAATCTCCCTACTTGGAGAATCAACACCTTTAACCTCCTGTTCCCTACAGGTTGCAATTTGTCCTGAGGATGAACGGGAAGAGGGGCAACCAATGAGAGACTAGATCTAGGTGTTGGGACAGGCACAGGTCACTCTATTTTCCCATCAGGAAGAAGAATTAACCACAGGCTCAGCCTGCCGCCCAGAAGCAGAATAGGGCCTGAGGCAATCCCGCGCTCTTGCGGCCAGCTCCCAAAAAAGCGAGTTGCAAAATGGAGCCCAGGGACACTGCCTTTCACAAACCCGCAGAGTTATAAATGATAACACTCATCCACAAATATATTGAGGGAAGGCAATGAAGAGGATTTGAAAGCAAGGCAGAATTGCAGGAAACAGGTTTCAGGAGGTAGATTCGAATCGCCTTTAAAGCACATGAAAAGTCGCAAAACGTCGACAATGATGCCCTTGGCCAAAAAGGGCGTATGCGTTTTTTCCTGAATATATTCAGGAAAAAACGCATACGCCCTTTTTGGCCAACCAAGCAACCTGGAAAGGCAAATCAGCGCTACAAAGTAGTCTCGCTTCCCATCGGTCAAAAGGGCCATGCTGCAAAAAGTGTCAAAACCAGAAATGCAGGACAGGCCATGGAGAAATGGCAGCCTTGCTACGCTGATGGGCGGGATGTAAATTGCCAACAGCCACTCTGAAGAAGTGTACGGTGTGTCCTGAAACATCTAAAACACACAGCTTAGGGAGCATAGGGCACGTCCTCTCATGGGCGTATAAATTGGGAAAACTAAAAATCAGCAAGACACAGGCACCCCAAATTTTAGGGCTGCTCTGTTGACAAGAACCTCCACTTCATGACACCTTAAATATCCCAGGAAAGAGAAAAATGGATAAAGAACTTGTGGTCCTTATGTACAATGGAATATCACGCAGACATGAAATCAATATCATAAGGCTAGAAGAAGCAAGATGAGTGGACTTAGGTACGATGATTCTAAGTGAAATAAGTCACACAGAAAAAGACACTTATCATAAGCTATCACTTATAGAGGGAATGTAAAAACCGCTACACTTGAACTGAGTTACAAAACAGAACAGAGTCACACGTTTAGAAAACACACTATGGCTGCTTAACGGGAAAGGTGAGGTGGGGTGATGCATAAAACAAGGGTTTCAAATTCGCTCACATACCGTTCCATACACCCAATATGTAATAGAAAAGACCGACTCCTTGCTCAGTGAACTGGACTCAACACCCCCTATACACCACACAAGAATATATGTGACTAGTAAGAATCTTAAAACCTATGTATTGATATCTGTCTGGAAGTGAGTCAAGTGGGTGTAAAGCCGCATAAACACAGCCGTGAAAAGCAGCTAAACCCCATTATAAAAATAAATTACTTTTAAAAACCCGTAAAACAAAGACAGTGAAAGAGAGAGAAATTCTTACAAAATTCGTTCAGAGGCTGTGATGCAACCTGGATTGAACATATCTAGACCCACAGCTGGATGAGACATAAGGGTGGACACACTTGGGGCTGAGAGGTTGGGTGAGGTTGGGTGAGCAAACACAGACCCTTTAAAGTAATACTGCGTGGTACCCATCCCATGGGTCCCAAATCTCCAGGTTCAAGGGCATCTTCCTACATCGAAAACATGCATGAGAAACCCAGAAAATGGTACACCGTGTGATTTTGAAAGGTTTCTAAAACGCACCTCATTTCTCATCTCCTTGTGCTCGGGTTCGCCATTCCAGGTACGTTACTAGCAATCTCCCTACTTGGAGAATCAGCACCTTTAACCTCCTGTTCCCTACAGGTTGCAATTTGTCCTGAGGATGAACGGGAAGAGGGGCAACCAATGAGAGACTAGCTCTAGGTGTTGGGACAGGCACAGGTCACTCTATTTTCCCATCAGGAAGAAGAATTAACCACAGGCTCAGCCTGCCGCCCAGAAGCAGAATAGGGCCTGAGGCAATCCCGCGCTCTTACGGCCAGCTCCCAAAAAAGCGAGTTGAAAAATGGAGCCCAGGGACACTGCCATTCACAAACCCGCAGAGTTATAAATGATAACTCTCGTCCACAAATATATTGAGGGAAGGCAACGAAGAGGATTTGAAAGCAAGGCAGAATTGCAGGAAACAGGTTTCAGGAGGTAGATTCGAATCGCCTTTAAAGCACATTAAAAGTCGCAAAACTTCGACAATGATGCCCTTGGCCAAAAAGGGCGTATGCGTTTTTTCCTGAATATATTCAGGAAAAAACGCATACGCCCTTTTTGGCCAACCAAGCAACCTGGAAAGGCAAATCAGCGCTACAAAGTAGTCTCGCTTCCCATCGGTCAAAAGGGCCATGCTGCAAAAAGTGTCAAAACCAGAAATGCAGGATAGGCCATGGAGAAATGGCAGCCTTGCTACGCTGAGGGGCGGGATGTAAATTGCCAACAGCCACTCTGGAGAAGTGTACGGTGTGTCCTGAAACATCTAAAACACACAGCTTAGGGAGCATAGGGCACGTCCACTCATGGGCGTATAAATTGGGAAAACTAAAAATCAGCAAGACACAGGCACCCCAAAGTTTAGGGCTGCTCTGTTGACAAGAACCTCCACTTCATGACACCTTAAATATCCCAGGAACGAGAAAAATGGATAAAGAAGTTGTGGTCCTTATGTACAATGGAATATCACTCAGACATGAAATCAATATCATAAGGCTAGAAGAAGCAAGATGAGTGGACTTAGGTACGATGATTCTACGTGAAATAAGTAACACAGAAAAAGACACTTATCATAAGCTATCACTTATAGAGGGAATGTAAAAACCGCTACACTTGAACTGAGTTACAAAACAGAACAGAGTCACACGTTTAGAAAACACACTATGGCTGCTTAACGGGAAAGGTGAGGTGGGGTGATGCATAAAACAAGGGTTTCAAATTCGCTCAGATACCGTTCCATACACCCAATATGTAATAGAAAAGACCGACTCATTGCTCAGTGAACTGGACTCAACACCCCCTATTCACCGCACAAGAATATATGTGACTAGTAAGAATCTTAAAACCTATGTATTGATATCTGTCTGGAAGTGAGTCAAGTGGGTGTAAAGCCGCATAAACACAGCCGTGAAAAGCAGCTAAACCCCATTATAAAAATAAATTACTTTTAAAAACCCGTAAAACAAAGACAGTGAAAGAGAGAGAAATTCTTACAAAATTCGTTCAGAGGCTGTGATGCAACCTGGATTGAACATATCTAGACCCACAGCTGGATGAGACATAAGGGTGGACACACTTGGGGCTGAGAGGTTGGGTGAGGTTGGGTGAGCAAACACAGACCCTTTAAAGTAATACTGCGTGGTACCCATCCCATGGGTCCCAAATCTCCAGGTTCAAGGGCATCTTCCTACATCGAAAACATGCATGAGAAACCCAGAAAATGGTACACCGTGTGATTTTGAAAGGTTTCTAAAACGCACCTCATTTCTCATCTCCTTGTGCTCGGGTTCGCCATTCCAGGTACGTTACTAGCAATCTCCCTACTTGGAGAATCAGCACCTTTAACCTCCTGTTCCCTACAGGTTGCAATTTGTCCTGAGGATGAACGGGAAGAGGGGCAACCAATGAGAGACTAGCTCTAGGTGTTGGGACAGGCACAGGTCACTCTATTTTCCCATCAGGAAGAAGAATTAACCACAGGCTCAGCCTGCCGCCCAGAAGCAGAATAGGGCCTGAGGCAATCCCGCGCTCTTACGGCCAGCTCCCAAAAAAGCGAGTTGAAAAATGGAGCCCAGGGACACTGCCATTCACAAACCCGCAGAGTTATAAATGATAACTCTCGTCCACAAATATATTGAGGGAAGGCAACGAAGAGGATTTGAAAGCAAGGCAGAATTGCAGGAAACAGGTTTCAGGAGGTAGATTCGAATCGCCTTTAAAGCACATTAAAAGTCGCAAAACGTCGACAATGATGCCCTTGGCCAAAAAGGGCGTATGCGTTTTTTCCTGAATATATTCAGGAAAAAACGCATACGCCCTTTTTGGCCAACCAAGCAACCTGGAAAGGCAAATCAGCGCTACAAAGTAGTCTCGCTTCCCATCGGTCAAAAGGGCCATGCTGCAAAAAGTGTCAAAACCAGAAATGCAGGATAGGCCATGGAGAAATGGCAGCCTTGCTACGCTGAGGGGCGGGATGTAAATTGCCAACAGCCACTCTGGAGAAGTGTACGGTGTGTCCTGAAACATCTAAAACACACAGCTTAGGGAGCATAGGGCACGTCCACTCATGGGCGTATAAATTGGGAAAACTAAAAATCAGCAAGACACAGGCACCCCAAAGTTTAGGGCTGCTCTGTTGACAAGAACCTCCACTTCATGACACCTTAAATATCCCAGGAACGAGAAAAATGGATAAAGAAGTTGTGGTCCTTATGTACAATGGAATATCACTCAGACATGAAATCAATATCATAAGGCTAGAAGAAGCAAGATGAGTGGACTTAGGTACGATGATTCTACGTGAAATAAGTAACACAGAAAAAGACACTTATCATAAGCTATCACTTATAGAGGGAATGTAAAAACCGCTACACTTGAACTGAGTTACAAAACAGAACAGAGTCACACGTTTAGAAAACACACTATGGCTGCTTAACGGGAAAGGTGAGGTGGGGTGATGCATAAAACAAGGGTTTCAAATTCGCTCAGCTACCGTTCCATACACCCAATATGTAATAGAAAAGACCGACTCATTGCTCAGTGAACTGGACTCAACACCCCCTATTCACCGCACAAGAATATATGTGACTAGTAAGAATCTTAAAACCTATGTATTGATATCTGTCTGGAAGTGAGTCAAGTGGGTGTAAAGCCGCATAAACACAGCCGTGAAAAGCAGCTAAACCCCATTATAAAAATAAATTACTTTTAAAAACCCGTAAAACAAAGACAGTGAAAGAGAGAGAAATTCTTACAAAATTCGTTCAGAGGCTGTGATGCAACCTGGATTGACCATATCTAGACCCACAGCTGGATGAGTCATAAGGGTGGACACACTTGGGGCTGAGAGGTTGGGTGAGGTTGGGTGAGCAAACACAGACCCTTTAAAGTAATACTGCGTGGTACCCATCCCATGGGTCCCAAATCTCCAGGTTCAAGGGCATCTTCCTACATCGAAAACATACATGAGAAACCCAGAAGATGGTACACCGTGTGATTTTGAAAGGTTTCTAAAACGCACCTCATTTCTCAT
This sequence comes from Eschrichtius robustus, assembly GCF_028021215.1. NCBI lineage: Eukaryota > Metazoa > Chordata > Mammalia > Artiodactyla > Eschrichtiidae > Eschrichtius > Eschrichtius robustus. Next base: position 295,048 of record NW_027175818.1, on the reverse strand, counting down.
CTCCTTGTGCTCGGGTTCGCCATTCCAGGTACTTTACTAGCAATCTCCCTACTTGGAGAATCAGCACCTTTAACCTCCTGTTCCCTACAGGTTGCAATTTGTCCTGAGGATGAACGGGAAGAGGGGCAACCAATGAGAGACTAGATCTAGGTGTTGGGACAGGCACAGGTCACTCTATTTTCCCATCAGGAAGAAGAATTAACCACAGGCTCAGCCTGCCGCCCAGAAGCAGAATAGGGCCTGAGGCAATCACGCGCTCTTGCGGCCAGCTCCCAAAAAAGCGAGTTGCAAAATGGAGCCCAGGGACACTGCCTTTCACAAACCCGCAGAGTTATAAATTATAACTCTCGTCCACAAATATATTGAGGGAAGGCAATGAAGAGGATTTGAAAGCAAGGCAGAATTGCAGGAAACAGGTTTCAGGAGGTAGATACGAATCGCCTTTAAAGCACATGAAAAGTCGCAAAACGTCGACAATGATGCCCTTGGCCAAAAAGGGCGTATGCGTTTTTTCCTGAATATATTCAGGAAAAAACGCATACGCCCTTTTTGGCCAACCAAGCAACCTGGAAAGGCAAATCAGCGCTACAAAGTAGTCTCGCTTCCCATCGGTCAAAAGGGCCATGCTGCAAAAAGTGTCAAAACCAGAAATGCAGGATAGGCCATGGAGAAATGGCAGCCTTGCTACGCTGAGGGGCGGGATGTAAATTGCCAACAGCCACTCTGGAGAAGTGTACGGTGTGTCCTGAAACATCTAAAACACACAGCTTAGGGAGCATAGGGCACGTCCACTCATGGGCGTATAAATTGGGAAAACTAAAAATCAGCAAGACACAGGCACCCCAAAGTTTAGGGCTGCTCTGTTGACAAGAACCTCCACTTCATGACACCTTAAATATCCCAGGAAAGAGAAAAATGGATAAAGAAGTTGTGGTCCTTATGTACAATGGAATATCACGCAGACATGAAATCAATATCATAAGGCTAGAAGAAGCAAGATGAGTGGACTTAGGTACGATGATTCTAAGTGAAATAAGTAACACAGAAAAAGACACTTATCATAAGCTATCACTTATAGAGGGAATGTAAAAACCGCTACACTTGAACTGAGTTACAAAACAGAACAGAGTCACACGTTTAGAAAACACACTATGGCTGCTTAACGGGAAAGGTGAGGTGGGGTGATGCATAAAACAAGGGTTTCAAATTCGCTCAGATACCGTTCCATACACCCAATATGTAATAGAAAAGACCGACTCATTGCTCAGTGAACTGGACTCAACACCCCCTATTCACCGCACAAGAATATATGTGACTAGTAAGAATCTTAAAACCTATGTATTGATATCTGTCTGGAAGTGAGTCAAGTGGGTGTAAAGCCGCATAAACACAGCCGTGAAAAGCAGCTAAACCCCATTATAAAAATAAATTACTTTTAAAAACCCGTAAAACAAAGACAGTGAAAGAGAGAGAAATAATTACAAAATTCGTTCAGAGGCTGTGATGCAACCTGGATTGACCATATCTAGACCCACAGCTGGATGAGTCATAAGGGTGGACACACTTGGGGCTGAGAGGTTGGGTGAGGTTGGGTGAGCAAACACAGACCCTTTAAAGTAATACTGCGTGGTACCCATCCCATGGGTCCCAAATCTCCAGGTTCAAGGGCATCTTCCTACATCGAAAACATACATGAGAAACCCAGAAGATGGTACACCGTGTGATTTTGAAAGGTTTCTAAAACGCACCTCATTTCTCATCTCCTTGTGCTCGGGTTCGCCATTCCAGGTACTTTACTAGCAATCTCCCTACTTGGAGAATCAGCACCTTTAACCTCCTGTTCCCTACAGGTTGCAATTTGTCCTGAGGATGAACGGGAAGAGTGGCAACCAATGAGAGACTAGATCTAGGTTTGGGACAGGCACAGGTCACTCTATTTTCCCATCAGGAAGAAGAATTAACCACAGGCTCAGCCTGCCGCCCAGAAGCAGAATAGGGCCTGAGGCAATCCCGCGCTCTTGCGGCCAGCTCCCAAAAAAGCGAGTTGCAAAATGGAGCCCAGGGACACTGCCTTTCACAAACCCGCAGAGTTATAAATGATAACTCTCGTCCACAAATATATTGAGGGAAGGCAACGAAGAGGATTTGAAAGCAAGGCAGAATTGCAGGAAACAGGTTTCAGGAGGTAGATTCGAATCGCCTTTAAAGCACATGAAAAGTCGCAAAACGTCGACAATGATGCCCTTGGCCAAAAAGGGCGTATGCGTTTTTTCCTGAATATATTCAGGAAAAAACGCATACGCACTTTTTGGCCAACCAAGCAACCTGGAAAGGCAAATCAGCGCTACAAAGTAGTCTCGCTTCCCATCGGTCAAAAGGGCAATGCTGCAAAAAGTGTCAAAACCAGAAATGCAGGACAGGCCATGGAGAAATTGCAGCCTTGCTACGCTGATGGGCGGGATGTAAATTGCCAACAGCCACTCTGAAGAAGTGTACGGTGTGTCCTGAAACATCTAAAACACACAGCTTAGGGAGCATAGGGCACGTCCTCTCATGGGCTTATAAATTGGGAAAACTAAAAATCAGCAAGACACAGGCACCCCAAAGTTTAGGGCTGCTCTGTTGACAAGATACTCCACTTCATGACACCTTAAATATCCCAGGAAAGAGAAAAATGGATAAAGAAGTTGTGGTCCTTATGTACAATGGAATATTACGCAGACATGAAATCAATATCATAAGGCTAGAAGAAGCAAGATGAGTGGACTTAGGTACGATGATTCTAAGTGAAATAAGTCACACAGAAAAAGACACTTATCATAAGCTATCACTTATAGAGGGAATGTAAAAACCGCTACACTTGAACTGAGTTACAAAACAGAACAGAGTCACACGTTTAGAAAACACACTATGGCTGCTTAACGGGAAAGGTGAGGTGGGGTGATGCATAAAACAAGGGTTTCAAATTCGCTCACATACCGTTCCATACACCCAATATGTAATAGAAAAGACCGACTCCTTGCTCAGTGAACTGGACTCAACACCCCCTATACACCACACAAGAATATATGTGACTAGTAAGAATCTTAAAACCTATGTATTGATATCTGTCTGGAAGTGAGTCAAGTGGGTGTAAAGCCGCATAAACACAGCCGTGAAAAGCAGCTAAACCCCATTATAAAAATAAATTACTTTTAAAAACCCGTAAAACAAAGACAGTGAAAGAGAGAGAAATTCTTACAAAATTCGTTCAGAGGCTGTGATGCAACCTGGATTGAACATATCTAGACCCACAGCTGGATGAGACATAAGGGTGGACACACTTGGGGCTGAGAGGTTGGGTGAGGTTGGGTGAGCAAACACAGACCCTTTAAAGTAATACTGCGTGGTACCCATCCCATGGGTCCCAAATCTCCAGGTTCAAGGGCATCTTCCTACATCGAAAACATGCATGAGAAACCCAGAAGATGGTACACCGTGTGATTTTGAAAGGTTTCTAAAACGCACCTCATTTCTCATCTCCTTGTGCTCGGGTTCGCCATTCCAGGTACGTTACTAGCAATCTCCCTACTTGGAGAATCAGCACCTTTAACCTCCTGTTCCCTACAGGTTGCAATTTGTCCTGAGGATGAACGGGAAGAGTGGCAACCAATGAGAGACTAGATCTAGGTGTTGGGACAGGCACAGGTCACTCTATTTTCCCATCAGGAAGAAGAATTAACCACAGGCTCAGCCTGCCGCCCAGAAGCAGAATAGGGCCTGAGGCAATCCCGCGCTCTTACGGCCAGCTCCCAAAAAAGCGAGTTGAAAAATGGAGCCCAGGGACACTGCCATTCACAAACCCGCAGAGTTATAAATGATAACTCTCGTCCACAAATATATTGAGGGAAGGCAACGAAGAGGATTTGAAAGCAAGGCAGAATTGCAGGAAACAGGTTTCAGGAGGTAGATTCGAATCGCCTTTAAAGCACATGAAAAGTCGCAAAACGTCGACAATGATGCCCTTGGCCAAAAAGGGCGTATGCGTTTTTTCCTGAATATATTCAGGAAAAAACGCATACGCCCTTTTTGGCCAACCAAGCAACCTGGAAAGGCAAATCAGCGCTACAAAGTAGTCTCGCTTCCCATCGGTCAAAAGGGCCATGCTGCAAAAAGTGTCAAAACCAGAAATGCAGGATAGGCCATGGAGAAATGGCAGCCTTGCTACGCTGAGGGGCGGGATGTAAATTGCCAACAGCCACTCTGGAGAAGTGTACGGTGTGTCCTGAAACATCTAAAACACACAGCTTAGGGAGCATAGGGCACGTCCACTCATGGGCGTATAAATTGGGAAAACTAAAAATCAGCAAGACACAGGCACCCCAAAGTTTAGGGCTGCTCTGTTGACAAGAACCTCCACTTCATGACACCTTAAATATCCCAGGAACGAGAAAAATGGATAAAGAAGTTGTGGTCCTTATGTACAATGGAATATCACTCAGACATGAAATCAATATCATAAGGCTAGAAGAAGCAAGATGAGTGGACTTAGGTACGATGATTCTACGTGAAATAAGTAACACAGAAAAAGACACTTATCATAAGCTATCACTTATAGAGGGAATGTAAAAACCGCTACACTTGAACTGAGTTACAAAACAGAACAGAGTCACACGTTTAGAAAACACACTATGGCTGCTTAACGGGAAAGGTGAGGTGGGGTGATGCATAAAACAAGGGTTTCAAATTCGCTCACATACCGTTCCATACACCCAATATGTAATAGAAAAGACCGACTCCTTGCTCAGTGAACTGGACTCAACACCCCCTATACACCACACAAGAATATATGTGACTAGTAAGAATCTTAAAACCTATGTATTGATATCTGTCTGGAAGTGAGTCAAGTGGGTGTAAAGCCGCATAAACACAGCCGTGAAAAGCAGCTAAACCCCATTATAAAAATAAATTACTTTTAAAAACCCGTAAAACAAAGACAGTGAAAGAGAGAGAAATTCTTACAAAATTCGTTCAGAGGCTGTGATGCAACCTGGATTGAACATATCTAGACCCACAGCTGGATGAGACATAAGGGTGGACACACTTGGGGCTGAGAGGTTGGGTGAGGTTGGGTGAGCAAACACAGACCCTTTAAAGTAATACTGCGTGGTACCCATCCCATGGGTCCCAAATCTCCAGGTTCAAGGGCATCTTCCTACATCGAAAACATGCATGAGAAACCCAGAAGATGGTACACCGTGTGATTTTGAAAGGTTTCTAAAACGCACCTCATTTCTCATCTCCTTGTGCTCGGGTTCGCCATTCCAGGTACGTTACTAGCAATCTCCCTACTTGGAGAATCAGCACCTTTAACCTCCTGTTCCCTACAGGTTGCAATTTGTCCTGAGGATGAACGGGAAGAGTGGCAACCAATGAGAGACTAGATCTAGGTGTTGGGACAGGCACAGGTCACTCTATTTTCCCATCAGGAAGAAGAATTAACCACAGGCTCAGCCTGCCGCCCAGAAGCAGAATAGGGCCTGAGGCAATCCCGCGCTCTTACGGCCAGCTCCCAAAAAAGCGAGTTGAAAAATGGAGCCCAGGGACACTGCCATTCACAAACCCGCAGAGTTATAAATGATAACTCTCGTCCACAAATATATTGAGGGAAGGCAACGAAGAGGATTTGAAAGCAAGGCAGAATTGCAGGAAACAGGTTTCAGGAGGTAGATTCGAATCGCCTTTAAAGCACATGAAAAGTCGCAAAACGTCGACAATGATGCCCTTGGCCAAAAAGGGCGTATGCGTTTTTTCCTGAATATATTCAGGAAAAAACGCATACGCCCTTTTTGGCCAACCAAGCAACCTGGAAAGGCAAATCAGCGCTACAAAGTAGTCTCGCTTCCCATCGGTCAAAAGGGCCATGCTGCAAAAAGTGTCAAAACCAGAAATGCAGGATAGGCCATGGAGAAATGGCAGCCTTGCTACGCTGAGGGGCGGGATGTAAATTGCCAACAGCCACTCTGGAGAAGTGTACGGTGTGTCCTGAAACATCTAAAACACACAGCTTAGGGAGCATAGGGCACGTCCACTCATGGGCGTATAAATTGGGAAAACTAAAAATCAGCAAGACACAGGAACCCCAAAGTTTAGGGCTGCTCTGTTGACAAGAACCTCCACTTCATGACACCTTAAATATCCCAGGAACGAGAAAAATGGATAAAGAAGTTGTGGTCCTTATGTACAATGGAATATCACTCAGACATGAAATCAATATCATAAGGCTAGAAGAAGCAAGATGAGTGGACTTAGGTACGATGATTCTACGTGAAATAAGTAACACAGAAAAAGACACTTATCATAAGCTATCACTTATAGAGGGAATGTAAAAACCGCTACACTTGAACTGAGTTACAAAACAGAACAGAGTCACACGTTTAGAAAACACACTATGGCTGCTTAACGGGAAAGGTGAGGTGGGGTGATGCATAAAACAAGGGTTTCAAATTCGCTCAGATACCGTTCCATACACCCAATATGTAATAGAAACGACCGACTCATTGCTCAGTGAACTGGACTCAACACCCCCTATTCACCGCACAAGAATATATGTGACTAGTAAGAATCTTAAAACCTATGTATTGATATCTGTCTGGAAGTGAGTCAAGTGGGTGTAAAGCCGCATAAACACAGCCGTGAAAAGCAGCTAAACCCCATTATAAAAATAAATTACTTTTAAAAACCCGTAAAACAAAGACAGTGAAAGAGAGAGAAATTCTTACAAAATTCGTTCAGAGGCTGTGATGCAACCTGGATTGACCATATCTAGACCCACAGCTGGATGAGTCATAAGGGTGGACACACTTGGGGCTGAGAGGTTGGGTGAGGTTGGGTGAGCAAACACAGACCCTTTAAAGTAATACTGCGTGGTACCCATCCCATGGGTCCCAAATCTCCAGGTTCAAGGGCATCTTCCTACATCGAAAACATACATGAGAAACCCAGAAGATGGTACACCGTGTGATTTTGAAAGGTTTCTAAAACGCACCTCATTTCTCATCTCCTTGTGCTCGGGTTCGCCATTCCAGGTACTTTACTAGCAATCTCCCTACTTGGAGAATCAGCACCTTTAACCTCCTGTTCCCTACAGGTTGCAATTTGTCCTGAGGATGAACGGGAAGAGGGGCAACCAATGAGAGACTAGATCTAGGTGTTGGGACAGGCACAGGTCACTCTATTTTCCCATCAGGAAGAAGAATTAACCACAGGCTCAGCCTGCCGCCCAGAAGCAGAATAGGGCCTGAGGCAATCCCGCGCTCTTGCGGCCAGCTCCCAAAAAAGCGAGTTGCAAAATGGAGCCCAGGGACACTGCCTTTCACAAACCCGCAGAGTTATAAATGATAACTCTCGTCCACAAATATATTGAGGGAAGGCAACGAAGAGGATTTGAAAGCAAGGCAGAATTGCAGGAAACAGGTTTCAGGAGGTAGATTCGAATCGCCTTTAAAGCACATGAAAAGTCGCAAAACGTCGACAATGATGCCCTTGGCCAAAAAGGGTGTATGCGTTTTTTCATGAATATATTCAGGAAAAAACGCATACGCACTTTTTGGCCAACCAAGCAACCTGGAAAGGCAAATCAGCGCTACAAAGTAGTCTCGCTTCCCATCGGTCAAAAGGGCCATGCTGCAAAAAGTGTCAAAACCAGAAATGCAGGACAGGCCATGGAGAAATGGCAGCCTTGCTACGCTGATGGGCGGGATGTAAATTGCCAACAGCCACTCTGAAGAAGTGTACGGTGTGTCCTGAAACATCTAAAACACACAGCTTAGGGAGCATAGGGCACGTCCTCTCATGGGCGTATAAATTGGGAAAACTAAAAATCAGCAAGACACAGGCACCCCAAAGTTTAGGGCTGCTCTGTTGACAAGAACCTCCACTTCATGACACCTTAAATATCCCAGGAAAGAGAAAAATGGATAAAGAAGTTGTGGTCCTTATGTACAATGGAATATTACGCAGACATGAAATCAATATCATAAGGCTAGAAGAAGCAAGATGAGTGGACTTAGGTACGATGATTCTAAGTGAAATAAGTCACACAGAAAAAGACACTTATCATAAGCTATCACTTATAGAGGGAATGTAAAAACCGCTACACTTGAACTGAGTTACAAAACAGAACAGAGTCACACGTTTAGAAAACACACTATGGCTGCTTAACGGGAAAGGTGAGGTGGGGTGATGCATAAAACAAGGGTTTCAAATTCGCTCACATACCGTTCCATACACCCAATATGTAATAGAAAAGACCGACTCCTTGCTCAGTGAACTGGACTCAACACCCCCTATACACCACACAAGAATATATGTGACTAGTAAGAATCTTAAAACCTATGTATTGATATCTGTCTGGAAGTGAGTCAAGTGGGTGTAAAGCCGCATAAACACAGCCGTGAAAAGCAGCTAAACCCCATTATAAAAATAAATTACTTTTAAAAACCCGTAAAACAAAGACAGTGAAAGAGAGAGAAATTCTTACAAAATTCGTTCAGAGGCTGTGATGCAACCTGGATTGAACATATCTAGACCCACAGCTGGATGAGACATAAGGGTGGACACACTTGGGGCTGAGAGGTTGGGTGAGGTTGGGTGAGCAAACACAGACCCTTTAAAGTAATACTGCGTGGTACCCATCCCATGGGTCCCAAATCTCCAGGTTCAAGGGCATCTTCCTACATCGAAAACATGCATGAGAAACCCAGAAGATGGTACACCGTGTGATTTTGAAAGGTTTCTAAAACGCACCTCATTTCTCATCTCCTTGTGCTCGGGTTCGCCATTCCAGGTACGTTACTAGCAATCTCCCTACTTGGAGAATCAGCACCTTTAACCTCCTGTTCCCTACAGGTTGCAATTTGTCCTGAGGATGAACGGGAAGAGTGGCAACCAATGAGAGACTAGATCTAGGTGTTGGGACAGGCACAGGTCACTCTATTTTCCCATCAGGAAGAAGAATTAACCACAGGCTCAGCCTGCCGCCCAGAAGCAGAATAGGGCCTGAGGCAATCCCGCGCTCTTACGGCCAGCTCCCAAAAAAGCGAGTTGAAAAATGGAGCCCAGGGACACTGCCATTCACAAACCCGCAGAGTTATAAATGATAACTCTCGTCCACAAATATATTGAGGGAAGGCAACGAAGAGGATTTGAAAGCAAGGCAGAATTGCAGGAAACAGGTTTCAGGAGGTAGATTCGAATCGCCTTTAAAGCACATGAAAAGTCGCAAAACGTCGACAATGATGCCCTTGGCCAAAAAGGGCGTATGCGTTTTTTCCTGAATATATTCAGGAAAAAACGCATACGCCCTTTTTGGCCAACCAAGCAACCTGGAAAGGCAAATCAGCGCTACAAAGTAGTCTCGCTTCCCATCGGTCAAAAGGGCCATGCTGCAAAAAGTGTCAAAACCAGAAATGCAGGATAGGCCATGGAGAAATGGCAGCCTTGCTACGCTGAGGGGCGGGATGTAAATTGCCAACAGCCACTCTGGAGAAGTGTACGGTGTGTCCTGAAACATCTAAAACACACAGCTTAGGGAGCATAGGGCACGTCCACTCATGGGCGTATAAATTGGGAAAACTAAAAATCAGCAAGACACAGGCACCCCAAAGTTTAGGGCTGCTCTGTTGACAAGAACCTCCACTTCATGACACCTTAAATATCCCAGGAACGAGAAAAATGGATAAAGAAGTTGTGGTCCTTATGTACAATGGAATATCACTCAGACATGAAATCAATATCATAAGGCTAGAAGAAGCAAGATGAGTGGACTTAGGTACGATGATTCTACGTGAAATAAGTAACACAGAAAAAGACACTTATCATAAGCTATCACTTATAGAGGGAATGTAAAAACCGCTACACTTGAACTGAGTTACAAAACAGAACAGAGTCACACGTTTAGAAAACACACTATGGCTGCTTAACGGGAAAGGTGAGGTGGGGTGATGCATAAAACAAGGGTTTCAAATTCGCTCACATACCGTTCCATACACCCAATATGTAATAGAAAAGACCGACTCCTTGCTCAGTGAACTGGACTCAACACCCCCTATACACCACACAAGAATATATGTGACTAGTAAGAATCTTAAAACCTATGTATTGATATCTGTCTGGAAGTGAGTCAAGTGGGTGTAAAGCCGCATAAACACAGCCGTGAAAAGCAGCTAAACCCCATTATAAAAATAAATTACTTTTAAAAACCCGTAAAACAAAGACAGTGAAAGAGAGAGAAATTCTTACAAAATTCGTTCAGAGGCTGTGATGCAACCTGGATTGAACATATCTAGACCCACAGCTGGATGAGACATAAGGGTGGACACACTTGGGGCTGAGAGGTTGGGTGAGGTTGGGTGAGCAAACACAGACCCTTTAAAGTAATACTGCGTGGTACCCATCCCATGGGTCCCAAATCTCCAGGTTCAAGGGCATCTTCCTACATCGAAAACATGCATGAGAAACCCAGAAGATGGTACACCGTGTGATTTTGAAAGGTTTCTAAAACGCACCTCATTTCTCATCTCCTTGTGCTCGGGTTCGCCATTCCAGGTACGTTACTAGCAATCTCCCTACTTGGAGAATCAGCACCTTTAACCTCCTGTTCCCTACAGGTTGCAATTTGTCCTGAGGATGAACGGGAAGAGTGGCAACCAATGAGAGACTAGATCTAGGTGTTGGGACAGGCACAGGTCACTCTATTTTCCCATCAGGAAGAAGAATTAACCACAGGCTCAGCCTGCCGCCCAGAAGCAGAATAGGGCCTGAGGCAATCCCGCGCTCTTACGGCCAGCTCCCAAAAAAGCGAGTTGAAAAATGGAGCCCAGGGACACTGCCATTCACAAACCCGCAGAGTTATAAATGATAACTCTCGTCCACAAATATATTGAGGGAAGGCAACGAAGAGGATTTGAAAGCAAGGCAGAATTGCAGGAAACAGGTTTCAGGAGGTAGATTCGAATCGCCTTTAAAGCACATGAAAAGTCGCAAAACGTCGACAATGATGCCCTTGGCCAAAAAGGGCGTATGCGTTTTTTCCTGAATATATTCAGGAAAAAACGCATACGCCCTTTTTGGCCAACCAAGCAACCTGGAAAGGCAAATCAGCGCTACAAAGTAGTCTCGCTTCCCATCGGTCAAAAGGGCCATGCTGCAAAAAGTGTCAAAACCAGAAATGCAGGATAGGCCATGGAGAAATGGCAGCCTTGCTACGCTGAGGGGCGGGATGTAAATTGCCAACAGCCACTCTGGAGAAGTGTACGGTGTGTCCTGAAACATCTAAAACACACAGCTTAGGGAGCATAGGGCACGTCCACTCATGGGCGTATAAATTGGGAAAACTAAAAATCAGCAAGACACAGGAACCCCAAAGTTTAGGGCTGCTCTGTTGACAAGAACCTCCACTTCATGACACCTTAAATATCCCAGGAACGAGAAAAATGGATAAAGAAGTTGTGGTCCTTATGTACAATGGAATATCACTCAGACATGAAATCAATATCATAAGGCTAGAAGAAGCAAGATGAGTGGACTTAGGTACGATGATTCTACGTGAAATAAGTAACACAGAAAAAGACACTTATCATAAGCTATCACTTATAGAGGGAATGTAAAAACCGCTACACTTGAACTGAGTTACAAAACAGAACAGAGTCACACGTTTAGAAAACACACTATGGCTGCTTAACGGGAAAGGTGAGGTGGGGTGATGCATAAAACAAGGGTTTCAAATTCGCTCAGATACCGTTCCATACACCCAATATGTAATAGAAACGACCGACTCATTGCTCAGTGAACTGGACTCAACACCCCCTATTCACCGCACAAGAATATATGTGACTAGTAAGAATCTTAAAACCTATGTATTGATATCTGTCTGGAAGTGAGTCAAGTGGGTGTAAAGCCGCATAAACACAGCCGTGAAAAGCAGCTAAACCCCATTATAAAAATAAATTACTTTTAAAAACCCGTAAAACAAAGACAGTGAAAGAGAGAGAAATTCTTACAAAATTCGTTCAGAGGCTGTGATGCAACCTGGATTGACCATATCTAGACCCACAGCTGGATGAGTCATAAGGGTGGACACACTTGGGGCTGAGAGGTTGGGTGAGGTTGGGTGAGCAAACACAGACCCTTTAAAGTAATACTGCGTGGTACCCATCCCATGGGTCCCAAATCTCCAGGTTCAAGGGCATCTTCCTACATCGAAAACATACATGAGAAACCCAGAAGATGGTACACCGTGTGATTTTGAAAGGTTTCTAAAACGCACCTCATTTCTCATCTCCTTGTGCTCGGGTTCGCCATTCCAGGTACTTTACTAGCAATCTCCCTACTTGGAGAATCAGCACCTTTAACCTCCTGTTCCCTACAGGTTGCAATTTGTCCTGAGGATGAACGGGAAGAGGGGCAACCAATGAGAGACTAGATCTAGGTGTTGGGACAGGCACAGGTCACTCTATTTTCCCATCAGGAAGAAGAATTAACCACAGGCTCAGCCTGCCGCCCAGAAGCAGAATAGGGCCTGAGGCAATCCCGCGCTCTTGCGGCCAGCTCCCAAAAAAGCGAGTTGCAAAATGGAGCCCAGGGACACTGCCTTTCACAAACCCGCAGAGTTATAAATGATAACTCTCGTCCACAAATATATTGAGGGAAGGCAACGAAGAGGATTTGAAAGCAAGGCAGAATTGCAGGAAACAGGTTTCAGGAGGTAGATTCGAATCGCCTTTAAAGCACATGAAAAGTCGCAAAACGTCGACAATGATGCCCTTGGCCAAAAAGGGTGTATGCGTTTTTTCATGAATATATTCAGGAAAAAACGCATACGCACTTTTTGGCCAACCAAGCAACCTGGAAAGGCAAATCAGCGCTACAAAGTAGTCTCGCTTCCCATCGGTCAAAAGGGCCATGCTGCAAAAAGTGTCAAAACCAGAAATGCAGGACAGGCCATGGAGAAATGGCAGCCTTGCTACGCTGATGGGCGGGATGTAAATTGCCAACAGCCACTCTGAAGAAGTGTACGGTGTGTCCTGAAACATCTAAAACACACAGCTTAGGGAGCATAGGGCACGTCCTCTCATGGGCGTATAAATTGGGAAAACTAAAAATCAGCAAGACACAGGCACCCCAAAGTTTAGGGCTGCTCTGTTGACAAGAACCTCCACTTCATGACACCTTAAATATCCCAGGAAAGAGAAAAATGGATAAAGAAGTTGTGGTCCTTATGTACAATGGAATATTACGCAGACATGAAATCAATATCATAAGGCTAGAAGAAGCAAGATGAGTGGACTTAGGTACGATGATTCTAAGTGAAATAAGTCACACAGAAAAAGACACTTATCATAAGCTATCACTTATAGAGGGAATGTAAAAACCGCTACACTTGAACTGAGTTACAAAACAGAACAGAGTCACACGTTTAGAAAACACACTATGGCTGCTTAACGGGAAAGGTGAGGTGGGGTGATGCATAAAACAAGGGTTTCAAATTCGCTCACATACCGTTCCATACACCCAATATGTAATAGAAAAGACCGACTCCTTGCTCAGTGAACTGGACTCAACACCCCCTATACACCACACAAGAATATATGTGACTAGTAAGAATCTTAAAACCTATGTATTGATATCTGTCTGGAAGTGAGTCAAGTGGGTGTAAAGCCGCATAAACACAGCCGTGAAAAGCAGCTAAACCCCATTATAAAAATAAATTACTTTTAAAAACCCGTAAAACAAAGACAGTGAAAGAGAGAGAAATTCTTACAAAATTCGTTCAGAGGCTGTGATGCAACCTGGATTGAACATATCTAGACCCACAGCTGGATGAGACATAAGGGTGGACACACTTGGGGCTGAGAGGTTGGGTGAGGTTGGGTGAGCAAACACAGACCCTTTAAAGTAATACTGCGTGGTATCCGTCCCATGGGTCCCAAATCTCCAGGTTCAAGGGCATCTTCCTACATCGAAAACATGCATGAGAAACCCAGAAGATGGTACACCGTGTGATTTTGAAAGGTTTCTAAAACGCACCTCATTTCTCATCTCCTTGTGCTCGGGTTCGCCATTCCAGGTACGTTACTAGCAATCTCCCTACTTGGAGAATCAGCACCTTTAACCTCCTGTTCCCTACAGGTTGCAATTTGTCCTGAGGATGAACGGGAAGAGTGGCAACCAATGAGAGACTAGATCTAGGTGTTGGGACAGGCACAGGTCACTCTATTTTCCCATCAGGAAGAAGAATTAACCACAGGCTCAGCCTGCCGCCCAGAAGCAGAATAGGGCCTGAGGCAATCCCGCGCTCTTACGGCCAGCTCCCAAAAAAGCGAGTTGAAAAATGGAGCCCAGGGACACTGCCATTCACAAACCCGCAGAGTTATAAATGATAACTCTCGTCCACAAATATATTGAGGGAAGGCAACGAAGAGGATTTGAAAGCAAGGCAGAATTGCAGGAAACAGGTTTCAGGAGGTAGATTCGAATCGCCTTTAAAGCACATGAAAAGTCGCAAAACGTCGACAATGATGCCCTTGGCCAAAAAGGGCGTATGCGTTTTTTCCTGAATATATTCAGGAAAAAACGCATACGCCCTTTTTGGCCAACCAAGCAACCTGGAAAGGCAAATCAGCGCTACAAAGTAGTCTCGCTTCCCATCGGTCAAAAGGGCCATGCTGCAAAAAGTGTCAAAACCAGAAATGCAGGATAGGCCATGGAGAAATGGCAGCCTTGCTACGCTGAGGGGCGGGATGTAAATTGCCAACAGCCACTCTGGAGAAGTGTACGGTGTGTCCTGAAACATCTAAAACACACAGCTTAGGGAGCATAGGGCACGTCCACTCATGGGCGTATAAATTGGGAAAACTAAAAATCAGCAAGACACAGGAACCCCAAAGTTTAGGGCTGCTCTGTTGACAAGAACCTCCACTTCATGACACCTTAAATATCCCAGGAACGAGAAAAATGGATAAAGAAGTTGTGGTCCTTATGTACAATGGAATATCACTCAGACATGAAATCAATATCATAAGGCTAGAAGAAGCAAGATGAGTGGACTTAGGTACGATGATTCTACGTGAAATAAGTAACACAGAAAAAGACACTTATCATAAGCTATCACTTATAGAGGGAATGTAAAAACCGCTACACTTGAACTGAGTTACAAAACAGAACAGAGTCACACGTTTAGAAAACACACTATGGCTGCTTAACGGGAAAGGTGAGGTGGGGTGATGCATAAAACAAGGGTTTCAAATTCGCTCACATACCGTTCCATACACCCAATATGTAATAGAAAAGACCGACTCATTGCTCAGTGAACTGGACTCAACACCCCCTATTCACCGCACAAGAATATATGTGACTAGTAAGAATCTTAAAACCTATGTATTGATATCTGTCTGGAAGTGAGTCAAGTGGGTGTAAAGCCGCATAAACACAGCCGTGAAAAGCAGCTAAACCCCATTATAAAAATAAATTACTTTTAAAAACCCGTAAAACAAAGACAGTGAAAGAGAGAGAAATTCTTACAAAATTCGTTCAGAGGCTGTGATGCAACCTGGATTGACCATATCTAGACCCACAGCTGGATGAGTCATAAGGGTGGACACACTTGGGGCTGAGAGGTTGGGTGAGGTTGGGTGAGCAAACACAGACCCTTTAAAGTAATACTGCGTGGTACCCATCCCATGGGTCCCAAATCTCCAGGTTCAAGGGCATCTTCCTACATCGAAAACATACATGAGAAACCCAGAAGATGGTACACCGTGTGATTTTGAAAGGTTTCTAAAACGCACCTCATTTCTCATCTCCTTGTGCTCGGGTTCGCCATTCCAGGTACTTTACTAGCAATCTCCCTACTTGGAGAATCAGCACCTTTAACCTCCTGTTCCCTACAGGTTGCAATTTGTCCTGAGGATGAACGGGAAGAGGGGCAACCAATGAGAGACTAGATCTAGGTGTTGGGACAGTCACAGGTCACTCTATTTTCCCATCAGGAAGAAGAATTAACCACAGGCTCAGCCTGCCGCCCAGAAGCAGAATAGGGCCTGAGGCAATCCCGCGCTCTTACGGCCAGCTCCCAAAAAAGCGAGTTGAAAAATGGAGCCCAGGGACACTGCCATTCACAAACCCGCAGAGTTATAAATGATAACTCTCGTCCACAAATATATTGAGGGAAGGCAACGAAGAGGATTTGAAAGCAAGGCAGAATTGCAGGAAACAGGTTTCAGGAGGTAGATTCGAATCGCCTTTAAAGCACATGAAAAGTCGCAAAACGTTGACAATGATGCCCTTGGCCAAAAAGGGCGTATGCGTTTTTTCCTGAATATATTCAGGAAAAAACGCATACGCCCTTTTTGGCCAACCAAGCAACCTGGAAAGGCAAATCAGCGCTACAAAGTAGTCTCGCTTCCCATCGGTCAAAAGGGCCATGCTGCAAAAAGTGTCAAAACCAGAAATGCAGGATAGGCCATGGAGAAATGGCAGCCTTGCTACGCTGAGGGGCGGGATGTAAATTGCCAACAGCCACTCTGGAGAAGTGTACGGTGTGTCCTGAAACATCTAAAACACACAGCTTAGGGAGCATAGGGCACGTCCACTCATGGGCGTATAAATTGGGAAAACTAAAAATCAGCAAGACACAGGCACCCCAAAGTTTAGGGCTGCTCTGTTGACAAGAACCTCCACTTCATGACACCATAAATATCCCAGGAAAGAGAAAAATGGATAAAGAAGTTGTGGTCCTTATGTACAATGGAATATCACGCAGACATGAAATCAATATCATAAGGCTAGAAGAAGCAAGATGAGTGGACTTAGGTACGATGATTCTAAGTGAAATAAGTCACACAGAAAAAGACACATATCATAAGCTATCACTTATAGAGGGAATGTAAAAACCGCTACACTTGAACTGAGTTACAAAACAGAACAGAGTCACACGTTTAGAAAACACACTATGGCTGCTTAACGGGAAAGGTGAGGTGGGGTGATGCATAAAACAAGGGTTTCAAATTCGCTCAGATACCGTTCCATACACCCAATATGTAATAGAAACGACCGACTCATTGCTCAGTGAACTGGACTCAACACCCCCTATTCACCGCACAAGAATATATGTGACTAGTAAGAATCTTAAAACCTATGTATTGATATCTGTCTGGAAGTGAGTCAAGTGGGTGTAAAGCCGCATAAACACAGCCGTGAAAAGCAGCTAAACCCCATTATAAAAATAAATTACTTTTAAAAACCCGTAAAACAAAGACAGTGAAAGAGAGAGAAATTCTTACAAAATTCGTTCAGAGGCTGTGATGCAACCTGGATTGACCATATCTAGACCCACAGCTGGATGAGTCATAAGGGTGGACACACTTGGGGCTGAGAGGTTGGGTGAGGTTGGGTGAGCAAACACAGACCCTTTAAAGTAATACTGCGTGGTACCCATCCCATGGGTCCCAAATCTCCAGGTTCAAGGGCATCTTCCTACATCGAAAACATACATGAGAAACCCAGAAGATGGTACACCGTGTGATTTTGAAAGGTTTCTAAAACGCACCTCATTTCTCATCTCCTTGTGCTCGGGTTCGCCATTCCAGGTACTTTACTAGCAATCTCCCTACTTGGAGAATCAGCACCTTTAACCTCCTGTTCCCTACAGGTTGCAATTTGTCCTGAGGATGAACGGGAAGAGGGGCAACCAATGAGAGACTAGATCTAGGTGTTGGGACAGGCACAGGTCACTCTATTTTCCCATCAGGAAGAAGAATTAACCACAGGCTCAGCCTGACCCCGGAACCTGAATAGGGTCTGAGGCAATCCCGTGATTTTGCGGACAGCTCCCAAAAAAGACAGTTGAAAAATGGAGCCCAGGGACACTGCCTTTCACAAACCCGCAGTTATAAATGATAACTCTCGTCCACAAATATATTGAGGGAAGGCAATGAAGAGGATTTGAAAGCAAGGCAGAATTGCAGGAAACAGGTTTCAGGAGGTAGATTCGAATCGCCTTTAAAGCACATGAAAGGTGGCAAAACGTCGACAATGATGACCTTGGCCAAAAAGAGCGTATGCGTTTTTTCCTGAATATATTCAGGAAAAAACGCATACGCTCTTTTTGGCCAACCAAACAACCTGGAAAGGCAAATCAGCGCTACAAAGTAGTCTCGCTTCCCATCGGTCAAAAGGGCCATGCTGCAAAAAGTGTCAAAACCAGAAATGCAGGACAGGCCATGGAGAAATGGCAGCCTTGCTACGCTGAGGGGCGGGATGTAAATTGCCAACAGCCACTCTGGAGAAGTGTACGGTGTGTCCTGAAACATCTAAAACACACAGCTTAGGGAGCATAGGGCACGTCCACTCATGGGCGTATAAATTGGGAAAATTAAAAATCAGCAAGACACAGGCACCCCAAAGTTTAGGGCTGCTCTGTTGACAAGAACCTCCACTTCATGACACCTTAAATATCCCAGGAAAGAGAAAAATGGATAAAGAAGTTGTGGTCCTTATGTACAATGGAATATCACGCAGACATGAAATCAATATCATAAGGCTAGAAGAAGCAAGATGAGTGGACTTAGGTACGATGATTCTAAGTGAAATAAGTAACACAGAAAAAGACACTTATCATAAGCTATCACTTATAGAGGGAATGTAAAAACCGCTACACTTGAACTGAGTTACAAAACAGAACAGAGTCAAACGTTTAGAAAACACACTATGGCTGCTTAACGGGAAAGGTGAGGTGGGGTGATGCATAAAACAAGGGTTTCAAATTCGCTCAGATACCGTTCCATACACCCAATATGTAATAGACAAGACCTACTCCTTGCTCAGTGAACTGGACTCAACACCCCCTATTCACCGCACAAGAATATATGTGACTAGTAACAATCTTAAAACCTATGTATTGATATCTGTCTGGAAGTGAGTCAAGTGGGTGTAAATCCGCATAAACACAGCCGTGAAAAGCAGCTAAACCCCATTATAAAAATAAATTACTTTTAAAAACCCGTAAAACAAAGACAGTGAAAGAGAGAGAAATTCTTACAAAATTCGTTCAGAGGCTGTGATGCAACCTGGATTGACCATATCTAGACCCAAAGCTGGATGAGTCATAAGGGTGGACACACTTGCGGCTGAGAGGTTGGGTGAGGTTGGGTGAGCAAACACAGACCCTTTAAAGTAATACTGCGTGGTACCCATCCCATGGGTCCCAAATCTCCAGGTTCAAGGGCATCTTCCTACATCGAAAACATGCATGAGAAACCCAGAAGATGGTACACCGTGTGATTTTGAAAGGTTTCTAAAACGCACCTCATTTCTCATCTCCTTGTGTTCGGGTTCGCCATTCCAGCTACTTTACTAGCAATCTCCCTACTTGGAGAATCAGCACCTTTAACCTCCTGTTCCGTACAGGTTGCAATTTGTCCTAAGGATGAAAGGGAAGAGGGGCAACCAATGAGAGACTAGATCTAGGTGTTGGGACAGGCACAGGTCACTCTATTTTCCCATCAGGAAGAAGAATTAACCACAGGCTCAGCCTACCGCCGGGAACCAGAATAGGTCCTTAGGCAATCCCGTGCGTTTGCGGCCAGCTCCCAAAAAAAAAAGTTGAAAAATGGAGCTCAGGGGCACTGCAATTCACAAACCTGCTGAGTTATAAATGATAACTCTCGTCCAAAAATATATTGAGGGAAGGCAACGAAGAGGATTTGAAAGCAAGGCAGAATTGCAGGAAACAGATTTCAGGAGGTAGATTCGAATCGCCTTTAAAGCACATGAAAGGTGGCAAAACGTCGACAATGATGACCTTGGCCAAAAAGAGCGTATGCGTTTTTTCCTGAATATATTCAGGAAAAAACGCATACGCTCTTTTTGGCCAACCAAACAACCTGGAAAGGCAAATCAGCGCTACAAAGTAGTCTCGCTTCCCATCGGTCAAAAGGGCCATGCTGCAAAAATTTTCAAAACCAGAAATGCAGGACAGGCCATGGAGAAATGGCAGCCTTGCTACGCTGATGGGAGGGATGTAAATTGCCAACAGCCACACTGGAGAAGTGTACGGTGTGTCCTGAAACTTCGAAAAAACACAGCTTAGGGAGCATAGGGCACGTCCACTCATGGTCGTATAAATTGGGAAAACTAAAAATCAGCAAGACACAGGCACCCCAATGATTAGGGCTGCTCTGTTCACAAGAACCTCCACTTCATGACACCTTAAATATCCCAGGAAAGAAAAAAATGGATAAAGAAGTTGTGGTCCTTATGTAAAATGGAATATCACTCAGACATGAAATAAATGTCATAAGGCTAGTAGAAGCAAGATGAGTGGATTTAGGAACGACGATTCTAAGTGAACTAAGTCACACAGAAAAAGACACTTATCATAAGCTATCACTTATAGAGGGAATGTAAAAACCGCTACACTTGAGCTGAATTACAAAACAGAACAGAGTCACACGTTTAGAAAACACACTATGGCTGCTTAACGGGAAAGGTGAGGTGGGGTGATGCATAAAACAAGGGTTTCAAATTCGCTCACATACCGTTCCATACACCCAATATGTAATAGACAAGACCGACTCCTTGCTCAGTGAACTGGACTCAACACCCCCTATTCACCGCACAAGAATATATGTGACTAGTAAGAATCTTAAAACCTATGTATTGATATCTGTCTGGAAGTGAGTCAAGTGGGTGTAAAGCCGCATAAACACAGCCGTGAAAAGCAGCTAAACCCCATTATAAAAATAAATTACTTTTAAAAACCCGTAAAACAAAGACAGTGAAAGAGAGAGAAATTCTTACAAAATTCGTTCAGAGGCTGTGATGCAACCTGGATTGAACATATCTAGACCCACAGCTGGATGAGACATAAGGGTGGACACACTTGGGGCTGAGAGGTTGGGTGAGGTTGGGTGAGCAAACACAGACCCTTTAAAGTAATACTGCATGGTACCCATCCCATGGGTCCCAAATCTCCAGGTTCAAGGGCATCTTCCTACATCGAAAACATGCATGAGAAACCCAGAAGATGGTACACCGTGTGATTTTGAAAGGTTTCTAAAACGCACCTCATTTCTCATCTCCTTGTGCTCGGGTTCGCCATTCCAGGTACGTTACTAGCAATCTCCCTACTTGGAGAATCAGCACCTTTAACCTCCTGTTCCCTACAGGTTGCAATTTGTCCTGAGGATGAACGGGAAGAGGGGCAACCAATGAGAGACTAGATCTAGGTGTTGGGACAGGCACAGGTCACTCTATTTTCCCATCAGGAAGAAGAATTAACCACAGGCTCAGCCTGCCGCCCAGAAGCAGAATAGGGCCTGAGGCAATCCCGCGCTCTTACGGCCAGCTCCCAAAAAAGCGAGTTGAAAAATGGAGCCCAGGGACACTGCCATTCACAAACCCGCAGAGTTATAAATGATAACTCTCGTCCACAAATATATTGAGGGAAGACAACGAAGAGGATTTGAAAGCAAGGCAGAATTGCAGGAAACAGGTTTCAGGAGGTAGATTCGAATCGCCTTTAAAGCACATGAAAAGTCGCAAAACGTCGACAATGATGCCCTTGGCCAAAAAGGGCGTATGCGTTTTTTCCTGAATATATTCAGGAAAAAACGCATACGCCCTTTTTGGCCAACCAAGCAACCTGGAAAGGCAAATCAGCGCTACAAAGTAGTCTCGCTTCCCATCGGTCAAAAGGGCCATGCTGCAAAAAGTGTCAAAACCAGAAATGCAGGATAGGCCATGGAGAAATGGCAGCCTTGCTACGCTGAGGGGCGGGATGTAAATTGCCAACAGCCACTCTGGAGAAGTGTACGGTGTGTCCTGAAACGTCTAAAACACACAGCTTAGGGAGCATAGGGCACGTCCACTCATGGGCGTATAAATTGGGAAAACTAAAAATCAGCAAGACACAGGCACCCCAAAGTTTAGGGCTGCTCTGTTGACAAGAACCTCCACTTCATGACACCTTAAATATCCCAGGAAAGAGAAAAATGGATAAAGAAGTTGTGGTCCTTATGTACAATGGAATATCACGCAGACATGAAATCAATATCATAAGGCTAGAAGAAGCAAGATGAGTGGACTTAGGTACGATGATTCTAAGTGAAATAAGTAACACAGAAAAAGACACTTATCATAAGCTATCACTTATAGAGGGAATGTAAAAACCGCTACACTTGAACTGAGTTACAAAACAGAACAGAGTCACACGTTTAGAAAACACACTATGGCTGCTTAACGGGAAAGGTGAGGTGGGGTGATGCATAAAACAAGGGTTTCAAATTGGCTCAGATAGCGTTCCATACACCCAATATGTAATAGAAAAGACCGACTCCTTGCTCAGTGAACTGGACTCAACACCCCCTATTCACCGCACAAGAATATATGTGACTAGTAAGAATCTTAAAACCTATGTATTGATATCTGTCTGGAAGTGAGTCAAGTGGGTGTAAAGCCACATAAGCACAGCCGTGAAAAGCAGCTAAACCCCATTATAAAAATAAATTACTTTTAAAAACCCGTAAAACAAAGACAGTGAAAGAGAGAGAAATTCTTACAAAACTCGTTCAGAGGCTGTGATGCAACCTGGATTGACCATATCTAGACCCACAGCCTGATGAGACATAAGGGTGGACACACTTGGGGCTGAGAGGTTGGGTGAGGTTGGGTGAGCAAACACAGACCCTTTAAAGTAATACTGCGTGGTACCCATCCCATGGGTCCCAAATCTCCAGGTTCAAGGGCATCTTCCTACATCGAAAACATGCATGAGAAACCCAGAAGATGGTACACCGTGTGATTTTGAAAGGTTTCTAAAACGCACCTCATTTCTCATCTCCTTGTGCTCGGGTTCGCCATTCCAGGTACGTTACTAGCAATCTCCCTACTTGGAGAATCAGCACCTTTAACCTCCTGTTCCCTACAGGTTGCAATTTGTCCTGAGGATGAACGGGAAGAGGGGCAACCAATGAGAGACTAGATCTAGGTGTTGGGACAGGCACAGGTCACTCTATTTTCCCATCAGGAAGAAGAATTAACCACAGGCTCAGCCTGACCCCGGAACCTGAATAGGGTCTGAGGCAATCCCGTGATTTTGCGGACAGCTCCCAAAAAAGACAGTTGAAAAATGGAGCCCAGGGACACTGCCTTTCACAAACCCGCAGTTATAAATGATAACTCTCGTCCACAAATATATTGAGGGAAGGCAATGAAGAGGATTTGAAAGCAAGGCAGAATTGCAGGAAACAGGTTTCAGGAGGTAGATTCGAATCGCCTTTAAAGCACATGAAAGGTGGCAAAACGTCGACAATGATGACCTTGGCCAAAAAGAGCGTATGCGTTTTTTCCTGAATATATTCAGGAAAAAACGCATACGCTCTTTTTGGCCAACCAAACAACCTGGAAAGGCAAATCAGCGCTACAAAGTAGTCTCGCTTCCCATCGGTCAAAAGGGCCATGCTGCAAAAAGTGTCAAAACCAGAAATGCAGGACAGGCCATGGAGAAATGGCAGCCTTGCTACGCTGAGGGGCGGGATGTAAATTGCCAACAGCCACTCTGGAGAAGTGTACGGTGTGTCCTGAAACATCTAAAACACACAGCTTAGGGAGCATAGGGCACGTCCACTCATGGGCGTATAAATTGGGAAAATTAAAAATCAGCAAGACACAGGCACCCCAAAGTTTAGGGCTGCTCTGTTGACAAGAACCTCCACTTCATGACACCTTAAATATCCCAGGAAAGAGAAAAATGGATAAAGAAGTTGTGGTCCTTATGTACAATGGAATATCACGCAGACATGAAATCAATATCATAAGGCTAGAAGAAGCAAGATGAGTGGACTTAGGTACGATGATTCTAAGTGAAATAAGTAACACAGAAAAAGACACTTATCATAAGCTATCACTTATAGAGGGAATGTAAAAACCGCTACACTTGAACTGAGTTACAAAACAGAACAGAGTCAAACGTTTAGAAAACACACTATGGCTGCTTAACGGGAAAGGTGAGGTGGGGTGATGCATAAAACAAGGGTTTCAAATTCGCTCAGATACCGTTCCATACACCCAATATGTAATAGACAAGACCTACTCCTTGCTCAGTGAACTGGACTCAACACCCCCTATTCACCGCACAAGAATATATGTGACTAGTAACAATCTTAAAACCTATGTATTGATATCTGTCTGGAAGTGAGTCAAGTGGGTGTAAATCCGCATAAACACAGCCGTGAAAAGCAGCTAAACCCCATTATAAAAATAAATTACTTTTAAAAACCCGTAAAACAAAGACAGTGAAAGAGAGAGAAATTCTTACAAAATTCGTTCAGAGGCTGTGATGCAACCTGGATTGACCATATCTAGACCCAAAGCTGGATGAGTCATAAGGGTGGACACACTTGCGGCTGAGAGGTTGGGTGAGGTTGGGTGAGCAAACACAGACCCTTTAAAGTAATACTGCGTGGTACCCATCCCATGGGTCCCAAATCTCCAGGTTCAAGGGCATCTTCCTACATCGAAAACATGCATGAGAAACCCAGAAGATGGTACACCGTGTGATTTTGAAAGGTTTCTAAAACGCACCTCATTTCTCATCTCCTTGTGTTCGGGTTCGCCATTCCAGCTACTTTACTAGCAATCTCCCTACTTGGAGAATCAGCACCTTTAACCTCCTGTTCCGTACAGGTTGCAATTTGTCCTAAGGATGAAAGGGAAGAGGGGCAACCAATGAGAGACTAGATCTAGGTGTTGGGACAGGCACAGGTCACTCTATTTTCCCATCAGGAAGAAGAATTAACCACAGGCTCAGCCTACCGCCGGGAACCAGAATAGGTCCTTAGGCAATCCCGTGCGTTTGCGGCCAGCTCCCAAAAAAAAAAGTTGAAAAATGGAGCTCAGGGGCACTGCAATTCACAAACCTGCTGAGTTATAAATGATAACTCTCGTCCAAAAATATATTGAGGGAAGGCAACGAAGAGGATTTGAAAGCAAGGCAGAATTGCAGGAAACAGATTTCAGGAGGTAGATTCGAATCGCCTTTAAAGCACATGAAAGGTGGCAAAACGTCGACAATGATGACCTTGGCCAAAAAGAGCGTATGCGTTTTTTCCTGAATATATTCAGGAAAAAACGCATACGCTCTTTTTGGCCAACCAAACAACCTGGAAAGGCAAATCAGCGCTACAAAGTAGTCTCGCTTCCCATCGGTCAAAAGGGCCATGCTGCAAAAATTTTCAAAACCAGAAATGCAGGACAGGCCATGGAGAAATGGCAGCCTTGCTACGCTGATGGGAGGGATGTAAATTGCCAACAGCCACACTGGAGAAGTGTACGGTGTGTCCTGAAACTTCGAAAAAACACAGCTTAGGGAGCATAGGGCACGTCCACTCATGGTCGTATAAATTGGGAAAACTAAAAATCAGCAAGACACAGGCACCCCAATGATTAGGGCTGCTCTGTTCACAAGAACCTCCACTTCATGACACCTTAAATATCCCAGGAAAGAAAAAAATGGATAAAGAAGTTGTGGTCCTTATGTAAAATGGAATATCACTCAGACATGAAATAAATGTCATAAGGCTAGTAGAAGCAAGATGAGTGGATTTAGGAACGACGATTCTAAGTGAACTAAGTCACACAGAAAAAGACACTTATCATAAGCTATCACTTATAGAGGGAATGTAAAAACCGCTACACTTGAGCTGAATTACAAAACAGAACAGAGTCACACGTTTAGAAAACACACTATGGCTGCTTAACGGGAAAGGTGAGGTGGGGTGATGCATAAAACAAGGGTTTCAAATTCGCTCACATACCGTTCCATACACCCAATATGTAATAGACAAGACCGACTCCTTGCTCAGTGAACTGGACTCAACACCCCCTATTCACCGCACAAGAATATATGTGACTAGTAAGAATCTTAAAACCTATGTATTGATATCTGTCTGGAAGTGAGTCAAGTGGGTGTAAAGCCGCATAAACACAGCCGTGAAAAGCAGCTAAACCCCATTATAAAAATAAATTACTTTTAAAAACCCGTAAAACAAAGACAGTGAAAGAGAGAGAAATTCTTACAAAATTCGTTCAGAGGCTGTGATGCAACCTGGATTGAACATATCTAGACCCACAGCTGGATGAGACATAAGGGTGGACACACTTGGGGCTGAGAGGTTGGGTGAGGTTGGGTGAGCAAACACAGACCCTTTAAAGTAATACTGCATGGTACCCATCCCATGGGTCCCAAATCTCCAGGTTCAAGGGCATCTTCCTACATCGAAAACATGCATGAGAAACCCAGAAGATGGTACACCGTGTGATTTTGAAAGGTTTCTAAAACGCACCTCATTTCTCATCTCCTTGTGCTCGGGTTCGCCATTCCAGGTACGTTACTAGCAATCTCCCTACTTGGAGAATCAGCACCTTTAACCTCCTGTTCCCTACAGGTTGCAATTTGTCCTGAGGATGAACGGGAAGAGGGGCAACCAATGAGAGACTAGATCTAGGTGTTGGGACAGGCACAGGTCACTCTATTTTCCCATCAGGAAGAAGAATTAACCACAGGCTCAGCCTGCCGCCCAGAAGCAGAATAGGGCCTGAGGCAATCCCGCGCTCTTACGGCCAGCTCCCAAAAAAGCGAGTTGAAAAATGGAGCCCAGGGACACTGCCATTCACAAACCCGCAGAGTTATAAATGATAACTCTCGTCCACAAATATATTGAGGGAAGACAACGAAGAGGATTTGAAAGCAAGGCAGAATTGCAGGAAACAGGTTTCAGGAGGTAGATTCGAATCGCCTTTAAAGCACATGAAAAGTCGCAAAACGTCGACAATGATGCCCTTGGCCAAAAAGGGCGTATGCGTTTTTTCCTGAATATATTCAGGAAAAAACGCATACGCCCTTTTTGGCCAACCAAGCAACCTGGAAAGGCAAATCAGCGCTACAAAGTAGTCTCGCTTCCCATCGGTCAAAAGGGCCATGCTGCAAAAAGTGTCAAAACCAGAAATGCAGGATAGGCCATGGAGAAATGGCAGCCTTGCTACGCTGAGGGGCGGGATGTAAATTGCCAACAGCCACTCTGGAGAAGTGTACGGTGTGTCCTGAAACGTCTAAAACACACAGCTTAGGGAGCATAGGGCACGTCCACTCATGGGCGTATAAATTGGGAAAACTAAAAATCAGCAAGACACAGGCACCCCAAAGTTTAGGGCTGCTCTGTTGACAAGAACCTCCACTTCATGACACCTTAAATATCCCAGGAAAGAGAAAAATGGATAAAGAAGTTGTGGTCCTTATGTACAATGGAATATCACGCAGACATGAAATCAATATCATAAGGCTAGAAGAAGCAAGATGAGTGGACTTAGGTACGATGATTCTAAGTGAAATAAGTAACACAGAAAAAGACACTTATCATAAGCTATCACTTATAGAGGGAATGTAAAAACCGCTACACTTGAACTGAGTTACAAAACAGAACAGAGTCACACGTTTAGAAAACACACTATGGCTGCTTAACGGGAAAGGTGAGGTGGGGTGATGCATAAAACAAGGGTTTCAAATTGGCTCAGATAGCGTTCCATACACCCAATATGTAATAGAAAAGACCGACTCCTTGCTCAGTGAACTGGACTCAACACCCCCTATTCACCGCACAAGAATATATGTGACTAGTAAGAATCTTAAAACCTATGTATTGATATCTGTCTGGAAGTGAGTCAAGTGGGTGTAAAGCCACATAAGCACAGCCGTGAAAAGCAGCTAAACCCCATTATAAAAATAAATTACTTTTAAAAACCCGTAAAACAAAGACAGTGAAAGAGAGAGAAATTCTTACAAAACTCGTTCAGAGGCTGTGATGCAACCTGGATTGACCATATCTAGACCCACAGCCTGATGAGACATAAGGGTGGACACACTTGGGGCTGAGAGGTTGGGTGAGGTTGGGTGAGCAAACACAGACCCTTTAAAGTAATACTGCGTGGTACCCATCCCATGGGTCCCAAATCTCCAGGTTCAAGGGCATCTTCCTACATCGAAAACATGCATGAGAAACCCAGAAGATGGTACACCGTGTGATTTTGAAAGGTTTCTAAAACGCACCTCATTTCTCATCTCCTTGTGCTCGGGTTCGCCATTCCAGGTACGTTACTAGCAATCTCCCTACTTGGAGAATCAGCACCTTTAACCTCCTGTTCCCTACAGGTTGCAATTTGTCCTGAGGATGAACGGGAAGAGGGGCAACCAATGAGAGACTAGATCTAGGTGTTGGGACAGGCACAGGTCACTCTATTTTCCCATCAGGAAGAAGAATTAACCACAGGCTCAGCCTGCCGCCCAGAAGCAGAATAGGGCCTGAGGCAATCCCGCGCTCTTACGGCCAGCTCCCAAAAAAGCGAGTTGAAAAATGGAGCCCAGGGACACTGCCATTCACAAACCCGCAGAGTTATAAATGATAACTCTCGTCCACAAATATATTGAGGGAAGGCAACGAAGAGGATTTGAAAGCAAGGCAGAATTGCAGGAAACAGGTTTCAGGAGGTAGATTCGAATCGCCTTTAAAGCACATGAAAAGTCGCAAAACGTCGACAATGATGCCCTTGGCCAAAAAGGGCGTATGCGTTTTTTCCTGAATATATTCAGGAAAAAACGCATACGCCCTTTTTGGCCAACCAAGCAACCTGGAAAGGCAAATCAGCGCTACAAAGTAGTCTCGCTTCCCATCGGTCAAAAGGGCCATGCTGCAAAAAGTGTCAAAACCAGAAATGCAGGATAGGCCATGGAGAAATGGCAGCCTTGCTACGCTGAGGGGCGGGATGTAAATTGCCAACAGCCACTCTGGAGAAGTGTACGGTGTGTCCTGAAACGTCTAAAACACACAGCTTAGGGAGCATAGGGCACGTCCACTCATGGGCGTATAAATTGGGAAAACTAAAAATCAGCAAGACACAGGCACCCCAAAGTTTAGGGCTGCTCTGTTGACAAGAACCTCCACTTCATGACACCTTAAATATCCCAGGAAAGAGAAAAATGGATAAAGAAGTTGTGGTCCTTATGTACAATGGAATATCACGCAGACATGAAATCAATATCATAAGGCTAGAAGAAGCAAGATGAATGGACTTAGGTACGATGATTCTAAGTGAAATAAGTAACACAGAAAAAGACACTTATCATAAGCTATCACTTATAGAGGGAATGTAAAAACCGCTACACTTGAACTGAGTTACAAAACAGAACAGAGTCACACGTTTAGAAAACACACTATGGCTGCTTAACGGGAAAGGTGAGGTGGGGTGATGCATAAAACAAGGGTTTCAAATTGGCTCAGATAGCGTTCCATACACCCAATATGTAATAGAAAAGACCGACTCCTTGCTCAGTGAACTGGACTCAACACCCCCTATTCACCGCACAAGAATATATGTGACTAGTAAGAATCTTAAAACCTATGTATTGATATCTGTCTGGAAGTGAGTCAAGTGGGTGTAAAGCCACATAAGCACAGCCGTGAAAAGCAGCTAAACCCCATTATAAAAATAAATTACTTTTAAAAACCCGTAAAACAAAGACAGTGAAAGAGAGAGAAATTCTTACAAAACTCGTTCAGAGGCTGTGATGCAACCTGGATTGACCATATCTAGACCCACAGCTGGATGAGACATAAGGGTGGACACACTTGGGGCTGAGAGGTTGGGTGAGGTTGGGTGAGCAAACACAGACCCTTTAAAGTAATACTGCGTGGTACCCATCCCATGGGTCCCAAATCTCCAGGTTCAAGGGCATCTTCCTACATCGAAAACATGCATGAGAAACCCAGAAGATGGTACACCGTGTGATTTTGAAAGGTTTCTAAAACGCACCTCATTTCTCATCTCCTTGTGCTCGGGTTCGCCATTCCAGGTACGTTACTAGCAATCTCCCTACTTGGAGAATCAGCACCTTTAACCTCCTGTTCCCTACAGGTTGCAATTTGTCCTGAGGATGAACGGGAAGAGGGGCAACCAATGAGAGACTAGATCTAGGTGTTGGGACAGGCACAGGTCACTCTATTTTCCCATCAGGAAGAAGAATTAACCACAGGCTCAGCCTGCCGCCCAGAAGCAGAATAGGGCCTGAGGCAATCCCGCGCTCTTACGGCCAGCTCCCAAAAAAGCGAGTTGAAAAATGGAGCCCAGGGACACTGCCATTCACAAACCCGCAGAGTTATAAATGATAACTCTCGTCCACAAATATATTGAGGGAAGGCAACGAAGAGGATTTGAAAGCAAGGCAGAATTGCAGGAAACAGGTTTCAGGAGGTAGATTCGAATCGCCTTTAAAGCACATGAAAAGTCGCAAAACGTCGACAATGATGCCCTTGGCCAAAAAGGGCGTATGCGTTTTTTCCTGAATATATTCAGGAAAAAACGCATACGCCCTTTTTGGCCAACCAAGCAACCTGGAAAGGCAAATCAGCGCTACAAAGTAGTCTCGCTTCCCATCGGTCAAAAGGGCCATGCTGCAAAAAGTGTCAAAACCAGAAATGCAGGATAGGCCATGGAGAAATGGCAGCCTTGCTACGCTGAGGGGCGGGATGTAAATTGCCAACAGCCACTCTGGAGAAGTGTACGGTGTGTCCTGAAACATCTAAAACACACAGCTTAGGGAGCATAGGGCACGTCCACTCATGGGCGTATAAATTGGGAAAACTAAAAATCAGCAAGACACAGGCACCCCAAAGTTTAGGGCTGCTCTGTTGACAAGAACCTCCACTTCATGACACCTTAAATATCCCAGGAAAGAAGAAAATGGATAAAGAAGTTGTGGTCCTTATGTACAATGGAATATCACGCAGACATGAAATCAATATCATAAGGCTAGAAGAAGCAAGATGAGTGGACTTAGGTACGATGATTCTAAGTGAAATAAGTAACACAGAAAAAGACACTTATCATAAGCTATCACTTATAGAGGGAATGTAAAAACCGCTACACTTGAACTGAGTTACAAAACAGAACAGAGTCACACGTTTAGAAAACACACTATGGCTGCTTAACGGGAAAGGTGAGGTGGGGTGATGCATAAAACAAGGGTTTCAAATTCGCTCACATACCGTTCCATACACCCAATATGTAATAGACAAGACCTACTCCTTGCTCAGTGAACTGGACACAACACCCCCTATTCACCGCACAAGAATATATCTGACTAGTAAGAATCGTAAAACCTATGTATTGATATCTCTCTGGAAGTGAGTCAAGTGGGTGTAAAGCCGCATCAACACAGCCGTGAAAGGCCGCTAAACACCATTATAAAAATAAATTACTTTTAAAAACCCGTAAAACAAAGACAGTGAAAGAGAGAGAAATTCTTCCAAAATTCGGTCAGGGGCTGTGATGCAACCTGGATTGACCATATCTAGACACACAGCTGGATGAGACATAAGGGTGGACACTCTTGGGGCTGAGAGGTTGGGTGAGGTTGGGTGAGCAAACGCACAACCTTTAAAGTAATACTGCGTGGTACGCATCCCATGGGTCCCAAATCTCCAGGTTCAAGGGCATCTTCCTCCATCGAAAACATACATGAGAAACCCAGAAGATGGTACACCGTGTGATTTTGAAAGGTTTCTAAAACGCACCTCATTTCTCATCTCCTTGTGCTCGGGTTCGCCATTCCAGGTACTTTACTAGCAATCTCCCTACTTGGAGAATCAGCACCTTTAACCTCCTGTTCCCTACAGGTTGCAATTTGTCCTGAGGATGAACGGGAAGAGGGGCAACCAATGAGAGACTAGATCTAGGTGTTGGGACAGGCACAGGTCACTCTATTTTCCCATCAGGAAGAAGAATTAACCACAGGCTCAGCCTGGGGCCCAGAAGCAGAATAGGGCCTGAGGCAATCCCGCGCTCTTAAGGCCAGCTCCCAAAAAAGCGAGTTGAAAAATGGAGCCCAGGGACACTGCCATTCACAAACCCGCAGAGTTATAAATGATAACTCTCATCCACAAATATATTGAGGGAAGGCAACGAAGAGGATTTGAAAGCAAGGCAGAATTGCAGGAAACAGGTTTCAGGAGGTAGATTCGAATCGCCTTTAAAGCACATGAAAAGTCGCAAAACGTAGACAATGATGCCCTTGGCCAAAAAGGGCGTATGCGTTTTTTCCTGAATATATTCAGGAAAAAACGCATACGCCCTTTTTGGCCAACCAAGCAACCTGGAAAGGCAAATCAGCGCTACAAAGTAGTCTCGCTTCCCATCGGTCAAAAGGGCCATGCTGCAAAAAGTGTCAAAACCAGAAATGCAGGACAGGCCATGGAGAAATGGCAGCCTTGCTACGCTGAGGGGCGGGATGTAAATTGCCAACAGCCACTCTGGAGAAGTGTACGGTGTGTCCTGAAACATCTAAAACACACAGCTTAGGGAGCATAGGGCACGTCCACTCATGGGCGTATAAATTGGGAAAACTAAAAATCAGCAAGACACAGGCACCCCAAAGTTTAGGGCTGCTCTGTTGACAAGAACCTCCACTTCATGACACCTTAAATATCCCAGGAAAGAGAAAAATGGTTAAAGAAGTTGTGGTCCTTTTGTACAATGGAATATCACGCAGACATGAAATCAATATCATAAGGCTAGTAGAAGCAAGATGAGTGGACTTAGGTACGATGATTCTAAGTGAAATAAGTCACACAGAAAAAGACACTTATCATAAGCTATCACTTATAGAGGGAATGTAAAAACCGCTACACTTGAACTGAGTTACAAAACAGAACAGAGTCACACGTTTAGAAAACACACTATGGCTGCTTAACGGGAAAGGTGAGGTGGGGTGATGCATAAAACAAGGGTTTCAAATTCGCTCAGATACCGTTCCATACACCCAATATGTAATAGACAACACCGACTCATTGCTCAGTGAACTGGACTCAACACCCCCTATTCACCGCACAAGAATATATGTGACTAGTAAGACCCTTAAAACCTATGTATTGATATCTGTCTGGAAGTGAGTCAAGTGGGTGTAAAGCCGCATAAACACAGCCGTGAAAAGCAGCTAAACCCCATTATAAAAATAAATTACTTTTAAAAACCCGTAAAACAAAGACAGTGAAAGAGAGAGAAATTCTTACAAAATTCGTTCAGAGGCTGTGATGCAACCTGGATTGACCATATCTAGACCCACAGCTGGATGAGACATAAGGGTGGACACACTTGGGGCTGAGAGGTTGGGTGAGGTTGGGTGAGCAAACACAGACCCTTTAAATTAATACTGCGTGGTACCCATCCCATGGGTCCCAAATCTCCAGGTTCAAGGGCATCTTCCTACATCGAAAACATGCATGAGAAACCCAGAAGATGGTACACCGTGTGATTTTGAAAGGTTTCTAAAACGCACCTCATTTCTCATCTCCTTGTGCTCGGGTTCGCCATTCCAGGTACGTTACTAGCAATCTCCCTACTTGGAGAATCAGCACCTTTAACCTCCTGTTCCCTACAGGTTGCAATTTGTCCTGAGGATGAACGGGAAGAGGGGCAACCAATGAGAGACTAGATCTAGGTGTTGGGACAGGCACAGGTCACTCTATTTTCCCATCAGGAAGAAGAATTAACCACAGGCTCAGCCTACCGCCGGGAACCAGAATAGGGCCTTAGGCAATCCCGTGCGTTTGCGGCCAGCTCCCAAAAAAGACAGTTGAAAAATGGAGCTCAGGGGCACTGCCATTCACAAACCTGCTGAGTTATAAATGATAACTCTCGTCCACAAATATATTGAGGGAAGGCAACGAAGAGGATTTGAAAGCAAGGCAGAATTGCAGGAAACAGGTTTCAGGAGGTAGATTCGAATCGCCTTTAAAGCACATGAAAAGTCGCAAAACGTCGACAATGATGCCCTTGGCCAAAAAGGGCGTATGCGTTTTTTCCTGAATATATTCAGGAAAAAACGCATACGCCCTTTTTGGCCAACCAAGCAACCTGGAAAGGCAAATCAGCGCTACAAAGTAGTCTCGCTTCCCATCGGTCAAAAGGGCCATGCTGCAAAAAGTGTCAAAACCAGAAATGCAGGATAGGCCATGGAGAAATGGCAGCCTTGCTACGCTGAGGGGCGGGATGTAAATTGCCAACAGCCACTCTGGAGAAGTGTACGGTGTGTCCTGAAACGTCTAAAACACACAGCTTAGGGAGCATAGGGCACGTCCACTCATGGGCGTATAAATTGGGAAAACTAAAAATCAGCAAGACACAGGCACCCCAAAGTTTAGGGCTGCTCTGTTGACAAGAACCTCCACTTCATGACACCTTAAATATCCCAGGAAAGAGAAAAATGGATAAAGAAGTTGTGGTCCTTATGTACAATGGAATATCACGCAGACATGAAATCAATATCATAAGGCTAGAAGAAGCAAGATGAGTGGACTTAGGTACGATGATTCTAAGTGAAATAAGTAACACAGAAAAAGACACTTATCATAAGCTATCACTTATAGAGGGAATGTAAAAACCGCTACACTTGAACTGAGTTACAAAACAGAACAGAGTCACACGTTTAGAAAACACACTATGGCTGCTTAACGGGAAAGGTGAGGTGGGGTGATGCATAAAACAAGGGTTTCAAATTGGCTCAGATAGCGTTCCATACACCCAATATGTAATAGAAAAGACCGACTCCTTGCTCAGTGAACTGGACTCAACACCCCCTATTCACCGCACAAGAATATATGTGACTAGTAAGAATCTTAAAACCTATGTATTGATATCTGTCTGGAAGTGAGTCAAGTGGGTGTAAAGCCACATAAGCACAGCCGTGAAAAGCAGCTAAACCCCATTATAAAAATAAATTACTTTTAAAAACCCGTAAAACAAAGACAGTGAAAGAGAGAGAAATTCTTACAAAACTCGTTCAGAGGCTGTGATGCAACCTGGATTGACCATATCTAGACCCACAGCCTGATGAGACATAAGGGTGGACACACTTGGGGCTGAGAGGTTGGGTGAGGTTGGGTGAGCAAACACAGACCCTTTAAAGTAATACTGCGTGGTACCCATCCCATGGGTCCCAAATCTCCAGGTTCAAGGGCATCTTCCTACATCGAAAACATGCATGAGAAACCCAGAAGATGGTACACCGTGTGATTTTGAAAGGTTTCTAAAACGCACCTCATTTCTCATCTCCTTGTGCTCGGGTTCGCCATTCCAGGTACGTTACTAGCAATCTCCCTACTTGGAGAATCAGCACCTTTAACCTCCTGTTCCCTACAGGTTGCAATTTGTCCTGAGGATGAACGGGAAGAGGGGCAACCAATGAGAGACTAGATCTAGGTGTTGGGACAGGCACAGGTCACTCTATTTTCCCATCAGGAAGAAGAATTAACCACAGGCTCAGCCTGACCCCGGAACCTGAATAGGGTCTGAGGCAATCCCGTGATTTTGCGGACAGCTCCCAAAAAAGACAGTTGAAAAATGGAGCCCAGGGACACTGCCTTTCACAAACCCGCAGTTATAAATGATAACTCTCGTCCACAAATATATTGAGGGAAGGCAATGAAGAGGATTTGAAAGCAAGGCAGAATTGCAGGAAACAGGTTTCAGGAGGTAGATTCGAATCGCCTTTAAAGCACATGAAAGGTGGCAAAACGTCGACAATGATGACCTTGGCCAAAAAGAGCGTATGCGTTTTTTCCTGAATATATTCAGGAAAAAACGCATACGCTCTTTTTGGCCAACCAAACAACCTGGAAAGGCAAATCAGCGCTACAAAGTAGTCTCGCTTCCCATCGGTCAAAAGGGCCATGCTGCAAAAAGTGTCAAAACCAGAAATGCAGGACAGGCCATGGAGAAATGGCAGCCTTGCTACGCTGAGGGGCGGGATGTAAATTGCCAACAGCCACTCTGGAGAAGTGTACGGTGTGTCCTGAAACATCTAAAACACACAGCTTAGGGAGCATAGGGCACGTCCACTCATGGGCGTATAAATTGGGAAAATTAAAAATCAGCAAGACACAGGCACCCCAAAGTTTAGGGCTGCTCTGTTGACAAGAACCTCCACTTCATGACACCTTAAATATCCCAGGAAAGAGAAAAATGGATAAAGAAGTTGTGGTCCTTATGTACAATGGAATATCACGCAGACATGAAATCAATATCATAAGGCTAGAAGAAGCAAGATGAGTGGACTTAGGTACGATGATTCTAAGTGAAATAAGTAACACAGAAAAAGACACTTATCATAAGCTATCACTTATAGAGGGAATGTAAAAACCGCTACACTTGAACTGAGTTACAAAACAGAACAGAGTCAAACGTTTAGAAAACACACTATGGCTGCTTAACGGGAAAGGTGAGGTGGGGTGATGCATAAAACAAGGGTTTCAAATTCGCTCAGATACCGTTCCATACACCCAATATGTAATAGACAAGACCTACTCCTTGCTCAGTGAACTGGACTCAACACCCCCTATTCACCGCACAAGAATATATGTGACTAGTAACAATCTTAAAACCTATGTATTGATATCTGTCTGGAAGTGAGTCAAGTGGGTGTAAATCCGCATAAACACAGCCGTGAAAAGCAGCTAAACCCCATTATAAAAATAAATTACTTTTAAAAACCCGTAAAACAAAGACAGTGAAAGAGAGAGAAATTCTTACAAAATTCGTTCAGAGGCTGTGATGCAACCTGGATTGACCATATCTAGACCCAAAGCTGGATGAGTCATAAGGGTGGACACACTTGCGGCTGAGAGGTTGGGTGAGGTTGGGTGAGCAAACACAGACCCTTTAAAGTAATACTGCGTGGTACCCATCCCATGGGTCCCAAATCTCCAGGTTCAAGGGCATCTTCCTACATCGAAAACATGCATGAGAAACCCAGAAGATGGTACACCGTGTGATTTTGAAAGGTTTCTAAAACGCACCTCATTTCTCATCTCCTTGTGTTCGGGTTCGCCATTCCAGCTACTTTACTAGCAATCTCCCTACTTGGAGAATCAGCACCTTTAACCTCCTGTTCCGTACAGGTTGCAATTTGTCCTAAGGATGAAAGGGAAGAGGGGCAACCAATGAGAGACTAGATCTAGGTGTTGGGACAGGCACAGGTCACTCTATTTTCCCATCAGGAAGAAGAATTAACCACAGGCTCAGCCTACCGCCGGGAACCAGAATAGGTCCTTAGGCAATCCCGTGCGTTTGCGGCCAGCTCCCAAAAAAAAAAGTTGAAAAATGGAGCTCAGGGGCACTGCAATTCACAAACCTGCTGAGTTATAAATGATAACTCTCGTCCAAAAATATATTGAGGGAAGGCAACGAAGAGGATTTGAAAGCAAGGCAGAATTGCAGGAAACAGATTTCAGGAGGTAGATTCGAATCGCCTTTAAAGCACATGAAAGGTGGCAAAACGTCGACAATGATGACCTTGGCCAAAAAGAGCGTATGCGTTTTTTCCTGAATATATTCAGGAAAAAACGCATACGCTCTTTTTGGCCAACCAAACAACCTGGAAAGGCAAATCAGCGCTACAAAGTAGTCTCGCTTCCCATCGGTCAAAAGGGCCATGCTGCAAAAATTTTCAAAACCAGAAATGCAGGACAGGCCATGGAGAAATGGCAGCCTTGCTACGCTGATGGGAGGGATGTAAATTGCCAACAGCCACACTGGAGAAGTGTACGGTGTGTCCTGAAACTTCGAAAAAACACAGCTTAGGGAGCATAGGGCACGTCCACTCATGGTCGTATAAATTGGGAAAACTAAAAATCAGCAAGACACAGGCACCCCAATGATTAGGGCTGCTCTGTTCACAAGAACCTCCACTTCATGACACCTTAAATATCCCAGGAAAGAAAAAAATGGATAAAGAAGTTGTGGTCCTTATGTAAAATGGAATATCACTCAGACATGAAATAAATGTCATAAGGCTAGTAGAAGCAAGATGAGTGGATTTAGGAACGACGATTCTAAGTGAACTAAGTCACACAGAAAAAGACACTTATCATAAGCTATCACTTATAGAGGGAATGTAAAAACCGCTACACTTGAGCTGAATTACAAAACAGAACAGAGTCACACGTTTAGAAAACACACTATGGCTGCTTAACGG
This sequence comes from Eschrichtius robustus, assembly GCF_028021215.1. NCBI lineage: Eukaryota > Metazoa > Chordata > Mammalia > Artiodactyla > Eschrichtiidae > Eschrichtius > Eschrichtius robustus. The sequence goes on along the minus strand of NW_027175818.1, from coordinate 256,932 downwards.
GAAAGGTGAGGTGGGGTGATGCATAAAACAAGGGTTTCAAATTCGCTCACATACCGTTCCATACACCCAATATGTAATAGACAAGACCGACTCCTTGCTCAGTGAACTGGACTCAACACCCCCTATTCACCGCACAAGAATATATGTGACTAGTAAGAATCTTAAAACCTATGTATTGATATCTGTCTGGAAGTGAGTCAAGTGGGTGTAAAGCCGCATAAACACAGCCGTGAAAAGCAGCTAAACCCCATTATAAAAATAAATTACTTTTAAAAACCCGTAAAACAAAGACAGTGAAAGAGAGAGAAATTCTTACAAAATTCGTTCAGAGGCTGTGATGCAACCTGGATTGAACATATCTAGACCCACAGCTGGATGAGACATAAGGGTGGACACACTTGGGGCTGAGAGGTTGGGTGAGGTTGGGTGAGCAAACACAGACCCTTTAAAGTAATACTGCATGGTACCCATCCCATGGGTCCCAAATCTCCAGGTTCAAGGGCATCTTCCTACATCGAAAACATGCATGAGAAACCCAGAAGATGGTACACCGTGTGATTTTGAAAGGTTTCTAAAACGCACCTCATTTCTCATCTCCTTGTGCTCGGGTTCGCCATTCCAGGTACGTTACTAGCAATCTCCCTACTTGGAGAATCAGCACCTTTAACCTCCTGTTCCCTACAGGTTGCAATTTGTCCTGAGGATGAACGGGAAGAGGGGCAACCAATGAGAGACTAGATCTAGGTGTTGGGACAGGCACAGGTCACTCTATTTTCCCATCAGGAAGAAGAATTAACCACAGGCTCAGCCTGCCGCCCAGAAGCAGAATAGGGCCTGAGGCAATCCCGCGCTCTTACGGCCAGCTCCCAAAAAAGCGAGTTGAAAAATGGAGCCCAGGGACACTGCCATTCACAAACCCGCAGAGTTATAAATGATAACTCTCGTCCACAAATATATTGAGGGAAGACAACGAAGAGGATTTGAAAGCAAGGCAGAATTGCAGGAAACAGGTTTCAGGAGGTAGATTCGAATCGCCTTTAAAGCACATGAAAAGTCGCAAAACGTCGACAATGATGCCCTTGGCCAAAAAGGGCGTATGCGTTTTTTCCTGAATATATTCAGGAAAAAACGCATACGCCCTTTTTGGCCAACCAAGCAACCTGGAAAGGCAAATCAGCGCTACAAAGTAGTCTCGCTTCCCATCGGTCAAAAGGGCCATGCTGCAAAAAGTGTCAAAACCAGAAATGCAGGATAGGCCATGGAGAAATGGCAGCCTTGCTACGCTGAGGGGCGGGATGTAAATTGCCAACAGCCACTCTGGAGAAGTGTACGGTGTGTCCTGAAACGTCTAAAACACACAGCTTAGGGAGCATAGGGCACGTCCACTCATGGGCGTATAAATTGGGAAAACTAAAAATCAGCAAGACACAGGCACCCCAAAGTTTAGGGCTGCTCTGTTGACAAGAACCTCCACTTCATGACACCTTAAATATCCCAGGAAAGAGAAAAATGGATAAAGAAGTTGTGGTCCTTATGTACAATGGAATATCACGCAGACATGAAATCAATATCATAAGGCTAGAAGAAGCAAGATGAGTGGACTTAGGTACGATGATTCTAAGTGAAATAAGTAACACAGAAAAAGACACTTATCATAAGCTATCACTTATAGAGGGAATGTAAAAACCGCTACACTTGAACTGAGTTACAAAACAGAACAGAGTCACACGTTTAGAAAACACACTATGGCTGCTTAACGGGAAAGGTGAGGTGGGGTGATGCATAAAACAAGGGTTTCAAATTGGCTCAGATAGCGTTCCATACACCCAATATGTAATAGAAAAGACCGACTCCTTGCTCAGTGAACTGGACTCAACACCCCCTATTCACCGCACAAGAATATATGTGACTAGTAAGAATCTTAAAACCTATGTATTGATATCTGTCTGGAAGTGAGTCAAGTGGGTGTAAAGCCACATAAGCACAGCCGTGAAAAGCAGCTAAACCCCATTATAAAAATAAATTACTTTTAAAAACCCGTAAAACAAAGACAGTGAAAGAGAGAGAAATTCTTACAAAACTCGTTCAGAGGCTGTGATGCAACCTGGATTGACCATATCTAGACCCACAGCCTGATGAGACATAAGGGTGGACACACTTGGGGCTGAGAGGTTGGGTGAGGTTGGGTGAGCAAACACAGACCCTTTAAAGTAATACTGCGTGGTACCCATCCCATGGGTCCCAAATCTCCAGGTTCAAGGGCATCTTCCTACATCGAAAACATGCATGAGAAACCCAGAAGATGGTACACCGTGTGATTTTGAAAGGTTTCTAAAACGCACCTCATTTCTCATCTCCTTGTGCTCGGGTTCGCCATTCCAGGTACGTTACTAGCAATCTCCCTACTTGGAGAATCAGCACCTTTAACCTCCTGTTCCCTACAGGTTGCAATTTGTCCTGAGGATGAACGGGAAGAGGGGCAACCAATGAGAGACTAGATCTAGGTGTTGGGACAGGCACAGGTCACTCTATTTTCCCATCAGGAAGAAGAATTAACCACAGGCTCAGCCTGCCGCCCAGAAGCAGAATAGGGCCTGAGGCAATCCCGCGCTCTTACGGCCAGCTCCCAAAAAAGCGAGTTGAAAAATGGAGCCCAGGGACACTGCCATTCACAAACCCGCAGAGTTATAAATGATAACTCTCGTCCACAAATATATTGAGGGAAGGCAACGAAGAGGATTTGAAAGCAAGGCAGAATTGCAGGAAACAGGTTTCAGGAGGTAGATTCGAATCGCCTTTAAAGCACATGAAAAGTCGCAAAACGTCGACAATGATGCCCTTGGCCAAAAAGGGCGTATGCGTTTTTTCCTGAATATATTCAGGAAAAAACGCATACGCCCTTTTTGGCCAACCAAGCAACCTGGAAAGGCAAATCAGCGCTACAAAGTAGTCTCGCTTCCCATCGGTCAAAAGGGCCATGCTGCAAAAAGTGTCAAAACCAGAAATGCAGGATAGGCCATGGAGAAATGGCAGCCTTGCTACGCTGAGGGGCGGGATGTAAATTGCCAACAGCCACTCTGGAGAAGTGTACGGTGTGTCCTGAAACGTCTAAAACACACAGCTTAGGGAGCATAGGGCACGTCCACTCATGGGCGTATAAATTGGGAAAACTAAAAATCAGCAAGACACAGGCACCCCAAAGTTTAGGGCTGCTCTGTTGACAAGAACCTCCACTTCATGACACCTTAAATATCCCAGGAAAGAGAAAAATGGATAAAGAAGTTGTGGTCCTTATGTACAATGGAATATCACGCAGACATGAAATCAATATCATAAGGCTAGAAGAAGCAAGATGAATGGACTTAGGTACGATGATTCTAAGTGAAATAAGTAACACAGAAAAAGACACTTATCATAAGCTATCACTTATAGAGGGAATGTAAAAACCGCTACACTTGAACTGAGTTACAAAACAGAACAGAGTCACACGTTTAGAAAACACACTATGGCTGCTTAACGGGAAAGGTGAGGTGGGGTGATGCATAAAACAAGGGTTTCAAATTGGCTCAGATAGCGTTCCATACACCCAATATGTAATAGAAAAGACCGACTCCTTGCTCAGTGAACTGGACTCAACACCCCCTATTCACCGCACAAGAATATATGTGACTAGTAAGAATCTTAAAACCTATGTATTGATATCTGTCTGGAAGTGAGTCAAGTGGGTGTAAAGCCACATAAGCACAGCCGTGAAAAGCAGCTAAACCCCATTATAAAAATAAATTACTTTTAAAAACCCGTAAAACAAAGACAGTGAAAGAGAGAGAAATTCTTACAAAACTCGTTCAGAGGCTGTGATGCAACCTGGATTGACCATATCTAGACCCACAGCTGGATGAGACATAAGGGTGGACACACTTGGGGCTGAGAGGTTGGGTGAGGTTGGGTGAGCAAACACAGACCCTTTAAAGTAATACTGCGTGGTACCCATCCCATGGGTCCCAAATCTCCAGGTTCAAGGGCATCTTCCTACATCGAAAACATGCATGAGAAACCCAGAAGATGGTACACCGTGTGATTTTGAAAGGTTTCTAAAACGCACCTCATTTCTCATCTCCTTGTGCTCGGGTTCGCCATTCCAGGTACGTTACTAGCAATCTCCCTACTTGGAGAATCAGCACCTTTAACCTCCTGTTCCCTACAGGTTGCAATTTGTCCTGAGGATGAACGGGAAGAGGGGCAACCAATGAGAGACTAGATCTAGGTGTTGGGACAGGCACAGGTCACTCTATTTTCCCATCAGGAAGAAGAATTAACCACAGGCTCAGCCTGCCGCCCAGAAGCAGAATAGGGCCTGAGGCAATCCCGCGCTCTTACGGCCAGCTCCCAAAAAAGCGAGTTGAAAAATGGAGCCCAGGGACACTGCCATTCACAAACCCGCAGAGTTATAAATGATAACTCTCGTCCACAAATATATTGAGGGAAGGCAACGAAGAGGATTTGAAAGCAAGGCAGAATTGCAGGAAACAGGTTTCAGGAGGTAGATTCGAATCGCCTTTAAAGCACATGAAAAGTCGCAAAACGTCGACAATGATGCCCTTGGCCAAAAAGGGCGTATGCGTTTTTTCCTGAATATATTCAGGAAAAAACGCATACGCCCTTTTTGGCCAACCAAGCAACCTGGAAAGGCAAATCAGCGCTACAAAGTAGTCTCGCTTCCCATCGGTCAAAAGGGCCATGCTGCAAAAAGTGTCAAAACCAGAAATGCAGGATAGGCCATGGAGAAATGGCAGCCTTGCTACGCTGAGGGGCGGGATGTAAATTGCCAACAGCCACTCTGGAGAAGTGTACGGTGTGTCCTGAAACATCTAAAACACACAGCTTAGGGAGCATAGGGCACGTCCACTCATGGGCGTATAAATTGGGAAAACTAAAAATCAGCAAGACACAGGCACCCCAAAGTTTAGGGCTGCTCTGTTGACAAGAACCTCCACTTCATGACACCTTAAATATCCCAGGAAAGAAGAAAATGGATAAAGAAGTTGTGGTCCTTATGTACAATGGAATATCACGCAGACATGAAATCAATATCATAAGGCTAGAAGAAGCAAGATGAGTGGACTTAGGTACGATGATTCTAAGTGAAATAAGTAACACAGAAAAAGACACTTATCATAAGCTATCACTTATAGAGGGAATGTAAAAACCGCTACACTTGAACTGAGTTACAAAACAGAACAGAGTCACACGTTTAGAAAACACACTATGGCTGCTTAACGGGAAAGGTGAGGTGGGGTGATGCATAAAACAAGGGTTTCAAATTCGCTCACATACCGTTCCATACACCCAATATGTAATAGACAAGACCTACTCCTTGCTCAGTGAACTGGACACAACACCCCCTATTCACCGCACAAGAATATATCTGACTAGTAAGAATCGTAAAACCTATGTATTGATATCTCTCTGGAAGTGAGTCAAGTGGGTGTAAAGCCGCATCAACACAGCCGTGAAAGGCCGCTAAACACCATTATAAAAATAAATTACTTTTAAAAACCCGTAAAACAAAGACAGTGAAAGAGAGAGAAATTCTTCCAAAATTCGGTCAGGGGCTGTGATGCAACCTGGATTGACCATATCTAGACACACAGCTGGATGAGACATAAGGGTGGACACTCTTGGGGCTGAGAGGTTGGGTGAGGTTGGGTGAGCAAACGCACAACCTTTAAAGTAATACTGCGTGGTACGCATCCCATGGGTCCCAAATCTCCAGGTTCAAGGGCATCTTCCTCCATCGAAAACATACATGAGAAACCCAGAAGATGGTACACCGTGTGATTTTGAAAGGTTTCTAAAACGCACCTCATTTCTCATCTCCTTGTGCTCGGGTTCGCCATTCCAGGTACTTTACTAGCAATCTCCCTACTTGGAGAATCAGCACCTTTAACCTCCTGTTCCCTACAGGTTGCAATTTGTCCTGAGGATGAACGGGAAGAGGGGCAACCAATGAGAGACTAGATCTAGGTGTTGGGACAGGCACAGGTCACTCTATTTTCCCATCAGGAAGAAGAATTAACCACAGGCTCAGCCTGGGGCCCAGAAGCAGAATAGGGCCTGAGGCAATCCCGCGCTCTTAAGGCCAGCTCCCAAAAAAGCGAGTTGAAAAATGGAGCCCAGGGACACTGCCATTCACAAACCCGCAGAGTTATAAATGATAACTCTCATCCACAAATATATTGAGGGAAGGCAACGAAGAGGATTTGAAAGCAAGGCAGAATTGCAGGAAACAGGTTTCAGGAGGTAGATTCGAATCGCCTTTAAAGCACATGAAAAGTCGCAAAACGTAGACAATGATGCCCTTGGCCAAAAAGGGCGTATGCGTTTTTTCCTGAATATATTCAGGAAAAAACGCATACGCCCTTTTTGGCCAACCAAGCAACCTGGAAAGGCAAATCAGCGCTACAAAGTAGTCTCGCTTCCCATCGGTCAAAAGGGCCATGCTGCAAAAAGTGTCAAAACCAGAAATGCAGGACAGGCCATGGAGAAATGGCAGCCTTGCTACGCTGAGGGGCGGGATGTAAATTGCCAACAGCCACTCTGGAGAAGTGTACGGTGTGTCCTGAAACATCTAAAACACACAGCTTAGGGAGCATAGGGCACGTCCACTCATGGGCGTATAAATTGGGAAAACTAAAAATCAGCAAGACACAGGCACCCCAAAGTTTAGGGCTGCTCTGTTGACAAGAACCTCCACTTCATGACACCTTAAATATCCCAGGAAAGAGAAAAATGGTTAAAGAAGTTGTGGTCCTTTTGTACAATGGAATATCACGCAGACATGAAATCAATATCATAAGGCTAGTAGAAGCAAGATGAGTGGACTTAGGTACGATGATTCTAAGTGAAATAAGTCACACAGAAAAAGACACTTATCATAAGCTATCACTTATAGAGGGAATGTAAAAACCGCTACACTTGAACTGAGTTACAAAACAGAACAGAGTCACACGTTTAGAAAACACACTATGGCTGCTTAACGGGAAAGGTGAGGTGGGGTGATGCATAAAACAAGGGTTTCAAATTCGCTCAGATACCGTTCCATACACCCAATATGTAATAGACAACACCGACTCATTGCTCAGTGAACTGGACTCAACACCCCCTATTCACCGCACAAGAATATATGTGACTAGTAAGACCCTTAAAACCTATGTATTGATATCTGTCTGGAAGTGAGTCAAGTGGGTGTAAAGCCGCATAAACACAGCCGTGAAAAGCAGCTAAACCCCATTATAAAAATAAATTACTTTTAAAAACCCGTAAAACAAAGACAGTGAAAGAGAGAGAAATTCTTACAAAATTCGTTCAGAGGCTGTGATGCAACCTGGATTGACCATATCTAGACCCACAGCTGGATGAGACATAAGGGTGGACACACTTGGGGCTGAGAGGTTGGGTGAGGTTGGGTGAGCAAACACAGACCCTTTAAATTAATACTGCGTGGTACCCATCCCATGGGTCCCAAATCTCCAGGTTCAAGGGCATCTTCCTACATCGAAAACATGCATGAGAAACCCAGAAGATGGTACACCGTGTGATTTTGAAAGGTTTCTAAAACGCACCTCATTTCTCATCTCCTTGTGCTCGGGTTCGCCATTCCAGGTACGTTACTAGCAATCTCCCTACTTGGAGAATCAGCACCTTTAACCTCCTGTTCCCTACAGGTTGCAATTTGTCCTGAGGATGAACGGGAAGAGGGGCAACCAATGAGAGACTAGATCTAGGTGTTGGGACAGGCACAGGTCACTCTATTTTCCCATCAGGAAGAAGAATTAACCACAGGCTCAGCCTACCGCCGGGAACCAGAATAGGGCCTTAGGCAATCCCGTGCGTTTGCGGCCAGCTCCCAAAAAAGACAGTTGAAAAATGGAGCTCAGGGGCACTGCCATTCACAAACCTGCTGAGTTATAAATGATAACTCTCGTCCACAAATATATTGAGGGAAGGCAACGAAGAGGATTTGAAAGCAAGGCAGAATTGCAGGAAACAGGTTTCAGGAGGTAGATTCGAATCGCCTTTAAAGCACATGAAAAGTCGCAAAACGTCGACAATGATGCCCTTGGCCAAAAAGGGCGTATGCGTTTTTTCCTGAATATATTCAGGAAAAAACGCATACGCCCTTTTTGGCCAACCAAGCAACCTGGAAAGGCAAATCAGCGCTACAAAGTAGTCTCGCTTCCCATCGGTCAAAAGGGCCATGCTGCAAAAAGTGTCAAAACCAGAAATGCAGGACAGGCCATGGAGAAATGGCAGCCTTGCTACGCTGAGGGGCGGGATGTAAATTGCCAACAGCCACTCTGGAGAAGTGTACGGTGTGTCCTGAAACATCTAAAACACACAGCTTAGGGAGCATAGGGCACGTCCACTCATGGGCGTATAAATTGGGAAAACTAAAAATCAGCAAGACACAGGCACCCCAAAGTTTAGGGCTGCTCTGTTGACAAGAACCTCCACTTCATGACACCTTAAATATCCCAGGAAAGAGAAAAATGGTTAAAGAAGTTGTGGTCCTTATGTACAATGGAATATCACGCAGACATGAAATCAATATCATAAGTCTAGTAGAAGCAAGATGAGTGGACTTAGGTACGATGATTCTAAGTGAAATAAGTCACACAGAAAAAGACACTTATCATAAGCTATCACTTATAGAGGGAATGTAAAAACCGCTACACTTGAACTGAGTTACAAAACAGAACAGAGTCACACGTTTAGAAAACACACTATGGCTGCTTAACGGGAAAGGTGAGGTGGGGTGATGCATAAAACAAGGGTTTCAAATTCGCTCAGATACCGTTCCATACACCCAATATGTAATAGACAACACCGACTCATTGCTCAGTGAACTGGACTCAACACCCCCTATTCACCGCACAAGAATATATGTGACTAGTAAGAACCTTAAAACCTATGTATTGATATCTGTCTGGAAGTGAGTCAAGTGGGTGTAAAGCCGCATAAACACAGCCGTGAAAAGCAGCTAAACCCCATTATAAAAATAAATTACTTTTAAAAACCCGTAAAACAAAGACAGTGAAAGAGAGAGAAATTCTTACAAAATTCGTTCAGAGGCTGTGATGCAACCTGGATTGACCATATCTAGACCCACAGCTGGATGAGACATAAGGGTGGACACACTTGGGGCTGAGAGGTTGGGTGAGGTTGGGTGAGCAAACACAGACCCTTTAAAGTAATACTGCGTGGTACCCATCCCATGGGTCCCAAATCTCCAGGTTCAAGGGCATCTTCCTACATCGAAAACATGCATGAGAAACCCAGAAGATGGTACACCGTGTGATTTTGAAAGGTTTCTAAAACGCACCTCATTTCTCATCTCCTTGTGCTCGGGTTCGCCATTCCAGGTACGTTACTAGCAATCTCCCTACTTGGAGAATCAGCACCTTTATCCTCCTGTTCCCTACAGGTTGCAATTTGTCCTGAGGATGAACGGGAAGAGGGGCAACCAATGAGAGACTAGATCTAGGTGTTGGGACAGGCACAGGTCACTCTATTTTCCCATCAGGAAGAAGAATTAACCACAGGCTCAGCCTGCTGCCCAGAAGCAGAATAGGGCCTGAGGCAATCCCGCGCTCTTAAGGCCAGCTTCCAAAAAAGCGAGTTGAAAAATGGAGCCCAGGGACACTGCCATTCACAAACCCGCAGAGTTATAAATGATAACTCTCGTCCACAAATATATTGAGGGAAGGCAACGAAGAGGATTTGAAAGCAAGGCAGAATTGCAGGAAACAGGTTTCAGGAGGTAGATTCGAATCGCCTTTAAAGCACATGAAAAGTCGCAAAACGTCGACAATGATGCCCTTGGCCAAAAAGGGCGTATGCGTTTTTTCCTGAATATATTCAGGAAAAAACGCATACGCCCTTTTTGGCCAACCAAGCAACCTGGAAAGGCAAATCAGCGCTACAAAGTAGTCTCGCTTCCCATCGGTCAAAAGGGCCATGCTGCAAAAAGTGTCAAAACCAGAAATGCAGGATAGGCCATGGAGAAATGGCAGCCTTGCTACGCTGAGGGGCGGGATGTAAATTGCCAACAGCCACTCTGGAGAAGTGTACGGTGTGTCCTGAAACATCTAAAACACACAGCTTAGGGAGCATAGGGCACGTCCACTCATGGGCGTATAAATTGGGAAAACTAAAAATCAGCAAGACACAGGCACCCCAAAGTTTAGGGCTGCTCTGTTGACAAGAACCTCCACTTCATGACACCTTAAATATCCCAGGAAAGAGAAAAATGGATAAAGAAGTTGTGGTCCTTATGTACAATGGAATATCACGCAGACATGAAATCAATATCATAAGGCTAGAAGAAGCAAGATGAGTGGACTTAGGTACGATGATTCTAAGTGAAATAAGTAACACAGAAAAAGACACTTATCATAAGCTATCACTTATAGAGGGAATGTAAAAACCGCTACACTTGAACTGAGTTACAAAACAGAACAGAGTCACACGTTTAGAAAACACACTATGGCTGCTTAACGGGAAAGGTGAGGTGGGGTGATGCATAAAACAAGGGTTTCAAATTCGCTCAGATACCGTTCCATACACCCAATATGTAATAGAAAAGACCGACTCATTGCTCAGTGAACTGGACTCAACACCCCCTATTCACCGCACAAGAATATATGTGACTAGTAAGAATCTTAAAACCTATGTATTGATATCTGTCTGGAAGTGAGTCAAGTGGGTGTAAAGCCGCATAAACACAGCCGTGAAAAGCAGCTAAACCCCATTATAAAAATAAATTACTTTTAAAAACCCGTAAAACAAAGACAGTGAAAGAGAGAGAAATTCTTACACAATTCGTTCAGAGGCTGTGATGCAACCTGGATTGACCATATCTAGACCCAAAGCTGGATGAGTCATAAGGGTGGACACACTTGGGGCTGAGAGGTTGGGTGAGGTTGGGTGAGGTTGGGTGAGCAAACACAGACCCTTTAAAGTAATACTGCGTGGTACCCATCCCATGGGTCCCAAATCTCCAGGTTCAAGGGCATCTTCCTACATCGAAAACATGCATGAGAAACCCAGAAGATGGTACACCTTGTGATTTTGAAAGGTTTCTAAAACGCACCTCATTTCTCATCTCCTTGTGTTCGGATTCGCCATTCCAGCTACTTTACTAGCAATCTCCCTACTTGGAGAATCAGCACCTTTAACCTCCTGTTCCGTACAGGTTGCAATTTGTCCTAAGGATGAAAGGGAAGAGGGGCAACCAATGAGAGACTAGATCTAGGTGTTGGGACAGGCACAGGTCACTCTATTTTCCCATCAGGAAGAAGAATTAACCACAGGCTCAGCCTACCGCCGGGAACCAGAATAGGGCCTCAGGCAATCCCGTGTGTTTGCGGCCAGCTCCCAAAAAAGACAGTTGAAAAATGGAGCTCAGGGGCACTGCAATTCACAAACCTGCTGAGTTATAAATGATAACTCTCGTCCAAAAATATATTGAGGGAAGGCAACGAAGAGGATTTGAAAGCAAGGCAGAATTGCAGGAAACAGATTTCAGGAGGTAGATTCGAATCGCCTTTAAAGCACATGAAAGGTGGCAAAACGTCGACAATGATGACCTTGGCCAAAAAGAGCGTATGCGTTTTTTCCTGAATATATTCAGGAAAAAACGCATACGCTCTTTTTGGCCAACCAAACAACCTGGAAAGGCAAATCAGCGCTACAAAGAAGTCTCGCTTCCCATCGGTCAAAAGGGCCATGCTGCAAAAAGTGTCAAAACCAGAAATGCAGGACAGGCCATGGAGAAATGGCAGCCTTGCTACGCGGATGGGAGGGATGTAAATTGCCAACAGCCACACTGGAGAAGTGTACGGTGTGTCCTGAAACTTCGAAAAAACACAGCTTAGGGAGCATAGGGCACGTCCACTCATGGTCGTATAAATTGGGAAAACTAAAAATCAGCAAGACACAGGCACCCCAATGATTAGGGCTGCTCTGTTGACAAGAACCTCCACTTCATGACACCTTAAATATCCCAGGAAAGAAAAAAATGGATAAAGAAGTTGTGGTCCTTATGTAATATGGAATATCACTCAGACATGAAATAAATGTCATAAGGCTAGTAGAAGCAAGATGAGTGGATTTAGGAACGACGATTCTAAGTGAAATAAGTCACACAGAAAAAGACACTTATCATAAGCTATCACTTATAGAGGGAATGTAAAAACCGCTACACTTGAACTGAATTACAAAACAGAACAGAGTCACACGTTTAGAAAACACACTATGGCTGCTTAACGGGAAAGGTGAGGTGGGGTGATGCATAAAACAAGGGTTTCAAATTCGCTCACATACCGTTCCATACACCCAATATGTAATAGACAAGACCTACTCCTTGCTCAGTGAACTGGACACAACACCCCCTATTCACCGCACAAGAATATATCTGACTAGTAAGAATCGTAAAACCTATGTATTGATATCTCTCTGGAAGTGAGTCAAGTGGGTGTAAAGCCGCATCAACACAGCCGTGAAAGGCCGCTAAACCCCATTATAAAAATAAATTACTTTTAAAAACCCGTAAAACAAAGACAGTGAAAGAGAGAGAAATTCTTCCAAAATTCGGTCAGGGGCTGTGATGCAACCTGGATTGACCATATCTAGACACACAGCTGGATGAGACATAAGGGTGGACACTCTTGGGGCTGAGAGGTTGGGTGAGGTTGGGTGAGCAAACGCACAACCTTTAAAGTAATACTGCGTGGTACGCATCCCATGGGTCCCAAATCTCCAGGTTCAAGGGCATCTTCCTCCATCGAAAACATACATGAGAAACCCAGAAGATGGTACACCGTGTGATTTTGAAAGGTTTCTAAAACGCACCTCATTTCTCATCTCCTTGTGCTCGGGTTCGCCATTCCAGGTACTTTACTAGCAATCTCCCTACTTGGAGAATCAGCACCTTTAACCTCCTGTTCCCTACAGGTTGCAATTTGTCCTGAGGATGAACGGGAAGAGGGGCAACCAATGAGAGACTAGATCTAGGTGTTGGGACAGGCACAGGTCACTCTATTTTCCCATCAGGAAGAAGAATTAACCACAGGCTCAGCCTGCCGCCCAGAAGCAGAATAGGGCCTGAGGCAATCCCGCGCTCTTGCGGCCAGCTCCCAAAAAAGCGAGTTGCAAAATGGAGCCCAGGGACACTGCCTTTCACAAACCCGCAGAGTTATAAATGATAACTCTCGTCCACAAATATATTGAGGGAAGGCAACGAAGAGGATTTGAAAGCAAGGCAGAATTGCAGGAAACAGGTTTCAGGAGGTAGATTCGAATCGCCTTTAAAGCACATGAAAAGTCGCAAAACGTCGACAATGATGCCCTTGGCCAAAAAGGGCGTATGCGTTTTTTCCTGAATATATTCAGGAAAAAACGCATACGCCCTTTTTGGCCAACCAAGCAACCTTGAAAGGCAAATCAGCGCTACAAAGTAGTCTCGCTTCCCATCGGTCAAAAGGGCCATGCTGCAAAAAGTGTCAAAACCAGAAATGCAGGACAGGCCATGGAGAAATGGCAGCCTTGCTACGCTGAGGGGCGGGATGTAAATTGCCAACAGCCACTCTGAAGAAGTGTACGGTGTGTCCTGAAACATCTAAAACACACAGCTTAGGGAGCATAGGGCACGTCCACTCATGGGCGTATAAATTGGGAAAACTAAAAATCAGCAAGACACAGGCACCCCAAAGTTTAGGGCTGCTCTGTTGACAAGAACCTCCACTTCATGACACCTGAAATATCCCAGGAAAGAGAAAAATGGATAAAGAAGTTGTGGTCCTTATGTACAATGGAATATCACGCAGACATGAAATCAATATCATAAGGCTAGTAGAAGCAAGATGAGTGGATTTAGGAACGACGATTCTAAGTGAAATAAGTCACACAGAAAAAGACACTTATCATAAGCTATCACTTATAGAGGGAATGTAAAAACCGCTACACTTGAACTGAATTACAAAACAGAACAGAGTCACACGTTTAGAAAACACACTATGGCTGCTTAACGGGAAAGGTGAGGTGGGGTGATGCATAAAATAAGGGTTTCAAATTCGCTCACATACCGTTCCATACACCCAATATGTAATAGACAAGACCTACTCCTTGCTCAGTGAACTGGACACAACACCCCCTATTCACCGCACAAGAATATATCTGACTAGTAAGAATCATAAAACCTATGTATTGATATCTCTCTGGAAGTGAGTCAAGTGGGTGTAAAGCCGCATCAACACAGCCGTGAAAGGCCGCTAAACCCCATTATAAAAATAAATTACTTTTAAAAACCCGTAAAACAAAGACAGTGAAAGAGAGAGTAATTCTTCCAAAATTCGGTCAGGGGCTGTGATGCAACCTGGATTGACCATATCTAGACCCACAGCTGGATGAGACATAAGGGTGGACCCACTTGGGGCTGAGAGTTTGGGTGAGGTTGGGTGAGCAAACACAGACCCTTTAAAGTAATACTGCGTGGTACCCATCCCATGGGTCCCAAATCTCCAGGTTCAAGGGCATCTTCCTACATCGAAAACATGCATGAGAAACCCAGAAGATGGTACACCGTGTGATTTTGAAAGGTTTCTAAAACGCACCTCATTTCTCATCTCCTTGTGTTCGGGTTCGCCATTCCAGCTACTTTACTAGCAATCTCCCTACTTGGAGAATCAGCACCTTTAACCTCCTGTTCCGTACAGGTTGCAATTTGTCCTGAGGATGAAAGGGAAGAGGGGCAACCAATGAGAGACTAGATCTAGGTGTTGGGACAGGCACAGGTCACTCTATTTTCCCATCAGGAAGAAGAATTGACCACAGGCTCAGCCTGCCGCCCAGAAGCAGAATAGGGCCTGAGGCAATCCCGCGCTCTTGCGGCCAGCTCCCAAAAAAGCGAGTTGCAAAATGGAGCCCAGGGACACTGCCTTTCACAAACCCGCAGAGTTATAAATGATAACTCTCGTCCACAAATATATTGAGGGAAGGCAATGAAGAGGATTTGAAAGCAAGGCAGAATTGCAGGAAACAGGTTTCAGGAGGTAGATTCGAATCGCCTTTAAAGCACATGAAAAGTCGCAAAACGTCGACAATGATGCCCTTGGCCAAAAAGGGCGTATGCGTTTTTTCCTGAATATATTCAGGAAAAAACGCATACGCCCTTTTTGGCCAACCAAGCAACCTGGAAAGGCAAATCAGCGCTACAAAGTAGTCTCGCTTCCCATCGGTCAAAAGGGCCATGCTGCAAAAAGTGTCAAAACCAGAATTGCAGGACAGGCCATGGAGAAATGGCAGCCTTGCTACGCTCTTGGGCGGGATGTAAATTGCCAACAGCCACTCTGAAGAAGTGTACGGTGTGTCCTGAAACATCTAAAACACACAGCTTAGGGAGCATAGGGCACGTCCACTCATGGGCGTATAAATTGGAAAAACTAAAAATCAGCAAGACACAGGCACCCCAAAGTTTAGGGCTGCTCTGTTGACAAGAACCTCCACTTCATGACACCTTAAATATCCCAGGAAAGAGAAAAATGGATAAAGAAGTTGTGGTCCTTATGTACAATGGAATATCACGCAGACATGAAATCAATATCATAAGGCTAGAAGAAGCAAGATGAGTGGACTTAGGTACGATGATTCTAAGTGAAATAAGTCACACAGAAAAAGACACTTATCATAAGCTATCACTTATAGAGGGAATGTAAAAACCGCTACACTTGAACTGAGTTACATAACAGAACAGGGTCACACGTTTAGAAAACACACTATGGCTGCTTAACGGGAAAGGTGAGGTGGGGTGATGCATAAAACAAGGGTTTCAAATTGGCTCAGATACCGTTCCATACACCCAATATGTAATAGAAAAGACCGACTCCTTGCTCAGTGAACTGGACTCAACACCCCCTATTCACCGCACAAGAATATATGTGACTAGTAAGAATCTTAAAACCTATGTATTGATATCTGTCTGGAAGTGAGTCAAGTGGGTGTAAAGCCGCATAAACACAGCCGTGAAAAGCAGCTAAACCCCATTATAAAAATAAATTACTTTTAAAAACCCGTAAAACAAAGACAGTGAAAGAGAGAGAAATTCTTACAAAATTCGTTCAGAGGCTGTGATGCAACCTGGATTGAACATATCTAGACCCACAGCTGGATGAGACATAAGGGTGGACACACTTGGGGCTGAGAGGTTGGGTGAGGTTGGGTGAGCAAACACAGACCCTTTAAAGTAATACTGCGTGGTACCCATCCCATGGGTCCCAAATCTCCAGGTTCAAGGGCATCTTCCTACATCGAAAACATGCATGAGAAACCCAGAAGATGGTACACCGTGTGATTTTGAAAGGTTTCTAAAACGCACCTCATTTCTCATCTCCTTGTGCTCGGGTTCGCCATTCCAGGTACGTTACTAGCAATCTCCCTACTTGGAGAATCAGCACCTTTAACCTCCTGTTCCCTACAGGTTGCAATTTGTCCTGAGGATGAACGGGAAGAGGGGCAACCAATGAGAGACTAGATCTAGGTGTTGGGACAGGCACAGGTCACTCTATTTTCCCATCAGGAAGAAGAATTAACCACAGGCTCAGCCTACCGCCGGGAACCAGAATAGGGCCTTAGGTAATCCCGTGCGTTTGCGGCCAGCTCCCAAAAAAGACAGTTGAAAAATGGAGCTCAGGGGCACTGCAATTCACAAACCTGCTGAGTTATAAATGATAACTCTCGTCCACAAATATATTGAGGGAAGGCAACGAAGAGGATTTGAAAGCAAGGCAGAATTGCAGGAAACAGGTTTCAGGAGGTAGATTCGAATCGCCTTTAAAGCACATGAAAAGTCGCAAAACGTCGACAATGATGCCCTTGGCCAAAAAGGGCGTATGCGTTTTTTCCTGAATATATTCAGGAAAAAACGCATACGCCCTTTTTGGCCAACCAAGCAACCTGGAAAGCAAATCAGCGCTACAAAGTAGTCTCGCTTCCCGTCGGTCAAAAGGGCCATGCTGCAAAAAGTGTCAAAACCAGAAATGCAGGACAGGCCATGGAGAAATGGCAGCCTTGCTACGCTGAGGGGCGGGATGTAAATTGCCAACAGCCAATCTGGAGAAGTGTACGGTGTGTCCTGAAACATCTAAAACACACAGCTTAGGGAGCATAGGGCACGTCCACTCATGGGCGTATAAATTGGGAAAACTAAAAATCAGCAAGACACAGGCACCCCAAAGTTTAGGGCTGCTCTGTTGACAAGAACCTCCACTTCATGACACCTTAAATATCCCAGGAAAGAGAAAAATGGATAAAGAAGTTGTGGTCCTTATGTACAATGGAATATCACGCAGACATGAAATCAATATCATAAGGCTAGAAGAAGCAACATGAATGGACTTAGGTACGATGATTCTAAGTGAAATAAGTCACACAGAAAAAGACACTTATCATAAGCTATCACTTATAGAGGGAATGTAAAAACCGCTACACTTGAACTGAGTTACAAAACAGAACAGAGTCACACGTTTAGAAAACACACTATGGCTGCTTAACGGGAAAGGTGAGGTGGGGTGATGCATAAAACAAGGGTTTCAAATTCGCTCAGATACCGTTCCATACACCCAATATGTAATAGACAACACCGACTCATTGCTCAGTGAACTGGACTCAAAACCCCCTATTCACCGCACAAGAATATATGTGACTAGTAAGAATCTTAAAACCTATGTATTGATATCTGTCTGGAAGTGAGTCAAGTGGGTGTAAAGCCGCATAAACACAGCCGTGAAAAGCAGCTAAACCCCATTATAAAAATAAATTACTTTTAAAAAACCGTAAAACAAAGACAGTGAAAGAGAGAGAAATTCTTACAAAATTCGTTCAGAGGCTGTGATGCAACCTGGATTGACCATATCTAGACCCACAGCTGGATGAGACATAAGGGTGGACCCACTTGGGGCTGAGAGTTTGGGTGAGGTTGGGTGAGCAAACACAGACCCTTTAAAGTAATACTGCGTGGTACCCATCCCATGGGTCCCAAATCTCCAGGTTCAAGGGCATCTTCCTACATCGAAAACATGCATGAGAAACCCAGAAGATGGTACACCGTGTGATTTTGAAAGGTTTCTAAAACGCACCTCATTTCTCATCTCCTTGTGTTCGGGTTCGCCATTCCAGCTACTTTACTAGCAATCTCCCTACTTGGAGAATCAGCACCTTTAACCTCCTGTTCCGTACAGGTTGCAATTTGTCCTGAGGATGAAAGGGAAGAGGGGCAACCAATGAGAGACTAGATCTAGGTGTTGGGACAGGCACAGGTCACTCTATTTTCCCATCAGGAAGAAGAATTGACCACAGGCTCAGCCTGCCGCCCAGAAGCAGAATAGGGCCTGAGGCAATCCCGCGCTCTTGCGGCCAGCTCCCAAAAAAGCGAGTTGCAAAATGGAGCCCAGGGACACTGCCTTTCACAAACCCGCAGAGTTATAAATGATAACTCTCGTCCACAAATATATTGAGGGAAGGCAATGAAGAGGATTTGAAAGCAAGGCAGAATTGCAGGAAACAGGTTTCAGGAGGTAGATTCGAATCGCCTTTAAAGCACATGAAAAGTCGCAAAACGTCGACAATGATGCCCTTGGCCAAAAAGGGCGTATGCGTTTTTTCCTGAATATATTCAGGAAAAAACGCATACGCCCTTTTTGGCCAACCAAGCAACCTGGAAAGGCAAATCAGCGCTACAAAGTAGTCTCGCTTCCCATCGGTCAAAAGGGCCATGCTGCAAAAAGTGTCAAAACCAGAATTGCAGGACAGGCCATGGAGAAATGGCAGCCTTGCTACGCTCTTGGGCGGGATGTAAATTGCCAACAGCCACTCTGAAGAAGTGTACGGTGTGTCCTGAAACATCTAAAACACACAGCTTAGGGAGCATAGGGCACGTCCACTCATGGGCGTATAAATTGGAAAAACTAAAAATCAGCAAGACACAGGCACCCCAAAGTTTAGGGCTGCTCTGTTGACAAGAACCTCCACTTCATGACACCTTAAATATCCCAGGAAAGAGAAAAATGGATAAAGAAGTTGTGGTCCTTATGTACAATGGAATATCACGCAGACATGAAATCAATATCATAAGGCTAGAAGAAGCAAGATGAGTGGACTTAGGTACGATGATTCTAAGTGAAATAAGTCACACAGAAAAAGACACTTATCATAAGCTATCACTTATAGAGGGAATGTAAAAACCGCTACACTTGAACTGAGTTACATAACAGAACAGGGTCACACGTTTAGAAAACACACTATGGCTGCTTAACGGGAAAGGTGAGGTGGGGTGATGCATAAAACAAGGGTTTCAAATTGGCTCAGATACCGTTCCATACACCCAATATGTAATAGAAAAGACCGACTCCTTGCTCAGTGAACTGGACTCAACACCCCCTATTCACCGCACAAGAATATATGTGACTAGTAAGAATCTTAAAACCTATGTATTGATATCTGTCTGGAAGTGAGTCAAGTGGGTGTAAAGCCGCATAAACACAGCCGTGAAAAGCAGCTAAACCCCATTATAAAAATAAATTACTTTTAAAAACCCGTAAAACAAAGACAGTGAAAGAGAGAGAAATTCTTACAAAATTCGTTCAGAGGCTGTGATGCAACCTGGATTGAACATATCTAGACCCACAGCTGGATGAGACATAAGGGTGGACACACTTGGGGCTGAGAGGTTGGGTGAGGTTGGGTGAGCAAACACAGACCCTTTAAAGTAATACTGCGTGGTACCCATCCCATGGGTCCCAAATCTCCAGGTTCAAGGGCATCTTCCTACATCGAAAACATGCATGAGAAACCCAGAAGATGGTACACCGTGTGATTTTGAAAGGTTTCTAAAACGCACCTCATTTCTCATCTCCTTGTGCTCGGGTTCGCCATTCCAGGTACGTTACTAGCAATCTCCCTACTTGGAGAATCAGCACCTTTAACCTCCTGTTCCCTACAGGTTGCAATTTGTCCTGAGGATGAACGGGAAGAGGGGCAACCAATGAGAGACTAGATCTAGGTGTTGGGACAGGCACAGGTCACTCTATTTTCCCATCAGGAAGAAGAATTAACCACAGGCTCAGCCTACCGCCGGGAACCAGAATAGGGCCTTAGGTAATCCCGTGCGTTTGCGGCCAGCTCCCAAAAAAGACAGTTGAAAAATGGAGCTCAGGGGCACTGCAATTCACAAACCTGCTGAGTTATAAATGATAACTCTCGTCCACAAATATATTGAGGGAAGGCAACGAAGAGGATTTGAAAGCAAGGCAGAATTGCAGGAAACAGGTTTCAGGAGGTAGATTCGAATCGCCTTTAAAGCACATGAAAAGTCGCAAAACGTCGACAATGATGCCCTTGGCCAAAAAGGGCGTATGCGTTTTTTCCTGAATATATTCAGGAAAAAACGCATACGCCCTTTTTGGCCAACCAAGCAACCTGGAAAGCAAATCAGCGCTACAAAGTAGTCTCGCTTCCCGTCGGTCAAAAGGGCCATGCTGCAAAAAGTGTCAAAACCAGAAATGCAGGACAGGCCATGGAGAAATGGCAGCCTTGCTACGCTGAGGGGCGGGATGTAAATTGCCAACAGCCAATCTGGAGAAGTGTACGGTGTGTCCTGAAACATCTAAAACACACAGCTTAGGGAGCATAGGGCACGTCCACTCATGGGCGTATAAATTGGGAAAACTAAAAATCAGCAAGACACAGGCACCCCAAAGTTTAGGGCTGCTCTGTTGACAAGAACCTCCACTTCATGACACCTTAAATATCCCAGGAAAGAGAAAAATGGATAAAGAAGTTGTGGTCCTTATGTACAATGGAATATCACGCAGACATGAAATCAATATCATAAGGCTAGAAGAAGCAACATGAATGGACTTAGGTACGATGATTCTAAGTGAAATAAGTCACACAGAAAAAGACACTTATCATAAGCTATCACTTATAGAGGGAATGTAAAAACCGCTACACTTGAACTGAGTTACAAAACAGAACAGAGTCACACGTTTAGAAAACACACTATGGCTGCTTAACGGGAAAGGTGAGGTGGGGTGATGCATAAAACAAGGGTTTCAAATTCGCTCAGATACCGTTCCATACACCCAATATGTAATAGACAACACCGACTCATTGCTCAGTGAACTGGACTCAAAACCCCCTATTCACCGCACAAGAATATATGTGACTAGTAAGAATCTTAAAACCTATGTATTGATATCTGTCTGGAAGTGAGTCAAGTGGGTGTAAAGCCGCATAAACACAGCCGTGAAAAGCAGCTAAACCCCATTATAAAAATAAATTACTTTTAAAAAACCGTAAAACAAAGACAGTGAAAGAGAGAGAAATTCTTACAAAATTCGTTCAGAGGCTGTGATGCAACCTGGATTGACCATATCTAGACCCACAGCTGGATGAGACATAAGGGTGGACCCACTTGGGGCTGAGAGTTTGGGTGAGGTTGGGTGAGCAAACACAGACCCTTTAAAGTAATACTGCGTGGTACCCATCCCATGGGTCCCAAATCTCCAGGTTCAAGGGCATCTTCCTACATCGAAAACATGCATGAGAAACCCAGAAGATGGTACACCGTGTGATTTTGAAAGGTTTCTAAAACGCACCTCATTTCTCATCTCCTTGTGTTCGGGTTCGCCATTCCAGCTACTTTACTAGCAATCTCCCTACTTGGAGAATCAGCACCTTTAACCTCCTGTTCCGTACAGGTTGCAATTTGTCCTGAGGATGAAAGGGAAGAGGGGCAACCAATGAGAGACTAGATCTAGGTGTTGGGACAGGCACAGGTCACTCTATTTTCCCATCAGGAAGAAGAATTGACCACAGGCTCAGCCTGCCGCCCAGAAGCAGAATAGGGCCTGAGGCAATCCCGCGCTCTTGCGGCCAGCTCCCAAAAAAGCGAGTTGCAAAATGGAGCCCAGGGACACTGCCTTTCACAAACCCGCAGAGTTATAAATGATAACTCTCGTCCACAAATATATTGAGGGAAGGCAATGAAGAGGATTTGAAAGCAAGGCAGAATTGCAGGAAACAGGTTTCAGGAGGTAGATTCGAATCGCCTTTAAAGCACATGAAAAGTCGCAAAACGTCGACAATGATGCCCTTGGCCAAAAAGGGCGTATGCGTTTTTTCCTGAATATATTCAGGAAAAAACGCATACGCCCTTTTTGGCCAACCAAGCAACCTGGAAAGGCAAATCAGCGCTACAAAGTAGTCTCGCTTCCCATCGGTCAAAAGGGCCATGCTGCAAAAAGTGTCAAAACCAGAATTGCAGGACAGGCCATGGAGAAATGGCAGCCTTGCTACGCTCTTGGGCGGGATGTAAATTGCCAACAGCCACTCTGAAGAAGTGTACGGTGTGTCCTGAAACATCTAAAACACACAGCTTAGGGAGCATAGGGCACGTCCACTCATGGGCGTATAAATTGGAAAAACTAAAAATCAGCAAGACACAGGCACCCCAAAGTTTAGGGCTGCTCTGTTGACAAGAACCTCCACTTCATGACACCTTAAATATCCCAGGAAAGAGAAAAATGGATAAAGAAGTTGTGGTCCTTATGTACAATGGAATATCACGCAGACATGAAATCAATATCATAAGGCTAGAAGAAGCAAGATGAGTGGACTTAGGTACGATGATTCTAAGTGAAATAAGTCACACAGAAAAAGACACTTATCATAAGCTATCACTTATAGAGGGAATGTAAAAACCGCTACACTTGAACTGAGTTACATAACAGAACAGGGTCACACGTTTAGAAAACACACTATGGCTGCTTAACGGGAAAGGTGAGGTGGGGTGATGCATAAAACAAGGGTTTCAAATTGGCTCAGATACCGTTCCATACACCCAATATGTAATAGAAAAGACCGACTCCTTGCTCAGTGAACTGGACTCAACACCCCCTATTCACCGCACAAGAATATATGTGACTAGTAAGAATCTTAAAACCTATGTATTGATATCTGTCTGGAAGTGAGTCAAGTGGGTGTAAAGCCGCATAAACACAGCCGTGAAAAGCAGCTAAACCCCATTATAAAAATAAATTACTTTTAAAAACCCGTAAAACAAAGACAGTGAAAGAGAGAGAAATTCTTACAAAATTCGTTCAGAGGCTGTGATGCAACCTGGATTGAACATATCTAGACCCACAGCTGGATGAGACATAAGGGTGGACACACTTGGGGCTGAGAGGTTGGGTGAGGTTGGGTGAGCAAACACAGACCCTTTAAAGTAATACTGCGTGGTACCCATCCCATGGGTCCCAAATCTCCAGGTTCAAGGGCATCTTCCTACATCGAAAACATGCATGAGAAACCCAGAAGATGGTACACCGTGTGATTTTGAAAGGTTTCTAAAACGCACCTCATTTCTCATCTCCTTGTGCTCGGGTTCGCCATTCCAGGTACGTTACTAGCAATCTCCCTACTTGGAGAATCAGCACCTTTAACCTCCTGTTCCCTACAGGTTGCAATTTGTCCTGAGGATGAACGGGAAGAGGGGCAACCAATGAGAGACTAGATCTAGGTGTTGGGACAGGCACAGGTCACTCTATTTTCCCATCAGGAAGAAGAATTAACCACAGGCTCAGCCTACCGCCGGGAACCAGAATAGGGCCTTAGGTAATCCCGTGCGTTTGCGGCCAGCTCCCAAAAAAGACAGTTGAAAAATGGAGCTCAGGGGCACTGCAATTCACAAACCTGCTGAGTTATAAATGATAACTCTCGTCCACAAATATATTGAGGGAAGGCAACGAAGAGGATTTGAAAGCAAGGCAGAATTGCAGGAAACAGGTTTCAGGAGGTAGATTCGAATCGCCTTTAAAGCACATGAAAAGTCGCAAAACGTCGACAATGATGCCCTTGGCCAAAAAGGGCGTATGCGTTTTTTCCTGAATATATTCAGGAAAAAACGCATACGCCCTTTTTGGCCAACCAAGCAACCTGGAAAGCAAATCAGCGCTACAAAGTAGTCTCGCTTCCCGTCGGTCAAAAGGGCCATGCTGCAAAAAGTGTCAAAACCAGAAATGCAGGACAGGCCATGGAGAAATGGCAGCCTTGCTACGCTGAGGGGCGGGATGTAAATTGCCAACAGCCAATCTGGAGAAGTGTACGGTGTGTCCTGAAACATCTAAAACACACAGCTTAGGGAGCATAGGGCACGTCCACTCATGGGCGTATAAATTGGGAAAACTAAAAATCAGCAAGACACAGGCACCCCAAAGTTTAGGGCTGCTCTGTTGACAAGAACCTCCACTTCATGACACCTTAAATATCCCAGGAAAGAGAAAAATGGATAAAGAAGTTGTGGTCCTTATGTACAATGGAATATCACGCAGACATGAAATCAATATCATAAGGCTAGAAGAAGCAACATGAATGGACTTAGGTACGATGATTCTAAGTGAAATAAGTCACACAGAAAAAGACACTTATCATAAGCTATCACTTATAGAGGGAATGTAAAAACCGCTACACTTGAACTGAGTTACAAAACAGAACAGAGTCACACGTTTAGAAAACACACTATGGCTGCTTAACGGGAAAGGTGAGGTGGGGTGATGCATAAAACAAGGGTTTCAAATTCGCTCAGATACCGTTCCATACACCCAATATGTAATAGACAACACCGACTCATTGCTCAGTGAACTGGACTCAAAACCCCCTATTCACCGCACAAGAATATATGTGACTAGTAAGAATCTTAAAACCTATGTATTGATATCTGTCTGGAAGTGAGTCAAGTGGGTGTAAAGCCGCATAAACACAGCCGTGAAAAGCAGCTAAACCCCATTATAAAAATAAATTACTTTTAAAAAACCGTAAAACAAAGACAGTGAAAGAGAGAGAAATTCTTACAAAATTCGTTCAGAGGCTGTGATGCAACCTGGATTGACCATATCTAGACCCACAGCTGGATGAGACATAAGGGTGGACCCACTTGGGGCTGAGAGTTTGGGTGAGGTTGGGTGAGCAAACACAGACCCTTTAAAGTAATACTGCGTGGTACCCATCCCATGGGTCCCAAATCTCCAGGTTCAAGGGCATCTTCCTACATCGAAAACATGCATGAGAAACCCAGAAGATGGTACACCGTGTGATTTTGAAAGGTTTCTAAAACGCACCTCATTTCTCATCTCCTTGTGTTCGGGTTCGCCATTCCAGCTACTTTACTAGCAATCTCCCTACTTGGAGAATCAGCACCTTTAACCTCCTGTTCCGTACAGGTTGCAATTTGTCCTGAGGATGAAAGGGAAGAGGGGCAACCAATGAGAGACTAGATCTAGGTGTTGGGACAGGCACAGGTCACTCTATTTTCCCATCAGGAAGAAGAATTGACCACAGGCTCAGCCTGCCGCCCAGAAGCAGAATAGGGCCTGAGGCAATCCCGCGCTCTTGCGGCCAGCTCCCAAAAAAGCGAGTTGCAAAATGGAGCCCAGGGACACTGCCTTTCACAAACCCGCAGAGTTATAAATGATAACTCTCGTCCACAAATATATTGAGGGAAGGCAATGAAGAGGATTTGAAAGCAAGGCAGAATTGCAGGAAACAGGTTTCAGGAGGTAGATTCGAATCGCCTTTAAAGCACATGAAAAGTCGCAAAACGTCGACAATGATGCCCTTGGCCAAAAAGGGCGTATGCGTTTTTTCCTGAATATATTCAGGAAAAAACGCATACGCCCTTTTTGGCCAACCAAGCAACCTGGAAAGGCAAATCAGCGCTACAAAGTAGTCTCGCTTCCCATCGGTCAAAAGGGCCATGCTGCAAAAAGTGTCAAAACCAGAATTGCAGGACAGGCCATGGAGAAATGGCAGCCTTGCTACGCTCTTGGGCGGGATGTAAATTGCCAACAGCCACTCTGAAGAAGTGTACGGTGTGTCCTGAAACATCTAAAACACACAGCTTAGGGAGCATAGGGCACGTCCACTCATGGGCGTATAAATTGGAAAAACTAAAAATCAGCAAGACACAGGCACCCCAAAGTTTAGGGCTGCTCTGTTGACAAGAACCTCCACTTCATGACACCTTAAATATCCCAGGAAAGAGAAAAATGGATAAAGAAGTTGTGGTCCTTATGTACAATGGAATATCACGCAGACATGAAATCAATATCATAAGGCTAGAAGAAGCAAGATGAGTGGACTTAGGTACGATGATTCTAAGTGAAATAAGTCACACAGAAAAAGACACTTATCATAAGCTATCACTTATAGAGGGAATGTAAAAACCGCTACACTTGAACTGAGTTACATAACAGAACAGGGTCACACGTTTAGAAAACACACTATGGCTGCTTAACGGGAAAGGTGAGGTGGGGTGATGCATAAAACAAGGGTTTCAAATTGGCTCAGATACCGTTCCATACACCCAATATGTAATAGAAAAGACCGACTCCTTGCTCAGTGAACTGGACTCAACACCCCCTATTCACCGCACAAGAATATATGTGACTAGTAAGAATCTTAAAACCTATGTATTGATATCTGTCTGGAAGTGAGTCAAGTGGGTGTAAAGCCGCATAAACACAGCCGTGAAAAGCAGCTAAACCCCATTATAAAAATAAATTACTTTTAAAAACCCGTAAAACAAAGACAGTGAAAGAGAGAGAAATTCTTACAAAATTCGTTCAGAGGCTGTGATGCAACCTGGATTGAACATATCTAGACCCACAGCTGGATGAGACATAAGGGTGGACACACTTGGGGCTGAGAGGTTGGGTGAGGTTGGGTGAGCAAACACAGACCCTTTAAAGTAATACTGCGTGGTACCCATCCCATGGGTCCCAAATCTCCAGGTTCAAGGGCATCTTCCTACATCGAAAACATGCATGAGAAACCCAGAAGATGGTACACCGTGTGATTTTGAAAGGTTTCTAAAACGCACCTCATTTCTCATCTCCTTGTGCTCGGGTTCGCCATTCCAGGTACGTTACTAGCAATCTCCCTACTTGGAGAATCAGCACCTTTAACCTCCTGTTCCCTACAGGTTGCAATTTGTCCTGAGGATGAACGGGAAGAGGGGCAACCAATGAGAGACTAGATCTAGGTGTTGGGACAGGCACAGGTCACTCTATTTTCCCATCAGGAAGAAGAATTAACCACAGGCTCAGCCTGCCGCCCAGAAGCAGAATAGGGCCTGAGGCAATCCCGCGCTCTTACGGCCAGCTCCCAAAAAAGCGAGTTGAAAAATGGAGCCCAGGGACACTGCCATTCACAAACCCGCAGAGTTATAAATGATAACTCTCGTCCACAAATATATTGAGGGAAGGCAACGAAGAGGATTTGAAAGCAAGGCAGAATTGCAGGAAACATGTTTCAGGAGGTAGATTCGAATCGCATTTAAAGCACATGAAAAGTCGCAAAACGTCGACAATGATGCCCTTGGCCAAAAAGGGCGTATGCGTTTTTTCCTGAATATATTCAGGAAAAAACGCATACGCCCTTTTTGGCCAACCAAGCAACCTGGAAAGCAAATCAGCGCTACAAAGTAGTCTCGCTTCCCATCGGTCAAAAGGGCCATGCTGCAAAAAGTGTCAAAACCAGAAATGCAGGACAGGCCATGGAGAAATGGCAGCCTTGCTACAATGAGGGGCGGGATGTAAATTGCCAACAGCCACTCTGGAGAAGTGTACGGTGTGTCCTGAAACATCTAAAACACACAGCTTAGGGAGCATAGGGCACGTCCACTCATGGGCGTATAAATTGGGAAAACTAAAAATCAGCAAGACACAGGCACCCCAAAGTTTAGGGCTGCTCTGTTGACAAGAACCTCCACTTCATGACACCTTAAATATCCCAGGAAAGAGAAAAATGGATAAAGAAGTTGTGGTCCTTATGTACCATGGAATATCACGCAGATATGAAATCAATATCATAAGGCTAGAAGAAGCAAGATGAGTGGACTTAGGTACGATGATTCTAAGTGAAATAAGTCACACAGAAAAAGACACTTATCATAAGCTATCACTTATAGAGGGAATGTAAAAACCGCTACACTTGAACTGAGTTACAAAACAGAACAGAGTCACACGTTTAGAAAACACACTATGGCTGCTTAACGGGAAAGGTGAGGTGGGGTGATGCATAAAACAAGGGTTTCAAATTCGCTCAGATACCGTTCCATACACCCAATATGTAATAGACAACACCGACTCATTGCTCAGTGAACTGGACTCAACACCCCCTATTCACCGCACAAGAATATATGTGACTAGTAAGAATCTTAAAACCTATGTATTGATATCTGTCTGGAAGTGAGTCAAGTGGGTGTAAAGCCGCATAAACACAGCCGTGAAAAGCAGCTAAACCCCATTATAAAAATAAATTACTTTTAAAAACCTGTAAAACAAAGACAGTGAAAGAGAGAGAAATTCTTACACAATTCGTTCAGAGGCTGTGATGCAACCTGGATTGACCATATCTAGACCCACAGCTGGATGAGACATAAGGGTGGACACACTTGGGGCTGAGAGGTTGGGTGAGGTTGGGTGAGCAAACACAGACCCTTTAAAGTAATACTGCGTGGTACCCATCCCATGGGTCCCAAATCTCCAGGTTCAAGGGCATCTTCCTACATCGAAAACATGTATGAGAAACCCAGAAGATGGTACACCGTGTGATTTTGAAAGGTTTCTAAAACGCACCTCATTTCTCATCTCCTTGTGTTCGGGTTCGCCATTCCAGCTACTTTACTAGCAATCTCCCTACTTGGAGAATCAGCACCTTTAACCTCCTGTTCCGTACAGGTTGCAATTTGTCCTGAGGATGAAAGGGAAGAGGGACAACAAATGAGAGACTAGATCTAGGTGTTGGGACAGGCACAGGTCACTCTATTTTCCCATCAGGAAGAAGAATTAACCACAGGCTCAGCCTACCGCCGGGAACCAGAATAGGGCCTTAGGCAATCCCGTGCGTTTGCGGCCAGCTCCCAAAAAAGACAGTTCAAAAATGGAGCTCAGGGGCACTGCAATTCACAAACCTGCTGACTTATAAATGATAACTCTCGTCCACAAATATATTGAGGGAAGGCAACGAAGAGGAGTTGAAAGCAAGGCAGAATTGCAGGAAACAGATTTCAGGAGGTAGATACGAATCGCCTTTAAAGCACATGAAAGGTGGCAAAACGTCGACAATGATGACCTTGGCCAAAAAGGGCGTATGCGTTTTTTCCTGAATATATTCAGGAAAAAACGCATACGCCCTTTTTGGCCAACCAAGCAACCTGGAAAGGGAAATCAGCGCTACAAAGTAGTCTCGCTTCCCATCGGTCAAAAGGGCCATGCTGCAAAAATTTTCAAAACCAGAAATGCAGGACAGGCCATGGAGAAATGGCAGCCTTGCTACGCTGATGGGCGGGATGTAAATTGCCAACAGCCACTCTGAAGAAGTGTACGGTGTGTCCTGAAATATCTAAAACACACAGCTTAGGGAGCATAGGGCACGTCCACTCATGGGCGTATAAATTGGGAAAACTAAAAATCAGCAAGACACAGGCACCCCAAAGTTTAGGGCTGCTCTGTTGACAAGAACCTCCACTTCATGACACCTTAAATATCCCAGGAAAGAGAAAAATGGATAAAGAAATTGTGGTCCTTATGTACAATGGAATATCACGCAGACATGAAATCAAGGTCATAAGGCTAGTAGAAGCAAGATGAGTGGATTTAGGAACGACGATTCTAAGTGAAATAAGTCACACAGAAAAAGACACTTATCATAAGCTATCACTTATAGAGGGAATGTAAAAACCGCTACACTTGAACTGAATTACAAAACAGAACAGAGTCACACGTTTAGAAAACACACTATGGCTGCTTAACGGGAAAGGTGAGGTGGGGTGATGCATAAAACAAGGGTTTCAAATTCGCTCACATACCGTTCCATACACCCAATATGTAATAGACAAGACCTACTCCTTGCTCAGTGAACTGGACACAACACCCCCTATTCACCGCACAAGAATATATCTGACTAGTAAGAATCATAAAACCTATGTATTGATATCTCTCTGGAAGTGAGTCAAGTGGGTGTAAAGCCGCATCAACACAGCCGTGAAAGGCCGCTAAACCCCATTATAAAAATAAATTACTTTTAAAAACCCGTAAAACAAAGACAGTGAAAGAGAGAGTAATTCTTCCAAAATTCGGTCAGGGGCTGTGATGCAACCTGGATTGACCATATCTAGACACACAGCTGGATGAGACAAAGGGTGGACACTCTTGGGACTGAAAGGTTGGGTGAGGTTGGGTGAGCAAACGCAGACCCTTTAAAGTAATACTGCGTGGTACCCATCCCATGGGTCCCAAATCTCCAGGTTCAAGGGCATCTTCCTACATTGAAAACATGCATGAGAAACCCAGAAGATGGTACACCGTGTGATTTTGAAAGGTTTCTAAAACGCACCTCATTTCTCATCTCCTTGTGCTCGGGTTCGCCATTCCAGGTACGTTACTAGCAATCTCCCTACTTGGAGAATCAGCACCTTTAACCTCTTGTTCCCTACAGGTTGCAATTTGTCCTGAGGATGAACGGGAAGAGGGGCAACCAATGAGAGACTAGATCTAGGTGTTGGGACAGGCACAGGTCACTCTATTTTCCCATCAGGAAGAAGAATTAACCACAGGCTCAGCCTGCCGCCCAGAAGCAGAATAGGGCCTGAGGCAATCCCGCGCTCTTGCGGCCAGCTCCCAAAAAAGCGAGTTGCAAAATGGAGCCCAGGGACACTGCCTTTCACAAACCCGCAGAGTTATAAATGATAACTCTCGTCCACAAATATATTGAGGGAAGGCAATGAAGAGGATTTGAAAGCAAGGCAGAATTGCAGGAAACAGGTTTCAGGAGGTAGATTCGAATCGCCTTTAAAGCACATGAAAAGTCGCAAAACGTCGACAATGATGCCCTTGGCCAAAAAGGGCGTATGCGTTTTTTCCTGAATATATTCAGGAAAAAACGCATACGCCCTTTTTGGCCAACCAAGCAACCTGGAAAGGCAAATCAGCGCTACAATGTAGTCTCGCTTCCCATCGGTCAAAAGGGCCATGCTGCAAAAAGTGTCAAAACCAGAATTGCAGGACAGGCCATGGAGAAATGGCAGCCTTGCTACGCTCTTGGGCGGGATGTAAATTGCCAACAGCCACTCTGAAGAAGTGTACGGTGTGTCCTGAAACATCTAAAACACACAGCTTAGGGAGCATAGGGCACGTCCACTCATGGGCGTATAAATTGGAAAAACTAAAAATCAGCAAGACACAGGCACCCCAAAGTTTAGGGCTGCTCTGTTGACAAGAACCTCCACTTCATGACACCTTAAATATCCCAGGAAAGAGAAAAATGGATAAAGAAGTTGTGGTCCTTATGTACAATGGAATATCACGCAGACATGAAATCAATATCATAAGGCTAGAAGAAGCAAGATGAGTGGACTTAGGTACGATGATTCTAAGTGAAATAAGTCACACAGAAAAAGACACTTATCATAAGCTATCACTTATAGAGGGAATGTAAAAACCGCTGCACTTGAACTGAGTTACATAACAGAACAGGGTCACACGTTTAGAAAACACACTATGGCTGCTTAACGGGAAAGGTGAGGTGGGGTGATGCATAAAACAAGGGTTTCAAATTGGCTCAGATACCGTTCCATACACCCAATATGTAATAGAAAAGACCGACTCCTTGCTCAGTGAACTGGACTCAACACCCCCTATTCACCGCACAAGAATATATGTGACTAGTAAGAATCTTAAAACCTATGTATTGATATCTGTCTGGAAGTGAGTCAAGTGGGTGTAAAGCCGCATAAACACAGCCGTGAAAAGCAGCTAAACCCCATTATAAAAATAAATTACTTTTAAAAACCCGTAAAACAAAGACAGTGAAAGAGAGAGAAATTCTTACAAAATTCGTTCAGAGGCTGTGATGCAACCTGGATTGAACATATCTAGACCCACAGCTGGATGAGACATAAGGGTGGACACACTTGGGGCTGAGAGGTTGGGTGAGGTTGGGTGAGCAAACACAGACCCTTTAAAGTAATACTGCGTGGTACCCATCCCATGGGTCCCAAATCTCCAGGTTCAAGGGCATCTTCCTACATCGAAAACATGCATGAGAAACCCAGAAGATGGTACACCGTGTGATTTTGAAAGGTTTCTAAAACGCACCTCATTTCTCATCTCCTTGTGCTCGGGTTCGCCATTCCAGGTACGTTACTAGCAATCTCCCTACTTGGAGAATCAGCACCTTTAACCTCCTGTTCCCTACAGGTTGCAATTTGTCCTGAGGATGAACGGGAAGAGGGGCAACCAATGAGAGACTAGATCTAGGTGTTGGGACAGGCACAGGTCACTCTATTTTCCCATCAGGAAGAAGAATTAACCACAGGCTCAGCCTACCGCCGGGAACCAGAATAGGGCCTTAGGTAATCCCGTGCGTTTGCGGCCAGCTCCCAAAAAAGACAGTTGAAAAATGGAGCTCAGGGGCACTGCAATTCACAAACCTGCTGAGTTATAAATGATAACTCTCGTCCACAAATATATTGAGGGAAGGCAACGAAGAGGATTTGAAAGCAAGGCAGAATTGCAGGAAACAGGTTTCAGGAGGTAGATTCGAATCGCCTTTAAAGCACATGAAAAGTCGCAAAACGTCGACAATGATGCCCTTGGCCAAAAAGGGCGTATGCGTTTTTTCCTGAATATATTCAGGAAAAAACGCATACGCCCTTTTTGGCCAACCAAGCAACCTGGAAAGCAAATCAGCGCTACAAAGTAGTCTCGCTTCCCGTCGGTCAAAAGGGCCATGCTGCAAAAAGTGTCAAAACCAGAAATGCAGGACAGGCCATGGAGAAATGGCAGCCTTGCTACGCTGAGGGGCGGGATGTAAATTGCCAACAGCCAATCTGGAGAAGTGTACGGTGTGTCCTGAAACATCTAAAACACACAGCTTAGGGAGCATAGGGCACGTCCACTCATGGGCGTATAAATTGGGAAAACTAAAAATCAGCAAGACACAGGCACCCCAAAGTTTAGGGCTGCTCTGTTGACAAGAACCTCCACTTCATGACACCTTAAATATCCCAGGAAAGAGAAAAATGGATAAAGAAGTTGTGGTCCTTATGTACAATGGAATATCACGCAGACATGAAATCAATATCATAAGGCTAGAAGAAGCAAGATGAATGGACTTAGGTACGATGATTCTAAGTGAAATAAGTCACACAGAAAAAGACACTTATCATAAGCTATCACTTATAGAGGGAATGTAAAAACCGCTACACTTGAACTGAGTTACAAAACAGAACAGAGTCACACGTTTAGAAAACACACTATGG
Organism: Eschrichtius robustus; assembly: GCF_028021215.1. Classification (NCBI taxonomy): domain Eukaryota; kingdom Metazoa; phylum Chordata; class Mammalia; order Artiodactyla; family Eschrichtiidae; genus Eschrichtius; species Eschrichtius robustus. The sequence continues at coordinate 223,499 of NW_027175818.1, read as the reverse complement.
CTGCTTAACGGGAAAGGTGAGGTGGGGTGATGCATAAAACAAGGGTTTCAAATTCGCTCAGATACCGTTCCATACACCCAATATGTAATAGACAACACCGACTCATTGCTCAGTGAACTGGACTCAAAACCCCCTATTCACCGCACAAGAATATATGTGACTAGTAAGAATCATAAAACCTATGTATTGATATCTCTCTGGAAGTGAGTCAAGTGGGTGTAAAGCCGCATCAACACAGCCGTGAAAGGCCGCTAAACCCCATTATAAAAATAAATTACTTTTAAAAACCCGTAAAACAAAGACAGTGAAAGAGAGAGTAATTCTTCCAAAATTCGGTCAGGGGCTGTGATGCAACCTGGATTGACCATATCTAGACACACAGCTGGATGAGACAAAGGGTGGACACTCTTGGGACTGAAAGGTTGGGTGAGGTTGGGTGAGCAAACGCAGACCCTTTAAAGTAATACTGCGTGGTACCCATCCCATGGGTCCCAAATCTCCAGGTTCAAGGGCATCTTCCTACATTGAAAACATGCATGAGAAACCCAGAAGATGGTACACCGTGTGATTTTGAAAGGTTTCTAAAACGCACCTCATTTCTCATCTCCTTGTGCTCGGGTTCGCCATTCCAGGTACGTTACTAGCAATCTCCCTACTTGGAGAATCAGCACCTTTAACCTCTTGTTCCCTACAGGTTGCAATTTGTCCTGAGGATGAACGGGAAGAGGGGCAACCAATGAGAGACTAGATCTAGGTGTTGGGACAGGCACAGGTCACTCTATTTTCCCATCAGGAAGAAGAATTAACCACAGGCTCAGCCTGCCGCCCAGAAGCAGAATAGGGCCTGAGGCAATCCCGCGCTCTTGCGGCCAGCTCCCAAAAAAGCGAGTTGCAAAATGGAGCCCAGGGACACTGCCTTTCACAAACCCGCAGAGTTATAAATGATAACTCTCGTCCACAAATATATTGAGGGAAGGCAATGAAGAGGATTTGAAAGCAAGGCAGAATTGCAGGAAACAGGTTTCAGGAGGTAGATTCGAATCGCCTTTAAAGCACATGAAAAGTCGCAAAACGTCGACAATGATGCCCTTGGCCAAAAAGGGCGTATGCGTTTTTTCCTGAATATATTCAGGAAAAAACGCATACGCCCTTTTTGGCCAACCAAGCAACCTGGAAAGGCAAATCAGCGCTACAAAGTAGTCTCGCTTCCCATCGGTCAAAAGGGCCATGCTGCAAAAAGTGTCAAAACCAGAATTGCAGGACAGGCCATGGAGAAATGGCAGCCTTGCTACGCTCTTGGGCGGGATGTAAATTGCCAACAGCCACTCTGAAGAAGTGTACGGTGTGTCCTGAAACATCTAAAACACACAGCTTAGGGAGCATAGGGCACGTCCACTCATGGGCGTATAAATTGGAAAAACTAAAAATCAGCAAGACACAGGCACCCCAAAGTTTAGGGCTGCTCTGTTGACAAGAACCTCCACTTCATGACACCTTAAATATCCCAGGAAAGAGAAAAATGGATAAAGAAGTTGTGGTCCTTATGTACAATGGAATATCACGCAGACATGAAATCAATATCATAAGGCTAGAAGAAGCAAGATGAGTGGACTTAGGTACGATGATTCTAAGTGAAATAAGTCACACAGAAAAAGACACTTATCATAAGCTATCACTTATAGAGGGAATGTAAAAACCGCTGCACTTGAACTGAGTTACATAACAGAACAGGGTCACACGTTTAGAAAACACACTATGGCTGCTTAACGGGAAAGGTGAGGTGGGGTGATGCATAAAACAAGGGTTTCAAATTGGCTCAGATACCGTTCCATACACCCAATATGTAATAGAAAAGACCGACTCCTTGCTCAGTGAACTGGACTCAACACCCCCTATTCACCGCACAAGAATATATGTGACTAGTAAGAATCTTAAAACCTATGTATTGATATCTGTCTGGAAGTGAGTCAAGTGGGTGTAAAGCCGCATAAACACAGCCGTGAAAAGCAGCTAAACCCCATTATAAAAATAAATTACTTTTAAAAACCCGTAAAACAAAGACAGTGAAAGAGAGAGAAATTCTTACAAAATTCGTTCAGAGGCTGTGATGCAACCTGGATTGAACATATCTAGACCCACAGCTGGATGAGACATAAGGGTGGACACACTTGGGGCTGAGAGGTTGGGTGAGGTTGGGTGAGCAAACACAGACCCTTTAAAGTAATACTGCGTGGTACCCATCCCATGGGTCCCAAATCTCCAGGTTCAAGGGCATCTTCCTACATCGAAAACATGCATGAGAAACCCAGAAGATGGTACACCGTGTGATTTTGAAAGGTTTCTAAAACGCACCTCATTTCTCATCTCCTTGTGCTCGGGTTCGCCATTCCAGGTACGTTACTAGCAATCTCCCTACTTGGAGAATCAGCACCTTTAACCTCCTGTTCCCTACAGGTTGCAATTTGTCCTGAGGATGAACGGGAAGAGGGGCAACCAATGAGAGACTAGATCTAGGTGTTGGGACAGGCACAGGTCACTCTATTTTCCCATCAGGAAGAAGAATTAACCACAGGCTCAGCCTACCGCCGGGAACCAGAATAGGGCCTTAGGTAATCCCGTGCGTTTGCGGCCAGCTCCCAAAAAAGACAGTTGAAAAATGGAGCTCAGGGGCACTGCAATTCACAAACCTGCTGAGTTATAAATGATAACTCTCGTCCACAAATATATTGAGGGAAGGCAACGAAGAGGATTTGAAAGCAAGGCAGAATTGCAGGAAACAGGTTTCAGGAGGTAGATTCGAATCGCCTTTAAAGCACATGAAAAGTCGCAAAACGTCGACAATGATGCCCTTGGCCAAAAAGGGCGTATGCGTTTTTTCCTGAATATATTCAGGAAAAAACGCATACGCCCTTTTTGGCCAACCAAGCAACCTGGAAAGCAAATCAGCGCTACAAAGTAGTCTCGCTTCCCGTCGGTCAAAAGGGCCATGCTGCAAAAAGTGTCAAAACCAGAAATGCAGGACAGGCCATGGAGAAATGGCAGCCTTGCTACGCTGAGGGGCGGGATGTAAATTGCCAACAGCCAATCTGGAGAAGTGTACGGTGTGTCCTGAAACATCTAAAACACACAGCTTAGGGAGCATAGGGCACGTCCACTCATGGGCGTATAAATTGGGAAAACTAAAAATCAGCAAGACACAGGCACCCCAAAGTTTAGGGCTGCTCTGTTGACAAGAACCTCCACTTCATGACACCTTAAATATCCCAGGAAAGAGAAAAATGGATAAAGAAGTTGTGGTCCTTATGTACAATGGAATATCACGCAGACATGAAATCAATATCATAAGGCTAGAAGAAGCAACATGAATGGACTTAGGTACGATGATTCTAAGTGAAATAAGTCACACAGAAAAAGACACTTATCATAAGCTATCACTTATAGAGGGAATGTAAAAACCGCTACACTTGAACTGAGTTACAAAACAGAACAGAGTCACACGTTTAGAAAACACACTATGGCTGCTTAACGGGAAAGGTGAGGTGGGGTGATGCATAAAACAAGGGTTTCAAATTCGCTCAGATACCGTTCCATACACCCAATATGTAATAGACAACACCGACTCATTGCTCAGTGAACTGGACTCAAAACCCCCTATTCACCGCACAAGAATATATGTGACTAGTAAGAATCATAAAACCTATGTATTGATATCTCTCTGGAAGTGAGTCAAGTGGGTGTAAAGCCGCATCAACACAGCCGTGAAAGGCCGCTAAACCCCATTATAAAAATAAATTACTTTTAAAAACCCGTAAAACAAAGACAGTGAAAGAGAGAGTAATTCTTCCAAAATTCGGTCAGGGGCTGTGATGCAACCTGGATTGACCATATCTAGACACACAGCTGGATGAGACAAAGGGTGGACACTCTTGGGACTGAAAGGTTGGGTGAGGTTGGGTGAGCAAACGCAGACCCTTTAAAGTAATACTGCGTGGTACCCATCCCATGGGTCCCAAATCTCCAGGTTCAAGGGCATCTTCCTACATTGAAAACATGCATGAGAAACCCAGAAGATGGTACACCGTGTGATTTTGAAAGGTTTCTAAAACGCACCTCATTTCTCATCTCCTTGTGCTCGGGTTCGCCATTCCAGGTACGTTACTAGCAATCTCCCTACTTGGAGAATCAGCACCTTTAACCTCTTGTTCCCTACAGGTTGCAATTTGTCCTGAGGATGAACGGGAAGAGGGGCAACCAATGAGAGACTAGATCTAGGTGTTGGGACAGGCACAGGTCACTCTATTTTCCCATCAGGAAGAAGAATTAACCACAGGCTCAGCCTGCCGCCCAGAAGCAGAATAGGGCCTGAGGCAATCCCGCGCTCTTGCGGCCAGCTCCCAAAAAAGCGAGTTGCAAAATGGAGCCCAGGGACACTGCCTTTCACAAACCCGCAGAGTTATAAATGATAACTCTCGTCCACAAATATATTGAGGGAAGGCAATGAAGAGGATTTGAAAGCAAGGCAGAATTGCAGGAAACAGGTTTCAGGAGGTAGATTCGAATCGCCTTTAAAGCACATGAAAAGTCGCAAAACGTCGACAATGATGCCCTTGGCCAAAAAGGGCGTATGCGTTTTTTCCTGAATATATTCAGGAAAAAACGCATACGCCCTTTTTGGCCAACCAAGCAACCTGGAAAGGCAAATCAGCGCTACAAAGTAGTCTCGCTTCCCATCGGTCAAAAGGGCCATGCTGCAAAAAGTGTCAAAACCAGAATTGCAGGACAGGCCATGGAGAAATGGCAGCCTTGCTACGCTCTTGGGCGGGATGTAAATTGCCAACAGCCACTCTGAAGAAGTGTACGGTGTGTCCTGAAACATCTAAAACACACAGCTTAGGGAGCATAGGGCACGTCCACTCATGGGCGTATAAATTGGAAAAACTAAAAATCAGCAAGACACAGGCACCCCAAAGTTTAGGGCTGCTCTGTTGACAAGAACCTCCACTTCATGACACCTTAAATATCCCAGGAAAGAGAAAAATGGATAAAGAAGTTGTGGTCCTTATGTACAATGGAATATCACGCAGACATGAAATCAATATCATAAGGCTAGAAGAAGCAAGATGAGTGGACTTAGGTACGATGATTCTAAGTGAAATAAGTCACACAGAAAAAGACACTTATCATAAGCTATCACTTATAGAGGGAATGTAAAAACCGCTGCACTTGAACTGAGTTACATAACAGAACAGGGTCACACGTTTAGAAAACACACTATGGCTGCTTAACGGGAAAGGTGAGGTGGGGTGATGCATAAAACAAGGGTTTCAAATTGGCTCAGATACCGTTCCATACACCCAATATGTAATAGAAAAGACCGACTCCTTGCTCAGTGAACTGGACTCAACACCCCCTATTCACCGCACAAGAATATATGTGACTAGTAAGAATCTTAAAACCTATGTATTGATATCTGTCTGGAAGTGAGTCAAGTGGGTGTAAAGCCGCATAAACACAGCCGTGAAAAGCAGCTAAACCCCATTATAAAAATAAATTACTTTTAAAAACCCGTAAAACAAAGACAGTGAAAGAGAGAGAAATTCTTACAAAATTCGTTCAGAGGCTGTGATGCAACCTGGATTGAACATATCTAGACCCACAGCTGGATGAGACATAAGGGTGGACACACTTGGGGCTGAGAGGTTGGGTGAGGTTGGGTGAGCAAACACAGACCCTTTAAAGTAATACTGCGTGGTACCCATCCCATGGGTCCCAAATCTCCAGGTTCAAGGGCATCTTCCTACATCGAAAACATGCATGAGAAACCCAGAAGATGGTACACCGTGTGATTTTGAAAGGTTTCTAAAACGCACCTCATTTCTCATCTCCTTGTGCTCGGGTTCGCCATTCCAGGTACGTTACTAGCAATCTCCCTACTTGGAGAATCAGCACCTTTAACCTCCTGTTCCCTACAGGTTGCAATTTGTCCTGAGGATGAACGGGAAGAGGGGCAACCAATGAGAGACTAGATCTAGGTGTTGGGACAGGCACAGGTCACTCTATTTTCCCATCAGGAAGAAGAATTAACCACAGGCTCAGCCTACCGCCGGGAACCAGAATAGGGCCTTAGGTAATCCCGTGCGTTTGCGGCCAGCTCCCAAAAAAGACAGTTGAAAAATGGAGCTCAGGGGCACTGCAATTCACAAACCTGCTGAGTTATAAATGATAACTCTCGTCCACAAATATATTGAGGGAAGGCAACGAAGAGGATTTGAAAGCAAGGCAGAATTGCAGGAAACAGGTTTCAGGAGGTAGATTCGAATCGCCTTTAAAGCACATGAAAAGTCGCAAAACGTCGACAATGATGCCCTTGGCCAAAAAGGGCGTATGCGTTTTTTCCTGAATATATTCAGGAAAAAACGCATACGCCCTTTTTGGCCAACCAAGCAACCTGGAAAGCAAATCAGCGCTACAAAGTAGTCTCGCTTCCCGTCGGTCAAAAGGGCCATGCTGCAAAAAGTGTCAAAACCAGAAATGCAGGACAGGCCATGGAGAAATGGCAGCCTTGCTACGCTGAGGGGCGGGATGTAAATTGCCAACAGCCAATCTGGAGAAGTGTACGGTGTGTCCTGAAACATCTAAAACACACAGCTTAGGGAGCATAGGGCACGTCCACTCATGGGCGTATAAATTGGGAAAACTAAAAATCAGCAAGACACAGGCACCCCAAAGTTTAGGGCTGCTCTGTTGACAAGAACCTCCACTTCATGACACCTTAAATATCCCAGGAAAGAGAAAAATGGATAAAGAAGTTGTGGTCCTTATGTACAATGGAATATCACGCAGACATGAAATCAATATCATAAGGCTAGAAGAAGCAACATGAATGGACTTAGGTACGATGATTCTAAGTGAAATAAGTCACACAGAAAAAGACACTTATCATAAGCTATCACTTATAGAGGGAATGTAAAAACCGCTACACTTGAACTGAGTTACAAAACAGAACAGAGTCACACGTTTAGAAAACACACTATGGCTGCTTAACGGGAAAGGTGAGGTGGGGTGATGCATAAAACAAGGGTTTCAAATTCGCTCAGATACCGTTCCATACACCCAATATGTAATAGACAACACCGACTCATTGCTCAGTGAACTGGACTCAAAACCCCCTATTCACCGCACAAGAATATATGTGACTAGTAAGAATCTTAAAACCTATGTATTGATATCTGTCTGGAAGTGAGTCAAGTGGGTGTAAAGCCGCATAAACACAGCCGTGAAAAGCAGCTAAACCCCATTATAAAAATAAATTACTTTTAAAAAACCGTAAAACTAAGACAGTGAAAGAGAGAGAAATTCTTACAAAATTCGTTCAGAGGCTGTGATGCAACCTGGATTGACCATATCTAGACCCACAGCTGGATGAGACATAAGGGTGGACCCACTTGGGGCTGAGAGTTTGGGTGAGGTTGGGTGAGCAAACACAGACCCTTTAAAGTAATACTGCGTGGTACCCATCCCATGGGTCCCAAATCTCCAGGTTCAAGGGCATCTTCCTACATCGAAAACATGCATGAGAAACCCAGAAGATGGTACACCGTGTGATTTTGAAAGGTTTCTAAAACGCACCTCATTTCTCATCTCCTTGTGTTCGGGTTCGCCATTCCAGCTACTTTACTAGCAATCTCCCTACTTGGAGAATCAGCACCTTTAACCTCCTGTTCCGTACAGGTTGCAATTTGTCCTGAGGATGAAAGGGAAGAGGGGCAACCAATGAGAGACTAGATCTAGGTGTTGGGACAGGCACAGGTCACTCTCTTTTCCCATCAGAAAAAAGAATTAACCACAGGCTCAGCCTACCGCCGGGAACCAGTATAGGGCCTTAGGCAATCCCGTGCGTTTGCAGCCAGCTCCCAAAAAAGACAGTTGAAAAATGGAGCTCAGGGGCACTGCAATTCACAAACCTGCTGAGTTATAAATGATAACTCTCGTCCAAAAATATATTGAGGGAAGGCAACGAAGAGGATTTGAAAGCAAGGCAGAATTGCAGGAAACAGATTTCAGGAGGTAGATTCGAATCGCCTTTAAAGCACATGAAAGGTGGCAAAACGTCGACAATGATGACCTTGGCCAAAAAGAGCGTATGCGTTTTTTCCTGAATATATTCAGGAAAAAACGCATACGCCCTTTTTGGCCAACCAAGCAACCTGGAAAGGGAAATCAGCGCTACAAAGTAGTCTCGCTTCCCATCGGTCAAAAGGGCCATGCTGCAAAAATTTTCAAAACCAGAAATGCAGGACAGGCCATGGAGAAATGGCAGCCTTGCTACGCTGATGGGCGGGATGTAAATTGCCAACAGCCACTCTGAAGAAGTGTACGGTGTGTCCTGAAACATCTAAAACACACAGCTTAGGGAGCATAGGGCACGTCCACTCATGGGCGTATAAATTGGGAAAACTAAAAATCAGCAAGACACAGGCACCCCAAAGTTTAGGGCTGCTCTGTTGACAAGAACCTCCACTTCATGACACCTTAAATATCCCAGGAAAGAGAAAAATGGATAAAGAAATTGTGGTCCTTATGTACAATGGAATATCACGCAGACATGAAATCAAGGTCATAAGGCTAGTACAAGCAAGATGAGTGGACTTAGGTACGATGATTCTAAGTGAAATAAGTCACACAGAAAAAGACACTTATCATAAGCTATCACTTATAGAGGGAATGTAAAAACCGCTACACTTGAACTGAGTTACAAAACAGAACAGAGTCACACGTTTAGAAAACACACTATGGCTGCTTAACGGGAAAGGTGAGGTGGGGTGATGCATAAAACAAGGGTTTCAAATTCGCTCACATACCGTTCCATACACCCAATATGCAATAGAAAAGACCGACTCCTTGCTCAGTGAACTGGACTCAACACCCCATATTCACCACACAAGAATATATGTGACTAGTAAGAATCTTAAAACCTATGTATTGATATCTGTCTGGAAGTGAGTCAAGTGGGTGTAAAGCCGCATAAACACAGCCGTGAAAAGCAGATAAACCCCATTATATAAAAAAAATTACTTTTAAAAACCCGTAAAACAAAGACAGTGAAAGAGAGAGAAATTCTTACAAAATTCGTTCAGAGGCTGTGATGCAACCTGGATTAACCATATCTAGACCCACAGCTGGATGAGACATAAGGGTGGACACACTTGGGGCTGAGAGGTTGGGTGAGGTTGGGTGAGCAAACACAGACCCTTTAAAGTAATACTGCGTGGTACCCATCCCATGGGTCCCAAATCTCCAGGTTCAAGGGCATCTTCCTACATCGAAAACATGCATGAGAAACCCAGAAGATGGTACACCGTGTGATTTTGAAAGGTTTCTAAAACGCACCTCATTTCTCAACTCCTTGTGCTCGGGTTCGCCATTCCAGGTACGTTACTAGCAATCTCCCTACTTGAAGAATCAGCACCTTTAACCTCCTGTTCCCTACAGGTTGCAATTTGTCCTGAGGATGAACGGGAAGAGGGGCAACCAATGAGAGACTAGATCTAGGTGTTGGGACAGGCACAGGTCACTCTATTTTCCCATCAGGAAGAAGAATTAACCACAGGCTCAGCCTGCCGCCCAGAAGCAGAATAGGGCCTGAGGCAATCCCGCGCTCTTACGGCCAGCTCCCAAAAAAGCGAGTTGAAAAATGGAGCTCAGGGACACTGCCATTCACAAACCCGCAGAGTTATAAATGATAACTCTCGTCTACAAATATATTGAGGGAAGGCAACGAAGAGGATTTGAAAGCAAGGCAGAATTGCAGGAAACAGGTTTCAGGAGGTAGATTCGAATCGCCTTTAAAGCACATGAAAATCGCAAAACGTCGACAATGATGCCCTTGGCCAAAAAGGGCGTATGCGTTTTTTCCTGAATATATTCAGGAAAAAACGCATACGCCCTTTTTGGCCAACCAAGCAACCTGGAAAGCAAATCAGCGCTACAAAGTAGTCTCGCTTCCCGTCGGTCAAAAGGGCCATGCTGCAAAAAGTGTCAAAACCAGAAATGCAGGACAGGCCATGGAGAAATGGCAGCCTTGCTACGCTGATGGGCGGGATGTAAATTGCCAACAGCCACTCTGGAGAAGTGTACGGTGTGTCCTGAAACATCTAAAACACACAGCTTAGGGAGCATAGGGCACGTCCACTCATGGGCGTATAAATTGGGAAAACTAAAAATCAGCAAGACACAGGCACCCCAAAGTTTAGGGCTGCTCTGTTGACAAGAACCTCCACTTCATGACACCTTAAATATCCCAGGAAAGAGAAAAATGGATAAAGAAGTTGTGGTCCTTATGTACAATGGAATATCACGCAGACATGAAATCAATATCATAAGGCTAGAAGAAGCAAGATGAGTGGACTTAGGTACGATGATTCTAAGTGAAATAAGTCACACAGAAAAAGACACTTATCATAAGCTATCACTTATAGAGGGAATGTAAAAACCGCTACACTTGAACTGAGTTACAAAACAGAACAGAGTCACACGTTTAGAAAACACACTATGGCTGCTTAACGGGAAACGTGAGGTGGGGTGATGCATAAAACAAGGGTTTCAAATTCGCTCAGATACCGTTCCATACACCCAATATGTAATAGACAACACCGACTCATTGCTCAGTGAACTGGACACAACACCCCCTATTCACCGCACAAGAATATATGTGACTAGTAAGAATCTTAAAACCTATGTATTGATATCTGTCTGGAAGTGAGTCAAGTGGGTGTAAAGCCGCATAAACACAGCCGTGAAAAGCAGCTAAACCCCATTATAAAAATAAATTACTTTTAAAAACCCGTAAAACAAAGACAGTGAAAGAGAGAGAAATTCTTACAAAATTCGTTCAGAGGCTGTGATGCAACCTGGATTAACCATATCTAGACCCACAGCTGGATGAGACATAAGGGTGGACACACTTTGGGCTGAGAGGTTGGGTGAGGTTGGGTGAGCAAACACAGACCCTTTAAAGTAATACTGCGTGGTACCCATCCCATGGGTCCCAAATCTCCAGGTTCAAGGGCATCTTCCTACATCGAAAACATGCATGAGAAACCCAGAAGATGGTACACCGTGTGATTTTGAAAGGTTTCTAAAACGCACCTCATTTCTCATCTCCTTGTGCTCGGGTTCGCCATTCCAGGTACGTTACTAGCAATCTCCCTACTTGGAGAATCAGCACCTTTAACCTCCTGTTCCCTACAGGTTGCAATTTGTCCTGAGGATGAACGGGAAGAGGGGCAACCAATGAGAGACTAGATCTAGGTGTTGGGACAGGCACAGGTCACTCTATTTTCCCATCAGGAAGAAGAATTAACCACAGGCTCAGCCTGCCGCCCAGAAGCAGAATAGGGCCTGAGGCAATCCCGTGCTCTTACGGCCAGCTCCCAAAAAAGCGAGTTGAAAAATGGAGCCCAGGGACACTGCCATTCACAAACCCGCAGAGTTATAAATGATAACTCTCGTCCACAAATATATTGAGGGAAGGCAACGAAGAGGATTTGAAAGCAAGGCAGAATTGCAGGAAACATGTTTCAGGAGGTAGATTCGAATCGCCTTTAAAGCACGTGAAAAGTCGCAAAACGTCGACAATGATGCCCTTGGCCAAAAAGGGCGTATGCGTTTTTTCCTGAATATATTCAGGAAAAAACGCATACGCCCTTTTTGGCCAACCAAGCAACCTGGAAAGCAAATCAGCGCTACAAAGTAGTCTCGCTTCCCATCGGTCAAAAGGGCCATGCTGCAAAAAGTGTCAAAACCAGAAATGCAGGACAGGCCATGGAGAAATGGCAGCCTTGCTACAATGAGGGGCGGGATGTAAATTGCCAACAGCCACTCTGGAGAAGTGTACGGTGTGTCCTGAAACATCTAAAACACACAGCTTAGGGAGCATAGGGCACGTCCACTCATGGGCGTATAAATTGGGAAAACTAAAAATCAGCAAGACACAGGCACCCCAAAGTTTAGGGCTGCTCTGTTGACAAGAACCTCCACTTCATGACACCTTAAATATCCCAGGAAAGAGAAAAATGGATAAAGAAGTTGTGGTCCTTATGTACAATGGAATATCACGCAGATATGAAATCAATATCATAAGGCTAGAAGAAGCAAGATGAGTGGACTTAGGTACGATGATTCTAAGTGAAATAAGTCACACAGAAAAAGACACTTATCATAAGCTATCACTTATAGAGGGAATGTAAAAACCGCTACACTTGAACTGAGTTACAAAACAGAACAGAGTCACACGTTTAGAAAACACACTATGGCTGCTTAACGGAAAGGTGAGGTGGGGTGATGCATAAAACAAGGGTTTCAAATTCGCTCAGATACCGTTCCATACACCCAATATGTAATAGACAACACCGACTCATTGCTCAGTGAACTGGACTCAACACCCCCTATTCACCGCACAAGAATATATGTGACTAGTAAGAATCTTAAAACCTATGTATTGATATCCGTCTGGAAGTGAGTCAAGTGGGTGTAAAGCCGCATAAACACAGCCGTGAAAAGCAGCTAAACCCCATTATAAAAATAAATTACTTTTAAAAACCTGTAAAACAAAGACAGTGAAAGAGAGAGAAATTCTTACACAATTCGTTCAGAGGCTGTGATGCAACCTGGATTGACCATATCTAGACCCACAGCTGGATGAGACATAAGGGTGGACACACTTGGGGCTGAGAGGTTGGGTGAGGTTGGGTGAGCAAACACAGACCCTTTAAAGTAATACTGCGTGGTACCCATCCCATGGGTCCCAAATCTCCAGGTTCAAGGGCATCTTCCTACATCGAAAACATGTATGAGAAACCCAGAAGATGGTACACCGTGTGATTTTGAAAGGTTTCTAAAACGCACCTCATTTCTCATCTCCTTGTGTTCGGGTTCGCCATTCCAGCTACTTTACTAGCAATCTCCCTACTTGGAGAATCAGCACCTTTCACCTCCTGTTCCGTACAGGTTGCAATTTGTCCTGAGGATGAAAGGGAAGAGGGACAACCAATGAGAGACTAGATCTAGGTGTTGGGACAGGCACAGGTCACTCTATTTTCCCATCAGGAAGAAGAATTAACCACAGGCTCAGCCTACCGCCGGGAACCAGAATAGGGCCTTAGGCAATCCCGTGCGTTTGCGGCCAGCTCCCAAAAAAGACAGTTCAAAAATGGAGCTCAGGGGCACTGCAATTCACAAACCTGCTGACTTATAAATGATAACTCTCGTCCACAAATATATTGAGGGAAGGCAACGAAGAGGAGTTGAAAGCAAGGCAGAATTGCAGGAAACAGATTTCAGGAGGTAGATACGAATCGCCTTTAAAGCACATGAAAGGTGGCAAAACGTCGACAATGATGACCTTGGCCAAAAAGAGCGTATGCGTTTTTTCCTGAATATATTCAGGAAAAAACGCATACGCCCTTTTTGGCCAACCAAGCAACCTGGAAAGGGAAATCAGCGCTACAAAGTAGTCTCGCTTCCCATCGGTCAAAAGGGCCATGCTGCAAAAATTTTCAAAACCAGAAATGCAGGACAGGCCATGGAGAAATGGCAGCCTTGCTACGCTGATGGGCGGGATGTAAATTGCCAACAGCCACTCTGAAGAAGTGTACGGTGTGTCCTGAAATATCTAAAACACACAGCTTAGGGAGCATAGGGCACGTCCACTCATGGGCGTATAAATTGGGAAAACTAAAAATCAGCAAGACACAGGCACCCCAAAGTTTAGGGCTGCTCTGTTGACAAGAACCTCCACTTCATGACACCTTAAATATCCCAGGAAAGAGAAAAATGGATAAAGAAATTGTGGTCCTTATGTACAATGGAATATCACGCAGACATGAAATCAAGGTCATAAGGCTAGTAGAAGCAAGATGAGTGGACTTAGGTACGATGATTCTAAGTGAAATAAGTCACACAGAAAAAGACACTTATCATAAGCTATCACTTATAGAGGGAATGTAAAAACCGCTACACTTGAACTGAGTTACAAAACAGAACAGAGTCACACGTTTAGAAAACACACTATGGCTGCTTAACGGGAAAGGTGAGGTGGGGTGATGCATAAAACAAGGGTTTCAAATTCGCTCACATACCGTTCCATACACCCAATATGCAATAGAAAAGACCGACTCCTTGCTCAGTGAACTGGACTCAACACCCCCTATTCACCACACAAGAATATATGTGACTAGTAAGAATCTTAAAACCTATGTATTGATATCTGTCTGGAAGTGAGTCAAGTGGGTGTAAAGCCGCATAAACACAGCCGTGAAAAGCAGATAAACCCCATTATAAAAAAAAATTACTTTTAAAAACCCGTAAAACAAAGACAGTGAAAGAGAGAGAAATTCTTACAAAATTCGTTCAGAGGCTGTGATGCAACCTGGATTAACCATATCTAGACCCACAGCTGGATGAGACATAAGGGTGGACACACTTGGGGCTGAGAGGTTGGGTGAGGTTGGGTGAGCAAACACAGACCCTTTAAAGTAATACTGCGTGGTACCCATCCCATGGGTCCCAAATCTCCAGGTTCAAGGGCATCTTCCTACATCGAAAACATGCATGAGAAACCCAGAAGATGGTACACCATGTGATTTTGAAAGGTTTCTAAAACGCACCTCATTTCTCAACTCCTTGTGCTCGGGTTCGCCATTCCAGGTACGTTACTAGCAATCTCCCTACTTGAAGAATCAGCACCTTTAACCTCCTGTTCCCTACAGGTTGCAATTTGTCCTGAGGATGAACGGGAAGAGGGGCAACCAATGAGAGACTAGATCTAGGTGTTGGGACAGGCACAGGTCACTCTATTTTCCCATCAGGAAGAAGAATTAACCACAGGCTCAGCCTGCCGCCCAGAAGCAGAATAGGGCCTGAGGCAATCCCGCGCTCTTACGGCCAGCTCCCAAAAAAGCAAGTTGAAAAATGGAGCTCAGGGACACTGCCATTCACAAACCCGCAGAGTTATAAATGATAACTCTCGTCCACAAATATATTGAGGGAAGGCAACGAAGAGGATTTGAAAGCAAGGCAGAATTGCAGGAAACAGGTTTCAGGAGGTAGATTCGAATCGCCTTTAAAGCACATGAAAATCGCAAAACGTCGACAATGATGCCCTTGGCCAAAAAGGGCGTATGCGTTTTTTCCTGAATATATTCAGGAAAAAACGCATACGCCCTTTTTGGCCAACCAAGCAACCTGGAAAGCAAATCAGCGCTATAAAGTAGTCTCGCTTCCCGTCTGTCAAAAGGGCCATGCTGCAAAAAGTGTCAAAACCAGAAATGCAGGACAGGCCATGGAGAAATGGCAGCCTTGTTACGCTGATGGGCGGGATGTAAATTGCCAACAGCCACTCTGGAGAAGTGTACGGTGTGTCCTGAAACATCTAAAACACACAGCTTAGGGAACATAGGGCACGTCCACTCATGGGCGTATAAATTGGGAAAACTAAAAATCAGCAAGACACAGGCACCCCAAAGTTTAGGGCTGCTCTGTTGACAAGAACCTCCACTTCATGACACCTTAAATATCCCAGGAAAGAGAAAAATGGATAAAGAAGTTGTGGTCCTTATGTACAATGGAATATCACGCAGACATGAAATCAATATCATAAGGCTAGAAGAAGCAAGATGAGTGGACTTAGGTACGATGATTCTAAGTGAAATAAGTCACACAGAAAAAGACACTTATCATAAGCTATCACTTATAGAGGGAATGTAAAAACCGCTACACTTGAACTGAGTTACAAAACAGAACAGAGTCACACGTTTAGAAAACACACTATGGCTGCTTAACGGGAAACGTGAGGTGGGGTGATGCATAAAACAAGGGTTTCAAATTCGCTCAGATACCGTTCCATACACCCAATATGTAATAGACAACACCGACTCATTGCTCAGTGAACTGGACTCAACACCCCCTATTCACCGCACAAGAATATATGTGACTAGTAAGAATCTTAAAACCTATGTATTGATATCTGTCTGGAAGTGAGTCAAGTGGGTGTAAAGCCGCATAAACACAGCCGTGAAAAGCAGCTAAACCCCATTATAAAAATAAATTACTTTTAAAAACCCGTAAAACAAAGACAGTGAAAGAGAGAGAAATTCTTACAAAATTCGTTCAGAGGCTGTGATGCAACCTGGATTAACCATATCTAGACCCACAGCTGGATGAGACATAAGGGTGGACACACTTTGGGCTGAGAGGTTGGGTGAGGTTGGGTGAGCAAACACAGACCCTTTAAAGTAATACTGCGTGGTACCCATCCCATGGGTCCCAAATCTCCAGGTTCAAGGGCATCTTCCTACATCGAAAACATGCATGAGAAACCCAGAAGATGGTACACCGTGTGATTTTGAAAGGTTTCTAAAACGCACCTCATTTCTCATCTCCTTGTGCTCGGGTTCGCCATTCCAGGTACGTTACTAGCAATCTCCCTACTTGGAGAATCAGCACCTTTAACCTCCTGTTCCCTACAGGTTGCAATTTGTCCTGAGGATGAACGGGAAGAGGGGCAACAAATGAGAGACTAGATCTAGGTGTTGGGACAGGCACAGGTCACTCTATTTTCCCATCAGGAAGAAGAATTAACCACAGGCTCAGCCTGCCGCCCAGAAGCAGAATAGGGCCTGAGGCAATCCCGCGCTCTTACGGCCAGCTCCCAAAAAAGCGAGTTGAAAAATGGAGCCCAGGGACACTGCCATTCACAAACCCGCAGAATTATAAATGATAACTCTCGTCCACAAATATATTGAGGGAAGGCAACGAAGAGGATTTGAAAGCAAGGCAGAATTGCAGGAAACAGGTTTCAGGAGGTAGATTCGAATCGCCTTTAAAGCACATGAAAAGTCGCAAAACGTCGACAATGATGCCCTTGGCCAAAAAGGGCGTATGCGTTTTTTCCTGAATATATTCAGGAAAAAACGCATACGCCCTTTTTGGCCAACCAAGCAACCTGGAAAGCAAATCAGCGCTACAAAGTAGTCTCGCTTCCCATCGGTCAAAAGGGCCATGCTGCAAAAAGTGTCAAAACCAGAAATGCAGGACAGGCCATGGAGAAATGGCAGCCTTGCTACAATGAGGGGCGGGATGTAAATTGCCAACAGCCACTCTGGAGAAGTGTACGGTGTGTCCTGAAACATCTAAAACACACAGCTTAGGGAGCATAGGGCACGTCCACTCATGGGCGTATAAATTGGGAAAACTAAAAATCAGCAAGACACAGGCACCCCAAAGTTTAGGGCTGCTCTGTTGACAAGAACCTCCACTTCATGACACCTTAAATATCCCAGGAAAGAGAAAAATGGATAAAGAAGTTGTGGTCCTTATGTACCATGGAATATCACGCAGATATGAAATCAATATCATAAGGCTAGAAGAAGCAAGATGAGTGGATTTAGGTACGACGATTCTAAGTGAAATAAGTCACACAGAAAAAGACACTTATCATAAGCTATCACTTATAGAGGGAATGTAAAAACCGCTACACTTGAACTGAGTTACAAAACAGAACAGAGTCACACGTTTAGAAAACACACTATGGCTGCTTAACGGGAAAGGTGAGGTGGGGTGATGCATAAAACAAGGGTTTCAAATTCGCTCAGATACCGTTCCATACACCCAATATGTAATAGACAAGACCTACTCCTTGCTCAGTGAACTGGACTCAACACCCCCTATTCACCGCACAAGAATATATGTGACTAGTAAGAATCTTAAAACCTATGTATTGATATCTGTCTGGAAGTGAGTCAAGTGGGTGTAAAGCCGCATAAACACAGCCGTGAAAAGCAGCTAAACCCCATTATAAAAATAAATTACTTTTAAAAACCTGTAAAACAAAGACAGTGAAAGAGAGAGAAATTCTTACACAATTCGTTCAGAGGCTGTGATGCAACCTGGATTGACCATATCTAGACCCACAGCTGGATGAGACATAAGGGTGGACACACTTGGGGCTGAGAGGTTGGGTGAGGTTGGGTGAGCAAACACAGACCCTTTAAAGTAATACTGCGTGGTACCCATCCCATGGGTCCCAAATCTCCAGGTTCAAGGGCATCTTCCTACATCGAAAACATGTATGAGAAACCCAGAAGATGGTACACCGTGTGATTTTGAAAGGTTTCTAAAACGCACCTCATTTCTCATCTCCTTGTGTTCGGGTTCGCCATTCCAGCTACTTTACTAGCAATCTCCCTACTTGGAGAATCAGCACCTTTAACCTCCTGTTCCGTACAGGTTGCAATTTGTCCTGAGGATGAAAGGGAAGAGGGACAACCAATGAGAGACTAGATCTAGGTGTTGGGACAGGCACAGGTCACTCTATTTTCCCATCAGGAAGAAGAATTAACCACAGGCTCAGCCTACCGCCGGGAACCAGAATAGGGCCTTAGGCAATCCCGTGCGTTTGCGGCCAGCTCCCAAAAAAGACAGTTCAAAAATGGAGCTCAGGGGCACTGCAATTCACAAACCTGCTGACTTATAAATGATAACTCTCGTCCACAAATATATTGAGGGAAGGCAACGAAGAGGAGTTGAAAGCAAGGCAGAATTGCAGGAAACAGATTTCAGGAGGTAGATACGAATCGCCTTTAAAGCACATGAAAGGTGGCAAAACGTCGACAATGATGACCTTGGCCAAAAAGAGCGTATGCGTTTTTTCCTGAATATATTCAGGAAAAAACGCATACGCCCTTTTTGGCCAACCAAGCAACCTGGAAAGGGAAATCAGCGCTACAAAGTAGTCTCGCTTCCCATCGGTCAAAAGGGCCATGCTGCAAAAATTTTCAAAACCAGAAATGCAGGACAGGCCATGGAGAAATGGCAGCCTTGCTACGCTGATGGGCGGGATGTAAATTGCCAACAGCCACTCTGAAGAAGTGTACGGTGTGTCCTGAAATATCTAAAACACACAGCTTAGGGAGCATAGGGCACGTCCACTCATGGGCGTATAAATTGGGAAAACTAAAAATCAGCAAGACACAGGCACCCCAAAGTTTAGGGCTGCTCTGTTGACAAGAACCTCCACTTCATGACACCTTAAATATCCCAGGAAAGAGAAAAATGGATAAAGAAATTGTGGTCCTTATGTACAATGGAATATCACGCAGATATGAAATCAATATCATAAGGCTAGAAGAAGCAAGATGAGTGGACTTAGGTACGATGATTCTAAGTGAAATAAGTCACACAGAAAAAGACACTTATCATAAGCTATCACTTATAGAGGGAATGTAAAAACCGCTACACTTGAACTGAGTTACAAAACAGAACAGAGTCACACGTTTAGAAAACACACTATGGCTGCTTAACGGGAAAGGTGAGGTGGGGTGATGCATAAAACAAGGGTTTCAAATTCGCTCAGATACCGTTCCATACACCCAATATGTAATAGACAACACCGACTCATTGCTCAGTGAACTGGACTCAACACCCCCTATTCACCGCACAAGAATATATGTGACTAGTAAGAATCTTAAAACCTATGTATTGATATCTGTCTGGAAGTGAGTCAAGTGGGTGTAAAGCCGCATAAACACAGCCGTGAAAAGCAGCTAAACCCCATTATAAAAATAAATTACTTTTAAAAACCTGTAAAACAAAGACAGTGAAAGAGAGAGAAATTCTTACACAATTCCTTCAGGGGCTGTGATGCAACCTGGATTGACCATATCTAGACCCACAGCTGGATGAGACATAAGGGTGGACACGCTTGGGGCTGAGAGGTTGGGTGAGCAAACGCAGACCCTTTAAAGTAATACTGTGTGGTACCCATCCCATGGGTCCCAAATCTCCAGGTTCAAGGGCATCTTCCTACATTGAAAACATGCATGAGAAACCCAGAAGATGGTACACCGTGTGATTTTGAAAGGTTTCTAAAACGCACCTCATTTCTCATCACCTTGTGCTTGGGTTCGCCATTCCAGCTACTTTACTAGCAATCTCCCTCGTTGGAGAATCAGCACCTTTAACCTCCAGTTCCGTACAGACTGCAATTTATCCTGAGGTTGAACGGGAAGAGGGGCAACCAACGAGAGACTAGCTCTAGGTGTTGGGACAGGCACAGGTCACACTTTTTTCCCATCAGGAAGAAGATTTAACCACAGGCTCAGCCTGCCGCCCAGAAGCAGAATAGGGCCTCAGGCAATCCCGCGCTTTTGCGGCCAGCTCCCAAAAAAGCGAGTTGAAAAATGGAGCTCAGGGACACTGCAATTCACAAACCCGCAGAGTTATAAATGATAACTCTCATCCACAGATATATTGAGGGAAGGCAACGAAGAGGATTTGAAAGCAAGGCAGAATTGCAGGAAACAGGTTTCAGGAGGTAGATTCGAATCGCCTTTAAAGCACATGAAAAGCGGCAAAACGTCGACAGTGATGCCCTTGGCCAAAAAGGGCGTATGCGTTTTTTCCTGAATGTATTCCGGAAAAAACGCATACGCCCTTTTTGGCCAACCAAGCAACCTGGAAAGGCAAATCAGCGCTACAAAGAAGTCTCGCTTCCCATCGGTCAAAAGGGCCATGCTGCAAAAAGTGTCAAAACCAGAAATGCAGGACAGGCCATGGAGAAATGGCAGCCTTGCTACGCTGATGGGCGGGATGTAAATTGCCAACAGCCACTCTGGAGAAGTGTGCGGTGTGTCCTGAAACATCGAAAAAACACAGCTTAGGGAGCATAGGGCACGTCCACTCATGGGCGTATAAATAGGGAAAACTAAAAATCAGCAAGACACAGGCACCCCAAAGTTTAGGGCTGCTCTGTTGACAAGAACCTCCACTTCATGACACCTTAAATATCCCAAGAAAGAGAAAAATGGATAAAGAAGTTGTGGTCCTTATGTACAATGGAATATCACTCAGACATGAAATCAATGTCATAAGGCTAGTAGAAGCAAGATGAGTGGATTTAGGTACGACGATTCTAAGTGAAATAAGTCACACAGAAAAAGACACTTATCATAAGCTATCATTTATAGAGGGAATGGAAAAAACCGCTACACTTGAACTGAATTACAAAAGAGAACAGAGTCACACGTTTAGAAAACACACTATGGCTGCTTAACGGGAAAGGTGAGGTGGGGTGATGCATAAAACAAGGGTTTCAAATTCGCTCAGATACCGTTCCATACACCCAATATGTAATAGACAAGACCTACTCCTTGCTCAGTGAACTGGACTCAACACCCCCTATTCAGCGCACAAGAATATATCTGAGTAGTAAGAATCTTAAAACCTATGTATTGATATCTGTCTGGAAGTGAGTCAAGTGGTTGTAAAGCCGCACAAACACAGCCGTGAAAAGCAGCTAAACCCCATTATAAAAATAAATTACTTTTAAAAACCCGTAAAACAAAGACAGTGAAAGAGAGAGAAATTCTTACAAAATTCGTTCAGGGGCTGTGTTGCAACCTGGATTGACCATGTCTAGACCCACAGCTGGATGAGACATAAGGGTGGACACGCTTGGGGCTGAGAGGTTGGGTGAGGTTGGGTGAGCAAACGCAGACCCTTTAAAGTAATACTGCGTGGTACCCATCCCATGGGTCCCAAATCTCCAGGTTCAAGGGCATCTTCCTACATCGAAAACATGCATGAGAAACCCAGAAGATGGTACACCGTGTGATTTTGAAAGGTTTCTAAATCGCACCTCATGTCTCATCTCCTTGTGCTCGGGTTCACCTTTCCAGCTACTTTACTAGCAATCTCCCTACTTGGAGAATCAGCACCTTTAAGCTCCTGTTCCCTACAGGTTGCAATTTGTCCTGAGGATGAACGGGAAGAGGGGCAACCAATGAGAGACTAGATCTAGGTGTTGGGACAGGCACAGGTCACTCTATTTTCCCATCAGGAAGAAGAATTAACCACAGGCTAATCCTGCCGCCGGGAACCAGAATAGTGCCTGAGGCAATCCAGTGCTTTTGCGGCCAGCTCCCAAAAAAGACAGTTGAAAAATGGAGCTCAGGGGCACTGCAATTCACAAACCCGCTGAGTTATAAATGATAACTCTCGTCCACAAATATATTGAGGGAAGGCAACGAAGAGGATTTGAAATCAAGGCAGAATTGCAGGAAACAGGTTTCAGGAGGTAGATTCGAATCGCCCTTAAAGCACATGAAAAGCGGCAAAACGTCGACAATGATGCCCTTGGCCAAAAAGGGCGTATGCGTTTTTTCCTGATTATATTCAGGAAAAAACGCATACGCCCTTTTTGGCCAACCAAGCAACCTGGAAAGGCAAATCAGCGCTACAAAGAAGTCTCGCTTCCCATCGGTCAAAAGGGCCATGCTGCAAAAAGTGTCAAAACCAGAAATGCAGGACAGGCCATGGAGAAATGGCAGCCTTGCTACGCTGATGGGCGGGATGTAAATTGCCAACAGCCACTCTGGAGAAGTGTGCGGTGTGTCCTGAAACATCGAAAAAACACAGCTTAGGGAGCATAGGGCACGTCCACTCATGGGCGTATAAATAGGGAAAACTAAAAATCAGCAAGACACAGGCACCCCAAAGTTTAGGGCTGCTCTGTTGACAAGAACCTCCACTTCATGACACCTTAAATATCCCAGGAAAGAGAAAAATGGATAAAGAAGTTGTGGTCCTTATGTACAATGCAATATCACTCAGACATGAAATCAATGTCATAAGGCTAGTAGAAGCAAGATGAGTGGATTTAGGTACGACGATTCTAAGTGAAATAAGTCACACAGAAAAAGACACTTATCATAAGCTATCATTTATAGAGGGAATGGAAAAAACCGCTACACTTGAACTGAATTACAAAAGAGAACAGAGTCACACGTTTAGAAAACACACTATGGCTGCTTAACGGGAAAGGTGAGGTGGGGTGATGCATAAAACAAGGGTTTCAAATTCGCTCAGATACCGTTCCATACACCCAATATGTAATAGACAAGACCTACTCCTTGCTCAGTGAACTGGACTCAACACCCCCTATTCAGCGCACAAGAATATATCTGAGTAGTAAGAATCTTAAAACCTATGTATTGATATCTGTCTGGAAGTGAGTCAAGTGGTTGTAAAGCCGCATAAACACAGCCGTGAAAAGCAGCTAAACCCCATTATAAAAATAAATTACTTTTAAAAACCCGTAAAACAAAGACAGTGAAAGAGAGAGAAATTCTTACAAAATTCGTTCAGGGGCTGTGTTGCAACCTGGATTGACCATGTCTAGACCCACAGCTGGATGAGACATAAGGGTGGACACGCTTGGGGCTGAGAGGTTGGGTGAGGTTGGGTGAGCAAACGCAGACCCTTTAAAGTAATACTGCGTGGTACCCATCCCATGGGTCCCAAATCTCCAGGTTCAAGGGCATCTTCCTACATCGAAAACATGCATGAGAAACCCAGAAGATGGTACACCGTGTGATTTTGAAAGGTTTCTAAATCGCACCTCATGTCTCATCTCCTTGTGCTCGGGTTCACCTTTCCAGCTACTTTACTAGCAATCTCCCTACTTGGAGAATCAGCACCTTTAAGCTCCTGTTCCCTACAGGTTGCAATTTGTCCTGAGGATGAACGGGAAGAGGGGCAACCAATGAGAGACTAGATCTAGGTGTTGGGACAGGCACAGGTCACTCTATTTTCCCATCAGGAAGAAGAATTAACCACAGGCTAATCCTGCCGCCGGGAACCAGAATAGTGCCTGAGGCAATCCAGTGCTTTTGCGGCCAGCTCCCAAAAAAGACAGTTGAAAAATGGAGCTCAGGGGCACTGCAATTCACAAACCCGCTGAGTTATAAATGATAACTCTCGTCCACAAATATATTGAGGGAAGGCAACGAAGAGGATTTGAAAGCAAGGCAGAATTGCAGGAAACAGGTTTCAGGAGGTAGATTCGAATCGCCCTTAAAGCACATGAAAAGCGGCAAAACGTCGACAATGATGCCCTTGGCCAAAAAGGGCGTATGCGTTTTTTCCTGATTATATTCAGGAAAAAACGCATACGCCCTTTTTGGCCAACCAAGCAACCTGGAAAGGCTAATCAGCGCTACAAAGAAGTCTCGCTTCCCATCGGTCAAAAGGGCCATGCTGCAAAAAGTGTCAAAACCAGAAATGCAGGACAGGCCATGGAGAAATGGCAGCCTTGCTATGCTGATGGGCGGGATGTAAATTGCCAACAGCCACTCTGGAGAAGTGTGCGGTGTGTCCTGAAACATCGAAAAAACACAGCTTAGGGAGCATAGGGCACGTCCACTCATGGGCGTATAAATTGGGAAAACTAAAAATCAGCAAGACACAGGCACCCCAAAGTTTAGGGCTGCTCTGTTGACAAGAACCTCCAATTCATCACACCTTAAATATCCCAGGAAAGAGAAAAATGCATAAAGAAGTTGTGGTCCTTATGTACAATGGAATATCACTCAGACATGAAATCAAAGTCATAAGGCTAGTAGAAGCAAGATGAGTGGATTTAGGTATGACGATTCTAAGTGAAATAAGTCACACAGAAAAAGACACTTATCATAAGCTATCACTTATAGAGGGAATGTAAAAACCGTTACCCTTGAACTGAATTACAAAACAGAACAGAGTCACACATTTTGAAAACACACTATGGCTGCTTAACGGGAAATGTGATTTGGGGTGATGCATAAATCAAGTGTTTCAAATTATCTCAGATACCGTTCCATACACCCAATATGTAGTAGACAAGACCTACTCCTTGCTCAGTGAACTGGATTCAACACCCCCTATTCACCGCACAAGAATATATCTGACTAGTAAGAATCTTAAAACCTATGTATTGATATTTCACTGGAAGTGTGTCAAGTGGGGGTAAAGCAGCATAAACACAGCAGTGAAAAGCAGCTAAACCCCATTTTAAAAATAAATTACTTTTATAAACCCATGAAACCAAGAGAGTGAAAGACAGAGAAATTCTTACATAATTTCGTTCAGGGGCTGTGATGCAACGTGGACTGACCATATCTAGACCCACAGCTAGATGAGACATAAGGGTGGACACTCTTGGGGCTGAGAGGTTTGGTGAGGTTGGGTGGGCAAACGCAGTCCCTTTAAAGTAATACTGCATCGTACCCATCCCATGGATCCCAAATCTCCAGGTTCAAGGGCATCTTCCTACATCGAAAACATGCGTGAGAAACCCAGAAGATGGTACACCATCTCATCGGGAAAGGTTCCTGAAACGCACCTCACTTCTCATCTCCTTGTGCTCGTGTTCGCCATTCCAGCCGCTTTATTAGCAATCTCCCTCGTTGGAGAATCAGCACCTTTAACCTCCAGTTCTGTACAGACTGCAATTTATCCTGAGGTTGAACGGGAAGAGGGGCAACCAACGAGAGACTAGCTCTAGGTGTTGGGACAGGCACAGGTCACACTTTTTTCCCATCAGGAAGAAGATTTAACCACAGGCTCAGCCTGCCGCCCAGAAGCAGAATAGGGCCTCAGGCAATCCCGCGCTTTTGCGGCCAGCTCCCAAAAAAGCGAGTTGAAAAATGGAGCTCAGGGACACTGCAATTCACAAACCCGCAGAGTTATAAATGATAACTCTCATCCACAGATATATTGAGGGAAGGCAACGAAGAGGATTTGAAATCAAGGCAGAATTGCAGGAAACAGGTTTCAGGAGGTAGATTCGAATCGCCCTTAAAGCACATGAAAAGCGGCAAAACGTCGACAATGATGCCCTTGGCCAAAAAGGGCGTATGCGTTTTTTCCTGATTATATTCAGGAAAAAACGCATACGCCCTTTTTGGCCAACCAAGCAACCTGGAAAGGCAAATCAGCGCTACAAAGAAGTCTCGCTTCCCATCGGTCAAAAGGGCCATGCTGCAAAAAGTGTCAAAACCAGAAATGCAGGACAGGCCATGGAGAAATGGCAGCCTTGCTACGCTGATGGGCGGGATGTAAATTGCCAACAGCCACTCTGGAGAAGTGTGCGGTGTGTCCTGAAACATCGAAAAAACACAGCTTAGGGAGCATAGGGCACGTCCACTCATGGGCGTATAAATAGGGAAAACTAAAAATCAGCAAGACACAGGCACCCCAAAGTTTAGGGCTGCTCTGTTGACAAGAACCTCCACTTCATGACACCTTAAATATCCCAGGAAAGAGAAAAATGGATAAAGAAGTTGTGGTCCTTATGTACAATGCAATATCACTCAGACATGAAATCAATGTCATAAGGCTAGTAGAAGCAAGATGAGTGGATTTAGGTACGACGATTCTAAGTGAAATAAGTCACACAGAAAAAGACACTTATCATAAGCTATCATTTATAGAGGGAATGGAAAAAACCGCTACACTTGAACTGAATTACAAAAGAGAACAGAGTCACACGTTTAGAAAACACACTATGGCTGCTTAACGGGAAAGGTGAGGTGGGGTGATGCATAAAACAAGGGTTTCAAATTCGCTCAGATACCGTTCCATACACCCAATATGTAATAGACAAGACCTACTCCTTGCTCAGTGAACTGGACTCAACACCCCCTATTCAGCGCACAAGAATATATCTGAGTAGTAAGAATCTTAAAACCTATGTATTGATATCTGTCTGGAAGTGAGTCAAGTGGTTGTAAAGCCGCATAAACACAGCCGTGAAAAGCAGCTAAACCCCATTATAAAAATAAATTACTTTTAAAAACCCGTAAAACAAAGACAGTGAAAGAGAGAGAAATTCTTACAAAATTCGTTCAGGGGCTGTGTTGCAACCTGGATTGACCATGTCTAGACCCACAGCTGGATGAGACATAAGGGTGGACACGCTTGGGCCTGAGAGGTTGGGTGAGGTTGGGTGAGCAAACGCAGACCCTTTAAAGTAATACTGCGTGGTACCCATCCCATGGGTCCCAAATCTCCAGGTTCAAGGGCATCTTCCTACATCGAAAACATGCATGAGAAACCCAGAAGATGGTACACCGTGTGATTTTGAAAGGTTTCTAAATCGCACCTCATGTCTCATCTCCTTGTGCTCGGGTTCACCTTTCCAGCTACTTTACTAGCAATCTCCCTACTTGGAGAATCAGCACCTTTAAGCTCCTGTTCCCTACAGGTTGCAATTTGTCCTGAGGATGAACGGGAAGAGGGGCAACCAATGAGAGACTAGATCTAGGTGTTGGGACAGGCACAGGTCACTCTATTTTCCCATCAGGAAGAAGAATTAACCACAGGCTAATCCTGCCGCCGGGAACCAGAATAGTGCCTGAGGCAATCCAGTGCTTTTGCGGCCAGCTCCCAAAAAAGACAGTTGAAAAATGGAGCTCAGGGGCACTGCAATTCACAAACCCGCTGAGTTATAAATGATAACTCTCGTCCACAAATATATTGAGGGAAGGCAACGAAGAGGATTTGAAAGCAAGGCAGAATTGCAGGAAACAGGTTTCAGGAGGTAGATTCGAATCGCCCTTAAAGCACATGAAAAGCGGCAAAACGTCGACAATGATGCCCTTGGCCAAAAAGGGCGTATGCGTTTTTTCCTGATTATATTCAGGAAAAAACGCATACGCCCTTTTTGGCCAACCAAGCAACCTGGAAAGGCTAATCAGCGCTACAAAGAAGTCTCGCTTCCCATCGGTCAAAAGGGCCATGCTGCAAAAAGTGTCAAAACCAGAAATGCAGGACAGGCCATGGAGAAATGGCAGCCTTGCTATGCTGATGGGCGGGATGTAAATTGCCAACAGCCACTCTGGAGAAGTGTGCGGTGTGTCCTGAAACATCGAAAAAACACAGCTTAGGGAGCATAGGGCACGTCCACTCATGGGCGTATAAATTGGGAAAACTAAAAATCAGCAAGACACAGGCACCCCAAAGTTTAGGGCTGCTCTGTTGACAAGAACCTCCAATTCATCACACCTTAAATATCCCAGGAAAGAGAAAAATGCATAAAGAAGTTGTGGTCCTTATGTACAATGGAATATCACTCAGACATGAAATCAAAGTCATAAGGCTAGTAGAAGCAAGATGAGTGGATTTAGGTATGACGATTCTAAGTGAAATAAGTCACACAGAAAAAGACACTTATCATAAGCTATCACTTATAGAGGGAATGTAAAAACCGTTACCCTTGAACTGAATTACAAAACAGAACAGAGTCACACATTTTGAAAACACACTATGGCTGCTTAACGGGAAATGTGATTTGGGGTGATGCATAAATCAAGTGTTTCAAATTATCTCAGATACCGTTCCATACACCCAATATGTAGTAGACAAGACCTACTCCTTGCTCAGTGAACTGGATTCAACACCCCCTATTCACCGCACAAGAATATATCTGACTAGTAAGAATCTTAAAACCTATGTATTGATATTTCACTGGAAGTGTGTCAAGTGGGGGTAAAGCAGCATAAACACAGCAGTGAAAAGCAGCTAAACCCCATTTTAAAAATAAATTACTTTTATAAACCCATGAAACCAAGAGAGTGAAAGACAGAGAAATTCTTACATAATTTCGTTCAGGGGCTGTGATGCAACGTGGACTGACCATATCTAGACCCACAGCTAGATGAGACATAAGGGTGGACACTCTTGGGGCTGAGAGGTTTGGTGAGGTTGGGTGGGCAAACGCAGTCCCTTTAAAGTAATACTGCATCGTACCCATCCCATGGATCCCAAATCTCCAGGTTCAAGGGCATCTTCCTACATCGAAAACATGCGTGAGAAACCCAGAAGATGGTACACCATCTCATCGGGAAAGGTTCCTGAAACGCACCTCACTTCTCATCTCCTTGTGCTCGTGTTCGCCATTCCAGCCGCTTTATTAGCAATCTCCCTCGTTGGAGAATCAGCACCTTTAACCTCCAGTTCTGTACAGACTGCAATTTATCCTGAGGTTGAACGGGAAGAGGGGCAACCAACGAGAGACTAGCTCTAGGTGTTGGGACAGGCACAGGTCACACTTTTTTCCCATCAGGAAGAAGATTTAACCACAGGCTCAGCCTGCCGCCCAGAAGCAGAATAGGGCCTCAGGCAATCCCGCGCTTTTGCGGCCAGCTCCCAAAAAAGCGAGTTGAAAAATGGAGCTCAGGGACACTGCAATTCACAAACCCGCAGAGTTATAAATGATAACTCTCATCCACAGATATATTGAGGGAAGGCAACGAAGAGGATTTGAAAGCAAGGCAGAATTGCAGGAAACAGGTTTCAGGAGGTAGATTCGAATCGCCTTTAAAGCACATGAAAAGCGGCAAAACGTCGACAGTGATGCCCTTGGCCAAAAAGGGCGTATGCGTTTTTTCCTGAATGTATTCAGGAAAAAACGCATACGCCCTTTTTGGCCAACCAAGCAACCTGGAAAGGCAAATCAGCGCTACAAAGAAGTCTCGCTTCCCATCGGTCAAAAGGGCCATGCTGCAAAAAGTGTCAAAACCAGAAATGCAGGACAGGCCATGGAGAAATGGCAGCCTTGCTATGCTGATGGGCGGGATGTAAATTGCCAACAGCCACTCTGGAGAAGTGTGCGGTGTGTCCTGAAACATCGAAAAAACACAGCTTAGGGAGCATAGGGCACGTCCACTCATGGGCGTATAAATAGGGAAAACTAAAAATCAGCAAGACACAGGCACCCCAAAGTTTAGGGCTGCTCTGTTGACAAGAACCTCCACTTCATGACACCTTAAATATCCCAGGAAAGAGAAAAATGGATAAAGAAGTTGTGGTCCTTATGTACAATGCAATATCACTCAGACATGAAATCAATGTCATAAGGCTAGTAGAAGCAAGATGAGTGGATTTAGGTACGACGATTCTAAGTGAAATAAGTCACACAGAAAAAGACACTTATCATAAGCTATCATTTATAGAGGGAATGGAAAAAACCGCTACACTTGAACTGAATTACAAAAGAGAACAGAGTCACACGTTTAGAAAACACACTATGGCTGCTTAACGGGAAAGGTGAGGTGGGGTGATGCATAAAACAAGGGTTTCAAATTCGCTCAGATACCGTTCCATACACCCAATATGTAATAGACAAGACCTACTCCTTGCTCAGTGAACTGGACTCAACACCCCCTATTCAGCGCACAAGAATATATCTGAGTAGTAAGAATCTTAAAACCTATGTATTGATATCTGTCTGGAAGTGAGTCAAGTGGGTGTAAAGCCGCATAAACACAGCCGTGAAAAGCAGCTAAACCCCATTATAAAAATAAATTACTTTTAAAAACCCGTAAAACAAAGACAGTGAAAGAGAGAGAAATTCTTACAAAATTCGTTCAGGGGCTGTGTTGCAACCTGGATTGACCATGTCTAGACCCACAGCTGGATGAGACATAAGGGTGGACACGCTTGGGGCTGAGAGGTTGGGTGAGGTTGGGTGAGCAAACGCAGACCCTTTAAAGTAATACTGCGTGGTACCCATCCCATGGGTCCCAAATCTCCAGGTTCAAGGGCATCTTCCTACATCGAAAACATGCATGAGAAACCCAGAAGATGGTACACCGTGTGATTTTGAAAGGTTTCTAAATCGCACCTCATGTCTCATCTCCTTGTGCTCGGGTTCACCTTTCCAGCTACTTTACTAGCAATCTCCCTACTTGGAGAATCAGCACCTTTAAGCTCCTGTTCCCTACAGGTTGCAATTTGTCCTGAGGATGAACGGGAAGAGGGGCAACCAATGAGAGACTAGATCTAGGTGTTGGGACAGGCACAGGTCACTGTATTTTCCCATCAGGAAGAAGAATTAACCACAGGCTAATCCTGCCTCCGGGAACCAGAATAGTGCCTGAGGCAATCCAGTGCTTTTGCGGCCAGCTCCCAAAAAAGACAGTTGAAAAATGGAGCTCAGGGGCACTGCAATTCACAAACCCGCTGAGTTATAAATGATAACTCTCGTCCACAAATATATTGAGGGAAGGCAACGAAGAGGATTTGAAAGCAAGGCAGAATTGCAGGAAACAGGTTTCAGGAGGTAGATTCGAATCGCCCTTAAAGCACATGAAAAGCGGCAAAACGTCGACAATGATGCCCTTGGCCAAAAAGGGCGTATGCGTTTTTTCCTGATTATATTCAGGAAAAAACGCATACGCCCTTTTTGGCCAACCAAGCAACCTGGAAAGGCTAATCAGCGCTACAAAGAAGTCTCGCTTCCCATCGGTCAAAAGGGCCATGCTGCAAAAAGTGTCCAAACCAGAAATGCAGGACAGGCCATGGAGAAATGGCAGCCTTGCTACGCTGATGGGCGGGATGTAAATTGCCAACAGGCACTCTGGAAAAGTGTACGGTGTGTCCTGAAACATCGAAAAAACACAGCTTAGGGAGCATAGGGCACGTCCACTCATGGGCGTATAAATTGGGAAAACTAAAAATCAGCAAGACACAGGCACCCCAAAGTTTAGGGCTGCTCTGTTGACAAGAACCTCCACTTCATCACACCTTAAATATCCCAGGAAAGAGAAAAATGCATAAAGAAGTTGTAGTCCTTATATACAATGGAATATCACTCAGACATGAAATCAAAGTCATAAGGCTAGTAGAAGCAAGATGAGTGGATTTAGGTACGACGATTCTAAGTGAAATAAGTCACACAGAAAAAGACACTTATCATAAGCTATCACTTATAGAGGGAATGTAAAAACCGCTACACTTGAACTGAATTACAAAACAGAACAGAGTCACACATTTAGAAAACACACTATGGCTGCTTAACGGGAAAGGTGAGGTGGGGTGATGCATAAAACAAGGGTTTCAAATTCGCTCAGATACCGTTCCATACACCCAATATGTAATAGACAAGACCTACTCCTTGCTCAGTGAACTAGACTCAACACCCCCTATTCAGCGCACAAGAATATATCTGAGTAGTAAGAATCTTAAAACCTATGTATTGATATCTGTCTGGAAGTGAGTCAAGTGGGTGTAAGGCCGCATAAACACAGCCGTGAAAAGCAGCTAAACCCCATTATAAAAATAAATTACTTTTAAAAACCCGTAAAACAAAGACAGTGAAAGAGAGAGAAATTCTTACAAAATTCGTTCAGGGGCTGTGTTGCAACCTGGATTGACCATGTCTAGACCCACAGCTGGATGAGACATAAGGGTGGACACGCTTGGGGCTGAGAGGTTGGGTGAGGTTGGGTGAGCAAACGCAGACCCTTTAAAGTAATACTGCGTGGTACCCATCCCATGGGTCCCAAATCTCCAGGTTCAAGGGCATCTTCCTACATCGAAAACATGCATGAGAAACCCAGAAGATGGTACACCGTGTGATTTTGAAAGGTTTCTAAATCGCACCTCATGTCTCATCTCCTTGTGCTCGGGTTCACCTTTCCAGCTACTTTACTAGCAATCTCCCTACTTGGAGAATCAGCACCTTTAAGCTCCTGTTCCCTACAGGTTGCAATTTGTCCTGAGGATGAACGGGAAGAGGGGCAACCAATGAGAGACTAGATCTAGGTGTTGGGACAGGCACAGGTCACTCTATTTTCCCATCAGGAAGAAGAATTAACCACAGGCTAATCCTGCCGCCGGGAACCAGAATAGTGCCTGAGGCAATCCAGTGCTTTTGCGGCCAGCTCCCAAAAAAGACAGTTGAAAAATGGAGCTCAGGGGCACTGCAATTCACAAACCCGCTGAGTTATAAATGATAACTCTCGTCCACAAATATATTGAGGGAAGGCAACGAAGAGGATTTGAAAGCAAGGCAGAATTGCAGGAAACAGGTTTCAGGAGGTAGATTCGAATCGCCCTTAAAGCACATGAAAAGCGGCAAAACGTCGACAATGATGCCCTTGGCCAAAAAGGGCGTATGCGTTTTTTCCTGATTATATTCAGGAAAAAACGTATACGCCCTTTTTGGCCAACCAAGCAACCTGGAAAGGCTAATCAGCGCTACAAAGAAGTCTCGCTTCCCATCGGTCAAAAGGGCCATGCTGCAAAAAGTGTCAAAACCAGAAATGCAGGACAGGCCATGGAGAAATGGCAGCCTTGCTACGCTGATGGGCGGGATGTAAATTGCCAACAGCCACTCTGGAGAAGTGTGCGGTGTGTCCTGAAACATCGAAAAAACACAGCTTAGGGAGCATAGGGCACGTCCACTCATGGGCGTATAAATTGGGAAAACTAAAAATCAGCAAGACACAGGCACCCCAAAGTTTAGGGCTGCTCTGTTGACAAGAACCTCCACTTCATCACACCTTAAATATCCCAGGAAAGAGAAAAATGCATAAAGAAATTGTGGTCCTTATGTACAATGGAATATCACTCAGACATGAAATCAAAGTCATAAGGCTAGTAGAAGCAAGATGAGTGGATTTAGGTATGACGATTCTAAGTGAAATAAGTCACACAGAAAAAGACACTTATCATAAGCTATCACTTATAGAGGGAATGTAAAAACCGTTACCCTTGAACTGAATTACAAAACAGAACAGAGTCACACATTTTGAAAACACACTATGGCTGCTTAACGGGAAATGTGATTTGGGGTGATGCATAAATCAAGTGTTTCAAATTATCTCAGATACCGTTCCATACACCCAATATGTAGTAGACAAGACCTACTCCTTGCTCAGTGAACTGGATTCAACACCCCCTATTCACCGCACAAGAATATATCTGACTAGTAAGAATCTTAAAACCTATGTATTGATATTTCACTGGAAGTGTGTCAAGTGGGGGTAAAGCAGCATAAACACAGCAGTGAAAAGCAGCTAAACCCCATTTTAAAAATAAATTACTTTTATAAACCCATGAAACCAAGAGAGTGAAAGACAGAGAAATTCTTACATAATTTCGTTCAGGGGCTGTGATGCAACGTGGACTGACCATATCTAGACCCACAGCTAGATGAGACATAAGGGTGGACACTCTTGGGGCTGAGAGGTTTGGTGAGGTTGGGTGGGCAAACGCAGTCCCTTTAAAGTAATACTGCATCGTACCCATCCCATGGATCCCAAATCTCCAGGTTCAAGGGCATCTTCCTACATCGAAAACATGCGTGAGAAACCCAGAAGATGGTACACCATCTCATCGGGAAAGGTTCCTGAAACGCACCTCACTTCTCATCTCCTTGTGCTCGTGTTCGCCATTCCAGCCGCTTTATTAGCAATCTCCCTCGTTGGAGAATCAGCACCTTTAACCTCCAGTTCTGTACAGACTGCAATTTATCCTGAGGTTGAACGGGAAGAGGGGCAACCAACGAGAGACTAGCTCTAGGTGTTGGGACAGGCACAGGTCACACTTTTTTCCCATCAGGAAGAAGATTTAACCACAGGCTCAGCCTGCCGCCCAGAAGCAGAATAGGGCCTCAGGCAATCCCGCGCTTTTGCGGCCAGCTCCCAAAAAAGCGAGTTGAAAAATGGAGCTCAGGGACACTGCAATTCACAAACCCGCAGAGTTATAAATGATAACTCTCATCCACAGATATATTGAGGGAAGGCAACGAAGAGGATTTGAAAGCAAGGCAGAATTGCAGGAAACAGGTTTCAGGAGGTAGATTCGAATCGCCTTTAAAGCACATGAAAAGCGGCAAAACGTCGACAGTGATGCCCTTGGCCAAAAAGGGCGTATGCGTTTTTTCCTGAATATATTCAGGAAAAAACGCATACGCCCTTTTTGGCCAACCAAGCAACCTGGAAAGGCAAATCAGCGCTACAAAGAAGTCTCGCTTCCCATCGGTCAAAAGGGCCATGCTGCAAAAAGTGTCAAAACCAGAAATGCAGGACAGGTCATGGAGAAATGGCAGCCTTGCTACGCTGATGGGCGGGATGTAAATTGCCAACAGCCACTCTGGAGAAGTGTGCGGTGTGTCCTGAAACATCGAAAAAACACAGCTTAGGGAGCATAGGGCACGTCCACTCATGGGCGTATAAATAGGGAAAACTAAAAATCAGCAAGACACAGGCACCCCAAAGTTTAGGGCTGCTCTGTTGACAAGAACCTCCACTTCATGACACCTTAAATATCCCAGGAAAGAGAAAAATGGATAAAGAAGTTGTGGTCCTTATGTACAATGGAATATCACTCAGACATGAAATCAATGTCATAAGGCTAGTAGAAGCAAGATGAGTGGATTTAGGTACGACGATTCTAAGTGAAATAAGTCACACAGAAAAAGACACTTATCATAAGCTATCATTTATAGAGGGAATGGAAAAAACCGCTACACTTGAACTGAATTACCAAAGAGAACAGAGTCACACGTTTAGAAAACACACTATGGCTGCTTAACGGGAAAGGTGAGGTGGGGTGATGCATAAAACAAGGGTTTCAAATTCGCTCAGATACCGTTCCATACACCCAATATGTAATAGACAAGACCTACTCCTTGCTCAGTGAACTGGACTCAACACCCCCTATTCAGCGCACAAGAATATATCTGAGTAGTAAGAATCTTAAAACCTATGTATTGATATCTGTCTGGAAGTGAGTCAAGTGGGTGTAAAGCCGCATAAACACAGCCGTGAAAAGCAGCTAAACCCCATTATAAAAATAAATTACTTTTAAAAACCCGTAAAACAAAGACAGTGAAAGAGAGAGAAATTCTTACAAAATTCGTTCAGGGGCTGTGTTGCAACCTGGATTGACCATGTCTAGACCCACAGCTGGATGAGACATAAGGGTGGACACGCTTGGGGCTGAGAGGTTGGGTGAGGTTGGGTGAGCAAACGCAGACCCTTTAAAGTAATACTGCGTGGTACCCATCCCATGGGTCCCAAATCTCCAGGTTCAAGGGCATCTTCCTACATCGAAAACATGCATGAGAAACCCAGAAGATGGTACACCGTGTGATTTTGAAAGGTTTCTAAATCGCACCTCATGTCTCATCTCCTTGTGCTCGGGTTCACCTTTCCAGCTACTTTACTAGCAATCTCCCTACTTGGAGAATCAGCACCTTTAAGCTCCTGTTCCCTACAGGTTGCAATTTGTCCTGAGGATGAACGGGAAGAGGGGCAACCAATGAGAGACTAGATCTAGGTGTTGGGACAGGCACAGGTCACTCTATTTTCCCATCAGGAAGAAGAATTAACCACAGGCTAATCCTGCCGCCGGGAACCAGAATAGTGCCTGAGGCAATCCAGTGCTTTTGCGGCCAGCTCCCAAAAAAGACAGTTGAAAAATGGAGCTAAGGGGCACTGCAATTCACAAACCCGCAGAGTTATAAATGATAACTCTCATCCACAAATATATTGAGGGAAGGCAACGAAGAGGATTTGAAAGCAAGGCAGAATTGCAGGAAACAGGTTTCAGGAGGTAGATTCGAATCGCCCTTAAAGCACATGAAAAGCGGCAAAACGTCGACAATGATGCCCTTGGCCAAAAAGGGCGTATGCGTTTTTTCCTGATTATATTCAGGAAAAAACGCATACGCCCTTTTTGGCCAACCAAGCAACCTGGAAAGGCTAATCAGCGCTACAAAGAAGTCTCGCTTCCCATCGGTCAAAAGGGCCATGCTGCAAAAAGTGTCAAAACCAGAAATGCAGGACAGGCCATGGAGAAATGGCAGCCTTGCTACGCTGATGGGCGGGATGTAAATTGCCAACAGCCACTCTGGAGAAGTGTGCGGTGTGTCCTGAAACATCGAAAAAACACAGCTTAGGGAGCATAGGGCACGTCCACTCATGGGCGTATAAATTGGGAAAACTAAAAATCAGCAAGACACAGGCACCCCAAAGTTTAGGGCTGCTCTGTTGACAAGAACCTCCACTTCATCACACCTTAAATATCCCAGGAAAGAGAAAAATGCATAAAGAAATTGTGGTCCTTATGTACAATGGAATATCACTCAGACATGAAATCAAAGTCATAAGGCTAGTAGAAGCAAGATGAGTGGATTTAGGTATGACGATTCTAAGTGAAATAAGTCACACAGAAAAAGACACTTATCATAAGCTATCACTTATAGAGGGAATGTAAAAACCGTTACCCTTGAACTGAATTACAAAACAGAACAGAGTCACACATTTTGAAAACACACTATGGCTGCTTAACGGGAAATGTGATTTGGGGTGATGCATAAATCAAGTGTTTCAAATTATCTCAGATACCGTTCCATACACCCAATATGTAGTAGACAAGACCTACTCCTTGCTCAGTGAACTGGATTCAACACCCCCTATTCACCGCACAAGAATATATCTGACTAGTAAGAATCTTAAAACCTATGTATTGATATTTCACTGGAAGTGTGTCAAGTGGGGGTAAAGCAGCATAAACACAGCAGTGAAAAGCAGCTAAACCCCATTTTAAAAATAAATTACTTTTATAAACCCATGAAACCAAGAGAGTGAAAGACAGAGAAATTCTTACATAATTTCGTTCAGGGGCTGTGATGCAACGTGGACTGACCATATCTAGACCCACAGCTAGATGAGACATAAGGGTGGACACTCTTGGGGCTGAGAGGTTTGGTGAGGTTGGGTGGGCAAACGCAGTCCCTTTAAAGTAATACTGCATCGTACCCATCCCATGGATCCCAAATCTCCAGGTTCAAGGGCATCTTCCTACATCGAAAACATGCGTGAGAAACCCAGAAGATGGTACACCATCTCATCGGGAAAGGTTCCTGAAACGCACCTCACTTCTCATCTCCTTGTGCTCGTGTTCGCCATTCCAGCCGCTTTATTAGCAATCTCCCTCGTTGGAGAATCAGCACCTTTAACCTCCAGTTCTGTACAGACTGCAATTTATCCTGAGGTTGAACGGGAAGAGGGGCAACCAACGAGAGACTAGCTCTAGGTGTTGGGACAGGCACAGGTCACACTTTTTTCCCATCAGGAAGAAGATTTAACCACAGGCTCAGCCTGCCGCCCAGAAGCAGAATAGGGCCTCAGGCAATCCCGCGCTTTTGCGGCCAGCTCCCAAAAAAGCGAGTTGAAAAATGGAGCTCAGGGACACTGCAATTCACAAACCCGCAGAGTTATAAATGATAACTCTCATCCACAGATATATTGAGGGAAGGCAACGAAGAGGATTTGAAAGCAAGGCAGAATTGCAGGAAACAGGTTTCAGGAGGTAGATTCGAATCGCCTTTAAAGCACATGAAAAGCGGCAAAACGTCGACAGTGATGCCCTTGGCCAAAAAGGGCGTATGCGTTTTTTCCTGAATGTATTCAGGAAAAAACGCATACGCCCTTTTTGGCCAACCAAGCAACCTGGAAAGGCAAATCAGCGCTACAAAGAAGTCTCGCTTCCCATCGGTCAAAAGGGCCATGCTGCAAAAAGTGTCAAAACCAGAAATGCAGGACAGGTCATGGAGAAATGGCAGCCTTGCTACGCTGATGGGCGGGATGTAAATTGCCAACAGCCACTCTGGAGAAGTGTGCGGTGTGTCCTGAAACATCGAAAAAACACAGCTTAGGGAGCATAGGGCACGTCCACTCATGGGCGTATAAATAGGGAAAACTAAAAATCAGCAAGACACAGGCACCCCAAAGTTTAGGGCTGCTCTGTTGACAAGAACCTCCACTTCATGACACCTTAAATATCCCAGGAAAGAGAAAAATGGATAAAGAAGTTGTGGTCCTTATGTACAATGGAATATCACTCAGACATGAAATCAATGTCATAAGGCTAGTAGAAGCAAGATGAGTGGATTTAGGTACGACGATTCTAAGTGAAATAAGTCACACAGAAAAAGACACTTATCATAAGCTATCATTTATAGAGGGAATGGAAAAAACCGCTACACTTGAACTGAATTACCAAAGAGAACAGAGTCACACGTTTAGAAAACACACTATGGCTGCTTAACGGGAAAGGTGAGGTGGGGTGATGCATAAAACAAGGGTTTCAAATTCGCTCAGATACCGTTCCATACACCCAATATGTAATAGACAAGACCTACTCCTTGCTCAGTGAACTGGACTCAACACCCCCTATTCAGCGCACAAGAATATATCTGAGTAGTAAGAATCTTAAAACCTATGTATTGATATCTGTCTGGAAGTGAGTCAAGTGGGTGTAAAGCCGCATAAACACAGCCGTGAAAAGCAGCTAAACCCCATTATAAAAATAAATTACTTTTAAAAACCCGTAAAACAAAGACAGTGAAAGAGAGAGAAATTCTTACAAAATTCGTTCAGGGGCTGTGTTGCAACCTGGATTGACCATGTCTAGACCCACAGCTGGATGAGACATAAGGGTGGACACGCTTGGGGCTGAGAGGTTGGGTGAGGTTGGGTGAGCAAACGCAGACCCTTTAAAGTAATACTGCGTGGTACCCATCCCATGGGTCCCAAATCTCCAGGTTCAAGGGCATCTTCCTACATCGAAAACATGCATGAGAAACCCAGAAGATGGTACACCGTGTGATTTTGAAAGGTTTCTAAATCGCACCTCATGTCTCATCTCCTTGTGCTCGGGTTCACCTTTCCAGCTACTTTACTAGCAATCTCCCTACTTGGAGAATCAGCACCTTTAAGCTCCTGTTCCCTACAGGTTGCAATTTGTCCTGAGGATGAACGGGAAGAGGGGCAACCAATGAGAGACTAGATCTAGGTGTTGGGACAGGCACAGGTCACTGTATTTTCCCATCAGGAAGAAGAATTAACCACAGGCTAATCCTGCCGCCGGGAACCAGAATAGTGCCTGAGGCAATCCAGTGCTTTTGCAGCCAGCACCCAAAAAAGACAGTTGAAAAATGGAGCTCAGGGGCACTGCAATTCACAAACCCGCTGAGTTATAAATGATAACTCTCGTCCACAAACATATTGAGGGAAGGCAACGAAGAGGATTTGAAAGCAAGGCAGAATTGCAGGAAACAGGTTTCAGGAGGTAGATTCGAATCGCCCTTAAAGCACATGAAAAGCGGCAAAACGTCGACAATGATGCCCTTGGCCAAAAAGTGCGTATGCATTTTTTCCTGATTATATTCAGGAAAAAACGCATACGCCCTTTTTGGCCAACCAAGCAACCTGGAAAGGCTAATCAGCGCTACAAAGAAGTCTCGCTTCCCATCGGTCCAAAGGGCCATGCTGCAAAAAGTGTCAAAACCAGAAATGCAGGACAGGCCATGGAGAAATGGCAGCCTTGCTACGCTGATGGGCGGGATGTAAATTGCCAACAGCCACTCTGGAGAAGTGTAGGGTGTGTCCTGAAACATCGAAAAAACACAGCTTAGGGAGCATAGGGCACGTCCACTCATGGGCGTATAAATTGGGAAAACTAAAAATCAGCAAGACACAGGCACCCCAAAGTTTAGGGCTGCTCTGTTGACAAGAACCTCCACTTCATCACACCTTAAATATCCCAGGAAAGAGAAAAATGCATAAAGAAGTTGTGGTCCTTATGTACAATGGAATATCACTCAGACATGAAATCAAAGTCATAAGGCTAGTAGAAGCAAGATGATTGGATTTAGGTACGACAATTCTAAGTGAAATAAGTCACACAGAAAAAGACACTTATCATAAGCTATCACTTATAGAGGGAATGTAAAAACCGCTACACTTGAACTGAATTACAAAACAGAACAGAGTCACACGTTTAGAAAACACACTATGTCTGCTTAACGGGAAAGGTGAGGTGGGGTGATGCATAAAACAAGGGTTTCAAATTCGCTCAGATACCGTTCCATACACCCAATATGTAATAGACAAGACCTACTCCTTGCTCAGTGAACTGGACTCAACACCCCCTATTCACCGCACAAGAATATGTCTGAGTAGTAAGAATCTTAAAACCTATGTATTGATATCTGTCTGGAAGTGAGTCAAGTGGGTGTAAAGCCACATAAACACAGCCGTGAAAAGCAGCTAAACCCCATTATAAAAATAAATTACTTTTAAAAACCCGTAAAACAAAGACAGTGAAAGAGAGAGAAATTCTTACACAATTCCTTCAGGGGCTGTGATGCAACCTGGATTGACCATATCTAGACCCACAGCTGGATGAGACATAAGGGTGGACACTCTTGGGGCTGAGAGGTTGGGTGAGGTTGGGTGAGCAAACGCAGACCCTTTAAAGTAATACTGCGTGGTACCCATCCCATGGGTCCCAAATCTCCAGGTTCAAGGGCATCTTCCTACATTGAAAACATGCATGAGAAACCCAGAAGATGGTACACCGTGTGATTTTGAAAGGTTTCTAAAACGCACCTCATTTCTCATCTCCTTGTGCTTGGGTTCGCCATTCCAGCTACTTTACTAGCAATCTCCCTACTTGGAGAATCAGCACCTTTAAGCTCCTGTTCCCTACAGGTTGCAATTTGTCCTGAGGATGCACGGGAAGAGGGGCAACCAATAAGAGACTAGATATAGGTGTTGGGACAGGCACAGGTCACTCTATTTTCCCATCAGGAAGAAGAATTAACTACAGGCTCAGCATGCCGAGGGGAACCAAAATAGTGCCTGAGGCAATCCAGTGCTTTTGCGGCCAGCTCCCAAAAAAGACAGTTGAAAAATGGAGCTCAGGGGCACTGCAATTCACAAACCCGCTGAGTTATAAATGATAACTCTCGTCCACAAATATATTGAGGGAAGGCAACGAAGAGGATTTGAATGCAAGGCAGAATTGCAGGAAACAGGTTTCAGGAGGTAGATTCGAATCGCCCTTAAAGCACATGAAAAGCGGCAAAACGTCGACAATGATGCCCTTGGCCAAAAAGTGCGTATGCATTTTTTCCTGATTATATTCAGGAAAAAACGCATACGCCCTTTTTGGCCAACCAAGCAACCTGGAAAGGCTAATCAGCGCTACAAAGAAGTCTCGCTTCCCATCGGTCAAAAGGGCCATGCTGCAAAAAGTGTCAAAACCAGAAATGCAGGACAGGCCATGGAGAAATGGCAGCCTTGCTACGCTGATGGGCGGGATGTAAATTGCCAACAGCCACTCTGGAGAAGTGTGCGGTGTGTCGTGAAACATCGAAAAAACACAGCTTAGGGAGCATAGGGCACGTCCACTCATGGGCGTATAAATTGGGAAAACTAAAAATCAGCAAGACACAGGCACCCCAAAGTTTAGGGCTGCTCTGTTGACAAGAACCTCCAATTCATCACACCTTAAATATCCCAGGAAAGAGAAAAATGCATAAAGAAGTTGTGGTCCTTATGTACAATGGAATATCACTCAGACATGAAATCAAAGTCATAAGGCTAGTAGAAGCAAGATGAGTGGATTTATGTATGACGATTCTAAGTGAAATAAGTCACACAGAAAAAGACACTTATCATAAGCTATCACTTATAGAGGGAATGTAAAAACCGTTACCCTTGAACTGAATTACAAAACAGAACAGAGTCACACATTTTGAAAACACACTATGGCTGCTTAACGGGAAATGTGATTTGGGGTGATGCATAAATCAAGTGTTTCAAATTATCTCAGATACCGTTCCATACACCCAATATGTAGTAGACAAGACCTACTCCTTGCTCAGTGAACTGGATTCAACACCCCCTATTCACCGCACAAGAATATATCTGACTAGTAAGAATCTTAAAACCTATGTATTGATATTTCACTGGAAGTGTGTCAAGTGGGGGTAAAGCAGCATAAACACAGCAGTGAAAAGCAGCTAAACCCCATTTTAAAAATAAATTACTTTTATAAACCCATGAAACCAAGAGAGTGAAAGACAGAGAAATTCTTACATAATTTCGTTCAGGGGCTGTGATGCAACGTGGACTGACCATATCTAGACCCACAGCTAGATGAGACATAAGGGTGGACACTCTTGGGGCTGAGAGGTTTGGTGAGGTTGGGTGGGCAAACGCAGTCCCTTTAAAGTAATACTGCATCGTACCCATCCCATGGATCCCAAATCTCCAGGTTCAAGGGCATCTTCCTACATCGAAAACATGCGTGAGAAACCCAGAAGATGGTACACCATCTCATCGGGAAAGGTTCCTGAAACGCACCTCACTTCTCATCTCCTTGTGCTCGTGTTCGCCATTCCAGCCGCTTTATTAGCAATCTCCCTCGTTGGAGAATCAGCACCTTTAACCTCCAGTTCTGTACAGACTGCAATTTATCCTGAGGTTGAACGGGAAGAGGGGCAACCAACGAGAGACTAGCTCTAGGTGTTGGGACAGGCACAGGTCACACTTTTTTCCCATCAGGAAGAAGATTTAACCACATGCTCAGCCTGCCGCCCAGAAGCAGAATAGGGCCTCAGGCAATCCCGTGCTTTTGCGGCCAGCTCCCAAAAAAGCAAGTTGAAAAATGGAGCTCAGGGACACTGCAATTCACAAACCCGCAGAGTTATAAATGATAACTCTCATCCACAGATATATTGAGGGAAGGCAACGAAGAGGATTTGAAAGCAAGGCAGAATTGCAGGAAACAGGTTTCAGGAGGTAGATTCGAATCGCCTTTAAAGCACTTGAAAAGCGGCAAAACGTCGACAGTGATGCCCTTGGCCAAAAAGGGCGTATGCGTTTTTTCCTGAATGTATTCAGGAAAAAACGCATACGCCCTTTTTGGCCAACCAAGCAACCTGGAAAGGCAAATCAGCGCTACAAAGAAGTCTCGCTTCCCATCGGTCAAAAGGGCCATGCTGCAAAAAGTGTCAAAACCAGAAATGCAGGACAGGTCATGGAGAAATGGCAGCCTTGCTACGCTGATGGGCGGGATGTAAATTGCCAACAGCCACTCTGGAGAAGTGTGCGGTGTGTCCTGAAACATCGAAAAAACACAGCTTAGGGAGCATAGGGCACGTCCACTCATGGGCGTATAAATAGGGAAAACTAAAAATCAGCAAGACACAGGCACCCCAAAGTTTAGGGCTGCTCTGTTGACAAGAACCTCCACTTCATGACACCTTAAATATCCCAGGAAAGAGAAAAATGGATAAAGAAGTTGTGGTCCTTATGTACAATGTAATATCACTCAGACATGAAATCAATGTCATAAGGCTAGTAGAAGCAAGATGAGTGGATTTAGGTACGACGATTCTAAGTGAAATAAGTCACACAGAAAAAGACACTTATCATAAGCTATCATTTATAGAGGGAATGGAAAAAACCGCTACACTTGAACTGAATTACAAAAGAGAACAGAGTCACACGTTTAGAAAACACACTATGGCTGCTTAACGGGAAAGGTGAGGTGGGGTGATGCATAAAACAAGGGTTTCAAATTCGCTCAGATACCGTTCCATACACCCAATATGTAATAGACAAGACCTACTCCTTGCTCAGTGAACTGGACTCAACACCCCCTATTCAGCGCACAAGAATATATCTGAGTAGTAAGAATCTTAAAACCTATGTATTGATATCTGTCTGG
Source organism: Eschrichtius robustus (assembly GCF_028021215.1). Taxonomy (NCBI): domain Eukaryota; kingdom Metazoa; phylum Chordata; class Mammalia; order Artiodactyla; family Eschrichtiidae; genus Eschrichtius; species Eschrichtius robustus. The sequence continues at coordinate 179,306 of NW_027175818.1, read as the reverse complement.
AAGTGAGTCAAGTGGGTGTAAAGCCGCATAAACACAGCCGTGAAAAGCAGCTAAACCCCATTATAAAAATAAATTACTTTTAAAAACCCGTAAAACAAAGACAGTGAAAGAGAGAGAAATTCTTACAAAATTCGTTCAGGGGCTGTGTTGCAACCTGGATTGACCATGTCTAGACCCACAGCTGGATGAGACATAAGGGTGGACACTCTTGGGGCTGAGAGGTTGGGTGAGGTTGGGTGAGCAAACGCAGACCCTTTAAAGTAATACTGCGTGGTACCCATCCCATGGGTCCCAAATCGCCAGGTTCAAGGGCATCTTCCTACATCGAAAACATGCATGAGAAACCCAGAAGATGGTACACCGTGTGATTTTGAAAGGTTTCTAAATCGCACCTCATGTCTCATCTCCTTGTGCTCGGGTTCACCTTTCCAGCTACTTTACTAGCAATCTCCCTACTTGGAGAATCAGCACCTTTAAGCTCCTGTTCCCTACAGGTTGCAATTTGTCCTGAGGATGAACGGGAAGAGGGGCAACCAATGAGAGACTAGATCTAGGTGTTGGGACAGGCACAGGTCACTGTATTTTCCCATCAGGAAGAAGAATTAACCACAGGCTAATCCTGCCGCCGGGAACCAGAATAGTGCCTGAGGCAATCCAGTGCTTTTGCAGCCAGCACCCAAAAAAGACAGTTGAAAAATGGAGCTCAGGGGCACTGCAATTCACAAACCCGCTGAGTTATAAATGATAACTCTCGTCCACAAACATATTGAGGGAAGGCAACGAAGAGGATTTGAAAGCAAGGCAGAATTGCAGGAAACAGGTTTCAGGAGGTAGATTCGAATCGCCCTTAAAGCACATGAAAAGCGGCAAAACGTCGACAATGATGCCCTTGGCCAAAAAGTGCGTATGCATTTTTTCCTGATTATATTCAGGAAAAAACGCATACGCCCTTTTTGGCCAACCAAGCAACCTGGAAAGGCTAATCAGCGCTACAAAGAAGTCTCGCTTCCCATCGGTCCAAAGGGCCATGCTGCAAAAAGTGTCAAAACCAGAAATGCAGGACAGGCCATGGAGAAATGGCAGCCTTGCTACGCTGATGGGCGGGATGTAAATTGCCAACAGCCACTCTGGAGAAGTGTAGGGTGTGTCCTGAAACATCGAAAAAACACAGCTTAGGGAGCATAGGGCACGTCCACTCATGGGCGTATAAATTGGGAAAACTAAAAATCAGCAAGACACAGGCACCCCAAAGTTTAGGGCTGCTCTGTTGACAAGAACCTCCACTTCATCACACCTTAAATATCCCAGGAAAGAGAAAAATGCATAAAGAAGTTGTGGTCCTTATGTACAATGGAATATCACTCAGACATGAAATCAAAGTCATAAGGCTAGTAGAAGCAAGATGATTGGATTTAGGTACGACAATTCTAAGTGAAATAAGTCACACAGAAAAAGACACTTATCATAAGCTATCACTTATAGAGGGAATGTAAAAACCGCTACACTTGAACTGAATTACAAAACAGAACAGAGTCACACGTTTAGAAAACACACTATGTCTGCTTAACGGGAAAGGTGAGGTGGGGTGATGCATAAAACAAGGGTTTCAAATTCGCTCAGATACCGTTCCATACACCCAATATGTAATAGACAAGACCTACTCCTTGCTCAGTGAACTGGACTCAACACCCCCTATTCACCGCACAAGAATATGTCTGAGTAGTAAGAATCTTAAAACCTATGTATTGATATCTGTCTGGAAGTGAGTCAAGTGGTTGTAAAGCCGCATAAACACAGCCGTGAAAAGCAGCTAAACCCCATTATAAAAATAAATTACTTTTAAAAACCCGTAAAACAAAGACAGTGAAAGAGAGAGAAATTCTTACACAATTCCTTCAGGGGCTGTGATGCAACCTGGATTGACCATATCTAGACCCACAGCTGGATGAGACATAAGGGTGGACACTCTTGGGGCTGAGAGGTTGGGTGAGGTTGGGTGAGCAAACGCAGACCCTTTAAAGTAATACTGCGTGGTACCCATCCCATGGGTCCCAAATCTCCAGGTTCAAGGGCATCTTCCTACATTGAAAACATGCATGAGAAACCCAGAAGATGGTACACCGTGTGATTTTGAAAGGTTTCTAAAACGCACCTCATTTCTCATCTCCTTGTGCTTGGGTTCGCCATTCCAGCTACTTTACTAGCAATCTCCCTACTTGGAGAATCAGCACCTTTAAGCTCCTGTTCCCTACAGGTTGCAATTTGTCCTGAGGATGCACGGGAAGAGGGGCAACCAATAAGAGACTAGATATAGGTGTTGGGACAGGCACAGGTCACTCTATTTTCCCATCAGGAAGAAGAATTAACTACAGGCTCAGCATGCCGAGGGGAACCAAAATAGTGCCTGAGGCAATCCAGTGCTTTTGCGGCCAGCTCCCAAAAAAGACAGTTGAAAAATGGAGCTCAGGGGCACTGCAATTCACAAACCCGCTGAGTTATAAATGATAACTCTCGTCCACAAATATATTGAGGGAAGGCAACGAAGAGGATTTGAATGCAAGGCAGAATTGCAGGAAACAGGTTTCAGGAGGTAGATTCGAATCGCCCTTAAAGCACATGAAAAGCGGCAAAACGTCGACAATGATGCCCTTGGCCAAAAAGTGCGTATGCATTTTTTCCTGATTATATTCAGGAAAAAACGCGTACGCCCTTTTTGGCCAACCAAGCAACCTGGAAAGGCTAATCAGCGCTACAAAGAAGTCTCGCTTCCCATCGGTCAAAAGGGCCATGCTGCAAAAAGTGTCAAAACCAGAAATGCAGGACAGGCCATGGAGAAATGGCAGCCTTGCTACGCTGATGGGCGGGATGTAAATTGCCAACAGCCACTCTGGAGAAGTGTGCGGTGTGTCGTGAAACATCGAAAAAACACAGCTTAGGGAGCATAGGGCACGTCCACTCATGGGCGTATAAATTGGGAAAACTAAAAATCAGCAAGACACAGGCACCCCAAAGTTTAGGGCTGCTCTGTTGACAAGAACCTCCAATTCATCACACCTTAAATATCCCAGGAAAGAGAAAAATGCATAAAGAAGTTGTGGTCCTTATGTACAATGGAATATCACTCAGACATGAAATCAAAGTCATAAGGCTAGTAGAAGCAAGATGAGTGGATTTAGGTATGACGATTCTAAGTGAAATAAGTCACACAGAAAAAGACACTTATCATAAGCTATCACTTATAGAGGGAATGTAAAAACCGTTACCCTTGAACTGAATTACAAAACAGAACAGAGTCACACATTTTGAAAACACACTATGGCTGCTTAACGGGAAATGTGATTTGGGGTGATGCATAAATCAAGTGTTTCAAATTATCTCAGATACCGTTCCATACACCCAATATGTAGTAGACAAGACCTACTCCTTGCTCAGTGAACTGGATTCAACACCCCCTATTCACCGCACAAGAATATATCTGACTAGTAAGAATCTTAAAACCTATGTATTGATATTTCACTGGAAGTGTGTCAAGTGGGGGTAAAGCAGCATAAACACAGCAGTGAAAAGCAGCTAAACCCCATTTTAAAAATAAATTACTTTTATAAACCCATGAAACCAAGAGAGTGAAAGACAGAGAAATTCTTACATAATTTCGTTCAGGGGCTGTGATGCAACGTGGACTGACCATATCTAGACCCACAGCTAGATGAGACATAAGGGTGGACACTCTTGGGGCTGAGAGGTTTGGTGAGGTTGGGTGGGCAAACGCAGTCCCTTTAAAGTAATACTGCATCGTACCCATCCCATGGATCCCAAATCTCCAGGTTCAAGGGCATCTTCCTACATCGAAAACATGCGTGAGAAACCCAGAAGATGGTACACCATCTCATCGGGAAAGGTTCCTGAAACGCACCTCACTTCTCATCTCCTTGTGCTCGTGTTCGCCATTCCAGCCGCTTTATTAGCAATCTCCCTCGTTGGAGAATCAGCACCTTTAACCTCCAGTTCTGTACAGACTGCAATTTATCCTGAGGTTGAACGGGAAGAGGGGCAACCAACGAGAGACTAGCTCTAGGTGTTGGGACAGGCACAGGTCACACTTTTTTCCCATCAGGAAGAAGATTTAACCACATGCTCAGCCTGCCGCCCAGAAGCAGAATAGGGCCTCAGGCAATCCCGTGCTTTTGCGGCCAGCTCCCAAAAAAGCAAGTTGAAAAATGGAGCTCAGGGACACTGCAATTCACAAACCCGCAGAGTTATAAATGATAACTCTCATCCACAGATATATTGAGGGAAGGCAACGAAGAGGATTTGAAAGCAAGGCAGAATTGCAGGAAACAGGTTTCAGGAGGTAGATTCGAATCGCCTTTAAAGCACTTGAAAAGCGGCAAAACGTCGACAGTGATGCCCTTGGCCAAAAAGGGCGTATGCGTTTTTTCCTGAATGTATTCAGGAAAAAACGCATACGCCCTTTTTGGCCAACCAAGCAACCTGGAAAGGCAAATCAGCGCTACAAAGAAGTCTCGCTTCCCATCGGTCAAAAGGGCCATGCTGCAAAAAGTGTCAAAACCAGAAATGCAGGACAGGCCATGGAGAAATGGCAGCCTTGCTACGCTGATGGGCGGGATGTAAATTGCCAACAGCCACTCTGGAGAAGTGTGCGGTGTGTCCTGAAACATCGAAAAAACACAGCTTAGGGAGCATAGGGCACGTCCACTCATGGGCGTATAAATAGGGAAAACTAAAAATCAGCAAGACACAGGCACCCCAAAGTTTAGGGCTGCTCTGTTGACAAGAACCTCCACTTCATGACACCTTAAATATCCCAGGAAAGAGAAAAATGGATAAAGAAGTTGTGGTCCTTATGTACAATGGAATATCACTCAGACATGAAATCAATGTCATAAGGCTAGTAGAAGCAAGATGAGTGGATTTAGGTACGACGATTCTAAGTGAAATAAGTCACACAGAAAAAGACACTTATCATAAGCTATCATTTATAGAGGGAATGGAAAAAACTGCTACACTTGAACTGAATTACAAAAGAGAACAGAGTCACACGTTTAGAAAACACACTATGGCTGCTTAACGGGAAAGGTGAGGTGGGGTGATGCATAAAACAAGGGTTTCAAATTCGCTCAGATACCGTTCCATACACCCAATATGTAATAGACAATACCTACTCCTTGCTCAGTGAACTGGACTCAACACCCCCTATTCAGCGCACAAGAATATATCTGAGTAGTAAGAATCTTAAAACCTATGTATTGATATCTGTCTGGAAGTGAGTCAAGTGGGTGTAAAGCCGCATAAACACAGCCGTGAAAAGCAGCTAAACCCCATTATAAAAATAAATTACTTTTAAAAACCCGTAAAACAAAGACAGTGAAAGAGAGAGAAATTCTTACAAAATTCGTTCAGGGGCTGTGTTGCAACCTGGATTGACCATGTCTAGACCCACAGCTGGATGAGACATAAGGGTGGACACTCTTGGGGCTGAGAGGTTGGGTGAGGTTGGGTGAGCAAACGCAGACCCTTTAAAGTAATACTGCGTGGTACCCATCCCATGGGTCCCAAATCTCCAGGTTCAAGGGCATCTTCCTACATCGAAAACATGCATGAGAAACCCAGAAGATGGTACACCGTGTGATTTTGAAAGGTTTCTAAATCGCACCTCATGTCTCATCTCCTTGTGCTCGGGTTCACCTTTCCAGCTACTTTACTAGCAATCTCCCTACTTGGAGAATCAGCACCTTTAAGCTCCTGTTCCCTACAGGTTGCAATTTGTCCTGAGGATGAACGGGAAGAGGGGCAACCAATGAGAGACTAGATCTAGGTGTTGGGACAGGCACAGGTCACTGTATTTTCCCATCAGGAAGAAGAATTAACCACAGGCTAATCCTGCCGCCGGGAACCAGAATAGTGCCTGAGGCAATCCAGTGCTTTTGCAGCCAGCACCCAAAAAAGACAGTTGAAAAATGGAGCTCAGGGGCACTGCAATTCACAAACCCGCTGAGTTATAAATGATAACTCTCGTCCACAAACATATTGAGGGAAGGCAACGAAGAGGATTTGAAAGCAAGGCAGAATTGCAGGAAACAGGTTTCAGGAGGTAGATTCGAATCGCCCTTAAAGCACATGAAAAGCGGCAAAACGTCGACAATGATGCCCTTGGCCAAAAAGTGCGTATGCATTTTTTCCTGATTATATTCAGGAAAAAACGCATACGCCCTTTTTGGCCAACCAAGCAACCTGGAAAGGCTAATCAGCGCTACAAAGAAGTCTCGCTTCCCATCGGTCAAAAGGGCCATGCTGCAAAAAGTGTCAAAACCAGAAATGCAGGACAGGCCATGGAGAAATGGCAGCCTTGCTACGCTGATGGGCGGGATGTAAATTGCCAACAGCCACTCTGGAGAAGTGTACGGTGTGTCCTGAAACATCGAAAAAACACAGCTTAGGGAGCATAGGGCACGTCCACTCATGGGCGTATAAATTGGGAAAACTAAAAATCAGCAAGACACAGGCACCCCAAAGTTTAGGGCTGCTCTGTTGACAAGAACCTCCACTTCATCACACCTTAAATATCCCAGGAAAGAGAAAAATGCATAAAGAAGTTGTGGTCCTTATGTACAATGGAATATCACTCAGACATGAAATCAAAGTCATAAGGCTAGTAGAAGCAAGATGATTGGATTTAGGTACGACAATTCTAAGTGAAATAAGTCACACAGAAAAAGACACTTATCATAAGCTATCACTTATAGAGGGAATGTAAAAACCGCTACACTTGAACTGAATTACAAAACAGAACAGAGTCACACGTTTAGAAAACACACTATGTCTGCTTAACGGGAAAGGTGAGGTGGGGTGATGCATAAAACAAGGGTTTCAAATTCGCTCAGATACCGTTCCATACACCCAATATGTAATAGACAAGACCTACTCCTTGCTCAGTGAACTGGACTCAACACCCCCTATTCACCGCACAAGAATATGTCTGAGTAGTAAGAATCTTAAAACCTATGTATTGATATCTGTCTGGAAGTGAGTCAAGTGGGTGTAAAGCCGCATAAACACAGCCGTGAAAAGCAGCTAAACCCCATTATAAAAATAAATTACTTTTAAAAACCCGTAAAACAAAGACAGTGAAAGAGAGAGAAATTCTTACACAATTCCTTCAGGGGCTGTGATGCAACCTGGATTGACCATATCTAGACCCACAGCTGGATGAGACATAAGGGTGGACACTCTTGGGGCTGAGAGGTTGGGTGAGGTTGGGTGAGCAAACGCAGACCCTTTAAAGTAATACTGCGTGGTACCCATCCCATGGGTCCCAAATCTCCAGGTTCAAGGGCATCTTCCTACATCGAAAACATGCATGAGAAACCCAGAAGATGGTACACCGTGTGATTTTGAAAGGTTTCTAAATCGCACCTCATGTCTCATCTCCTTGTGCTCGGGTTCACCTTTCCAGCTACTTTACTAGCAATCTCCCTACTTGGAGAATCAGCACCTTTAAGCTCCTGTTCCCTACAGGTTGCAATTTGTCCTGAGGATGAACGGGAAGAGGGGCAACCAATGAGAGACTAGATCTAGGTGTTGGGACAGGCACAGGTCACTGTATTTTCCCATCAGGAAGAAGAATTAACCACAGGCTAATCCTGCCGCCGGGAACCAGAATAGTGCCTGAGGCAATCCAGTGCTTTTGCAGCCAGCACCCAAAAAAGACAGTTGAAAAATGGAGCTCAGGGGCACTGCAATTCACAAACCCGCTGAGTTATAAATGATAACTCTCGTCCACAAACATATTGAGGGAAGGCAACGAAGAGGATTTGAAAGCAAGGCAGAATTGCAGGAAACAGGTTTCAGGAGGTAGATTCGAATCGCCCTTAAAGCACATGAAAAGCGGCAAAACGTCGACAATGATGCCCTTGGCCAAAAAGTGCGTATGCATTTTTTCCTGATTATATTCAGGAAAAAACGCATACGCCCTTTTTGGCCAACCAAGCAACCTGGAAAGGCTAATCAGCGCTACAAAGAAGTCTCGCTTCCCATCGGTCAAAAGGGCCATGCTGCAAAAAGTGTCAAAACCAGAAATGCAGGACAGGCCATGGAGAAATGGCAGCCTTGCTACGCTGATGGGCGGGATGTAAATTGCCAACAGCCACTCTGGAGAAGTGTACGGTGTGTCCTGAAACATCGAAAAAACACAGCTTAGGGAGCATAGGGCACGTCCACTCATGGGCGTATAAATTGGGAAAACTAAAAATCAGCAAGACACAGGCACCCCAAAGTTTAGGGCTGCTCTGTTGACAAGAACCTCCACTTCATCACACCTTAAATATCCCAGGAAAGAGAAAAATGCATAAAGAAGTTGTGGTCCTTATGTACAATGGAATATCACTCAGACATGAAATCAAAGTCATAAGGCTAGTAGAAGCAAGATGATTGGATTTAGGTACGACAATTCTAAGTGAAATAAGTCACACAGAAAAAGACACTTATCATAAGCTATCACTTATAGAGGGAATGTAAAAACCGCTACACTTGAACTGAATTACAAAACAGAACAGAGTCACACGTTTAGAAAACACACTATGTCTGCTTAACGGGAAAGGTGAGGTGGGGTGATGCATAAAACAAGGGTTTCAAATTCGCTCAGATACCGTTCCATACACCCAATATGTAATAGACAAGACCTACTCCTTGCTCAGTGAACTGGACTCAACACCCCCTATTCACCGCACAAGAATATGTCTGAGTAGTAAGAATCTTAAAACCTATGTATTGATATCTGTCTGGAAGTGAGTCAAGTGGGTGTAAAGCCGCATAAACACAGCCGTGAAAAGCAGCTAAACCCCATTATAAAAATAAATTACTTTTAAAAACCCGTAAAACAAAGACAGTGAAAGAGAGAGAAATTCTTACACAATTCCTTCAGGGGCTGTGATGCAACCTGGATTGACCATATCTAGACCCACAGCTGGATGAGACATATGTGTGGACACTCTTGGGGCTGAGAGGTTTGGTGAGGTTGGGTGAGCAAACGCAGACCCTTTAAAGTAATACTGCGTGGTACCCATCCCATGGGTCCCAAATCTCCAGGTTCAAGGGCATCTTCCTACATCGAAAACATGCATGAGAAACCCAGAAGATGGTACACCGTGTGATTTTGAAAGGTTTCTAAAACGCACCTCATTTCTCATCTCCTTGTGCTTGGGTTCGCCATTCCAGCTACTTTACTAGCAATCTCCCTACTTGGAGAATCAGCACCTTTAAGCTCCTGTTCCCTACAGGTTGCAATTTGTCCTGAGGATGAACGGGAAGAGGGGCAACCAATGAGAGACTAGATCTAGGTGTTGGGACAGGCACAGGTCACTGTATTTTCCCATCAGGAAGAAGAATTAACTACAGGCTCAGCATGCCGAGGGGAACCAAAATAGTGCCTGAGGCAATCCAGTGCTTTTGCGGCCAGCTCCCAAAAAAGACAGTTGAAAAATGGAGCTCAGAGGCACTGCAATTCACAAACCCGCTGAGTTATAAATGATAACTCTCGTCCACAAATATATTGAGGGAAGGCAACGAAGAGGATTTGAAAGCAAGGCAGAATTGCAGGAAACAGGTTTCAGGAGGTACATTCGAATCGCCCTTAAAGCACATGAAAAGCGGCAAAACTTCGACAATGATGCCCTTGGCCAAAAAGTGCGTATGCATTTTTTCCTGATTATATTCAGGAAAAAACGCGTACGCCCTTTTTGGCCAACCAAGCAACCTGGAAAGGCTAATCAGCGCTACAAAGAAGTCTCGCTTCCCATCGGTCAAAAGGGCCATGCTGCAAAAAGTGTCAAAACCAGAAATGCAGGACAGGCCATGGAGAAATGGCAGCCTTGCTACGCTGATGGGCGGGATGTAAATTGCCAACAGCCACTCTGGAGAAGTGTGCGGTGTGTCGTGAAACATCGAAAAAACACAGCTTAGGGAGCATAGGGCACGTCCACTCATGGGCGTATAAATTGGGAAAACTAAAAATCAGCAAGACACAGGCACCCCAAAGTTTAGGGCTGCTCTGTTGACAAGAACCTCCAATTCATCACACCTTAAATATCCCAGGAAAGAGAAAAATGCATAAAGAAGTTGTGGTCCTTATGTACAATGGAATATCACTCAGACATGAAATCAAAGTCATAAGGCTAGTAGAAGCAAGATGAGTGGATTTAGGTATGACGATTCTAAGTGAAATAAGTCACACAGAAAAAGACACTTATCATAAGCTATCACTTATAGAGGGAATGTAAAAACCGTTACCCTTGAACTGAATTACAAAACAGAACAGAGTCACACATTTTGAAAACACACTATGGCTGCTTAACGGGAAATGTGATTTGGGGTGATGCATAAATCAAGTGTTTCAAATTATCTCAGATACCGTTCCATACACCCAATATGTAGTAGACAAGACCTACTCCTTGCTCAGTGAACTGGATTCAACACCCCCTATTCACCGCACAAGAATATATCTGACTAGTAAGAATCTTAAAACCTATGTATTGATATTTCACTGGAAGTGTGTCAAGTGGGGGTAAAGCAGCATAAACACAGCAGTGAAAAGCAGCTAAACCCCATTTTAAAAATAAATTACTTTTATAAACCCATGAAACCAAGAGAGTGAAAGACAGAGAAATTCTTACATAATTTCGTTCAGGGGCTGTGATGCAACGTGGACTGACCATATCTAGACCCACAGCTAGATGAGACATAAGGGTGGACACTCTTGGGGCTGAGAGGTTTGGTGAGGTTGGGTGGGCAAACGCAGTCCCTTTAAAGTAATACTGCATCGTACCCATCCCATGGATCCCAAATCTCCAGGTTCAAGGGCATCTTCCTACATCGAAAACATGCGTGAGAAACCCAGAAGATGGTACACCATCTCATCGGGAAAGGTTCCTGAAACGCACCTCACTTCTCATCTCCTTGTGCTCGTGTTCGCCATTCCAGCCGCTTTATTAGCAATCTCCCTCGTTGGAGAATCAGCACCTTTAACCTCCAGTTCTGTACAGACTGCAATTTATCCTGAGGTTGAACGGGAAGAGGGGCAACCAACGAGAGACTAGCTCTAGGTGTTGGGACAGGCACAGGTCACACTTTTTTCCCATCAGGAAGAAGATTTAACCACATGCTCAGCCTGCCGCCCAGAAGCAGAATAGGGCCTCAGGCAATCCCGTGCTTTTGCGGCCAGCTCCCAAAAAAGCGAGTTGAAAAATGGAGCTCAGGGACACTGCAATTCAAAAACCCGCAGAGTTATAAATGATAACTCTCATCCACAGATATATTGAGGGAAGGCAACGAAGAGGATTTGAAAGCAAGGCAGAATTGCAGGAAACAGGTTTCAGGAGGTAGATTCGAATCGCCTTTAAAGCACTTGAAAAGCGGCAAAACGTCGACAGTGATGCCCTTGGCCAAAAAGGGCGTATGCGTTTTTTCCTGAATGTATTCAGGAAAAAACGCATACGCCCTTTTTGGCCAACCAAGCAACCTGGAAAGGCAAATCAGCGCTACAAAGAAGTCTCGCTTCCCATCGGTCAAAAGGGCCATGCTGCAAAAAGTGTCAAAACCAGAAATGCAGGACAGGCCATGGAGAAATGGCAGCCTTGCTACGCTGATGGGCGGGATGTAAATTGCCAACAGCCACTCTGGAGAAGTGTGCGGTGTGTCCTGAAACATCGAAAAAACACAGCTTAAGGAGCATAGGGCACGTCCACTCATGGGCGTATAAATAGGGAAAACTAAAAATCAGCAAGACACAGGCACCCCAAAGTTTAGGGCTGCTCTGTTGACAAGAACCTCCACTTCATGACACCTTAAATATCCCAGGAAAGAGAAAAATGGATAAAGAAGTTGTGGTCCTTATGTACAATGGAATATCACTCAGACATGAAATCAATGTCATAAGGCTAGTAGAAGCAAGATGAGTGGATTTAGGTACGACGATTCTAAGTGAAATAAGTCACACAGAAAAAGACACTTATCATAAGCTATCATTTATAGAGGGAATGGAAAAAACTGCTACACTTGAACTGAATTACAAAAGAGAACAGAGTCACACGTTTAGAAAACACACTATGGCTGCTTAACGGGAAAGGTGAGGTGGGGTGATGCATAAAACAAGGGTTTCAAATTCGCTCAGATACCGTTCCATACACCCAATATGCAATAGACAATACCTACTCCTTGCTCAGTGAACTGGACTCAACACCCCCTATTCAGCGCACAAGAATATATCTGAGTAGTAAGAATCTTAAAACCTATGTATTGATATCTGTCTGGAAGTGAGTCAAGTGGGTGTAAAGCCGCATAAACACAGCCGTGAAAAGCAGCTAAACCCCATTATAAAAATAAATTACTTTTAAAAACCCGTAAAACAAAGACAGTGAAAGAGAGAAAAATTCTTACAAAATTCGTTCAGGGGCTGTGTTGCAACCTGGATTGACCATGTCTAGACCCACAGCTGGATGAGACATAAGGGTGGACACTCTTGGGGCTGAGAGGTTGGGTGAGGTTGGGTGAGCAAACGCAGACCCTTTAAAGTAATACTGCGTGGTACCCATCCCATGGGTCCCAAATCTCCAGGTTCAAGGGCATCTTCCTACATCGAAAACATGCATGAGAAACCCAGAAGATGGTACACCGTGTGATTTTGAAAGGTTTCTAAATCGCACCTCATGTCTCATCTCCTTGTGCTCGGGTTCACCTTTCCAGCTACTTTACTAGCAATCTCCCTACTTGGAGAATCAGCACCTTTAAGCTCCTGTTCCCTACAGGTTGCAATTTGTCCTGAGGATGAACGGGAAGAGGGGCAACCAATGAGAGACTAGATCTAGGTGTTGGGACAGGCACAGGTCACTGTATTTTCCCATCAGGAAGAAGAATTAACCACAGGCTAATCCTGCCGCCGGGAACCAGAATAGTGCCTGAGGCAATCCAGTGCTTTTGCAGCCAGCACCCAAAAAAGACAGTTGAAAAATGGAGCTCAGGGGCACTGCAATTCACAAACCCGCTGAGTTATAAATGATAACTCTCGTCCACAAACATATTGAGGGAAGGCAACGAAGAGGATTTGAAAGCAAGGCAGAATTGCAGGAAACAGGTTTCAGGAGGTAGATTCGAATCGCCCTTAAAGCACATGAAAAGCGGCAAAACGTCGACAATGATGCCCTTGGCCAAAAAGTGCGTATGCATTTTTTCCTGATTATATTCAGGAAAAAACGCATACGCCCTTTTTGGCCAACCAAGCAACCTGGAAAGGCTAATCAGCGCTACAAAGAAGTCTCGCTTCCCATCGGTCAAAAGGGCCATGCTGCAAAAAGTGTCAAAACCAGAAATGCAGGACAGGCCATGGAGAAATGGCAGCCTTGCTACGCTGATGGGCGGGATGTAAATTGCCAACAGCCACTCTGGAGAAGTGTACGGTGTGTCCTGAAACATCGAAAAAACACAGCTTAGGGAGCATAGGGCACGTCCACTCATGGGCGTATAAATTGGGAAAACTAAAAATCAGCAAGACACAGGCACCCCAAAGTTTAGGGCTGCTCTGTTGACAAGAACCTCCACTTCATCACACCTTAAATATCCCAGGAAAGAGAAAAATGCATAAAGAAGTTGTGGTCCTTATGTACAATGGAATATCACTCAGACATGAAATCAAAGTCATAAGGCTAGTAGAAGCAAGATGATTGGATTTAGGTACGACAATTCTAAGTGAAATAAGTCACACAGAAAAAGACACTTATCATAAGCTATCACTTATAGAGGGAATGTAAAAACCGCTACACTTGAACTGAATTACAAAACAGAACAGAGTCACACGTTTAGAAAACACACTATGTCTGCTTAACGGGAAAGGTGAGGTGGGGTGATGCATAAAACAAGGGTTTCAAATTCGCTCAGATACCGTTCCATACACCCAATATGTAATAGACAAGACCTACTCCTTGCTCAGTGAACTGGACTCAACACCCCCTATTCACCGCACAAGAATATGTCTGAGTAGTAAGAATCTTAAAACCTATGTATTGATATCTGTCTGGAAGTGAGTCAAGTGGGTGTAAAGCCGCATAAACACAGCCGTGAAAAGCAGCTAAACCCCATTATAAAAATAAATTACTTTTAAAAACCCGTAAAACAAAGACAGTGAAAGAGAGAGAAATTCTTACACAATTCCTTCAGGGGCTGTGATGCAACCTGGATTGACCATATCTAGACCCACAGCTGGATGAGACATAAGTGTGGACACTCTTGGGGCTGAGAGGTTTGGTGAGGTTGGGTGAGCAAACGCAGACCCTTTAAAGTAATACTGCGTGGTACCCATCCCATGGGTCCCAAATCTCCAGGTTCAAGGGCATCTTCCTACATCGAAAACATGCATGAGAAACCCAGAAGATGGTACACCGTGTGATTTTGAAAGGTTTCTAAAACGCACCTCATTTCTCATCTCCTTGTGCTTGGGTTCGCCATTCCAGCTACTTTACTAGCAATCTCCCTACTTGGAGAATCAGCACCTTTAAGCTCCTGTTCCCTACAGGTTGCAATTTGTCCTGAGGATGAACGGGAAGAGGGGCAACCAATGAGAGACTAGATCTAGGTGTTGGGACAGGCACAGGTCACTGTATTTTCCCATCAGGAAGAAGAATTAACTACAGGCTCAGCATGCCGAGGGGAACCAAAATAGTGCCTGAGGCAATCCAGTGCTTTTGCGGCCAGCTCCCAAAAAAGACAGTTGAAAAATGGAGCTCAGAGGCACTGCAATTCACAAACCCGCTGAGTTATAAATGATAACTCTCGTCCACAAATATATTGAGGGAAGGCAACGAAGAGGATTTGAAAGCAAGGCAGAATTGCAGGAAACAGGTTTCAGGAGGTACATTCGAATCGCCCTTAAAGCACATGAAAAGCGGCAAAACTTCGACAATGATGCCCTTGGCCAAAAAGTGCGTATGCATTTTTTCCTGATTATATTCAGGAAAAAACGCGTACGCCCTTTTTGGCCAACCAAGCAACCTGGAAAGGCTAATCAGCGCTACAAAGAAGTCTCGCTTCCCATCGGTCAAAAGGGCCATGCTGCAAAAAGTTTCAAAACCAGAAATGCAGGACAGGCCATGGAGAAATGGCAGCCTTGCTACGCTGATGGGCGGGATGTAAATTGCCAACAGCCACTCTGGAGAAGTGTACGGTGTGTCCTGAAACATCGAAAAAACACAGCTTAGGGAGCGTACGGCACGTCCACTCATGGGCGTATAAATTGGGAAAACTAAAAATCAGCAAGACACAGGCACCCCAAAGTTTAGGGCTGCTCTTTTGACAAGAACCTCCACTTCATGACACCTTAAATATCCCAGGAAAGAGAAAAATGGATAAAGAAGTTGTGGTCCTTATGTACAATGGAATATCACTCAGACATGAAATCAATGTCATAAGGCTAGTAGAAGCAAGATGAGTGGATTTAGGTACGATGATCCTAAGTGAAATAAGTCACACAGAAAAAGACACTTATCATAAGCTATCACTTATAGAGGGAATGTAAAAACCGCTACACTTGAACTGAATTACAAAACAGAACAGAGTCACACATTTTGAAAACACACTATGGCTGCTTAACGGGAAATGTGATTTGGGGTGATGCATAAATCAAGTGTTTCAAATTATCTCAGATACCGTTCCATACACCCAATATGTAGTAGACAAGACCTACTCCTTGCTCAGTGAACTGGATTCAACACCCCCTATTCACCGCACAAGAATATATCTGACTAGTAAGAATCTTGAAACCTATGTATTGATATTTCACTGGAAGTGTGTCAAGTGGGGGTAAAGCAGCATAAACACAGCAGTGAAAAGCAGCTAAACCCCATTTTAAAAATAAATTACTTTTATAAACCCATGAAACAAAGAGAGTGAAAGACAGAGAAATTCTTACATAATTCGTTCAGGGGCTGTGATGCAACGTGGACTGACCATATCTAGACCCACAGCTAGATGAGACATAAGGGTGGACACTCTTGGGGCTGAGAGGTTTGGTGAGGTTGGGTGGGCAAACGCAGTCCCTTTAAAGTAATACTGCATCGTACCCATCCCATGGATCCCAAATCTCCAGGTTCAAGGGCATCTTCCTACATCGAAAACATGCGTGAGAAACCCAGAAGATGGTACACCGTCTCATCGGGAAAGGTTCCTGAAACGCACCTCACTTCTCAACTCCTTGTGCTCGTGTTCGCCATTCCGGCCGCTTTATTAGCAATCTCCCTCGTTGGAGAATCAGCACCTTTAACCTCCAGTTCTGTACAGACTGCAATTTATCCTGAGGTTGAACGGGAAGAGCGGCAACCAACGAGAGACTAGCTCTAGGTGTTGGTACAGGCACAGGTCACACTTTTTTCCCATCAGGAAGAAGATTTAACCACAGGCTCAGCCTGCCGCCCAGAAGCAGAATAGGGCCTCAGGCAATCCCGTGCTTTTGCGGCCAGCTCCCAAAAAAGCGAGTTGAAAAATGGAGCTCAGGGACACTGCAATTCACAAACCCGCAGAGTTATAAATGATAACTCTCATCCACAGATATATTGAGGGAAGGCAACGAAGAGGATTTGAAAGCAAGGCAGAATTGCAGGAAACAGGTTTCAGGAGGTAGATTCGAATCGCCCTTAAAGCACATGAAAAGCGGCAAAACGTCGACAATGATGCCCTTGGCCAAAAAGTGCGTATGCATTTTTTCCTGATTATATTCAGGAAAAAACGCATACGCCCTTTTTGGACAACCAAGCAACCTGGAAAGGCTAATCAGCGCTACAAAGAAGTCTCGCTTCCCATCGGTCAAAAGGGCCATGCTGCAAAAAGTGTCAAAACCAGAAATGCAGGACAGGCCATGGAGAAATGGCAGCCTTGCTACGCTGATGGGCGGGATGTAAATTGCCAACAGCCACACTGGAGAAGTGTACGGTGTGTCCTGAAACATCGAAAAAACACAGCTTAGGGAGCATAGGGCACTTCCACTCATGGGCGTATAAATTGGGAAAACTAAAAATCAGCAAGACACAGGCACCCCAATGTTTAGGGCTGCTCTGTTGACAAGAACCTCCACTTCATGACACCTTAAATATCCCAGGAAAGAGAAAAATGGATAGAGAAGTTGTGGTCCTTATGTAAAATGGAATATCACTCAGACATGAAATCAAAGTCATAAGGCTAGTAGAAGCAAGATGAGTGGATTTAGGTACGACGATTCTAAGTGAAATAAGTCACACAGAAAAAGACACTTATCATAAGCTATCATTTATAGAGGGAATGGAAAAAACTGCTACACTTGAACTGAATTACAAAACAGAACAGAGTCACACGTTTAGAAAACACACTATGGCTGCTTAACGGGAAAGGTGAGGTGGGGTGATGCATAAAACAAGGGTTTCAAATTCGCTCAGATACCGTTCCATACACCCAATATGTAATAGACAAGACCTACTCCTTGCTCAGTGAACTGGACTCAACACCCCCTATTCACCGCACAAGAATATATGTGACTAGTAAGAATCATAAAACCTATGTATTGATATCTGTCTGGAAGTGAGTCAAGTGGGTGTAAAGCCGCATAAACACAGCCGTGAAAAGCAGCTAAACCCCATTATAAAAATAAATTACTTTTAAAAACCAGTAAAACAAAGACAGTGAAAGAGAGAGAAATTCTTACACAATTCGTTCAGGGGATGTGATGCAACCTGGATTGACCATATCTAGACCCACAGATGGATCAGACATAAGGGTGGACACTCTTGGGGCTGAGAGTTTTGGTGAGGTTGGGTGAGCAAACGCAGACCCTTTAAAGTAATACTGCGTGGTACCCATCCCATGGGTCCCAAATCTCCAGGTTCAAGGGCATCTTCCTACATCGAAAACATGCATGAGAAACCCAGAAGATGGTACACCGTGTGATTTTGAAAGGTTTCCAAAACGCAACTCATTTCTCATCTCCTTGTGCTCGGGTTCGCCTTTCCAGCTACTTTACTAGCAATCTCCCTACTTGGAGAATCAGCACCTTTAACCTCCTGTTCCCTACAGTTTGCAATTTGTCCTGAGGATGAACGGGAAGAGGGGCAACCAATGAGAGACTAGATCTAGGTGTTGGGACAGGCACAGGTCACTCTATTTTCCCATCAGGAAGAAGAATTAACCACAGGCTCAGCCTGCTTCCGGGAACCAGAATAGGGCCTGAGGCAATCCCGTGCTTTTGCGGCCAGCTCCCAAAAAAGACAGTTGAAAAATGCAGCTCAGGGGCACTGCCATTCACAAACCTGCTGAGTTATAAATGATAACTCTCGTCAACAAATATATTGAGGGAAGGCAACGAAGAGGATTTAAAAGCAAGGCAGAATTGCAGGAAACAGATTTCAGGAGGTAGATTCGAATCGCCCTTAAAGCACATGAAAAGCGGCAAAACGTCGACAATGATGCCCTTGGCCAAAAAGGGCGTATGCGTTTTTTCCTGAATATATTCAGGAAAAAACGCATACGCCCTTTTTGGCCAACCAAGCAACCTGGAAAGGCAAATCAGTGCTACAAAGACGTCTCGCTTCCCATTGGTCAAAAGGGCCATGCTGCAAAAAGTGTCAAAACGAGAAATGCAGGACAGGCCATGGAGAAATGGCAGCCTTGCTACGCTGATGGGCGGGATGTAAATTGCCAACAGCCACTCTGGAGAAGTGTACGGTGTGTCCTGAAACATCGAAAAAACACAGCTTAGGGAGCATAGGGCAGGTCCACTCATATGCGTATAAATTGGGAAAACTAAAAATCAGCAAGACACAGGCACCCCAAAGTTTAAGGCTGCTATGTTGACAAGAACCTCCACTTCATGACACCTTAAATATCCCAGGAAAGAGAAAAATGGATACAGAAGTTGTGGTCCTTATGTAGAATGGAATATCACTCAGACATGAAATCAATATCATAAGGGTAGTAGAAGCAAGATGAGTGTATTTAGGTGCGACGATTCTAAGTGAAATAAGTCACACAGAAAAAGACACTTATCATAAGCTATCACTTATAGAGGGAATGTAAAAACCGCTACACTTGAACTGAATTACAAAACAGAACAGAGTCACACGTTTAGAAAACACACTATGGCTGCTTAACAGGAAAGGTGAGGTGGGGTGATGCATAAAACAAGGGTTTCAAATTCGCTCACATACCGTTCCATACACCCAATATGTAATAGACAAGACCTACTCCTTGCTCAGTGAACTGGACTCATCACCCCCTATTCACCGCACAAGAATATATCTGACTAGTAAGAATCTTAAAACCTATGTATTGATATTTCACTGGAAGTGTGTCAAGTGGGGGTAAAGCAGCATAAACACAGCAGTGAAAAGCAGCTAAATCCCATTTTAAAAATAGATTATTTTTATAAACCCATTAAACAAAGAGAGTGAAAGAGAGAGAAATTCTTACATAATTCGTTCAGGGGCTGTGATGCAAAGTGGACTGACCATATCTAGACCCACAAATAGATGAGACATAAGGTTGGACACTCTTGGGGCTGAGAGGTTTGGTGAGGCTGGGTGGGCAAACGCAGTCCCTTTAAAGTAATACTGCATCGTACCCATCCCATGGATCCCACATCTCCAGGTTCAAGGGCATCTTCCTACATCGAAAACATGCGTGAGAAACCCAGAAGATGGTACACCGTCTCATCTGGAAGGGTTCCTGAAACGCACCTCATTTCTCATCTCCTTGTGCTCGGGTTTGCCATTCCAGCCGCTTTATTAGCAATCTCCCTCGTTGGAGAATCCGCACCTTTAACCTCCAGTTCTGTACAGGTTGCAATTTATCCTGAGCATGAACGGGAAGAGGGGCAACCAACGAGAGACTAGCTCTAGGTGTTGGGACAGGCACAGGTCACTCTATATTCCCATCAGGAAGAAGAATTAACCACAGGCTCAGCCTGCCGCCGGGAACCAGAATAGTGCCTGAGGCAATCCTGTGCTTTGCGGCCAGCTCCCAAGAAAGCGAGTTGAAAAATGGAGCTCAGGGGCACTGCAATTCAGAAACCTGCAGAGTTGTAAATGATAACTCTCATCCACAAATATATTGAGGGAAGGCAACGAAGAGGAGTTTAAAGCAAGGCAGAATTGCAGGAAACAGATTTCAGGAGGTAGATTCGAATCTCCTTTAAAGCACATGAAAAGTGGCAAAACGTGGACAATGATGCCCTTGGCCCAAAAGGGCGTATGCGTTTTTTCCCGAATATATTCAGGAAAAAACGCATACGCCCTTCTTGGCCAACCAAGCAACCTGGAAAGGCAAATCAGCGCTATAAAGAAGTCTCGCTTCCCATTGGTCAAAGGGTCATGCTGAAAAAAGTGTAAAAACCAGAAAAGCAGGACAGTCCATGTAGAAATCGGAGCCTTGCTATGCTGATGGGCGGGATGTAATTTGCCAACAGCCACTCTGGAGAAGTGTACGGTGTGTCCTGAAACATCTAAAAAACACAGCTTAGTGA
Source organism: Eschrichtius robustus (assembly GCF_028021215.1). NCBI lineage: Eukaryota > Metazoa > Chordata > Mammalia > Artiodactyla > Eschrichtiidae > Eschrichtius > Eschrichtius robustus. The sequence continues at coordinate 158,764 of NW_027175818.1, read as the reverse complement.
GCATAGGGCACTTCAACTCATGGGCGTATAAATTGGGAAAACTAAAAATCATCAAGACACAGGCACCCCAAAGTTTAGGGCTGCTCTGTTCCCAAGAACCTCCACTTCGGTACTCCTTAAACATTCCAGGAATAGGAAAATTGATAAAGAAGTTGTGGTACTTATGTACAATGGAATATCACTCAGCCATGAAATCAATGTCATAAGGCTACTAGCAGCATGATGAGTGGATGTAGGTATGATGATTTTAAGTGAAATAAGTCACATAGAAAAAGACACTTATCAAAGATATCACTTATAGAGGGAATGTAAAAATCGCTACACTTAAACTAAATTACAAAACAGAACAGAGTCACACATTTACAAAACACACTATGGCTGCTTAACGGGAAAGGTGAGGTGGGTGATGCATAAACCCGGGATTTGAAATTATCACAGATATCACTCCATAAATCAAATATGTAATAGACAAGACCTACTCCTTGCTCAGTGAACTGGACTCAACACCCCCTATTCACCGCACAAGAATATATGTGACTATTAAGAATCTTAAAACCTATGTATTGATATCTCTCTGGAAGTGAGTCAAGTGGGTTTAAAGCCGCATAAACACAGCCGTGAAAAGCAGCTGAACCCCATTATAAAAATAAATTACTTTTAAAAACCCGTAAAACCCGTAACAATAACCCTAACCCTAACCCTAAGCTACCCTTGACTGCTTCTGCCTCCAATAGATTTCCTAAGCACTAGTGTTTTAAGGAACAGGTTAAAAAGAGAATCCTAATGAGATTTCTTGATAATGGGTGTGTTCCTTATCTTCTCCTAGTGTCTAAACTCTTCTCCATGGCTGGACACACAAATAATATACCTTGACGTGCTAAGGGGTATCTAGAGAGTGGGATAGGTTTAATAACTACCCTAACCCTAACGCGTACCCTAACCCTAACCACTACCCTAACCCTAACACGTACCCTAATCCTAACCCGTACCCTAAACCGAGCCCTAACCCTCAAACTAACCCTAACCCTAACCCTAACACATACCCTACGCCATACCCGAACCCGTACCCAAACCCGTACCCTAACACTAAACCTAACCCTAACCCTAACCCTAACCCTAAGCTACCCTTGACTGCTTCTGCCTCCAATAGATTTCCTAAGCACTAGTGTTTTAAGGAACAGGTTAAAAAGAGAATCCTAATGTGATTTCTTTATAATGGGTGTGTTCCTTATCTTCTCCTAGTGTCTAAACTCTTCTCCATGGCTGGACCCCCAAATAATATTCCTTGACGTGCTAAGGGGTATTTAGAGAGTCGGATAGGTTTAATAACTACCCTAACCCTAACGCGTACCCTAACCCTAACACGTACCCTAATCCTAACCCGTACCCTAAACCGAGCTCTAACCCTCAAACTAACCCTAACCCTAACCCTAACCCTAACCCTAACCCTAACCCTAACCCTAACCCTAACCCTAAAGCTAACCCTAACACTAACCCTAACCCTAACCCTAACCCTAACCCTAAGCTACCCTTGACTGCTTCTGCCTCCAATAGATTTCCTAAGCACTAGTGTTTTAAGGAACAGGTTAAAAAGAGAATCCTAATGTGATTTCTTGATAATGGGTGTGTTCCTTATCTTCTCCTAGTGTCTAAACTCTTCTCCATGGCTGGACCCCCAAATAATATTCTTTGACGTGCTAAGGGGTATCTAGAGAGTGGGATAGGTTTAATAACTACACTAACCCTAACGCGTACCCTAACCCTAACCCCTACCCTAACCCTAACACGTACCCTAATCCTAACCCGTAACCTAAACCGAGCCCTAACGCTCAAACTAACCCTAACCCTAACCCTAACCCATACCCTACGCCGTACCCGAACCAGTACCCGAACCCGTACCCTAAGCCGTACCCTAACCCTAACCCTAATCCTAACCGTAACCCTAAGCTACCCTTGACTGCTTCTGCCTACAATAGATTTCCTAAGCACTAGTGTATTAAGGAACAGGTTAAAAAGAGAATCCTAATGTGATTTCAGGATAATGGGTGTGTTCCTTATCTTCTCCTATTGTCTAAACACTTCTCCATGGCTGGACCCCCAAATAATATTCCTTGACGTGCTAAGGGGTATCTAGAGAGTGGGATAGGTTTAATAACTACCCTAACCCTAACGCGTACCCTAACCCTAACCCCTACCCTAACCCTAACACGAACCCTAATCCTAACCTGTACCCTAAACCGAGCCCTAACCTTCAAACTAACCCTAACCCTAACCCTAACCCATACCTTACGCCGTACACGAACCCGTACCCGAACCCGTACCCTAAGCCGTACCCTAACCCTAACCCTAACCCTAACCCTAACACTAAGCTACCCTTGACTGCTTCTGCCTCCAATAGATATCCTAAGCACTAGTGTTTTAAGGAACAGGTTAAAAAGAGAATCCTAATGTGATTTCTTGATAATGGGTGTGTTCCTTATCTTCTCCTAGTGTCTAAACTCTTCTCCAAGGCTGGACCCCCAAATAATATTCCTTGACGTTCTAAGGGGTATCTAGAGAGTGGGATAGGTTTAATAACTACCCTAACCCTAAAGCGTACCCTAACCCTAACCTCTACCCTAACCCTAACACGTACACTAATCCTAACCCGTACCCTAAACCGAGACCTAACCCTCAAACTAACCCTAACCCTAACCCTAACCCATACCCTACGCCGTACCCGAACCCGGACCCGAACCCGTACCCTAACACTAACCCAAACCCTAACCCTAACCCTAACCCTAAGATACCCTTGACTGCTTCTGCCTCCAATAGATTTCCTAAGCACTAGTGTTTTAAGGAACAGGTTAAAAAGAGAATCCTAATGTGATTTCTTGATAATGGGTGTGTTCCTTATCTTCTCCAGTGTCTAAACTCTTCTCCATGGCTGGACCCCCAAATAATATTCCTTGACGTGCTAAGGGGTATCTAGAGAGTGGGATAGGTTTAATAACTACCCTAACCCTAACGCGTACCCTAACCCTAACCCCTACCCTAACCCTAACACGTACCCTAATCCTAACCCGTACCCTAAACCGAGCCCTAACCCTTAAACTAACCCTAACCCTAACCCTAACCCATACCCTAGGCCGTACCCGAACCCGTACCCGAACCCGTACCCTAAGCCGTACCCTAAAGCTATCCCTAACCCTAACCCTAACCCCCAAATAATATTCCTTGACGTGCTAAGGGGTATCTAGAGAGTGGGATAGGTTTAATAACTACCCTAACCCTAACGCGTACCATAACCCTAACCCCTACCCCAACCCTAACACGAACCCTAATCCTAACCCGTACCCTAAACCGAGCCCTAACCTTCAAACTAACCCTAACCCTAACCCTAACCCATACCCTACGCCGTACACGAACCCGTACCCGAACCCGTACCCTAAGCCGTACCCTAACCCTAACCCTAACCCTAACCCTAACCCTAAGCTACCCTTGACTGCTTCTGCGTCCAATAGATTTCCTAAGCACTAGTGTTTTAAGGAACAGGTTAAAAAGAGAATCCTAATGTGATTTCTTGATAATGGGTGTGTTCCTTATCTTCTCCTAGTGTCTAAACTCTTCTCCAAGGCTGGACCCCCAAATAATATTCCTTGACGTGCTAAGGGGTATCTAGAGAGAGGGATAGGTTTAATAACTACCCTAACCCTAACGCGTACCCTAACCCTAACCTCTACCCTAACCCTAACACGTACACTAATCCTAACCCGTACCCTAAACCGAGCCCTAACCCTCAAACTAACCCTAACCCTAACCCTAACCCATACCCTACGCCGTACCCGAACCCGGACCCGAACCCGTACCCTAAGCCGTACCCTAACCCTAACCCTAACCCTAACCCTAAGATACCCTTGACTGCTTCTGCCTCCAATAGATTTCCTAAGCACTAGTGTTTTAAGGAACAGGTTAAAAAGAGAATCCTAATGTGATTTCTTGATAATGGGTGTGTTCCTTATCTTCTCCTAGTGTCTAAACTCTTCTCCATGGATGGACCCCCAAATAATATTCCTTGACGTGCTAAGGGGTATCTAGAGAGTGGGATAGGTTTAATAACTACCCTACCCCTAACGCGTACCCTAACACTAACACGTACCCTAATCCTAACCCGTACCCTAAACCGAGCCCTAACCCTCAAACTAACCCTAACCCTAACCCTAACCCATACCCTACGCCATAACCAAACCCGTACCCGAACCCGTACCCGAACCCGTACCCTAAGCCGTACCCTAACCCTAACCCTAACCCTAAGCTACCCTTGACTGCTTCTGCCTCCAATAGATTTCCTAAGCACTAGTGTTTTAAGGAACAGGTTAAAAAGAGAATCCTAATGTGATTTCTTGATAATGGGTGTGTTCCTTATCTTCTCCTAGTGTCTAAACTCTTCTCCATGGCTGGACCCCCAAATAATATTCCTTGACGTGCTAAGGGGTATCTAGAGAGTAGGATAGGTTTAATAACTACCCTAACCCTAACGCGTACCCTAACCCTAACACCTAACCTAACCCTAACACGTACCCTAATCCTAACCCGTACCCTAAACCGAGACCTAACCCTCAAACTAACCCTAACCCTTACCCTAACCCATACCCAACGCCGTACCCGAACCCGTACTGGAACCCGTACCCTAACACTAACCCTAACCCTAACCCTAACCCTAACCCTAAGCTACCCTTGACTGCTTCTGCCTCCAGTAGATTTCCTAAGCACTAGTGTTTTAAGGAACAGGTTAAAAAGAGAATCCTAATGTGATTTCTTGATAATGGGTGTGTTCCTTATCTTCTCCTAGTGTCTAAACTCTTCTCCATGGCTGGACCCCCAAATAATATTCTTTGACGTGCTAAGGGGTATCTAGAGAGTGGGATAGGTTTAATAACTACACTAACCCTAACGCGTACCCTAACCCTAACCCCTACCCTAACCCTAACACGTACCCTAATCCTAACCCGTAACCTAAACCGAGCCCTAACGCTCAAACTAACCCTAACCCTAACCCTAACCCATACCCTACGCCGTACCCGAACCAGTACCCGAACCCGTACCCTAAGCCGTACCCTAACCCTAACCCTAATCCTAACCGTAACCCTAAGCTACCCTTGACTGCTTCTGCCTACAATAGATTTCCTAAGCACTAGTGTATTAAGGAACAGGTTAAAAAGAGAATCCTAATGTGATTTCAGGATAATGGGTGTGTTCCTTATCTTCTCCTATTGTCTAAACACTTCTCCATGGCTGGACCCCCAAATAATATTCCTTGACGTGCTAAGGGGTATCTAGAGAGTGGGATAGGTTTAATAACTACCCTAACCCTAACGCGTACCCTAACCCTAACCCCTACCCTAACCCTAACACGAACCCTAATCCTAACCTGTACCCTAAACCGAGCCCTAACCTTCAAACTAACCCTAACCCTAACCCTAACCCATACCTTACGCCGTACACGAACCCGTACCCGAACCCGTACCCTAAGCCGTACCCTAACCCTAACCCTAACCCTAACCCTAACCCTAAGCTACCCTTGACTGCTTCTGCCTCCAATAGATATCCTAAGCACTAGTGTTTTAAGGAACAGGTTAAAAAGAGAATCCTAATGTGATTTCTTGATAATGGGTGTGTTCCTTATCTTCTCCTAGTGTCTAAACTCTTCTCCAAGGCTGGACCCCCAAATAATATTCCTTGACGTTCTAAGGGGTATCTAGAGAGTGGGATAGGTTTAATAACTACCCTAACCCTAAAGCGTACCCTAACCCTAACCTCTACCCTAACCCTAACACGTACACTAATCCTAACCCGTACCCTAAACCGAGACCTAACCCTCAAACTAACCCTAACCCTAACCCTAAACCATACCCTACGCCGTACCCGAACCCGGACCCGAACCCGTACCCTAACACTAACCCAAACCCTAACCCTAACCCTAACCCTAAGATACCCTTGACTGCTTCTGCCTCCAATAGATTTCCTAAGCACTAGTGTTTTAAGGAACAGGTTAAAAAGAGAATCCTAATGTGATTTCTTGATAATGGGTGTGTTCCTTATCTTCTCCAGTGTCTAAACTCTTCTCCATGGCTGGACCCCCAAATAATATTCCTTGACGTGCTAAGGGGTATCTAGAGAGTGGGATAGGTTTAATAACTACCCTAACCCTAACGCGTACCCTAACCCTAACCCCTACCCTAACCCTAACACGTACCCTAATCCTAACCCGTACCCTAAACCGAG